>NC_138066.1:43522798-44122798 GCF_964194185.1 Rhinolophus hipposideros | reverse complement strand
CTGGCTTTTTTGATGTTGGTAAGCAATATTATCAACTGTGTCATTAGGTTTGAATATGCAACCTATCAAAATGCTTTGCCTAAATTTTAAAGACAGAAAGTGGGCTAGTGATTTTCTGGAGCTGGAGTAGGAATGGGGACTGACAGCAATGCATATGAAGTTATCTGTTTGGGGTGATGGAAAGTTATCTGTTTGGGGTTCTTAAGTTGAATTGTGATGCTCTCACAACTCTGGAAATTTACTGAAAAATCCTTGAATTGTACCCTTCATCTGGGTGAATTTTATGGCATGAAAATTGAACCTCAATAAAGCCATTACAAAAGCTTTGCCATATGCACTTTGCAAAACATAAGCATTGATAGCTGCTATGCTGCACTAGCACCAGAGTGAAAAATGTTGCCTAGTTCCATGAGTCTTCATTATCCATTGTGAGGGATACACTCATGTACAATACCATTCATCAATCATTCCTTCATTCAAAACTGTGTATTAAACACTGTTCTGTGTTAGGCACTATGCTAGTAATTGGGGACATCTGGTGGGCAAGCTAGTACAGTCCTTCCTTTCGCAGAGCTTCAGTGGACGCAAAGACCAGCCTCAGGCAAGTCTATGCATAGGGCTTAAACGGCTGCAAAACAGAAGGGCAGAGTTCCAAGCGCAGCTGATGTCAGAGCGATCTAGGGGAAGCAGTGTTTAAACACAGTCCTGAAGAATGAGTGAGAATTAATTCGTGGGAGAGTGGGGCAGGAGGTAAGCGTGTTCTGAAGAGGGAAGCAAAGGCATCGAAGCAGGGAAGACCAGAAGGCATTAGATAAACTGACTATGATTCAGGTGGAAAGACAGGTACAATGAGATGAGCAGAAGAGCTCAGTCAGGAGCATATTCGGGGGTGGGGAGCCTGCCTCATTGAGTGAAGTGGCTTTAAAGAAGGCAGAGAGGGCTTCCCTAATGGTTTGTATTCTTGGGAACTTGGGAAAGCCTGCCATCTGCAAAAACATTTCTCCATTGGTGGAGCAACGCCTGGAATTCTCAACTGAAAATGTATACTTCTGCTGAAAGCATTTCTCTTCTAGAATATAAGCAGACCTGCGAAGCGAAATACATGAACCTGCATCTGTCACATATTACTTAGGAGGAATGAGTTACTTTCTGAATGCATTGATTGACGAAGAAAGGATAACACAACGGGACTAATGATTGTGGTGGGAAGCAGTCATCATTGGGGTAGGAAGGGACCCTGAAAAGATTTGTGGTGGCTTATTAGGACAAATATTGTTGGCCCCTAGAATTTTTCATGATCGAGGCACCTCTTTCTGTTGTGCTTTCAGTAGACATTCAGCAAACGTTAAACCAAACGATTAAAAAAAAATTGGAAGAGACAGATATTATCTGCTCATTAAGTGACATTCAGCGTTGAGTAGGGGCTCCCCTCTCTTTGCATGGAATTGCTTGTCACCAGTGCACAGAGAGGAATCAAGCAGTGTGTGAAATTTTATATAATTTAAATGCAAATCATAATGCTAATGAATTTAAATTTACCCCCCCCCCTTTTTTTTTTGCCTTTGCAGGAAGCCTTTCAGCACCAAGAAACTTACCCAAACGAAAATTTTGACCTGAGTGCAGTTGATCTTCTAGTGTGCCTAATAGTAAGAAGGTTTTTCTAACTCAGCCCCTATTTTTTAACATAGTGATCACTTGCTATAATAACTATTTGATCTTGTCCGAAGTGTGGAACTTCAAAACTATTTTAAAAAACACTTTTAGAATAGACAATGACATTCAGACATGATTCCAAATCCTAGAGTTACTTTTCATATGCATGAATGATGGTTTAAATCCAGAATTCAGTATAAAATTAACTTTATGTTTATCCCGTTTATTGTCCCCTCCAAATTTCAGAGAGCTTGCAAAACACACAGATGGAATATAACTGAAAGCCTTTGATTTAGAGATTAAAAAGCAAAGGGTGAATTAAAAGTGAAAGGAAAGAATGATTATGCTGATCTGTTTAGACTGAAGAAAGCTACTGTCCCTGAATAGAATATGTCAGTACTTTCCTAGGCACAGGAGCAAATGTAGACAGAAGTCTCGCCCTCATGGAGTTTATTTTTTGGTGAAAGGAGCTGGATAATAAACTCAATAAATAATATACACTATGTTAGATGGGTGGTCAGGAAAAGCCTGGCTGAGAAATGATCTGAAGGAGGCAAAGGAGCAAGCTGTAGAGATAGCTTGGGGAAGAACATTCCATTACGCGGAGCAAGAGTAGCCCTGGCTTACTGCAGGGTCGGCCAGGACGCCAGAGTGTAGCAGAGTGACCAAAGAGGAGAGAGGCATGAGAGAAGGTCACAGAAGGAGTAGGGTAAAGTGGGGTGAATAGCAGGGTTACACAGAGCGTTCCAGGTCCCAAAAGTCCCCAAAGGACTTTGACTTGACTTCGAGTAACTGAGGAGTCATTGGAAGGTTTTAAGCAAAGTGGTATGCTAGGACTTACGTGTTGGAAGAGTAGTTCTAGTGAGTATGTTGAGAATAGATGTTTGGAGCAAGGGGAGAAGAGGGCGACCAGGTAGCAAGGTATTGCAGTACTATGATGAGACATTGTAATGACCTGGGCCTGGGTGGGAGTAGCACAAGCAAGGGTGAGAAGAAATTGGGTTCTGGAGAATTTTGAAGGAAGAACAGATAGAATTTGCTGGCAGATTGGATGTGGGTTGTAAGAAGGAGACAGGGTCCTCTAGCTGATGGTCACGTATGGCTGGATTTCTTCCCCAATTCGTCACAATGATTCACATCTATTTTACCTGAGGACAAAAGACCACAGTTGAATTCAAATGTTTAAATAATATTTGTGAACTTATACCTAAATGTAATTGTTTTTCTTTGCTCCTAGCCCTACTTTCAGGCTTTGCTATTCGTTTTTGTCCTAAGATGCATGGAAATAAAGTGTGGGCAGAAAATAATGCAAAGGGACCCTGTTTTCAGGTGGGGATAAAAACTGAATTTGATACTTAATATCATGTTGTAATATTCCTAGAGTGTGCTAGACTATCAACCTTTATAACGTAAATAGCATGCTGATTTTCATGCCTGTCAGGGGGTTGCTGGCTTAGTGCCTCAAAACTGGACTCAGGGTTCTGGCACTAACCAGCAGAGGGAAGCTTTCAGTCCCTCAAATATGCCATTCTCCCACTCAAGATGACTGATTATACGTCCTAGAACAGAAGAAATGGATGACATGGGTTGAGCAACATAGTGCCTCCCAAGTGGGGGACTCTAAAAAGGGTGAACAGTAAAGGACACCAAGGCAAATGTTGGGTGTGATTAGATGGGCTCAGAGGGAACAGAGAAAATGTAGCTGATTTTTAAAGAAGCAGCAGTACTTGCCGGCGGATTTGGAAGGGACAAAGATGCCAACTGAAAGAATGGCGTCAGCACTGAGAAAGGGGCGGGAGTTCTTGGCAAAAGCAGGACCACCATCATCACCAATTTATGGAAAGAAAGGGACAATGGCTAGTGAACTCATAGGGAGGCTGGTTCTTTGATCCATCTTTGACAATAGAAAAATCACCCGTCGTGCATTTCGTTTTCTCCACAGAATTTCCCCTCGAAGTGGAAAGGCTCGACCCAATCCAGAAGAACCTGTCGATGAAGATGAAGATATTCAAGCAGAAAGAATAAGGACAGCCGCCGCCCTGACCACGGCAAACTCAGAGGAGGTAGCAAACCAAGTGACAAAGTGCATGTTAATGGAACATTTCAAGAACCACCCAGCATATCAGTGGATGTGCAGGTTTTCATCTTGAAAGTCTGGAGTGTGGTGCCTTTTCATAATTCTTAAATATGCAGGTGCTACTTGGGAGTGTCTTGGCAGCTCAAAGAAGAACACAAAACATAATGGTTCTTTTCTTCTTTTGAGAAAAATGGACTTGGATACCTAGGGCTATCATTTTGAAACCAAAAGTTTCGTGAGGTGGGGAATTTACATGAGAGACATTATAAAATCCTAATGGAAATTAAGATTTTGAGGGTGATTCGTTTGACTTCGATGTTTCTATGAGATTAGACACGTTTGTTCTGGGAAGGCAGCGAGGCGGAGCAAGAAGCATCAGTGCAGGCATGTTACACTTGAAACAAGCACTCAGATTACCTTCGACTGAAAGTGTGGTTTGGTTCATGACAGAGGGCAAGACAGGTCCAGTAGGGAGAACATAGGAACAGAAAATCTCTAACGTTTAAGAGGGAAATCATGTTGTCATCTCTTCCAGAAACCCGTCATAATTGCCAGCTGTCTACACAAAGAATATGCAGCGCAGAAGAAACGCTGCTTTTCGAAGAGGAAGAAGAAAATAGCAGCAAGAAATATCTCCTTCTGTGTTCAAAAAGGTTAGGAAGAGTCACCTTTTTATTCGCCATTAATACCCAGAGATCATCTGTGTGGTAGGCATGTGGTAGCTGCTGAAGCATTCATTCGTTCAACACATAATTTTGTGAGTGACATTCATTCAACATATAATTGTGACTGTTCCAGGGACAGTATTAGGCTCTGAAAATATAATTATGAAAGAAATAGGCAAGTTCCTGCGCCCATGGATTTTACATCCTAAGAGGGGTCAATAAACAAAAACAACGTATCGAGAAAAGTATCCGAGATCATATAGGCAAGTTGTCCGTGGAACATTCAACTATGTGAAATAGCCTGTGTGTGACCTGGGGCTGCATTCATGTAGGGTTAAGGAAGGCCTTCCTTGAGCAGTGACATTTAAGCCCCAGTAGTGGTGACGAGAAGGTGACAGCTCTGTGAGCATGAAGAGAGAAGAGAGAAGGCAGAGGAAACAGTGAGGGCAGGGACTCAGACCTGGGGAGACCTGTGAGGCACAAACAGAGAGGCCAGTGGATTCATCTGCAGATGGAACGGATAGTCAGATATAAAACAGAGCAGAGAATTTAGATTTCATACCAAGTTCAGCCAGCATTTTGCCACCATTTAATTTATATTTTGGAAAAAAAATACACACTGGCTATTAGTGGTTCATAAATTTGGGTTGTGGACAAGTTAAGAGGCTTTTTCTATCAATTCAGATGAAAGATGATGGTGGCTTGGATACCAGTGGTAAAAATGTCCCTGACTTCCCAAGTTTAGGAATCACTCACTGATCTATGTACTCAGCACATCAGCCGTCGACTAGAGAAAAAAACCTGGGTACATTTTTTTACTAAAAAAGTAATCTGGAAAAAAGACAGGTGTATTAACATCAAATCCATAAGCTTTTCACTGGCATTTTATGTAATTATAGGAGTTAAAGACCGTGTTGGTGACACCGATTACATATATGTTACAAATTTCCAAATGGTACTGAGGCGTTATTGAAGAAGGTTATGGAAGGAACCGTTTTATGTTCATCATTATTTCACTTCCAGTCTTGATAGTCAGTGATTCTCTTTCAGGTGAAATACTGGGATTGGTTGGACCCAACGGCGCTGGTAAAAGTTCATCTATAAGAATGATAGCTGGGATCACGAAGCCAACAGCTGGAGAGGTAGTGACAAATGAAGAAATGGTTTCCATTCCTCAAAATAGAAATGTCATGATAAACATAGATTATAGCATTGTAAGACTATACTTTCAGTAGTTTAAATAGTGTTCAATAAATATGTGAACTAATTTCTATAATGTTTTTTGATACTCAAAAAATGTGGGGTTTTATTAGCTATATGTCAGTTTCTTGAATAATTTAATTGCATGGTTGGAGGAAAGGCTACATGTGTTTCTAAAACCAGTTTACCTTCTTAGGTGGAACTGAAAGGATGCAGTTCCATTTTGGGCCATCAGGGAGATGACATGGTCAAGTTCCTGGGGTACTGTCCTCAGGAGAACGCGCTGTGGCCCAATCTGACGGTGAGGGAACATCTGGAGGTGTTCGCGGCCGTGAAAGGGCTGAGGAAAGCTGACGCCGCTCTAGCCATTTCACGGTACAGAGAAGTCATGTGATTCCTTTGTGTCAAGAGACAGGGAGGC
Source organism: Rhinolophus hipposideros (assembly GCF_964194185.1). NCBI lineage: Eukaryota > Metazoa > Chordata > Mammalia > Chiroptera > Rhinolophidae > Rhinolophus > Rhinolophus hipposideros. The sequence goes on along the minus strand of NC_138066.1, from coordinate 44,116,782 downwards.
TGTACACTGATGATGAATTCATTAATGGAGAATGAGCAGTAGAAATGATGTCCCCACCTTTTCAGAGAGTGTCAGTGGTAGGGAAAGCAGGGATGGGGACAGGAGCTGTTTCTTGCATCCCTGATTGAGAGATCTTTAAAAAAGTAATTGCATAAAATAATTGACAAGTGAATGAATAATCATCCATTTCAGTTCCACATTCAGAATTGTAGTTATTCTTAAAAACGTTTTCTGAGGTGCAACATCTTTCACGTTCCAAAATAAACTTTGTTTTTTAGCTTTAGTCATTAGAGTTTTGAGAATAATAGCATCATGCTTCCTTCCAATGCTGTTCCTGTTCCGTGTGAAGACATTTTCCCCGGATCCTATCCTCTCTCGACCTGATATTCTCATCCTGTTTTCCATCAGGTTGGTGGATACTTTCAAACTGCATGAGCAGCTGAACATGCCAGTGCACAAGCTAACGGCAGGAGCCACCAGAAAGGTGTGTGTGGCGTGCGATGGTATTCTGAGGGCAGACGCGGTGATGGCAGCAAATAAGGGTGTCTGTCTGCCTTGCAGTTGTGCTTTGTGCGGAGCATGCTGGGAAATTCACCTATCCTGATTCTGGATGAACCATCTACAGCCATGGATCCAATAGGACAGCAGCAAATGTGGTGAGAATGATAACCCTTAGAGCCGGAAGTATAATAAACCTTATGGAAAAGCTGCACTTTGAAACTGATCCTAGAAAATCAAATCCACTCATTCCCAGTTTAGTGGAGATAATCCACATTATTAGGAAAACAAATATTCAACAACTAGTTTCTCTAATGTTGAATCAGATTCATGTGGTATTCATACTTTTCAAAAGCAAAACTAAACAAACCTGTAAGTATTTTGTTAAAGTTTTAGGTCTTGCAGTTTGGAGAATATTTTAATTGGTCTTTCAATTATTATTATTATTTTCCCTTTCTTCTGCCTCCCTACTCCCCCAATCCAGTTTAAGCCGTTGTTTCTCAGTCTAGTTGTGTAGCACACAGCTCCTTGGCCCATGCTGGTATTATGAGCCTTGCGCTCCCCGCTGGGCTGAGGCAATTGGATGGCAGCCCAGCTCCAGGGAGAGCTGTTGTTCACAATCTTAGCTGTAGAGGGCGCCGCTCACTGGCCCATGTGGGAATCGAACCGGCGACCTCGGTGTTGGGAGCACAGCGTTCCAACCACCTGAAGCACTGGGCTGGCCCCAAGGGTCTTTCAATTACTAGGTATCTATAAGTATTTCCTTAGAAACTGTTAATGTACTGACAATTTCCCCATTTCCTCTCCCCCCTTTTACCTAATCTGTCAAATTTGTTTATACATTAAAAGAATTTAGCTTTGAAATTCTTTTTAGTTTCCTGTGGAGGACTTTCCATTTAGACTTATGAAACTCTCCAGTCCAGTTTCTTATTTGTGACTGTCCAATATTTTTCCAACTTTTAAAAAGAACTCTGTTATGGACATTTTATATAAATGTAAAGAGAATTGTTTATGAACCCATTATACCCATCACCCACTTTCAACAGTTACCCATAGAAGGTCAATTCTTCTTCATCAATACCTCCACCCACTTCCTTTCCCTACATCTCAGTAGGGAAATTTCTATAAAAAATTTCTATAGCTTAACCAGAAAACCATTAGCACACCTAAAAATATTAAAAACTTTTCTTTATGTTATCAAAAACCTAATCAGTAGTCACATTTCCCTGGGTTTTTTTGAATTAGGGTCTGACTATGATTTATGAACTGTATTTTATCTACAAAATGTCCCCTCCATCTCTTTTTTTTTCCTGTGCTCTTTTTTTTATGGTGTTGATATTTTGTCTTACTTCAGGCAGATGATCCAGGCAGCCATTAAAAACACAGAGAAGGGGGCCCTCCTGATCACCCATTACCTGGCCGAGGCTGAAGCCGTTTGTGACCGCATTGCCATCATGGTGAACGGGAGACTGAGGTGTGTGACTGAGGGTGTTTTTCTAGAGCCTGCATTTGACCGCCAAACGAGATTCCCTATGAAAAGGGCAAAATCGCTGTGGCAGCTGGAGTTCTTCCTCTCAGCTCCCTCAGTGATGCCCTCTCCCTTACACTTAAAATTTAAGACTAACGTAAAATATTTCAGGGCCAATATTTGTTCCACCATGCTGTCCTTCTTCTCCATAGAAGCATCGGCTCCATCCAACACCTGAGAAGCAAACTTGGCAAGGATTACATTCTACAACTAAAAGTGAAGGAAACTTCTCAAGTGACTTTGGTCCACACTGAGATTCTGAAGATTTTCCCACAGGCTGCACAGCAGGAAAGGTGAAAGGAGCTTTTGATAATGGAGAAACCTGTTGGCTTTGCCCACACACACAGTGGTTTCCTTTCTGCTCTGAGAGAACATCAGGGTGATTTGACTTTGTAGAGAAAGTTAGGGAATTCAAAAACTGACAGGTTGAATCTTACAGATTATGAGATTTGGGAACTACCTAGGACGCTGTGTCCCTGGAGAAGCCTGGGATCACAGCTTCCTGGGTCTCCTAAGTCATCCAAGACTTATCCCCAGCTCTGGAGGGGGACTTGGAAAAGTTGGGGACAAGCAATTTTTGATGACTCAGATCCACATAAGACCACAGTTGGGCCTAAGGCGCCCGCCCTGGCCCTCCTTGTGAATATTTAAAAGATATAAATATCTACCACTTAAAAGATGTAACTATTTAGGTTGTATCCCCCTCATAGGAAACAAATAGCAACTGAGATAATCAAAGGCCTTCCTTTTAAGGGAGTTTTCATGCCTCAAAATGTAGACGACGTAGAAAGGTGTGTGTGCATATATAGAGATACATGTGTGTATTTGTGTATCAGTGTGTTATTGGCAGGGAGGCAAGGAAGTGGAACAGGAACTGAATTTGAAATTCCTTGGAGGATAAGCACACTAAAGCAGCAGAACATGACCACTGCTATTTCAGTTTAGCACAGTACAAGTACAATGGCATTATGTAAGGGACATGCCAGGGCGTGTAACTCAGTCCTGTTTCTAGACCTATGTTGTCACAAATCCAAGAAGCAGTTTTGATATGGCCGGGCAGATGGAGAATGGTAAGACTGAAGGAGCAGGGGCTGGGCTGAACGGGGCCAGTCCTGGATGTATGAGCATCTTTGGGGCCACCTGGGAGCATTGAACTTCTTTTTGGGAGGAGCTGAAAATGGGACATAAGGTCATAAAGCCAAATGTAACATGTGGAAATGAGATGCCCCAAATCAGTCCTGGCTCTTCTCTCCTCAGAGGTCAGGGAAGTTTTCAGTTAAAGCTTTTTGTATCCTTCCACTATTATCCCCCTCTCTCCCAACCTCATCTCTCTCTTTCCTTAGCTTTCTGGTGACAAGGATGAAATATTAAGTTGGGATTAGTTCCAACCTAATTTGAACCTAATCAAAAGGATAAGTTCAGAATATCTGTGTTCAACAAGAAAAAGTGTTGCCTAAACTGAGTGTGAATGTAATTTAGAGAATTCTCTCCAACCATGAGCTACCAAAGCCATTTTAAGATTTGTCCATTAATAAATTATTTTATTTATTTCCTGTGTAAGCCATACATTAATTTGCATTCCTTTTATTTTAAGAAGGAAATTGCTGATAATGTCAATATTTATGTTGATGGTCATTATGTTGATGGACCTTGAAACTCAAGGTCAAATATGACATTTTCCTATTCCCAGGTATCCTTCCTTCTTGACCTATAAACTGCCCGCGGTAGATGTTCACCCTCTATCTCAGGCCTTTCGCCAATTAGAGGCAGGTAAGAATGATCTTTTTAAAATAAAACTTTTGAAGAATTAATTGAGACTTAAATAACAATTTAATGGGAGATAATTGTGTAATAAATTTTTAAAAATAGGCCCTGTAGGGTATGATTTTTAAGAATTCTAATGGTACATAATGGTAGATTTAATCCCAAGTTTGGTTAATCATACTCTCTGAAAAGAGATTTATCTCCGCTGCAGAGGGAAAGCTGCAGAAAACGCATAATCGTGCTTGACTGCTTTTACTGTGAATTCATGACATTAACCTCAGAAAGCCCATTAGTCTAGTCTGCGTCATTCCTTGTGCACAGTCCATTCACACCAAGTGTCCTAAATTATTACTTCCTTCCTCTTACGTATCCGTCTCCTTCCTGCTTTCCTCCCTCAGTCGATGCCCTTTTATATTTCACTAGTAAAATGAAGGCAGCAGGAAACCTCCCTGCGTCTGCGCTGTGTGTCCCTTTGCCTGTTAGCAATGAACTGTCTTTGTCTTCAGCAAGGCCATACCCTGCATTGTGCATAACGCCTCTTGCCACTTGAACGTGTCATTTTCTCTCTTCATCATTATTTTCCCTCTTTTGACTGGTTCATTCCCAACAGCAAACCATCATGGTGGAATTTCTGAACACAGTGTAATGGCCAAGAGCTCAGACTTGAGCACCAGGCACCAGGCTCTCTGGGCTCCCATCCCAGCCCTGCTGCTAGCAGGTCAGGACACATTGAACAAAGTCACTCAAGCCCCACATGTCTAGACGGCTCATCGCTACAATGAGGGAGGACATCAGTGCCCACTTGGCAGGGTTTTCAGGAGGATTAAATGAGTTCATTTGTAAAGAGTCCAGAACAGAGCCTGACTCATCGTGCTTGAGATAATATAAATCTCTGGTGTGCTCCTTCCACTCTAGACACCTGCCTGCCTAGCTCTTCCTAAGTGCTATCAAGCATGCATTGTCCACCCTCAGGACTTTGTACTTGCGAGTCATTCTTCCTGGAATCCTGCTTCCTAAATACCCAGGTGTGTCCTCACTTCTTTCAGGTTTCTGCTCAGTTCTTACCTTGTTACTGGGGCCTTCCCTAACCATCATGTAGAAAATAGTCTATTTCCTTTACCTTATTTACTTTTCCCCATGCATTAGTTATCATCATTTACTTATTATGTATTTAAGTGCATATTTATTTAATGCCAATATCCCTCCCTCTAAGATGCAAACTACACAAAGGCAGAGGTTTTTGTTTTTGCCTGTTTTTTTTAAATTAAATGTATTGGGGTGACATTGGTTAGTAAAATTATATGGATTTCAGATGTACAATTCTATAATACATCATCTATATATCATATTGTGTGTTCACCACCCGAAGTCAATTCTCCTTCCGTAAATTTCAACCCTTTTACCCTCTGCTACTCCCCCCCTTACCCTCTGGTAACTACTAAACTGTTGTCTGTGTCTATGAGTTTTTGTTTATTTGTCTTGTTAGTTTGTTGCTTTCAGTTTTATATCCCACATACGAGTGAAATCATATGGTTCTTGACTTTTTCCATCTGACTTATTTTTCTTAGCATGAAAAGCTCAGTAACCATCATGTTGTTGCAAATGGCAGTATTTTCATCTTTATTCTTATGGCTGAGTAATATTCTATTGTGTATATGTACCAAATCTTCTTTATCCAATCATCTATTGAGGGACACTTTGGTTGTTTCCATGTCTCATCCACCATAAATAAATGCTACAATGAACATCAGGACATATACCTTTATGGATAAATGTTTTCAGATTTTTGGGGTAGATACCCAGAAGAGGGATTGCTGGGTCATATGGTAATTCTGTTAATAATTTTTTGAGGAACCTCCATACTGTTTTCCATAATGGCTGTCCCAATTTATCTTCCCATCAGCAGTGTCTGAGGGTTCCTTTTTCTCCATAGTCTCTCCAACACTTGTTATTTCTTGTCTTGTTGATAATAGTCATTCTAACAGGTATGAGGTGGTATCACATTGTGGTGTTGATTTGCATTTCTCTAATAGCTAATGACGTTGAACATCTTTTCATATATCTGTTGGTCATTTGTATGTCTTCTTGGGATAAGTGTCTGGGAAAATTGGAAAGCCGCATGCAAAAGAATGAAACTAGACAGCTATCTGTTACCCTACACCAGAAATAACTCAAAATGGATCAAAGACCTAAATATAAGACCAGAAACAATAAATTGCATAGAAGAAAGCATAGGTACTAAACTTATGGACCTTGGGTTCAGAGAAGATTTTTTAATGAATTTGACCTCAAAGGCAAAGGAAGTAGAAGCAAAAATAAATAAATGGGATTATATCAAACTAAAAAGCTTCTGCACAGCAAAAGAAACCATCAACAAAACAAAGAGGCAACCAACCAAATGGGAGAAGATATTTGCAAACAATGCCTCCGATAAGGGGCTAATATCCAAAATATGTAAAAAATTCATACAACTCAACAACAAAAAACCGAACAATCGAATTAACAAATGGGCAGAGGACCTGAACAGACACTTCTCACCTATTTTCTTTAGGCTCTGTCCCTGGCATCTAAGGGTGACTCACACATATAGCTGGTTCTCAGTATGTAAATAGAGAACTGTGAACATGTGAATATATAAATCTGGTGACCACTCTCACGTAGATTTCCTGGTGGGGATGCCCAGCAGAGAGCTTGTATGGCATATGAACTGGCTGAAGCACAATTACACAGAAGTACGGGGTCTTTTTAAAGAGAATGAAATGGGATTGAAAACTTCCCCATGTGTAAGAATATATCAGTCAATTATACAGTTCCTCAAGGAACTTATATATCTCCTCAAGACACATATACTCAGTCATAAAACACATATTGTCAAAATGTAACCTTGAGAAAATTCTGATATCAAGATTAATTCAATATGCATTTATATTAACTCTCTGACTTTTCATTATTTCATTCTTCCACCAAGCATTTATTTATTCAGCTCTGTATTCCATTTATATTAATGATTTGCACTTTTATTTTGTATGACTGAAAAAAATTCTTGGTAATAAATTGTAAGCATCTACTACTAGTTTTTTTTTTTTTCAGTGAAACATAACTTTAACCTGGAAGAATATAGCCTCTCTCAGTTCACGTTGGAAAAGGTGAGTCAACTTGGATGGTTTTGTAACATCTTTGTAAATTTCAAATGAAAGTGGCATGCATTTTGCCTGTTTATTTGGAAGACAATCAACAACTTGATAATTCTTTTTCCTTCTTTTTTGTTTCCTATCTAGGTATTCCTAGAGCTTTCTAAGGAGCAGGAGGTGGAAAATTTTGATGAAGAAGTTGATACCACCATGAGATGGAAACTCCTCTCTCATTCAGAAGACCTGTAAAACCTCGTCTAATCCTTCCTTGTTGATATCATATAAGCTTATGTTATATGTAATAATTTACAGTATGTATAATTTTTTAAATTGTTAATGTCAATATCTTGTATTTTTAGTCAATAAATGAACAAATTTTTAAATTATCCTTCCCCTCAAATTTAGGGTTGATAGACAATCTGTGATAAAAGCAGTACAGAGTATTAATGAAGTTATCTGATGAGCCAGGCATTGGGTATTGAGGAAATAAAACCACAAACTTGGAATTTTTCAAAGCATGACTTTTTTGAAATATGACATTTACTAAAAAGTTGTCTTGCTGAAATATGTGAGGGATGTATTCAACAGCCACAAGCTCTGCAATTGCTGCATGCTAGTTTGTGAAACACATCAGGTGTTTCCATTTGTTTTAATACCCATGTACAACCCAAGAGTCTTCCCTGAAACCTTGAGGGACACTTTGGTTGTTTCCATGTCTTGGCCACCATAAATAAATGCTACAATGAACATCAGGACATATACCTTTATGGATAAATATTTTCAGATTTTTGGGGTAGATACCCAGAAGACGGACAATTTCAAGAATTTGTCTTGAAATTCACGGGGTTAGGGGACCTGGGCTCACAAATGAATAAGCACGTGCATTGGAAAAGCAGTTCAAATACACCTTTTGTAAGCAATGAAAGTCACAGCAGTATTTACTCAGACTTATAAATTTTGAATATGTTATATTAAGTAATTATGATTTGGCGGTGGTAGTGATTTCCCTCATCAATCGTTTTCTGTGTATTTCCTGCTATTTTAGAATAATTTTTATGTTATATAAGTGTATGCACATATATAAGTGTGTGTATACACACACACACACACACGCACAAATCTTTTGTATAACTCAATTTAAAAAATCTGTCAGTTTTACATATTATTTTTTTCCTTAAACAATAGCTATTTCATTTTGAATATCACTAGAAAGTTTTTTGAAGACTAAGCCGTATTCCTGTTGTTTTGGGCGATATGTTATATAACTTAAAAAAAATTGTTATGCTCACCAAAGAAAATTTGTATAATGGGAAAAATATAGAAATTGAATAAAGTTAAATAACAGAATCACTACAATTTCTCCATACAAAAAAAAAATCAACTACTTTCTTCTTTCTTGAGTGCATTCTTTATAGAGCTGGAATCATTATAGTACATGTAATTTCCTAATTAGGTATATATGCATATTTGCTGATATAACACTGAATTGTTTTAATTTACTTTTAAACTTATGGTGAGGTTGAAGCTTCATGTGTTTGAATTTTATTTTGTGTTAATTATTTGTATTCTTTGTTCATTTATTTTTGTGCTTTAATTTTTTTCTTGTATATTTTATAAGGTTTTAATATAATTAAGTATTTTATTTGTATATTTTACATATATTGTAATTCTATCTGGAGCACTATATTTCTAAATCTATGATAAATGATCTATAGCTTGTTTATTTAGGAAACTTTAGTGTCTTATACAAGTAAATTCATATTATAGTGAGAGTTGAATTTATTTAAATTATTTGTAAAACTCAAGCAATAAATTCTTCTGTCTTGCTCAAACATATAACCGTTTCACATACCAACATAATGAAGTATTTGCTTGTATTCATTAAAATTACAAATTTTCTTAACTATTGTAGAAATATATTTACAAAGTACTAAATAACCAGTATCAGATAGATACAGTATGAATGTTTCAATATATTAAACTAGGCATAGTTTGCTAAAACTATCATAATATGGCTGTTTTTGAAGCTGTTAACTTAGGTTTTTATTAGGATTCTGTCTTAAGAGAGATGAATGGACACAGAGAGAGGAGGTCAGGGTAAAACAAAAGAAGGGATTTTTTTAAAAAGGAAAAAGCATTTCCATCTCCACTGCTATTGTAGACAGATCTTGTGCTAGTTTTGTCTTCTGTTTTCCTAATGGCCCTCTAGACAAGGCTGACTGCTGTGGACTGCATTGATGGTTGGCTTCCTATTGGGATTCACCAATCCAATAGGAAGCCGCAACAAGAAATGGAAGGATGGAAGAAGAAGAGAGAGGTCAGAGTATTCTTCCTTTATGCCCTGTTTTGGTACCAGATCACTATCCACAGTTGTATCCTTCCAGGGCCCTCCTCCAGTTACGCCCGCCTGCTTCTGGTCCCCTTAATACTATCGACCCCAGGAGGCTCTCATGCTCACATAGTCCCCACTCAGCCCCCAGCAGTTTATCAAAATTGCCAATTAAGTGTTTGTTCCTACCAATGAATGGCTCTCATGGCTTCTGTTCCAGGTAAGCTGATCCTGACTGTGATTCTCTGTAGTCACGTGTGTAAAAGAATAATATGTATTGTTTTACACATTATTGTGTATATATATGTCTCTGCCCCCAGTTCCTTCTAACATTTGGTCTTTGACCCCATTGCCTGACACAGACCTCCTAAAACCCTTGTAATTGCTTGAGTAATAGGAGCATCTGACACAGAGCTCCTAAATCTCTTGGAATTTCCTGGATGATAGGAACATCTTTTGTTCTAATAAGATGACTCGGTAGGCTCCTGGATCAGGGCTGGTCACCAGAAAGACCAAGCCATGATTAGAAACTTGGTACTCTTAGCCTCACCTCCTATTCTCCAGAGTGGGACGAGGGCTTGAAAGTTGAGTTAATAATCCATCATCCAACCTGATGAAGCCTCCATAAAAATCCCAAAAGAACTGGGTTCAGAGAGCGTCTGGGTTGGTGAACACATTTATGTAATGGGAGGGTAATGCACCCTAACTCCATGAGGACAAAAGCTCTTGTGTTTGAGACCCTTCTTGACCTCACCCTGTGTGTCTCTTCCTCTGGCTATTCATCTGAATCCTTTATCATATCCTTTATTATCTAATAAACCAAGGCCATGTGCACATGTGAGATAAAATGGCCAGATTGGGGTAGGAGGGAGAGACTTTCCTGGGTTTCCTTGACAGGGGAGCCCAATGCACTACGATTTGAAACCTGTTGGTAAAGTCTTAATGGCAGCTAAATTTAGATTGGGAGGACATGGAGATGCAAAGGGTGATGGGATTACAGTGAAAGTTCAGCTGAAAATTGGGATTTTTGAACAAACTTTGTGTGAGGTGCTCAGCTCTCCTTTACCTGACTGTATTATTGGGATGGATGGTATGTCTGACTAGAGATCGCTTCTCCCACCTAATACTGTAAATAGGAGGCACGAAAGTCGGCCCTGAACCACTCTTCATTTGACATGTTCAGTGGGAACCACTAGAACGGCCCAAACTCATGCAGGTAGTTAATTTAAAACACTGTAGAGTGCAGCAGGTCCTCAGTGAAGATAGTTTTGTTCAATGTTGTTTTTGTTATAATATTGATGAGATGCCATAGGAACATAATGCTTGTGTGTTAGCCGTCGGCCTTTGGTAAACTGGTTTCATAATAGTCGTTTCACTTAAAAGCCCTAGAACCTGTCAACAACTTACTGTATCGAGGACTTCCTCTACCTGGTAGGCAAAAAGAGATTACCACTTTAATGACAAGTTAAAAGCTGAAGTGCCCGGCGTTGGTACCAATGAATTCTCTGTACAGTAACCCTGTGTGACCAATGAAAAAGGCTGATAGCTCATGGAAACTAACAGTAGGCTATTGAGGCTTACATAAAGTTGTACCACCCATAGCCTCAGCAATTCTGGGCATTGTTTCAACCATACAACAACAACAACAACAAAAAGAAGAAAGCAAAAGAAAAACACAACAGGCTAAAGGCAACTGATACTTGATTATTGTTTTTTTCAAACACTTTCTTCTCTATTCCATCTTGGAAAGGAGCCAACTGTTGTTCATTTTCATATGGGAAGGATCCCAGTTGTACTGTCACAGGGTTTTCTAAACTCACCAACTTGCCATAATTGGGTCAGAAGGGATTTGGACTTGATGCAGGTCTGCAGTGTAATAATACACCATACTGATGATGTTATGGTAATATTGGAAACTGAAGAGCAGGCTAGGACTGATTCGAATGCACTGGTGACTCACATAGCCAACCAAATCTGGTTAATAAATCCAGCTAAGGTCCAACGACATCCTAATGGTAAAATTCTTAGGACAAACCTGGACAAGAGCCACCTGGGATATTCCACCAGGGACCCAAAATAAACTGCCCTTGGTACCCACTTCTAGGACTTGGTACCCACTTCTAAGAAGCCCAGCTTTTGCTTGGTTTATTTTGATTTGGGGGAAACGCATATTCTACATCTGGGAATACTGCTAGCTTCTATACGTAAGACTACCGGAAAGAAAGCCATATTTGAGTCGGGATCTGCATAAAAGCAGGCCGTGTCTGAATTTCAAAAACAATAGGTCTCTCAATGGCTTTACACCCTCGTTATTCCAGATTTCAGGATTCTGGTTTGCCCCAAAACCTCAGTCTCTGGTGGATCCAAGTAACATTGATTTTTCAGTTTGCTTAGCTTCTTCTTGTTAGGAAGGGAAGGATGATGGCTAAGCTCTTTACAAGTCAGAGGTGAAGGGACTGAATTTTAAATTTTATTGATTTCTAATGAATTTAAATTAAAATTTAAATACCCACCTGGGGCTAGTGGCTACCGCGTTGCACAGTGCACTTTATAAAGTTATTCAGTATTTCTGTTCTCATCCTGAACTGTAAGATTTCTAGGGAACTTGGCTCTGATCTTGCTTCTTTCTTCTACATAATTGCTGTTAATATTTTAGTTCCCACACTGTGTTTAAGACCTCCCCCAACACATACTGGTCATTGTCATCATTACTTTGCACCATCAATATTTATTTAGTTTACCAAAACATTTATCAGTTTCTAAAACCCAGCTACTTCCTTTGGGTTCAATTTCCTTTTTCTTGAAGGATATCTATTAGTAGTTCTTTCAGAGTTGTCTATAAAAGAGAAACTCCATATTTTATTTAAAGATTTCACTATTTTATCCTTATACACAAATTATATATTAGCTGGTTTAATCAATCAGCTTTTGCCAAACTACCCCACAATTTACTGGCTTAAATTAGCAATCATGTTAGCTTTGTTTTCTTGCTTCAAATACAGCATCAGGATATTTATTTTTCTTTGAATTTGATCCCTATTTTGTTATATTTTGTTTGCCATTTCGTATCTTTTTTTGAGGGAGCAAATGCATCAACACAGTCCAAAAATTGGTAGAAATCTTGCAATTGTTTTAAAATTAGGTGCTGTGCTAAATACTTTACATGTGTTGTTTTCTTAAATCCCTACCCTACTGCCAAATCCTAAATTTTAAAATCTTGAATGACCCTGTTGGAGACTCGATCTTACAGGTGACAAAACTGAGGCTTCCAAGACAGGACACTTACTAGCCTTGCAGACCTACCATGTTTCCCCGAAAATAAGACCTAACCGGAAAATAAGCGCTAGCATGTTTTTTCAGGATGACATCCCCTGAACATAAGCCCTTAAGCGTCTTTTGAAACAAAACTTAATAGAAGACCCTGTCTTATTTTCGGGGAAACGGTATCGGTTTCAAGGTCAAATATACTAAAGGACTTAACTTGTAAGGGGAGGTATGGAGGTACATTATAGCAGGTCATGGAAAGAAAATAGGTTGAGATATAGACTGATTTTTTTCTTTTTATGTTGCCAAGGTAATGTGCGTTTAGATACATCTGTCAACATTTACGGGTTATCAGCCGTAGAATGAAATACCAGGAAGTCCTCACGCGGACCTTTGCAGATGAGAGGAGAAAAGGGCAGGGGGAGCTTAAAACAAGGAACAGAGAAAAAACATGATCCATGTAGAAATGGAGAAACGGACAGATCACAGGAAAGCTTAATTTAGAAACTATAAAATCAGATGCTGAACAAAATGGATGGGTTATCCTAGGGACCTACAGTCCCTCATGGAAAGTTAAAGATTTGCAGACTAGGCAAAAAGTAAAATAAAATTATAATGTTTCAAGTGACATCCTATAAATAGATAATAGAGGTAGGCCAAAATATACCTGAGAAATGTAACGACACATAAAAATGTCTATCATACAAAGGATGATTGCAGGCTACCCGCCCCCCTCTCCCACCCCCATGAAAGAGAACCACGTAAAATGTTTATTATATTTTCAAGAAACAAAGAGAAATTTGGGGGAAGTGCCTGACAAAACCCAAATGCAGGCAGTGCAGCTGGGTCTAAAGACGCATGAAAAGCAAGAACAGAAAAGGCCCTGGGAAGTGAGCAGACAGTCTCAGTCTCTCTCCTTATCAGTCTGTCGGGCCACTTCATTGTTCTTTCTTTGCAAATCAGGTTTTTCTGTGTTTGCACAGACAGAATGAGGACTACACAGAGGTCCCATGGTGCCAAGTATTGGGTACAAATAGCCAGGAAAGAATCCGAGAGGAATGTTTTAGCCTGATGCAAAATTCCTTCACATGAAATCCACAGGGCTTCTGGCACCGAGGATATCGTTGCAAAATATATGAAGCAAAGGCCAGGAGAATTGTAAATGTGTGTACCCAAAGTGAGAGTCATTGAATGAACAGAGACACACACCGTAAGACAGAATAGCATTTGTCATTTGAGCTCCCAGACTGGAGATGGTCTGAGTTTTAACCCAGATTCTGCTCCTGACCAGCTGTGTGAATCTGGGCAAGTTACTTAAGCTCTCTAGGCCTCACTTTTGTCATCTGTAAAATGAGCGTGATTGCAACAATGCTTACTTCATGAGATTATTATGTAAATTAAATATGTTACTATTTAAGTGTACCTTGTATGTAGTAAGTGCCATACATGGTTGCTAAGTACATTATACTGTAAAATCAGTGCCATTCCACTTTCGAAATCCCGAAAAGGCTATATATTTTTAATTAGCAGGATTGTACTAAAGCTTATTTAGAAGAGTGAAGACCTATGACTTGATTAAGAAAATGTTGACAAAGAAGGTTAACGAGGCTGGGTTTGCTGTGTTCTAGGGCCACAGAAGTTACAGAGGGATACATGCGAAGGAAGAGGCCAACACACAGAAGGTAAAGAATAAAGTCCAAAAGCCAAGAAGGGCCAGAACACATCAGCTATATCCTAGATACAAAGTTCTAGGAAAAAGAGTCACTGAAAATGATGTCCTAAATTACATTTCCTGTGTACAAAGTGCCGGGGATGTTATTAAATGTATGTATGTTCTACATAAATGTATTTTGTATGTTCTACAGAAGACAGACATAGAGAAACAATCAGAAGTTTTTTTTTTTTTTAAGTTTGACAGCCTCACGCATTAATAAGTCTGCTTCTACTGCACTTGCATGAGCTATTTCTGGACTCGTACAATTAACAGAAGAGTGAACATGATTGAATAAGTATGGAGGGAATGGCAAATAGGTAAGGAAGACTTCATGTGATTTACATGGGCAATGGGACACAGACACGTCTGTTGGAATTAAGAATTGCAGGCATAGCATACGGTTTCCCCTTTAGTTGTGGACTCAGGAAATAATCACAGCTTCATAATTACAAGAACCTTTGGAACTGCCTTGTCCTCGACTTACCTGAAATGCTTTAAAAAGGTAGAATGGCAGCTCTTACCTGTTAAAAATGTTTCTTAAACAACATGGAAAACAGGACATACTAAAACCCAGTGGTTGCTTACAGAGAAAGTACTTTGTTTTCCTGGACTTGCTGCAGAAATAACAATGTCAGTCTTGGGAGTGCAGGTCGTTTTCATATGACATTGCTCTAAAGATGCTCCTATTTTTCTCTCCAAGAAAGATGCTGCAGTTAGCGTGCATGTAATGCAATAAGATGCAGCGGAAAATTCAGTTCATTCTGTTGCCCTGAAAAAAATCACATTGCTTCATTGCCATAGTTCTAGATCCAGATTTTAAGAGTTAAATTTCTGTGGAAGGTTCTGAGTCACTTTCGGACCTGACGGAAAGAAATCTGAATGTTGTCTATGACAAGCGTTTTAGGACAGAAATAGTTGCTGGAGTTTCCTTTTATGATGTGCCCATTCGTGAAACACAGGAGGGCATGAATTTATGTTTAAAAATTGTCCAGGAATGAACATGGATTCAGAAGCTATGTGAATGAGCTCCTGGTAGCAGTGCATCAGAGCAGGCTGGGACAGCCTGGATGACCCAACTAAAACCAACTGTAACATTTCCAATTAGGAAATCTTTTGCTATCTTTTTGCTATCTTTTTTTTTTATTATTATTCTCTCTCTCCTCCTCCCCCATACACTTCTTTCTTCTCTGCTCTTCTTTGAAGCCTTTATTTACCTTTATTTAAAATACTGTTTTTGGAGATCAACTTTTTCATTCGGGTCATGTATGAAACAGCTAGTTGAGAAAGACTAAATTCTTTTTCGTTTGATAGTTCCTAATGCTTTGCTATGTCCAGCCAGACATCTGCAACTACACACTCCCTGCTGAGGAACTGGCGGGGAGACAAAGAAATGGAAAACTGTAAAGAAGTCACCATGTGATGTGAGCAGAGAGTTTTCTTGGCAGCATAGCTGAATTAAGACCATAATCCTTTTCAGAAAGCAGTCAAAAGTGGAACTATTCACCGTAAACGTGAAATTAAAAGCATGATGTAGTAATGACTGAGAAGGAATGTGAATCTTTTCCAGGGCATGCAGAGAGACCTGTGGATGAACTGTTTCTAGATTCTTGTTCCAGCTTTCCTGCGAGTAAGTTAACCTCTAAAATTGTGGTTCTTGTGCATTTGGAAAATATAACGTCCGACTTCAAATAGGAAATGCCAACCATTTGGATGGAAACTATTAAAGGCAGTAAGTTATTAATGAGTTATTTTGATTTTTCAAATCATCTGAGTATTTTGTAATGTATAGCTAAATAACCAGTTGGAGAACTAAGATTTTTTTTTCCATTTTTACCCCATGACTAAAGCATATTTGAACAAATAGCACATATTATGTACTTAGACAAATTGAAAGGAATGCAATTATATTGCCTCTTTGCAAGTATGAGCTATTTGCCACGTTATTAGAATTACGTATTCTTTTCTGTTTGTTTTCAATTTTACTACCAGAGGATTTGTAAGCATTGGCGTAGGAGGAATCCATGATTTTCTGAGTTTTGAATTGTTTCAGCTGGCTTGAGAATATTTTCATCAAGAAAACTTAGGACGATATTTTTACTGACCTTGTTTATCATACTAAATATGTAAAAACTTTGATCTCATTTGTTGTGTAATGTATTTATTTATTCTCTAAATACTAGAAATTCTATCTGACATGAAGTGACTGTTTTTTTTTATAAGCAAGTTAGGATTTCTAGATCACATGATTTCCTATGCAGAGCAATGTAAGCTAGTTAAATGTGTTGTGCTTTTATGGTGAATAGTGGTTTTTTTTTTCCTGGTCTTTACATCAGGATGTGCCGTGGGGGGGGAGGAGGGAATCAGTCTCAACAGTTAGAAACAAATAGCCACAATTATGGCAATTAGATCATGTTAATTATTCTTTATTCATAAATAATTTCCAGCCTGTGCACTAATCCACAGGAAGAAAAAAGAGTAGGCACTGAGGCAATATATTTAACCCTTTCAGATGCCACTGTTTGCCACGGCATTGATTTCCTAATTGGAAAGGTTGCAGTTGGTTTTAGTTGGGCATCCAGGCTGTCCCAGCCTGCTCTGATGCACTGTTACCAGGAGCTCATCCACATAGCATCTGAATCCATGTTGTTCATTCCTGGACAATTTTTAAACATAAATTCATGCCCTCCTGTGTTCCACGAATGGGCACATTATAGAAGGAAACTCCAGCAACTATTTCTGTCCTAAAACCCTTGTCATAGACAACATTCAGATTTCTTTCTGTCTTGTTCCCATACGTCATGCTCTCAGACTCCTGTATTAGTTTTTTATTGCTGCTGTGACAAATGGCTACAGACTTGATGGCTTGAAACAAAACAGATTTATCATCCTACTGTTTGGGAGGTAAGAAGTGTGATGTGGGTCTCACTGGACTGAAATCAAAGTGTTTGGAAAAACTGGGCTCCTTTCTGAAGGGTGTAGGGACAATTGTGTTTTCTGGCCTTTCCAGCTTCTAGAGGCTGGCTCCATGCCTTGGTTCATGCCCTTTCTCCTCTATCCTGAAAGCCAGCAGTGGGTAGAGTCCTTATAACCTCCCGTCACTCTGACTTCCTCTTCTGCCTGCCTCTCTCTTCCATTTTTAAGAACCCTTGTGATTACACTGGGTCCACTGAGATGATCCAGGATTACCTCCCTGGATTAAAGCCAGTTGATTAGCAACCTTGCTCCCATCTGCTACCTTAATTCTCCTTTGCCGTGTAATGTAACATATTTACAAATTCCAGGGTTGGAATGCGGCCATTATTCTGCCTACCATGTTCTCTTCAATTCTCCCTTGCCTTTCAGATGTAAGTAGCTCCACCAAAGGATTCCCCTGAAATCATCTATGGTTAGGCTCTCTCTCTGGCAGTGCCCCCCTCCGTGATACCTTGAGTAGGTGACCTTCCCCTTTGAGCTACCTCCTGAATACCAGCAGGAAGCAGCATATTCATGGCTTTGTTCCTGCCCCCTGGGGAAGATCAGAATTTTAGGCCAGGAACCTAATAGCCAGGAGCAACCTCGCTGGCAAAATAAGGGAAGAGACAGTAGCAACTGTATGATTTCCATCTTTGTTTATTGTGGCACCAAAGTAGAATACCACTACCCCAAAACCCAGATTTTATTGGCCAACTGGCCTTGTGCTCCAAGCACAAGCTCAAGCCACTATCCTTGGAACACTATCTGGACCAATTTCCCCTCTTAGAATGTTGGGTTTTGTTAACTAATGTTAGATCTTATGTTTTCTTTATCAATTAATACAGTAGTACTTTGGTTTTCAAACGTGTCTGTTGATGAACATTTCGGTTTAAGAACGCCGTAAACCAGGAAGTAAATGCGTCAGTTTTCGAACACTCCCTGGAAGTCGAACATGTCACGTGGCTTCCGCTGAGTGTAAGATCCTGAGGCCTAGCTGTCGGCTGTTTTTGAACGTTTCAGAACTCGAACGGTCTTTCAGAACAGATTACATTCGAAAACCGAGGTACCACTGTATAATACATGCGTGTTTATCTCTGTAAGTCTCAGATCTTTTTGTTAACCTGCCTGATGGGAAAATAATGAGATATGCCTTTTGCTGTGCTATTAGGTAGCTCATTCTGGGAGATAGACTAGTGATTCTTGGGTGGTACTAAGATGACCATATAAATAATTATATTAATACCACCACTACCAGATGGAGTGTCATATCTGAGATCTGCTGCCTTCATTAGCTTTGAAGCAATCAGTTAATGGCTGTCAGATAAGTCCTAAATTCTGTTGTCATATAGAATTAGAATACTCTATGCAAACAATTCTAGAAAAAGAGTTGCTGATGACTTGTCCCCAATATTGGAAACTGATAGTCTGGCTGGCTGAAAGGTCTGCGTGTAAGCCTGAAGGGTAGTTCTCTCTTCCGGCAAGCCTAACCACTGATGTGTCCTGACCCATAAAAAGTTTGAATCCATAAAAATGAAGGAATGAACAATTGTTATCAATTCCATTGATAACAGCAGAACAACATGGGAGTCTACAAAAAGTTATGCCTACATTGCTTAGAATGCATTTCCAGTTCAAAGACCTCCAAGTACAGATTTATCTGATTCGTGTATTTTATCAGTTCATTCTTTATCCCTATGGCCACTTCCACCTATCCAGTCATAAACATGGGTGAGTAACAGATACCATGAATCTGAAAATTTTTTGGTGTTCTCTTTTCTACTGGCAATAAAACTGGACCATGTATTTTGCAAGAATCAAAGTGTTTTGGGGTTAAACCACAGTCTAGTTTCATTGCGAACAGATATTTCTTTAGTGTTCTTCTTTAGTTTTGTCCATTTTGGTAGGTTTTTCAAAAGGAAATTGAGCAAATCACCTTTTCACATCCACTTTGAAGATATCAGGCTGATTTTTATTATAAACTGTTTACTCACTCCTGACCTATCCCATCCTATCCCATCAACTTGATTCTTTATAGACTTTTCCCTTTATCCTTTAATTTCAAAAATATTCTTTTTGGTATTTCCTCGTCATTATATTTGGAACTTGGAGAGGCTTTTCAGGTACTTGGAGAGCTTTTGGGGAGGTAATTTCCATTGTACTTTTTAGAATGTATTTTCTTTAATGTATTTTCTTGCAACTGTATTTACTTCTTTTTGGGTATCTCTTTACCGAATACTTTACTTTTAATCAGTTTTTTTTTCTCTTTATTTTAGTTATTTTTTAATCTCATTATCTTCACTTGCATTTGAATTTTCTTTGAAAACTTGGGGGAATTAGAAAATTTTTGTCTGTATCGTGGAGGATGATATGTTCTTTATGACTCCAATGGGAATTTTTAGTATGATATTTGCTTTTCATTTCGTTTTTACTGTTTTTTCTTCTTGAATTTTTATTATGGTCATTAAATAGAAAATTTTAAACATTTCTTCTGTTTATTGTAACAAAATGTTCTTTTTAAAGATTATGTATTTTCTCTGCCTTTTGAGGGTCATCTACCTTCCCTCATTTGAGGGCTCCTGATAACAACAGCACAAACTGAAGCCTGTGGATAAAAGCCTGACTGGATCCCACACTGCCTGTCTGGATGATGGTAGGCTCTCTGATCTTGCACTGAAGGGAGAATTGACCACACACTCCCTAGATAAATGTCTACAACAGCATGGTACTCTGGTTAAGAGCGAAGGGCTCCAGAACTTTCCATCTGGGTTAAATCTGTGTTTGTGCCACCATTAGCTGTGTTTGGAGAGTCACTTTGCTTCCCTGGGACTCATTTTCTTCACCTGTAAAATGAGGAGGATAATAAGCTCTATTCCAAAGGTTCATTGTGAGGATTACAGTAATTAATTCCCATAAAATACTTAGAACTGCTGGGAACATAGGAAACCATCATTAAATGTTATTATTTTCTCTCCAATATCCTATATTCAAACTATGTCCAATCTCTCTTTGTTCTAGCCATAATGAACAATACGAAATTCTCTAAAATTTCATGAATTTTTTTTTTTTAAATCTACTTGCTTTTGGATTTTATTGCTGTTGGGTTTATTTATTTATGTATTTCTTTGTTTATTTATTTATTTTTAATGGCTGGCTTGGGATCTTTTTGGACTTTGCTCATAAAAAGTTGATAAAGATCAATAATGGCACACAAAATGATTGGTTCAAACAAAGTTCCTGTTTTGTTTAGGTTGTTTATTTCCTTAAATTTACAACTCTCATTTCACACTCAACCTCCAGTCCCATTTTTCACTGCCACAGGTAACCTTTTCCTGGTACTTGTTAGCAATCTTTTAGTTCCTGGATGTTCTTCAAAAATGTGTATGGCATGTAGCGTTAATTAATGTAAATGATATTGTGATATAACTCTCAACCTTTTCTTTTTTTTTTCAAATTGGCACTGTGTTTTTATGATGTCTTCATATTGATGAGTGGATACCAATCCATTGCTTGTGAGTCCTGCACAGGACTCTATGGACTGTAGACATTAAAATTTGTTTTACAACACTGTGCCACAATAATCCACATTATGAAGAGCGTCTTTACACAGGTCCCCTTGTGAAATCCTGTGAAAATCCCTTGGCATACATACCCAGGAGCAGAACTGATTGATGACAGTCCTAATGAATTGGTCATGCGTCACTAAAATGGCTGTGTAAGTGTAAACGCACACCAGTAGTACCTAAAGTTCCTGTATCCTTGTGAAAACATCGAACAGGTTGTGGGGATCACAACATTTGACTCTATTAAACTTTTTAATTTTTTGTCAGCCCGATGAGGGAGAAATATAAATCACATCTAGTAATTTTTAAATTTTTGATTTCTTTCACTACTGAGCTTGAACAATCCCTTTATAATGCTTTCTTTTTTTTCTTTTTTTCCTTTGGCTTCCTTCTTTGCTACACATGCAATTGGAAATAGCTGTTAGGATATTTCTTTTTGTTTTGATTGCACAATGTTTTCTATTTCAGGCCTTCACGTTTACTTCCTTGACTTCCTCGTTTTAAAATAAACAGATCAGAATGAACAAGAGACACATCAGCGTGGGTCAGCAAACGTGGGCCCTTCTCTGCAAGAATTTCCTTAAAAAATGGAGGATGAAGAGAGAGACTTTGTTGGTATGGTTCAGAATCTCTGTGTTCTCATACCTAGAACAGGAAGAAGTATTTGGCACTGCAAACACTTTATTTTTTAATGTTTCACATATATTCTATTTCTAACTAGCAGGCTGGACATTTTTTTTAAGTTCTGAACTTTGCTATTATTTCAAAAAAGATTCCTTTAAAATTTATCATTATTATATGTCTTACTGGAGGCATTTTTATAAGAATTCAAATTCAGAAAACCCCTGAAAAATAAAGCCACATCTTGATACCACAGAGATAATAATTCTTAACATCTGAGCTTATTTGAAACTCATGAAGGCATAGGTACAGAAGTTGAGGGTCAAAGAAAAAGGCAGAATTTCATCCAGAATTAATCCATAAAGTAAGCCAAAATTTAAAAAAAATTCAAAAGACAAATCGTAGCACTTCCACACAATTGTGCTATGGATACAGATAATGTCCAATTGAAAGAAATAATGGTCATATAAACAAAGAGGAAAAGAAAATGTATTTTGAACTTTTGCTTGTATTAAGATAGAACTTATTTTTTTGTGATCATAAGAATGGTTAGGTAAGCTTTATGTAGAAAATTCAGTACATTCAGAAAAATATAATAAATAAGTTAAAATCACTCATTAAAATACCCATAGTTCAAAGGTTGATACATTAACATTCGATTTTAAGAACATTTTGTGTGTGTGTGTGTGTGTGTGCTTTTAACAAATATGTATGGAATGCTTAGATTGGCAGCAATGAAGTATACAAAAATCCCTGCATGAGTAAGGATTACATAAATATAAATATAAAAGTTATATTCTACTCTATATGGATGTTTTGCTACCATCCTTTTAATTTTTTTATATAACTATTATATCTGTTAATTTATATACCTAACAAGCTAGATTAGGTATAGATACAAACTAACACACATAGCTAAAATAAGACCATATCGTGAATAAGATATATACCTTTTTTAAAGGCCAGGTGTTTAGAGTTAAAATTAAGTAATAAAGTGGGTTCTTAACACTGGACTTCACATGCATTCTGTTGCATTTCCAATTCCAGCATATTGTTGCAATGACAAAGACTTAAAATTCTTCTTGTGAGCAGTATTTTAGGACTATCTCCTTTCACATACAGGCAGCAGAACATATTAATATGACCTTGTTCCTGTTGATGAAAGCTGGTTATCTATTTCATGCCACCTAACATTTCTTTATCATTGTCACTCAGGTTTCAACATGACTGTAGACCACAGGGCCATTCATGAGCCAATCCAGCCTTAACACGTGCATTAAAGTATGATAAACTTAGATTCTTAATTATAATTGGAATTGATGCTACAACTCTGTCTTGATGGATGATGTGCATGTTATAGGACAAAAGAAAATTGAGACATTGAAAACCTGGAGAGAAGGAAAAATGAAATCCAAGCTACATAAGAGAATTATGTTTTAAATTGTTTATGGACCATTGATCAGTGGATAAACAGCTATTGATTTGCTTTATTTTTCTCTCATTGCTGTGTAGGAATGGTTTTTCTCACTTCTTCTAGTGTTATTTGCCTACCTATTATCCTCCGATATATATCAAAACAATGATTTTCCTGAGATTCCTGCCATGGATCTGGGACGTGTAGATAATTTTAATGATTCTAATTATATTATTACCTTTGCCCCCGAATCCAAAACAACCCAGGAGATAATGAACCAAGTGGCTTCAGCTCCATTCATGAAAGGTATGATCTCTGGCAGTTCACAGTAATTTCCTTATTTGCAAACTACATAAATTCATTTTGGAATTTCCTTGATAAGCTATGTTAAATGTTTCAGTTTCTAGATTTAACTAACAACGTTAATGCAAATGCCTTTGCAATATCAAGGAGATTTTATTACTGTATTTACTAGTCTCCTATTTAGGAAATTTTCTGTTAAAATGGTTATCCTCTTTATAGTCCATATTAAAATGAGATAGTCCAGGATTATGTAAATGTATGTTTGTGAGAAGATTCTGAAAAGATTGGACAATGGTGACAGCTTTGTTTTTTAATCTCTTCAGATATACAAAAATTGAGAGAGAAATTAGACAGCAAAACCAAGCAACCCTGTGCAATATTTACAACAAAAATCGATGATAAGGTGTTTCCTTGAACCCTAAAATATAAATGAATGGGGAAGAAGCGTTAACAACTGCAAGGCTTGCATGGTACCTGTCTCTCTGAGGTAGTGAAATAGCCAAGGGAAGTAATAGGGTATGTGATGGGCCTGAGAAGAGAATGAGAGGAAACCAACCAGTAGCCACTGCAAAGTAGAGAGGGCCAATATGAGTACAAGCAAAACCATTTTCAGTAACTGGATTGGTCGTGTAGTACTGGAATGTCAATCCCAGACTGGTATCTGTGTAAAGTGGGATATCCCAAATAAGTAATTATAGAATAGTCTAATTCTCTCACCCCTGTGTCTTTGAAACACAGGAGTCTCAATATAGGAAGAAAGGAAATACAGGAAATTTACAGGGTGAAGAATCTTGTCATTCCAGATAGCTAGGAAGCCATTGAGAATAGGTTGTGTCAAAAGGACTCCTCAGTCAACTTACAGAGACTCGCACTGGTCAAAGTTGGCATATGTGGAGCTTCAGCAAGAACATTAAATGCAGTGATTTAAAACTCATCCAGTGTGTATTTAAATCCATGCTTTCATAATGATATTGAAAGAAAAAAAAATGCTTATCTTCGGAGGATGATAGGAAATCAGTTCTTATGAAAAGTTGTAAATAAAGGGTAAATATCAGTATTTATCCTATACGAACTGTACTATTGGATAACCAATCGGATGATAGAAAGCACTGTTTTGTAAACAGTTCCTACTAATAAATGAAAAACAAATGATGGAAATAGAACATCACCATTTTGAAACTCCTAGTGAATCAATGGATTTGATTGGCGCTGAGTGTCAAGAGCTGCTAATATCGCAAAATGTGAGACAATCAGAAATTGTGATACTCCTGATGAAAGAACACACCACCACCTAGAGTCTTGCCATACGGATTGGACCTGAGTCTGATTAAACCTCTGGATCCAACTGCCAGACGGCAGGACACATAGAGGACGATGAAACATGTTGAATTATACCAGGAGTATGCATTCAACAGAATCTGTACTGTGGGTTAAATGGCCTGGGTTTGGTCAGTAAGAGTCATTTATGTTATATATTTTAGAATAAACAAAGTCTCTTGAGAAAACACCCCTAAAATTTAGCGATTTCATTCTGTCTTTGGAGTTTGGCCACGTTGACACCATTGTCAAATGGAAATATGTATTATAATTATATAAATAACTACATAATTGTAGCATATGTTTCAACTTTAGCTAGGTCTATATGTACGTGAGTTTAAATGTATGCATTGGTATTGTTATTATTCCAAATCCATTGTGCTTTAAGTTATTGGTTAAATAGTTTATTTGGAAAAGCGTGATCATCTGTGATAAAAGAGATTGCCACATGATATTTCTGATTTTGCCTATAGAGTTTGAATCGCCCCCACCCAGTGTGAATCTCTTATTTAAGACCAGCACAGCCTTTAGTGAAATAACATAAAATAGCTTTAACGTAATTGAATATGGTATGCTCTCTTTGGACCACATAGAAATCTTCTTATGTAACTCTTCCCTTTTTTCACATGACAGGAAAGACAATCGTGGGTAAGCCTGATGAAAAAAGCATGAGTGAATTGGATTTAAACTATTCTGGAGATGTAGTGAGAGTCATCTTTAGTGATAACTGCTCATATCATTTGAAGTTTTTCTGGGGAAGTAGAATCCCCAGCATGAAGGAACACAGAGACCATTCAGGTAACTTTCCTGTTAGAAAAAAGATGTTTTGCTATTATGTCATTAGCTGCACGGGAGCATATGTGATAGCAGAAGTATCCACAACATGCACATACTTTTAATTTCTGAACATAATGAGATTCATTCTTATTAAATAAAGTCTATGTTATTAAGTACAGGTATATTGTTCTATTAAGAAACTATATTGTTATTACAGTCATGTGCTACTTAACAATCGAGATACATTCTGAGAAATGAATCATTAGATCATTTCATTGTTGTATAAACATCACAGAGTGCAGTTACACAAACTGAGATGGTCTAGCCTACTACACACCTAGGCTACATGGTATAGCCTGTAGCTTAGCTTCTAGACTACAAGCCTGTACAGCACGTTACTGTACAAAACAACACGAGATTAAATCACACACAAGAGAAAATGATGCAATTAAGAGATGCGGTAAACAAAGATGTATGAGGCTGCTTCCAGCGTAACAGAGCCTACTATCTTACAGCAACCTTTTTTTATATATAAGCAGAAAGAGTACACTCTAAAATAATGATAAAATGTATAGTATAGTAAATACATAAACCAGAACCATAGTCATTTATTATCATTATCAAGTATGTACTGTACATAATTACACGTGCTATACTTTTATACGACTGGCAGTGCAGTAGGTTAGTTTGCGCCAGCATCACCACAAAGTCCTGAGAAATGTGTTGCGCTACAATATTATGACAGCTACAATGTCCCGAGGCAATGGGAATTTTTCAGCTCCATCATCTGTGGCCCAACATTGACCCAAATGTCTTCGTTATGTGGCCCATGACTGTATTCCTGTATTAGTCTTATCTGAAACCCCAAGAAAAGGCTCTCACTCAACAATTCCCAAATATTTAAAAATGTTAGTGCTTTTTTGGCATGAGCAACAGAGGAACAAAGCTCAACAAAATATTCTTGGCTGGTGGAGAGAATTAAGAGATTGAAGCAAAAGTTATTGAGAACTGGGCTTCATGTTAACAAAACAACTCTGGGGCATTCTTCACACATACCTCACCTGAGAAGTCTTTCCGTACACTATGTGATCTGGGACGGAGAGTGCATTTTGGGACATTTGACGTTTTCATTTTTCCTAAAACCAAGATGATCCCATCCCATCATGATTGTTTATGTTGTGTTGTTCTTTTCCTAAAGCTCATTGTCAAATAGCGAGTGAGAAAGTTACATGTGAAGCTTCAGCATTCTGGGAGAGAGGCTTTGTAGCTTTTCAAGCTGCCATTAATGCTGCTATCATAGAAGTGAGTATTAAGTAAAAGGAGCACATTGCATTGTAAGTTAAATGTTGATGGATGGTTATCTGATGGATCGTCTGATGTTATCATTTAATGAATGTATTCGCTGAATTTATTTGGCGCTGTGTACTGAACAATTGCTCAACAGTCATGCACCACTTAGGTACTATGATGTTATGATGGCAACAGTGTCACTGGGCAATAGGAAGTTTTCAGTTCCACTATAATCTTATGGGACCACCATCGTCTATGCAGTCCGTCATTGACCAAAATTTCATTATGCAGTGCATGACTGTAGTTAAAACATTACACTAAGCACTGAGGATCAGGAAATAAGTAGAACACGGGTACTTTCTTCTAGGGATAGTGGATAGTGGGGGGAGATAAATGGATAGTCATAATACACTCATAAGAGTTTAGGGTCTACCGTGGAATTATAAATGGTATGCTAGGCAAACAGTGAAGCAGAACGTACTCTGATGAGAAAGATCAGAGAAGACCTATTAATTGCAGTGACATTTCAGCTGAGATTTCAAGGTTGAGTAGAATTTTGTCCAATGAAGATCGTATGTAGGGATGTGCTAAGGTATCAAGACGAAAACTGGAAGGTGCCAGGAACTACAAGGGGACAGATCCTGACGGGCCATTATATTTAAATGTGGAAGGCACATAATTTATTATCATTGAGAGAAAACACATGAGGTTATAATGAGCTTAATAATAACAATTTGATCATTGATATCTTCCTTTAGATCACAACAAACCATTCAGTGATGGAAGAGCTCATGTCAGTTACTGGTGTACATATGAAGATACTACCTTTTGTTGCCCAAGCAGGAGTTAAAACTGATGTCTTCATTTTCTTTTGCATTTTGTCTTTTTCTACATTCATATACTATGTGTCAGTCAATGTTACCCAAGAAAGACAATACATTAAGTCACTGATGATAATGATGGGACTTCAAGAGTCAGCGTTCTGGTAAATTACACGGTTACAATTTGTCATGTAGCATACATAAACAGAACTTGCTGGTTGGACTCCCTAGACCTATAAAGTATCATATTTAAACTTGTTGATTTCATAAAGTAGTGCATTATAAATGAATGAGGTAGATAGACTTATTGGCTTGGTAAATGAAACTTTTCATATTTCATTAAATTAAGGGAAGTCTACTTCTATAGACTGCTGAATCCGAGTTCACTAACCAATACAAATAATGACTCTCAGTCATTAGTTACCATATATGGGTGAAAAAAATGTATACAAGTATACAGAGGGTGCCAAAAAATTTTATACACATTTTAGGAAAGGAAAACTGCATTAAAATTATAATACACAATATATACCAATAACAAAAGATGAATACAAGTCACATTCGACTTCTGCAATAACAAAAGGTGCTCAAAGTGGTTACCATCAGTGCCCGATGCTTCTGATCACAGCGAACTACTGCTTAAGCAAGGTTGACCGAAGTGTCCACTTGTATACATTTTTTGGCACCCTTGAGATATATATATATATAAACTTGAGGTTTCTAATATTTGATTAAATATGTTTCATATATTTTATTAAAAAGGGTGATTAACTTTCCCCCCACACTGAATGAATTATTACTTTTATGACATTGAAGAAAAAGAAAAAAACCTGTTATGCTCTTCACACATAGTTTTCTTTCATGGAGGAATAGCAGAGTGGTAAGAACCAGGCTTGGGAGGCAGGAAGCCAGGGGTCATCTCCATCTGAGCATTACCGCCTGGAACAAGATACTTAATCTCTTTAAATCTCAGTTTTCTTTCCTGTGAAACATTGATAATAATATCTATCTCTTATTGGTCATATGGATTAAAGAAGGAAGCGTACTTAAAGTGCTTTATATGGAGTTTAAGGAAAATTAAACACTCAGTATTAGACAGCACTGAGTTTTGAGAAGTAGTATGGTCTGAGAAATGCAAGTTAGGAAACCAAGGATTGAATCCTAATTAGCAACAACATTTTTAATGAGTTTTGCCAAAAGATGTTTTTGAAACATATATTAATAGTTAGTAAAAGTATAAGTTCTGGAGTCAGAAAGCTGTGGTTGGAATTTGCCTTTTACACACCGTGAGATTCTCAATGTTAAACAAAATTTATAGAATATACAGAATAGTTCTAGATATATGCCACATAGTCTTCAAAAGAACTTTAGATAATGCTAAGTAGGAAGACCACATATTTTTAATGATGCCAATTTAAACCAAATTTACTTATTTTTCCTTCATAAACCTTCAATGAACTGAGTGCAAAAGTAGAGAAAATGGATTCTTGGTTTGGTCTAGAATGGGAGGTTTTTTTTCTGGTGTTTCTTTTTGTATTAAAATCGTGTAAGTCAATACTGAAGGAAATTTTGGTCATGTATTTTTAAAAAATCATGGAAATCTATGAGTCACTATATATTTTTTTTAAATCATGGAAATCTACAAGTCAGAGAAAAGTAACTAATATGACTAAAACGAGAGAGAGAATCCAAATAAATCTGATGAGAAAGTGTTAAAAAGATCAGAACTTTTCCCCATAAAAGTAAGAAAAGAGTAAGAAAAAGTAAGAAAAGGCTGTGACATTCTACTTGTATGGCATATGAATTAAATTAATGATAGCTTTATGGAATGCAGAAGGGTGAACAATTTCAGATAAACAAGTATATTGTACAAAAGGAATTATCACAATTAGACAAGACTTCCCAAAATGTGATGGAATTTTCAGTTTGAATAAAAGAAAGCTAAGTGTTCATTGGTGACCTGTTACAGACCAGTCGCCATATTAAACCCATAATTGCAACATTTCATTTAATTCTTTTATTGTTTTTCAGTAGAGGATACGGTTTAAAGAGATTAAGTAACTACCTTTTAGGATCATATAGGTACAATTTAACATAGAAAACTTGAACCTAGATTTGTTTGATTGGCTAGCTTATTCTTTCCCCTACAAAGAACTTCCTTCTTGTTTCTTTGGCGCTGATAGCAAGCAATAACTTGTGTTCATATCCATCTATATATCTGTATCTATCTATATCCTAAGCCTATGTGTATTTCTGTTTCTGTATCTCATCTATAGCAGAGGTTGGCAAACTATAACTCCCGCCCCCTTTTTTTCACAATCTGCAAACTAGGAAGGGCTTGTACATTTTTAAATGCTTGAAAAAAAAATCAAAGGAACAATAATATTTTACAGCACACAAAAGTTTATATAAAATTCAAATTTCAATGTCAACAAATAAATTGTTATTGGGACCCAGCCAGCCTCATCATTTGCATGTTGTTTGTGACTACTTTTGTGCTACAAAGACAACTTTGAGGGGTTGCAACAGAGACTGAACGGTCTGAGAAGCCTAAAATATTTACTATCTCAGTCTTCAGAGAAAAAGTTTGCTGATCACTGCTTTGTTATCTACTTTTTATCCATGGTTTTTATGCAATTACTGCAAGAAGTCTAGAACTGACAAATACTCATAAATGTCTTCCCGCAAACCTCTCCCAATTACTTTCATTTTATTACCCTGTTTCTTATTTTGCAGTTAGCTCCCTATTTCACCTGTTAACTTGTTTATTGCCTACCTCCCCCTGCCCCATAGAATATGAACTTGAGGGGCATAGAAGTTTTTGGATTTATTAGCCATTGTATTCCCTTTACTCTTGATATGTGATAAGCTTCACAGGTCATTTGCTGAATAAATACATGAATGAAGTGATGAAGGAACAGCACTCTGAACTGATGCTTTGTCTCTATGCCAGGCTCTCCTGGGGTTTGATGTATGCTGGCTTCATCTTTATTATGGCTACTCTGATGGCTCTTATTGTAAAACACACCCACATTGTCGTCCTAACTGGCTTTGTGGTGGTCTTCACCCTCTTTCTCCTCTATGGCCTGTCTTTGGTGAGTTGGTGAATTTAATCTCTCTCTCTCTCCGTCTCTCTCTCTCCCCTCTTTGTCAGAGAAACCTACCAGTCATTCATCACTGATTCTGATCACACCTGTTCTGTTCTATTTATAGTATTTGAGTAGTTGCATAAGGCAGTATCTAGGGGTGGGGTTAAATGCACCGTTTCCCCGAAAATACGACCTAGCCGGACAATCAGCTCTAATGCGTCTTTTGGAACAATAATTAATATAAAGCCTGGTATTATATTATTATTATATTATATTATACCTGGTCTTATAGTAATTTTTTCTCCAAAAGACTCATTAGAGCTGATTGTCCGGCTAGGTCTTATTTTCGGGGAAACACAGTAGATGAAATACTATACTTTGTACTGTGAAATTGTTTTTATGCTACTGATGATTCTCAGAGAATTATATACTACGTGAAGTTTTTCTCTTCTCTCAGATAACTTTAGCTTTTCTGATAAGTATGCTGGTCAAGAAAGCTTTCCTTACTGGCTTGGTCGTCTTTCTCCTCACTGTGTTTTGGGGGAGTCTGGGATTCACTGCATTGTACAGACATCTTCCGGCCTTTTTGGAATGGACCTTATGTCTTCTTAGCCCTTTTGCTTTCACTGCTGGAATGGCCCAGGTAAGAAGAGTTAATGTAACTATTTCATTTTTTTACAAAGCCTTTAAAACAGATTCCCTCTGAATAATTCATGCTACATGTGCTAGGCATTACAATTTCTATCCTCCTTTGTCAAGGTACATGATGAAGGGATAGGAGACATATGCATTTTTCTCTCTCAGCATAATTAATTTTCCTTTAAATCACTAACTATAGACTGATACTCCATTACTGATGTGGTTCAGCTTTTACTTTTACTTGGCCATACCAGTGAAGAATTATTTAACTTAACACTCAGGAAACATGGCCTTTAATATTATCACAAGTATTTCAAAACCAGGAATTCCATAGAGATAAATTTTTATTTTTTGATTAACCGATTGTAATGAAACTGAACCTCCTCTCAGAAAATGCACTTCTAATTATGACATCATAACTATAAATGCTAAATAAAAGGTTATGTTACATATAAACTCATTTTATCTTACTATGCTAAGTAATTATTCTGCTGTCTTCTGTTGAACTACTGAAGTACTTTCACCTCTCCATGTTTTTACTTTCAAATTCCACCCCTTGTTTAGAATGTCATCCTTTTCCCACATCCTAAACCCAATGCAATCCTAATGGTAGCCCAGCTTAAATATCACGTTCCTTGAGTTTTTACTTCTGCCTGTGGGACTAGCCTGCATCTGTCTGTGGGTCTCTAAGCCCTTAATACCTACCTCTGTTAACTTCCCAAACTGCTTTGTAGTTAGATGGTTTCATTTGTTATATCTTCCAATAGGTTAGAGCTCTATAAAGACAGGAATTATGTCTTATCGTTTTAATCCCAGTGTCTAGCAGAAATAAAACAACATAATTCTTGATGCTCTATTTGTCCTTTTAAAATTCAATGTACGTCTATCTTTTTTTTATTCAGCTTCTACATTTGGACTATGACGTGAATACTAACATCCATTTGGATTCTTCAAACAACCCAAACCTTATAATAGCTACTCTTTTCATGTTGGTTTTTGATACTCTTCTCTATTTGGTATTGACGCTATATTTTGACAAAATTTTGCCCAGTAAGTAATAACATGATTGTGACTCAGCACAATTTCATCCTTTGTATTTCTTGGAAGTAACTGTCTACAATGTATTGAATATAATTTAGTGAGCATTTTTTTCCCCAAAAATTTCTAGCATAAGCCTAATGGTAGTATTGATGGTTTACATAATAAGTTTCTAAGATCTTGTTCTACCATAATGCTTTAGATTGTTTCTTTTTAAAAAGAGACGCAAGAGATTAAGGTTTAATTCTATTGTTAGTGCTTGTGTCAGAACTAGATGAAGAATGCTAGTGCTGTGGTGACTGTTACCCTAAAAGCAGTGACTGACCCAATATTTAATCGCCTCCTGGTCATGTAGCTGAATATGGACGTCAACGTTCTCCCTGGTTTTTCCTGAAATCCTCCTTTTGGTTTCAACACCAAAGGGCTGACCATGTGGCCCTTGAGAACGAAATAGATTTAGATTCTTCCTTTAACGACTCTTTTGAACCAGTGTCTCCAGAATTCCATGGGAAAGAAGCCATTAGGTAGGTAATCAATAAATTAAGGGGAGGTGGAAATGGAAAACCAGTAAGAGACCAGAGATCTATCGGGCAATACATTTTTCTCTTTTTTTCAGAATAAAAAATCTTAAAAAGGAATATAAAAAAGGAAAGCATGAAAAAGTAGAAGCTTTGAAAGGTAATAAAATATCACATTTAACATGGCTGTTTGATTTAGGCACTGTGTCTCACTGTTATACTGTCTCGATAGAGATTCAGAGCATATATTCCAGGTAGCATGACTCTCCTTTATTGGAACATGTTATGTTTCCTTCCAAGCAAATGAAAAACTGTATAACAATTTTAGAAAGTCGGGTACACCACTGATATCTTATGGGTTTGAAAGATGTGGGATAGCATCATGATAATTTATTTTCAGCTCATCACATTCTCTAATCAGTTTTCTTTCTTGTAGTCAGCCTATCTTTAATAACAAAACTGTTTTGATCCAAAAAAATTGTTAATCACATAACAATATACATATCATGGTAATGCTACACCTGTAAAATATGTATCATAGAAGATGTATTTTAAAGGAAAGAACTTTGGGATGGATTTTAATTTCAATATGGCTGGCCAAATATACCTATGCTATAAGTACTTATATAAATTTCAGAGAATGTAAAGCACCTACGTGGGCTCTGAGTATAATTTTATTTTATTTTTTTAAATAACACCAGGCCTGGTCTGTGACATATACGAAGGCCAGATCACTGCCCTCCTTGGTCACAGTGGAGCTGGGAAAACGACCCTGTTAAACATGCTCAATGGACTGTCGGTCCCAACATCAGGTGAGAAGACAATTATCCAGTGGCCAGAACATGGGCCAATGCATTAACTGTGCATTGCATTGGTTAATTAGTTAAGTTAATTTCGATAGTTAGCAGTTTCACTAACTACTAATCACACTTGGGTATTTAAGTTTTAGACGTTCCTTCAAGTCATTCTTTTATAGATTCATGTTCTGTTTATTTAGAAAACCTTTGTGGTTTAAATATTTCATGATAAGTAGCTTTATGCTTATTCATTGGCATTCCAGCTGGTTCAGATGGGTTGTGAATGTTAAATCATTAATTAGTCAGTAGTGTATTCCTTACAGGTACAATATCTTTAAAGGACTCTAGTGATTGACACACATTGTTATTCATTTAAAAGTATCTTTTTTTACATTTTTTAATATTAGATAAAGCACGGAACATTATCCCGATGCTGACTTTCTCCCTCCTACTTTTAGGTTCGGTCACCATTTATAACCACTCACTCGCGGAAATGACTAACTTGGAAACCATCAGCAAGCTTACCGGAGTTTGTCCACAATCCAATGTTCAGTTTGGCTTCCTCACTGTGAGAGAAAACCTCAGACTGTTTGCTAAAATAAAAGGGATTCAGTCACAGGAAGTGGAACCAGAGGTAGGCGGACATGTTAGATGACATACAACTCTGAAAATGCAATTGTTTATCTAGAAAGTTCCAAATGCATTTGCATTATTTCTACACAATTTTTCGTCTAAAGGGCAAAAAGACCCTTTGTAATAAACAACAAAATGACAGTGTTTTTAGAATAAGCATTCTGTGTTTGGGACTAAATATCTTTTATTTGGTTAGGTACAAAGAGTTTTACGGGACTTGGAGATGGAAACTATTCAGGACATCCTTGCTCAGAATTTAAGTGGAGGACAAAAAAGGAAACTCACTTTTGGGATTGCCATTTTAGGAGATCCTCAGGTAAATGGAACTACACTTACTGGTGAAATCAGATTGAGGACTGTGAAACTATGGTATTTGATCAGACTTAATTTGCAAGTGATAAATGTAAAAGAACAGTTACCCTGAAAAATTAAGTACTAGGCTATTTCTCCCTATACTTCTGCAAGTACGAGTACATTGCTTTTTAAAAAAATCTTTCCTGAAAGGGGAAAATGATTTTCTGTGCTTTCCTACTGTGCAGATCTTGCTACTGGACGAACCAACTGCTGGATCAGATCCTCTTTCAAGGCATTGTGTGTGGAACCTTCTGAAAGAGAGGAAATCAGACAGAGTGATTCTCTTCAGTACCCAGTTCATGGATGAGGCTGACATCCTGGCTGGTGATTCTTGGCCTTCTTTCCTGTCTCTTAGGGGGAAAATAAGGACATGTGTGGAGTATGTATAGATGCTTCCAGCACAGCTGCCTTGTGTGTGACTACCGCGAGCCAAACAGGAGAAACTTTCTCTCACCCCTTTCAGTGCCTGCATACCTGAGTGCATTGTCCCATGGAAATGTTCTGATCCTATTGCAAAGCAGCTCATTGGTTATAAAATGCATAGCATACTCTTAAAGATACTTTGTGTTTTGTTCAATGTGAATGTCAGTTGGCTTGAAATAGACCCTTTCAATGTATGGTAATTTTTTCTAAATATACTAGAAAATAAACTTACAAATATTGTAGTTATTGGGTGCCAAAGAAAGTGACTTACGTTTGATCTGACTTCGAATGCATCTGTTTTAGGGGACCATGCTCCTAAAATACATTATTTATTAATGGGTTCGTTCTTTTAGAAAGATTGAAAAAAATAAGTTCTTAATACAATTTGGTTTTTGGCTTTTTTCTACTTAGATCGGAAGGTGTTTATATCTAATGGGAAGCTGAAGTGTGCAGGCTCTTCTCTATTCCTTAAGAAGAAATGGGGCATTGGCTACCACTTGAGGTATGACCCTTATTGTTGGAGACATGTTAGAACATGTTGGAAATGTTGAGGACACGTGATATCAGTATTAGTATGTTAAAGGAGGCTTTACAATTAATAAGTTTATTTCAAGAGAGCTGTGTTAGAACTACACCACAACTGCTCTCTCTTAGGTAGGATGAAGGATATGTGGGATTGTAGACATTAAGAATGTAAAGATGATGAAGCTATGTTTAAGTAGAATTTCTGGAAAATATTTTCACAACACCTTGTTTACGGAGAGAAATTTATTAATATTTCAGCCCTCTCTCTTATCATAATTAAGGTGTTTATTTTGGTTTATCGTGACAATTTCAATCGCCTCTTCTCAGTTCTCCCTGAATTCATTTTCTTCTTCATTCTTTTCTGTCTCCTTCTCTTTCAGATCATAGTTATTATCATTATTAAGTAATGTCTATCACTTAGTAAGTGCTGGCTATGTTTTAGGTACTTGCTATGATACTGACATGTGGAATACTCATGTAATCATATTTAGTCCTCCAAATAACTCTGAGAAGATGGTATTATTATCCTCCTTTGACAGGTCAGAGAATTGTAATAACCTGCCCAATATCACATCACTTACAAGTGGTAGAATCTTTGGACCAAGATTACAGGTGAAACATGAATCACTCCCTGTATTCCCCACTAAACTATTAATATTCCTTAAAAATCAGTCAAGTCACTTTATCTCCAGTAGTTCAATGAATCCCCCCATTATTTACTCCAAGTGTTTAACCTGATCAATTCCACCATGATTGTTTGGCACAACCTGGTGTGTTCCATAGCTTTGTGTCTTGTCTCTGCTTGAGGCAGAACATTTCTTTGACATGTCCTCCTCCCATCCATTTTAGCCATGTTCAAATCTTGCCCACTCTTGAAGGCCATTCCTGAATGTTTTTTCCTTAAAAAGCCTCCGCTCTCTGGAACCCTGAAAGCACTATTTTGAATTGTTGCCTTAAGCAACTTAATTAACTTCCTTGATCCTCAGTAACTTCATTGATAAAATAGTAGTAATCATACTTATTTGCATTTAAGACTAAAAATATTGAACAAATGAGTAGCTGACAATGTGCAACGTGCTTAACTGATTTAAACTCAACGTTGCTCTCCCTCACTTATTCTGTAATATGCTGCTTTATATTATGTTTACATTATACTATACCATATTATATATATTTACATTGTATTTTGTTACAAGGTTATTTAGGGAAGGTTCTGTATTCTTTGGTATCCTGGAGAGTGCTTCACACAGGTCTTGTAAACACAGAATAGCTTTTTCTAAACTTGATTTTTTTTAGGTTTGTGTCATCAAAGTCTGTTACTGTAATGCGATGCCTTCATCATTCTATAGCCTCTGTAAATTTCAATGCATGTGACTAATAGTGGGCTTTCTAAAATCCAATGATTTGATGAAAAACTTTGTATTGTTCTCATTGGAAGGCAGATCCGCTTTGACTTAAATAAATTTTGGACAAAAAAAAAAAAAAGATGAAATTAGCTAACATATGTGGAGGGTTTACTTAGTGCAAGGCTCTGTGCTATCTCATACATACTTTATTCCATATTTTGAAATTCTTTGAGAGGCTAATATTGTTTAGTCTCACGGATGAGAAAACTGACGCTTAGAGACATTAAACCTACATTCTGGAACATGGGTCAGTAGGTCAGTAGAACCATGATCTTAATGACTGTACCACATTAGCTCCATTTTTGTTTTTACCGTGTTCACATGCTGGTGCCTGTAGAACTCATGCTTTCCTGCAAAGGGAGAATTCAAAGTTGAGTTATTGAACAGATGGAGACAAAATTGGGCATTCCTCTCCACCTCACCCCAGCCAAGATCTAGCTGAAAAATCTCTTTTCTCCAAATAACAATCCTTGAGTCACCTTATCTGTTGCTAATATCCCTTCCACTAGTTGCTCTGCCAGGTTTTATATATTGCAGTTTGGACTATATTAATATTTTTATCTCTTGCTTCTTGCAAAAGATTATATATGTTTTGTCTCATAAATATTAATGAAGTGACAAACATATACTGTAATTGTTTGTAGAAACAGTGTTAGAGAAAACTAACTTTAATTTACTCTTTTTAAATATTAGTCTGCATCTGAATGAAATGTGCGATCCAGACAATATAACATCGCTTGTTAAACAGCACATCCCTGATGCCAAATTAACAGCACATAGTGAAGAAAAGCTTGTATATACGTTGCCTTTGGAAAGGACAAACAAATTTCCAGGTAACAGATTGTAGAGACCACAGAATGATTTACAGTAACATTAGTTCTTTTGCATTTGTTATTATATTGCCTAACAATTATGCCTAACATGAAAGCATAAATCTATTTTCTGGAAAATATTTCTTAAATAAGGGGATTTGGAATGAAACATTTCCTATCATCGTCAGCATGGGCTGCTATAACAGATAGCATATAGTGTGTGGCTGACAAACACCTTTTTCTCACAGTTCTGGAGGCCATGGTCACGACTGAGCTTTGGTGAGAGATCTTTTCGGGGCTATAGACTGCTGACTTCTCCTTCTATCTTCACATGGCAGAGAAAAGAGAGAGAAAACAAGCTTTCTTGTGGCTCTTAGAAAAGCGTTCATTCCATTTATGAAGGCTCTACCCTCAGGACCTCATCTAATCCTAATTACCTCTCAGAGACCCGACCTCCTAATACCATCACATTAGGGGTAGATTTCAACATATAAATTCTGGGTTGACACGAACATTCAGTCCATCCATAACACTCCCCATAATCTAACAATTAAAATTTTAAAACATATTAAATAAAATGTAATAATTTATTTCAAAATTCCTTACATATGTAGTTTCCTAAGAATGAAAAAATAAATGTTTAAAACTTTATACTCGACAGGACATGGAAACTAACACACTGCATAGCTTATTTTGCAAATAAAGGAATATCTATATCAATACTTTGTTTCTGATGAATGTATTTGGTCTATCACAGATATTTTCTATTTTTGGAGAATATAGTTGTTGTCAGTCTCATTACAAATTATATTGTTTTGGTGCATTTTTGTGTCTACTTTTAGATCTTTACAGGGATCTTGATAGATGTTCTAACCAGGGCATTGAGAATTATGGTGTTTCCATGACAACTTTGAATGAGGTGTTCTTGAAATTAGAAGGAAAGTCAGCTATTGATGAATCAGGTAAAAAGGAAAAAGAAATTTGAATTTTATCTTTCTGTGCAACATTTTATTTTGAAAATATACTTTGAATGATAAAATCATATGCTTTTGAAGTGTAATAATTTAGCCTGGTTTGGGGGAAATGTAGAGCAGATAGAAATGTATTTCTGTTTCCTTCCCTTGTCTCTCAGTGCTGGTCTCCTGTCTTGAATTCCTTATTTTGTACCATACATTTTACTAAGCATGAGGAATATAGCAGTGTATAAGACTAGGTCCTCATGGAGTAGATAACAAATATGTAATATAATATTCCTTGAATATAAGAGCTATAGAGGAAAGGAACTTAGAATTGTAGATTGACAGTTACTTTTCTTGTAGTATATTGGGGATATTATTCCAATGTCTTCAGGATTCCATCATTGCTGTTGCAAGATTTTCTGTCAGTTCAATTGTCATTCCTTGGAAAGTGTTCTGCCTTTTCTCTCTAATTACTCTATTTTCTTGTTTCTGGTTACTATCATCTTACTGTATTTACTCTTTACTGTGCTTTTTCATTTGCTTTTAAAAATTTTCCTTTTTTTTCTGATGGGTCAGTTTTGTTTAACCCTTCTTTTATCCAGTTTTGAAATTATGTACTTGATATCTTTTCTTAGTGGTTACACTTAACTTTTAATGTACACATAACTTTCTGAAAGTCTAGATTGATCAGTTTCTCTAGGTTCCTCTTCCAAAAAAGTAACTTTTATCTTGTTTTCAACCACAGCAATATTAAGCAAATATTGTCTCTACCAATTTCATATTTTTAGAGGGGGACAGGAGGAGGGTTCTGTATGTATTAACTCTTCCACTTGGGTCAGAAATACTAAGATAGTTTATCTCTTACAATAAATAGATTTTTCCACTTGGGTCAGAAATACTAAGATAGTTTATCTCTTACAACAAATAGATTTTTCTAGGCAATTTATGGGTGTGTGTTTTTTTTTTATTGATTTCCCTAGAACGAATTAAATCCTTTAAAGCTGCAAGCACAGAACTTTTTTTTCCCCAGACAATGCAAGATTTTTTAAATTAAATTTATTGGAGAGACAATTCTTGGTAAAGTTACATAGTTTTCAAGTGTACAATTCTGTATTACATCATCTATATATCACACTGTGTGTTCACCACAAAGATTTTCTTTTATTATATCATTTTTTTCTTCTTGTGATGTATCTTTTTTTTTATTCCCATTTCTTCAATAGTTGCCCAAGTAAAGCCATGAATTAGATTACTTGTATCTTTATCCAAGACTCCATTCTGACACTATTTGGTGGAAAGATAATCATAGGAAAGGCTAAATACTGTACATCTAAAATGGCACTTTATAAATTACTGATTTTATGTTTTATAGATATCGGAATTTGGGGACAATTACAAAATGATAGAACAAAAGGCACAGAAGGCCTTGTTGAGCTGCAAGAAGTTTTGTCCTCCTTTAATGAAACAAAGAAAACAGTCAGTGGCATGGCTCTCTGGAGGCAGCAGACCTGTGCAATAGCGAAAGTTCGCTTCCTAAAGTTAAAGAATGAAAAAAAAACTCTGATGACCATGTGAGTACATGAGTGTTTCAGATATACTTGGTCAGTGCATTCAAAATAAATTCAAGACAAGAGAAAAAAAAATGCAGCTTCAGATAAAGTAAATTCCAGCAACTATAGATGGCGTTTTTAACCCAGAAGCCAATTTTTCATTGCTTAGGTGGGTATGTAATTAAACACAATAAAATCTGTGTTTTTTTTTTAAATTTCACATAGAAATCTTATCAAAGGGTTGAACAAATTTCTCAGAAGCATGGAAATTATCAATTAGGTCTCGTCCCAAAGACTTGCCTCTGTGCCAGGCTGTATCTTAGCCAAGGCTTCATAGCACTATCTGCAACCTACTATGTGATTCGCACTACATAGAACTCTAGAGCTTCAGGCTCTTCACTGAGTCACAGCTCCTTGCATAAGCCCCGCTCTCCACTCAGGACACTCATTCATTCAAAAATATTTATGAACACCTATGCATATCACTGTTAGTGTCTGTAACGCTTATCAAAATAAATCAGACATGAGATTCGGCTGTTGAGAGTGATTAGAAGTACACCAAAAGAACATAGTATGAAATTAGACAACACTGTCAACTCTAGCATTCAGTACGAGTGAGATTATGTCCAAATAGGGGCATCAAAAAGAGATTTTACATGAAGGAGAATTTGAATCTGGTGTAGGAAAATGGAAGATTTAGCTAAGGAAAGAGAGAAGGACGTAAATTCAGACAGAGGGTTGGTTCTGAGCATGGAGATACACGGTGGGATTGGAGACTGTTATTAATGTGAGTTAATTGCAATATAGAATGTACAAAAGAAGTATAAGTAGTTTTGATAATATGTTACATAGAGCTAGCGAGTTTAGACCTTATGGATAATAAGGAACTATTGAGGTTTTAGTTTTTATTTTGAACAGGCGATTGATGTAATTAGAACAGAACTCCAAGAAACTTAATAGGGCAATAGTGCAAATGGTTTGGAAATAGTAGACACTGGATACAAGGAAAACGGTCATTTAGAACAATATTGGAAGAGGTCAGGAAAGTAGAAGAGAGAAAAAGGTGCGGCGACAAATGATAATGATAAAATGGGAGACAGACATTTTCAACCATCTGGAAAAGCCACAAACGGGAGAGAAATGAATGTAAAATGACTGAGCTTCAGAGCCCAAGTGAATGAGAAAATGTTGTAATTTACAGAAATTGGAACAGGAAAGGGAAAAGTTTCAGAGTGCAGTAAGTCTGGGCATTGCTGAGATGCCAGCTTGCAGTTGCCCCCCCAAAAAGGAAGAAATGCAAGACTGAGACAGCAATGTAGTGTTCACTGGACAGAGAGATTTAAGAGTCATAATCAGTGGATTTTCTAACCTTCAATGAAATGTTTAAGGTGGTGGGGAAGCTTAGAGGGAGATAGAAAGACCAAGGATAGCTTCATAGGAACCATCTCATTTTAAAAAGAAGAAAAGGGAAGAAAAAGCATGATTCACTTACTTGGATTAGTGTTTATAATTTATTCCTATGATAACATTCATTATCTGCTCAAATGTAAAAACCTACAAAAGTTGCTATACATGAATTTTTTTCTCTTACCTTTTCCTCCATGCAGATTATTGCTTTTGGGCATTAGCTTTTGCCCTCAGCTTTTGGAGCATGTATTCTATGAGCTATATCAAAAGAGTTTTTCTTGGGGACTGTCTCCTAACATGTACTTCCTCTCACCGGGACAACCGCCTCACGCTCCTCTGACCCATTTACTGGTCATCAATAAAACAGGTGAACACGGAGCTAACATGCAACTTTTAAATGTTGTTCTCATTGAGAGATTCCCTAAACAACATAACCCATGAAAGAAAAAGAAATTCTGTATGTTTTAGAAAGCACATCTGAGGCCAAACAGGAAATTCATTTAAAAGCGAAAAATTCAGGGTTGGGGAGTTTGTTTTAGAAACAGATTTTGCAAGTTTACATAAACCCTAAAGCTTATTGCACAAAGCAATAAAAAGTGATTTAGGAAGGCAAATCCTTGACTGATGTTTGCTGTCTTCCCATAACATTTTTTAAGTACTATGCATTCTTGGGCTCTGGGGAAAAAAATCTGTTCCAAATTTCCAAGAAAATGGAAAATTCGTATCTTCAAGGATTATAATGTTAATTTTAAATAGTATTTTCACATTAACAGAAATTCTAAGTAAATGTTTAGCTCCTAGGTAAAGTAACCTTGTCATAGCCTGGTATCAGAATGGATTTTAGTACTGTAGCATCAATTCTGCCTTTTTAAGGAAATCCTTAGGCAGTCATTATGGTAAACTTTGAGTGACACCATTTAGTTTTTTGTTTGTTTGTTTGCTTGTTTTTGTTTTTTTTAATATGACTTGACTTTTGTTTTACTTCATTTTTGCTTCTTTTGATCTTTACTTCATGGTAGGGTCAAGCATTGAAAACTTTATACATTCACTGAGACAACAGAACATAGTTTTAGACGTGGATGCCTTGGGAACTAGAAACGGTCCAAACGAGCCATCATACAATGGTGCTATCACTGTGTCAGGTGATGACAAGGTATGTTGGGCTCCAACTGCTGCATCTCACCCACGATGGCTCATGAACATGCAATTTGAATCATACATGTCAACCAACATAAA
The DNA here is from genome assembly GCF_964194185.1 of Rhinolophus hipposideros. Classification (NCBI taxonomy): domain Eukaryota; kingdom Metazoa; phylum Chordata; class Mammalia; order Chiroptera; family Rhinolophidae; genus Rhinolophus; species Rhinolophus hipposideros. The sequence continues at coordinate 44,074,113 of NC_138066.1, read as the reverse complement.
AGGTCAATTTGACACAAACAGATGGCATATTTCTCATTTTCAGAGGAGAAGCTGGGCTATAATTATTTGCCCCCAGCCTCCTTATAACAGCATATAATGAAATACTGTTCGATTTTGTTCCTTATTGCATTACTTGCACCGCTATAATTAATAATGAATTTAAATCTTACTCACAATTATAGTCTATGCCAATCATTAATTTAAATCTTATTCACAAAGGGCTGAAATGATATTTTGATGAATCCTCCAAACATAAATCTGATTAATGCCTATTATGTACTTCAGCTCTAGTTACCAAAAAAAATTATTAGTTCTTAGTTTTTTACAGTAGATTTTTGTATTTTTTTTTTGAGGGAAAAGCTCAAGTCCTACCTGCTAAACTTTACACAAAAGGGTCAAATCTTTAGATAAATATATATGCTCAACTATCTGATGTTAAAAAAAAAATGCCCTAGTTTCCTGAAGCTCAAAGTGTGGTTCATGAGTCAGTATCATTGGATCACATGGGAGCTTGTTAGAAATGCAGAATCTCTGCATTGTAAAATGAATTTCAAATGTCATTTGAAAAGAGATTTCCCATGCAGCATTGCTCTTGCAAGCTCAGTATTTGTGAAAATCTATGTTTTTGTTACAACAGCTATCTGCCTCCAGCTTTCCAAGTGTCCACATATTCATTAGTTGTAAAATGAACGTATCCCATTTTGAAACAAAGACTGCTACCATTTCAAAGAGAGGTTGCATTAAGGAGTTTTATAGTGTCACTGCTGCAAATCATGTGAGGCGTTTCATTTTGTGAGGGTTTAGGCATAAAGAGTCACATGGCTGATGCTATGGTGAGTAAAGACCAAAATACTGGATTTCTTGCAGGATATTGGGGCTTAATCAAATAATATTAGTGATGGTGAGGTTAATCACATCCAATGTTTTAGCCTTATTGTATTGTCAATAATTTGAATGATTTTCTACCATATTTTTTCATTAAAATTTTGTACTGGCTTTCTACAGACTTAGAATGCATGTTTGTTTTATTTTAGGATCACAGATTTTCAATAGCATGTAATGCCAAAAGGCTGAATTGCTTTCCTGTCCTCATGGAAATCATTAGCAATGGGCTACTTGGGGTTTTTAATTCTTCAGAACATATTCAGACTTACAGAAGCACATATTTTGAAGTAAGTGTATTATTTTCTCAGTTTTCCTGAGCCACAAGAAGTTTTCAAGAATGTATTTGAAATGCTGAAATAACACCGTTACTTTAGATGAACTTATTTTGAATAAGTTTATTTTTTATTGTTATTATTTTTTTAAAGATTACTTCTTTAGCATAGGGAATAAAATCAATATGTTTTATATACATATAAGTCACCGTATGTGTTTATACAGAGGTGCCAAAAAAATGTATACATATTTTAAGAAAGGAAAGCTGTGTTAAAATTGTCATACTCAATATATACCGATAACAAAATAGATGAGTACAAGTCACGTTTGACTTCTACAATTGCAAGAGGTGCTCAAAGTGGTTACCATCAGCGTCCAGACACTTCTGATTATGGCAAACTATTGCTTGAGCAACATTGACCAAAATATTGTATACATATTTTTGCCACCCCTGGTATATATACATGCATATATGCATACACACGGTATTTAGCAATAATTGTATTACATTATAACCTTAATTGGATGACTTAGGGTGAATGGAACAGCAGAAGATACAATTAATTGGGGAAAATAAATGATGACTTTTGGTCTTAAATCTGTCACTATCTGTGGCCCTAAAGAATGGGGCCCTAGTTGAATCAGCCAGTCTTAAAGGCCAGACGGTATGGCCTCCTTAACAACTGACCTCCGTAGGCCCTGGCTCACCAATCCCCAAAAAAGTACAGGTAAAGGGTTTCTTAAGAAATAACTGAGGCGATGTGAGCACCATGTTTTGTAGAGATGCGCGGTAAGACACATACACGTAGAAAACCATAAGCACTCAGTAAATTGCACTCGTTATCGTTATTGCTGTTATGTTACTTTTCTTGGGAATGCCTCAAGTGTATGTTACAGAACATTCAGCTTTGAGTAGATCAGGAAACTGGCTGAATTAGAACGAGAAGCAGTTCTTTTTTCAAATTAGTTTGAAATCTAATTTTCTAGGCCTGCTCAGATCCTCTGAGTCAGCATCTCCATGGAGAGGAGGAGGGTGCGTACATCTCTATCTTCGATTCATCTCTTTCGTCTCACTATGTTGACTCTCCCTTTGCCTTCTTTAGTGACATCTTGGGCATATTCTATAGCTTCCTGGTCAAATTTGTTACTAAGAATTACTCCAGTGCTGTCAAAAACTTCAATTTCCTGTCCAATTCAAACACTACAGAGTACACTTGTGGCCTAAGGGACATGGACGGGGGTGGGGAGTGGTGGTACGATTTGCTCTTTCATTCGTCTTTATAGTCTAACATCTTGGAATAGAAAGGAGAGCGTGACTTCATTCTGCAATACCCCCCACCCACCCCTTTCTCTCCCTTCTGAATAACATGCTGCTGGGGCTGAGAGCAGAAAGGAAGGATAGTGAGATCAAGGTAGAAAGAAGAGGTGCTGCTTTCTCTAGTTTTATCTATTACGGGTGTCTTCTACTTATGTGGTCACCACACACAGCCTAAGTGACCTGTGCGATTCTTTGGGGGTAATGTTTATCTTTGACCACAACCCCTTCTGCAGATGAAGACACACTCAATATTACAGAGCAGAATTTCTGCAGAGAAGTCCCCACCATCAAGCTTTCCCCAATTTTCGTTGTTCATTGATGTGGCTAGCTAGCATTCAGGCATCCAACTTCTTTCTGCCCCTGCTTTAACCTCTGTGCTTCTTCCGAGAGAGCTATGGGAACTGTTGAGCACCTCTTGCACACTGTTTGAAAGCTATAGAGATTTGGGGTGTGATGGGGGTTGCCCCGTCTTCTCCATAAGCCCGCATATCATTGTCCTCTCAAGCCAGATTTTAGTAGGCATGTATCCTTCTGAAATTTCTAGGATAGAAACAGCTGTCTCTCTGTTTATGTGGGGCCCCACATTAACCTCAAATATTTAGAACATATACCGTGTGATATACTATTTAAATGTTCTAACAAGATTATTATTATTATTATTATTATTATTACTATTAAGCTGAAGAACCTGCAGCATATAGAGGTACTGATATGTTTCATTAGCTATTATATTCAAAGAGACTAGTCAATTATATGGATAACCAGAAATAAGGTGGTTCTAAGAATGAGTAAATCACCTGACCTAAATTATTCCCTTTAACTAGATGTATGAACTACAAAATATTTGCTACCCACCAGCCCAGCTGACCTTGAGTTCATGTGTAGATAAATTCTCTTTGAATTACCCCTGCTGATTTCCCCGCCCAACTCCTGGTATTCTCCTACAATTCTGCAAGCCCATTTTGTGTGATCCTAAAGCACAGAGCTCACTGTAGCGTCTGACCCCACTCAATGACCTTCACCATCTATCAGAGGGTCCTGAAGTGTTCCCAACCAGCCACTCCTGCATGTTCTCACCTGACCAAACTACCCAGTTGATATCAAGAGTCTTTCTGTGGGTCCCTCCAGGCTGAGCACTACAGAACTCTGTGGGTGGATATAATCTAACATGGACATAATCTGCGCTTTATGAATCAGCTTGTGAGTAAGGGGGCTGGCTGTTGATACTAATTGTGAATCTTTTTTTTTTTTTTTTTTTTTTAGCAGGAAACAAATCATTTTTGTGTGTGTGTGTGTTTTTTTTTTTTTAAATTAATTTTATTGGGGTGACAATTGTTAGTAAATTTACATAGATTTCAGGTGTACAATTCTGTATTACATCGTCTATAAATCCCATTGTGTGTTCACCACCCAGAGTCAGTTCTCCTTCCATCACCATATATTTGATCCCCTTTACCCTCATCACCCACCCCCCACCCCCTTACCCTCTGGTAACCACTAAATTATTGTCTGTGTCTATGAGTTTTTGTTTCTCATTTGTTTGTCTTGTTCTTTTTGGTTTATATACCACATATCAGTGAAATCATAGGGTTCTCTGCTTTTTCTGTCTGACTTATTTCACTTAGCATTATTCTCTCGAGATCCATCCATGTTGTCACAAATGCTCCTATATCATCTTTCCTTAACGCCGAATAGTATTCCATTGTGTATATGTACCACAACTTCTTTATCCATTCATCTATCGAAGGACATTTTGGTTGTTTCCATGTCTTGGCCACCGTAAACAAAGCTGCAATGAACATTGGCGTACACGTGTCTCTATAGAGAAATGCTTTTATATTTTTTGGGTAGATACCCAGGAGAGCGATTGCTGGGTCATATGGTAATTCTATTCGTAATTTCTTGAGGAACCTCCACACTGCCTTCCATAGCGGCTGCACCAGTCTGCATTCCCACCAACAGTGTATGAGAGTTCCTTTTTCTCCACAGCCTCTCCAACACTTGTTACTATTTGTTTTGTTGATGAAAGCCATTCTGACTGGGGTGAGGTGATATCTCATTGTGGTTTTCATTTGCATTTCTCTGATGATTAGCGATGTTGAGCATTTTTTCATATGTCTATTTGCCATTTGTATATCCTCTTTGGAGAAATGTCTCCTCAGGTCCTCTGTCCATTTTTCAATTGGGTTGTTTGTTTTTTTGTTGTTGAGTTTCATGAGTTCCTTGTATATTTTGGATATTAGCCCCTTATCAGAGGAACTGTTTGCGAAAATCTTCTCCCATTCAGTTGGTTGCCTCATTATTTTGTCAATAGTTTCTTTTGCTGTGCAGAAGCTTTTCAGTTTCATATAATCCCATTCGTTTATTTTAGTTTTTACTTCCATTGCCTTTGGAGTCAAATTCATAAAATGCTCTTTGAACCCAAGGTCCATAAGTTTAGTACCTATGTTTTCTTCAATGCAGTTTATTGTGTCAGGTCTTATGCTTAAGTCTTTGATCCATTTTGAATTAATTTTGGTACATGGTGACAGATAGCAGTCCAGTTTCATTCTTTTGCACGTAGCTATCCAATTCTGCCAGCACCATTTATTGAAGAGGCTGTCTTTCCTCCATTGTATGTTTTTAGCTTCTTTGTCAAAAATTATCTGTCCATATTTATGTGGTTTTATTTCTGGGTTCTCAATTCTATTCCATTGGTCTATGTGTCTGTTTTTCCGCCAATACCAAGCTGTTTTGATTATTGTAGCCCTGTAGTACAAGGAAAAATCAGGGAGTGTGATACCTCCAGTATTGTTCTTTTTTTTTAATATTGCTTTGGCTATTCGGGGTCTTTTGTGGTTCCAAACAAATCTGATGATTTTTTGTTCTATTTCTTTAAAAAATGCCATTGGGATTTTAATGGGGATTGCATTAAATCTGTATATGGCTTTGGGTAATATGGCCATTTTAACTATGTTGATTCTTCCAATCCATGAGCACGGAATGTCTTTCCATTTCTTTGTGTCTTCTTCAATTTCTTTCAAAAATGTCTTATAGTTTTCAGCATATAAATCATTCACATCCTTGGTTAAGTTTATTCCTAGGTATTTTATTCTTTTTGCTGCAATTGCAAAAGGAATTGTTTTTTCTATCTCTTTTTCTGAGATTTCATTGTTGGTATATAGGAAAGCAATGGACTTTTGTACGTTGATTTTGTAGCCAGCAACTTTACTGTATTCATTGATTGTTTCTAATAGCTTTTTGGTGGAGTCTTTAGGGTTTTCTATATATAGCATCATGTCATCTGCAAAGAGTGACAATTTAACTTCTTCATTCCCAATTTGGATGCCTTTTATTTCTTTCTCTTGCCTGATAGCTCTGGCGAGGACTTCCAACACTATGTTGAAAAGCAGAGGTGATAGGGGACAACCTTGTCGTGTTCCTGAACGTAGAGCAAAGGGCTTCAGCTTTTCACCATTAATTATGAGATTAGCTGAGGGCTTGTCGTATATGGCCTTTATTATGTTGAGGTATTTTCCTTCTATACCAATTTTAGTAAGTGTTTTAATCATAAATGGATGTTGTATCTTATCAAATGCTTTTTCTGCATCAATTGATAGAATCATATGATTTTTGTCCTTTATTTTGTTTATGTGATGTATCACATTGATGGATTTGCGAATGTTGAACCATCCTTGTGCCCCGGGGATGAACCCCACTTGGTCGTGATGAATAATCTTTTTAATGCATTGTTGTATTCGATTTGCTAGAATTTTGTTTAGGATTTTAGCATCTGTATTCATCAGAGATATGGGTCTGTAGTTTTCTTTTTTTGTGTTGTCCTTACCAGGTTTTGGTATCAGGGTAATGTTGGCCTCATAAAATGAGTTAGGGAGTACTGACTGTTCTTCAATTTTTTGGAAGAGTTTGAGCAGGATTGGTATTAGATCCTCTTTGAAGGTTTGGTAGAATTCACTGGTGAAGCCATCTGGTCCAGGACTTTTGATTTTGGGAAGGTTTTTGATGACTGATTCAATTTCGTTACTGGTGATCGGCCTGTTAAGATTTTCCAGTTCTTCATGATTCAGCCTTGGAAGGCTATATGTTTCTAAGAACTTGTCCATTTCTTCTAAGTTATTAAATTTGGTGGCATATAGTCCTTCATAGTATTCTTGGATAATCCTTTGTATTTCTGTGGTGTCCGTGGTAACTTCCCCTTTTTCATTTCTGATTTTGTTAATTAGTGTCTTCTCTCTTTTTATCTTAGTGAGTCTAGCCAAGGGTTTGTCGATTTTGTTAATCTTTTCAAAGAACCAGCTTTTTGTCACATTAATTTTTTCTATTGTCTTTTTGTTCTCTATTTCATTTAGTTCTGCTCTGATTTTTGTTATTTCCTTTCTTCTGCTGACCTTGGGTTTCGCTTGTTCTTCTTTTTCTAGTTTTTTAAGGTGTAACATGAGGTTATTTATTTGGGATTTTTCTTGTTTCTTGAGATAGGCCTGTAATGATATAAATTTCCCTCTTAAAACTGCTTTCGCGGCATCCCAAAAATTTTGGTAGGATGTATTTTCATTGTCATTTGTTTCTATGTATCTTTTGAGCTCTCCTCTAATTTCTTCTTTGACCCAGTCGTTCTTTAAAAGTATGTTGTTTAATCTCCATGTATTTGTGTTTTTTCCTGCTTTCTTTTTGCAGTTGATATCCAATTTCAAAGCTTTGTGATCAGAGAATATGCTTGGTATGATTTCAATCTTCTTAAATTTGCTGAGGCTGATTTTGTGTCCCAATATATGGTCTATCCTTGAGAATGTTCCATGTACACTAGAAAAGAATGTATAGTCTGATGTTTTAGGATGAAGTGCTCTATATATGTCAATTATGTCCAATTCATCTAATGTGTCATTTAGGGCTGCGATTTCATTATTTATCTTCTGTTTGGATGATCTATCCATAGCTGTCAATGATGTATTTAAGTCCCCTAGTATAATTGTGTTTTGGTCAATTTCTCCCTTTAGTTCTGTTAGTAGTTGCTTGGTATATTTCGGTGCTCCCTGATTGGGGGCATAAATATTGATGACTGTTATGTCTTCTTGTTGTATAGTCCCCTTTACCATTATGAAATGTCCATCTTTGTCTCTTGTTATCTTTTTCACCCTGAAGTCTGTTTCATCGGAAATCATTATGGCAACACCTGATTTTCTCTGGGTACCATTTGCTTGGAGTGTCAATTTCCACCCTTTCACTTTGAGTCTATGCTTGTCCTTGTAGCTGAGATGTGTCTCTTGTAGGCAGCATATGGTTGGGTTTAGTTTTTTGATCCAATCTGCTACTCTGTGTCTCTTTATTGGTGAGTTCAGTCCATTTACATTTAGGGTGATTATTGATATGTGAGGATTTCCTGTCATTCTGTCTTTAGTTTTCTGGTAAGGCTGTGTCTCCATTGTTTCTTTGCCTTTTTGTTGTTGTCTGTTATTTCTGTGTGGTGGTATTCTATGATGTTTCCCTCTGTTTCTTCTTTTATTACAGTATATATTTCAGATTTGGATGTTTTTTGAGTGGTTACCCTTGAGTTTATGTAAAAGAAAGTTTGATATTTAGAGTATTCCAGTTTCTTCAGTACGCTTACTTTCTCTATTCCCATATTCCAGTTCAGGCCTTTACGCTCCCCCTTTTTATGTTTTGGTTGCCACAAGTTGTCCCTGTTGATGGTGGTCTAATAGCCTCCTTTAGTATTTCTTGTAGTGCAGGTCGTGTATTAGAAAATTCCCTCAGCTTCTGGATGTCTGGAAAGGTCTTTATTCCTCCTTCATATCTAAAGGAGATCTTTGCTGGATATATTATTCTTGGCTCATGATTTCTCTCTTTCAATAGTTTGAATATTTGGTTCCATTCCCTCCTAGCTTGTAGAGTTTCTGCTGAAAAATCTGATGATAATCTAATGGGCTTTCCTTTGTAAGTTACCGTCTTCTTTTCCCTGGCTGCCTTGAGGATTCTTTCTTTGTCATTGATTTTAGACAGCTTCAATACAATGTGCCTTGGTGAAGGCCTGTTGGGATTGAGGTAATTAGGTGTTCTATTTGCTTCTTGGATTCGAGGATCCAGTTCTGTCCACAAGTTTGGGAAGTTCTCATCGACGATTTGTTTGAATATATTCTCTGTTCCCTTCCCTCTTTCTTCTCCTTCTGGTATGCCCATTATTCTTATATTGCTCTTTCTGATGGAGTCCGAAAGTTCTTGTAGAGTTCTTTCATTTCTTTTAAGTCTCAAGTCTCTTTCTTCTTCCCTCTGTGTAAATTCCAGGTTCCTATCTTCGATGTCACTGATTCTTTCCTCCATCTGGTCAACTCTACTACCTAAGCTGGATATTTTATTGTTAATTTCTTCTATTGAGTTCTTAATCTCCAGAAATTCTATTTGGTTCTTTTTCAAGATTTCAATCTCTTTTGTAAAATGCTTATGGTGTTCTTTGATTGTGTTTCTGAGTTCATTAAACTGCCTTTCTGTGTTTTCTTGCATCTCGTTCAGTTTTTTCAGAATTGCGATCTTGAATTCTCTGTCATTTAAATCACAAAGGTCCATATCTCTAAGTTCCTTTTCTGGAGACTTTTCACTTTCTTTCTGAGCTATCTTGTTGCCTTGGTTATTCATGGCAATCACTGATTTACTATTTCTCTTCCTAGACATCTACAGGAGTGTCTTCTGCAACAGGTTGATAGGTATGCGAAGAGCTTTTGGAGTTCCAAAGCTCTTTCTGCACCAGATTCAGAGCCCGTTTGTTTCAGCAGTTCTGTTTACTCCTGCAGGGATCCGCCCAGATAGGTGGGGCTAGGGGCGGGGTGAGTTGTGAGAGGTGGCCCAAAGCAATGGCGGCGACCACCACCACAGCCAGTCCTGCTTCCACAGCTCCCTCCCCTTTGCCGGAACTAGTTGAGCTGCGAATCTGTATCTGCGGTCCACAGTTCTCAGAGCAGCAAATATTCTGTCCTTTGATCCGACACTGCTACTTTATCGCTTCTAGCACCGGGCAGGTGGGGGCGGGGCGAGCTCTGGGAGGGTAGGGAGGGGGCGGCTAGTCTCCGTGCCTAAGGCTTCTGTTCTCCGCTCGGCAGTGAGGGCTTAAACCACCGATTTCAGCCCTCTTCCCTCAGTCTTTGCTCCGAGGTCTGCCGTGAGCGAGCGTTGGGTTCAGCGGTTTTGTATGCTGCCCCCTCAGCCCTTTGGGCCGTAAGTGGAGCCCTAGCAGTCCGAGTCCTTCCCTCTCCCGCAGCGGCGGTAGTTCCCGGGAGCAGCGGGCTCCGAGCACTGAGCTAGGTCTGTGTCCTGCGCCCGCGCGGCTCCGTCTCCGCACTTCTCCTCTCCCTCCTCCCCCGCTCGCGCGATTCACCCACCTGGAGGTGAATTCAGTAGTCGGCCTCTTCGTCTTCCCTGTCTGCTGTGCAAGGAGTCCTTTGTGGAGTTATTGTTGTCCGATTCGTTGTAACTTCCAGGGGAGCGTTACAGAGGCTCACCTCACGCCGCCATTTTTCTCCTCTACAAATAATCCTAATTGTGAATCTTCCATCCCCAGAGATCTTCCATATCTGGAAAGTCAATAAGGGTGACAGGCAAAGATGTGAAAGGGGTGATGGGGTCCTTGGTGTCCTTTGCTCCCCTTTCAGGGTCTCACCTCCACATAGGTATCTATATTCAGGCACTTTTATGTGTTGGAAGAGCTCAGAGGGACATTGAGTTTTAGGAGGGGCAAAAAGAAGAGAGAAATAAGGAGATCTCAAAACTCACGATACCTGACCTCAGATGACTTGCAGTAGTGGGGCCATAGATCATATTAAACTGACCATAGATCAAATCAAAGCTTCCAGCAAAACCCAAGGCCCTCTTTAACTTGTACAGGATTTTGAAGTTTCTTAAATTCAGTGCCTTCATATGGAGCCTGTGCTGACCACTTTTCTCCAAGCCCCATCACTTTTATTTCCTCACATCCCACCTACTCATTAATGTATAATCTACCAGGCCCCCGAAGGCATTGGAATATAAGTGTATGCGTTATGTTGAGCCAGAGGGACGATTCTTCAGAAATGTTGAACTGAACTGATTTGGCACCAATTTCTAAAAGTGGCTCAATGGCTTCTCCATTGACAGTTCACAAACTCTACTGTCTATTCAAACATCTGCCTAGATGTTGTCATCATAAAGTCAGAGAGCAGAAGTCTTGTGCTTCCCTAGCAAGGTGTGAACTGTGGGACCTTAGCCAATTCATACAACCGATGGCATTTGCCTCTTCATGAGGAAATCGGGATGCATATTCCAAGTGTCCAGGTTGTTACAGCTCATGACTGCAAATGAACATGGATAAGAAGTTGTGAACAGAACCTTGGGAAGTACTTTTGGTGGTAAGACTGATATGTTTCTTAGAGTGATTTAGTTAAGAAAATACCAATGAACCGTGTACTCAATTGCCATCAACTAATGTTCTTCATAATTTCAGGAACACATGTTTGATGAGTATGGGTACATGAGTAATGCCTTCTGGATCCCTGTGGCAGCTTGTTTTACTCCTTACATTGCGATGGGCAGCATCGGAGACTATAAAGTAAGTAGGGTTAACACACTCTTTACATGTTCTTAATAAACAGAGAACCCGCCCCCATCTTATGACCATAACTTTATAAGTAGGTAGTACACCTAATTTATGTGCCTGAAACAGTGAACAGTCAAGCATTTTCATAAAAAATTGGCAAATATAAAAAGTATGCTATTTTTCTTAAACAAATCTGAGACCTCTCAGGAAGGACAGTTTAGGAGATATCATCGTGTAACAGGAATGGCAATTTCATCTGGTATATCACTTAGAGTTTTATTTCTAGACACTTACCTGCTGCCATCCCCTCTCTCAGTGATGGTTTCCACTTCCTGATTGGTGGTAAAGTTAAACTCAAGCAGCCCTAACCAACTCACTCCAGCACTTTGGTTTATTATTGAAAAAGACTGCCCTTTTGAAACTCCATTTTTGTGATGCTTTTATAAAAATTCAAGAAGCCTGTACCACAATCCTTCTGCCTCTCCTCCTCACTAAAAATAAACATCCTCAGAGCAGGAATGTTTTTCTCTAAATTCTACCTACTGCACTGTTACTCACCTATGTAAATCATGGATTACCTTTTATTCTTTTACTTTTGACTAAAACCTATGACCGCTTCCTGCGATGGTGGCCAGATTAAGCAAATATTAATAAAATGACAGATACCAAGTTAAACTATCAGAAAAATAATGAGTAATTTTTTTTAGTATAAGTATGTCTCAAATATTGACTGGGACATACTTATACTTAAAAAAAATTGGTGTTTATCTAAAATTCAAATTTAACCAGCTGCCCCATGATATTGTTACCACTTTCTCCTTGACCTTCATAACCAGCTAACGGTGAATTCATGCAATATACTTTCAAAATAGATCTGGAATCTTTCCACATTCCTCTGTCGCTTACAACATCCTAGTCAGGGCCATTGTTCCCTCTCTCCTGGATGAGCTCAACAGCCTAGCTAATTATAATATTTAATTATTACTGAAGCAGGAGTGTGGCAAGTGAAATTCATTTACTAAATCAGCATAATGTATAAATGGGACATGGAGAACACAAATGCTTTTGTGACTACATATTTGTAATTTCTCATCCTCAACTATGCAGGACCTTTTGATGACTCTTCTATTTTTTTCTTTTTTTTCAATCAGAAAAAAGTTCACTCCCAGCTACGCATATCGGGGCTCTTCCCTTCAGCTTACTGGTTTGGGCAGGCGCTGGTGGATGTCCCACTGTACTTCTTGGTCCTCCTTGTAATGCAAATAATGGATTACATTTTTAACCCAGAGGAAATTGTGTTTGTAATTCAAAACCTGTTATTTCAGGTAAGTGGCTGAAATGATGAGATGGTTTTATTAGATGATTTTAATGAACGCTGCAACATTATGGATCTTAAACCAAAGAACTTCAAATGACTTTTGCTATAGCATAGTTGGAAAGTTGAGGTTTAAGTATGAATATTTTTCCTAGGTAGCATTTGCCTTATCCAATCTTAATATTCTATTTCAGATCCTGTGCAGTATTGGATATGTCTTATCTCTGATTTTCTTGACATATGTGATTTCATTCATTTTTCGCAATGGGAAAAAAAATAGTGGCATTTGGTCATTTTTCTTCTTAATTGTAAGTATACATACACTGCATATAATTTTACTGTTAAGCCACTTTAAATAATTTTAAGAACATATATTTTAATCTTTGTACTAAGAAGAATGGTAAATTAATATTGCTCTCTAGAAAATTCTAATTATTTTAAGATAACCGTAGACATGTATAAAATATACTGTATGTATGGGAGTACACCATTTATAAACTATGAGCTCAAACATGGCTTCAAATGTAATCTGTCACCTGAACTAGTCTTCCACTATCAACAGTTCACCTATGATTTCACTTGAATATTTAAAAAACACCTCAGTGATCACATATGTAAAATATAATCCTTTCCTCAATCCTACTCTTCTTTGTCTCTTAACATATCACATTCTTACAGCACAATCTACCCAGATAATTGCTCATACCAGAAGTCTAGACTTATCTTTGATTGCTATCTCTTTGTTCTCACATCCAATTTATTTGCGTGCCCTTGAGACTCAACATTTCTCAAGTCTGTTGGGTGTGTCCCAGCCTTACTGCCACAGCCATTGTCAGAGTCTGAATTTAGCAAGAACTCCCACTGGTTTGTATGTACATTGAATTTGAGAAACCCTGTTGGGTTTTAAAAATTTCATACTCAATCCATACAGAATTGTGACATAATCCAGTGCTGCAGAGAAAAAAAAAAATATGATGGCAGTACTGGCTTGTGGAGTGAGATAGAAATTGAAAATAAGAATATTTACAAGATGAATTCCCACTCTCTTGAAAAACATCCTAAAATTTAGTTTGTTGCACCTTAGTGAAGCTATACTGTTTTTTCATATTTATATTTATTTTTATAAATATATTTTATATTTTATAAATATATTTTATAAATATGTTTTTATAAATATTTATATTTATTTTAGATCACCATCTTCTCGATCGTCGCTACTGATATAAATGAGTATGGATTTCTAGTGCTGTTGCCCTGTACCATATTAATACCGCCATTCACACTGATTGGCTCTCTATTCATTTTTTCTGAGGTAAGTTATTTCACTCCTATCCTAGGGGTCACAAAAGGTACGGCCACTAAAGACAGCCTTGAATATTATCAAAATGTAGGTAGAACCTTTACCTGTACAAAGTCTGAGGTCTCTGTCATCCAAAAGTCAGTTCACTTACCACAGGTAAGAGTCATGTTCTCATTCAGTAGAAGTCCTGCCTTGGTTTGTGAAGGTTAGAGACAACTCCACAGTAGTAGAATTTTATAGTTCTCATGATAAACCTCGCTCCCAGAAAGAAATGACCCTCTTGGAAGGCTGATGAGGTGCGCTTCTTCTGTTAATATTGGACGTGTTAGTTTTAAGTTTCCTCACAGAAACACAATGGGAAATAGCAAGTAGTTAGTTAGATATATGAGTCTGAAATTCAGTATGGAGGGTTGTGTGGAGTTTGGGACTAAAGTTAAATACTTGAGATTCATTAGCATGTAAGTCATATTTAAAGCCATGGAACTAGCTAATAAAACCCACAGAGTAAATATAGTTAGAATAAAAAGTTGGCCAAGGATTTGACCTTGAACTCCAAAATTTAAACATTGGGAAGAGGAAGAGTCAGCAAATCAGTCTGAGAAGGGGCCTGTGAAGTAGGAGAAAAAATGAGGGACTGTCATGTGCCAGAATCTCTTCTCAGACACTCTCCTTAAATACTTAAAGTATCTATATATGTAAGGATGTGTGCCAGATGGCAATAAAGAATGTTTCAAAGAGGAGGGAAAGATTCAACCATCAAATGAGAGATTTAGAAAGTTGACAACTGAGAAGAGACCGTTGGATTTAACTGCATGGAAGTCATTGGTGATATTAACGAGATAGATTTCAATGAAAGGGTGAACACAAAGCCTAATTAAGAGTGAACGTAGTAGAGAATGTGAGGTAAGGAAGGAGAACAGTGGGTATGAACACATATTTCTAGGAGTTTTGCTAAAAAGAGTAGCAGAGAGATGGAACAGTAGATTAATGAGAAAAAGAGATTTTTGTTTAAGATGGGAGATACTATATTGATATGAGAGAAATTTCTGATGAAAAGAGAGATGGTATGCCTAAGATGACATGTCCTTGAAGAACTGGGGGGGAAATGGCATACAGTACACAGAGAGTTCAACTTCCATAAAAATAGGAACATTCCATTTATTTATCAGGATTGTGGCAGAGCGTATGAATACAGAGGCAGAGAGTTTAGTGGCTTTGTTGGTAAAAAAATGCAACAATTCTCTTTTGATTGATTTTACTTTTTTTTTAAGGATAGAGATGAAATTATCCAGTGAGAGTGAGGTGAAGAGAGGTGTTGGGATTTTGAGGATAGAGGAAAAGAAGTAAACTACTCTTTCAGAGAATAGGGCAGTAGAATTGACAGGCAGTACTAACAGACCCCTGCTCTGCTTTTCAAGTAAAATCAGCTAATTGAGTGTTTTTGTTATCACAGTCTGCTTCTCAGATGCAGTTCAAGGCAAGTGGAGGGTTGGGTTCAGTCAAGGTTAGTGTTTTGCAAGATGAGTCTGACAAAGAAAAGGATAAGGGAGCAGCGGTTGTGTATAAAGAGGGATTATAACAACGAACCATGGATTCTAAGTTAGGGAAAGAAGAAGTGAAGGAAATGAGGGGGTTTATGGACAGTGAAAAAATGGTGGGATTGGTGGGTTAGAGGTTCACCAACTTTAAATTACAGAGTAAGGATCTTAGAGTAAGGAAACTGAAAAAAAAAAAAAAAAACGAGTAACGTGGTGACCAACAGGAAAAAGATTGGGGTCCCTGAAGTTGATTTTGGATCAGGTATAGTTGTTGGAAATGGGTAACCAAAGCACTTAGGAGAACAAAGTCATTTGAAATTATGTCAGGATCCTGGAAAATCATCCAATAAAAAAAACAAAACAAAACAAAAAAAACAACCCACCATCATTTTAGTTGTTGGATGGCTGTGATGGTTAGAGATTTACTATATCAGTTTAAAGTTGCTCAGAAAAAAACATCTTGGGAAATATAGCTCAAGAAACAAAACTGGCCCTCCGCTCTTCATTCACTAGAGAGTTGGGGGATTTTTCAAAACGTATTGTATATCAAATTAAAACTATGCACTTAAGTATATGAGTGTGAAACTCTAGGTAAAGAGCTTTGTCTTCAGCACAAGGGATTGTCAGGGTTTTTCTTGTGTGTATGTAGCAATTGACAGAGCAACGTAATGGTTCTAGGCTCCTGAGAAAGAAGAGAGAGAAAGGAATGTCAAGTTAGGAGAGAGGGTTGTCTTAAGACAAATCTTACCCATGGCTTCGATGGATCCCTCCAGCACCACCGAGGGTTCTCCTAGCAGGGCAAATCCCACTAACTCACAGTGTTAAATATAAACCCATCTGAGCCTATAGCAAAGCACAGGTTAATAATAGGTCACCGAGTGACATTAGAGACAAGGAAGACACACTGCACGTCAGAAATTCACTTTTACCTGATGCACAAGAATAACACAGAAGGCTGGCGAGGTCACTTAAATGGGCATGAATTTGTCTTATGTGCGATAAAATTAAGCAATAGGTGAAGGGTCATCTAAACACACTTTTCCCTTATTTTACAGATTTCTCCTGACGCTGTGGAATATTTAGGAGCTTCAGAACATCATATTTTATTTCTGGCATTGCTAATCGTAAGAAGACATTTATATTTAAATGTTCTTGCTTGAGGAGACACATTTGTATGCTTGCATTAAATTCAAATCTTAATTCTGGCACTTTAAGCATCTGAACACACACACACACACACACACACACACACACATCAACAAAGGCTTCAAATTCTGGACCACTATTTTTATAATGACCATCCTACACAATGTGAAGCTCAGACTCTTAACAGCATGAGCAGTACTGCTATCAACTTACTACTACTATTTCTGTCACAGTTTTAGTGAAGAGCAGTGAACCGCCCTCTGGGAGCTTCATAGATTATTGAATACATTGTCTGTCAAGTTTGTGAAAATGTCATCAAATCTATTTTTATATCAATTCAAATTCCTTAAATCAATTCCAATACTGAAATTGTTGTTTTCATGGTGATGCTAATTTTGGTTATCTTTTTCTCCCCCTAGCCTTACTTTCAATTTCTCATTTTCCTTTTTGTTCTACGATGTCTGGAAATGAACTTTCGGAAGAAATCAATGAGAAAGGATCCTGTGTTCAGGTTGAGAGAATTCAAATAGATTTTCATGTTTTTATTTTAGTATTCATTGTTTAGAGACATTTTAACATACTAAAATTAAACTGAATAAAAATACTATACAGGATTGTTTTTAAGGAATTGTGTAGTATACAAAATTATAATTTTTGGTACTTCAATGAGCTTACAATCTAGTAAGAGAAGCCACATTAGCACACATAAGACTGAAAAATTAAGGCAGATGGTAATTTGACTGACGTACTAGAAGAAAGTTATATACAAGAGGTAGTATCTTGAAAATATTGGTAAGTATAGGTAAGCAATTGAGTAAGTGTAGCCAATCTGGGAAGGAGGAGGAGTCTGAGCAAAAGGACAAATATTGGAATAAATGCCACCTTCCTATAGGTTCAAGAAGGCAGCTGGAATGACCTTGAAGTCTTGTGTTGGAGGTTAATGGAAAATTTAAATGAAGTTAGATATTGGAGGGTCTTGGAATAGGGAAGATTTTGCAAATTACACAATGGGAAACAGACAGGTGTGCTTTGAAAACCTTGCCAAACTCACAAGATATGAATCAAGCTCAAGTCTAATGTAGCCGGTAGAGTAGGAGAGTGACGAGATGACAGCCATATTCTAGGAAATCATCTGACAGCAGCAATTTGGGATGCATGAGGCAGAGAGACAGGAATTATTAGTAATCAGTGGTAGGGACGATGAAGGAAAGAATTATATTGGTAGCAGTCAGGAAAGTGATTCTGACACAAATTCCCAAGAAATGACAGTTTTAAGAAACAGGTGATTGTTGTATATCTTGGATTTTCCAGGACACATCTCTGATTCCAAATATTTTGATCCATTGTTCTCACAAAGCCTTCAGAACTCCAAAATATTTATGTCAAAATTACAGTTCCTAGATTCCTCTCTCATGCAACCCTGCCCCCAAATCCTTGACCAGAGTGTGCGTACCATTTTATTATTTAAAAAGGAATTCACAACCAACAAGGAGAATTAAACTTAGGCAAAAAGCAAGAATGATATAAGTGTTATAATTTAAATCATTGATGGAAATGGCTGTTTGCAAGGCAGAGGGTGGAGAGCAGAAAAATGGAGGTTGCTGTGCTCCTGGTTATGCAATCGATTCAAATCGTTTATAGCAGTACACAAAGAGTTTATTATTTTTGCTACAAGTTTTTTTAACTGGAAACCTGCTTTGATTTTAGAATTCCATCAAGAAACCATGATGTTCTTCCAAACCCAGAAGAACCAGAAGGAGAAAATGAAGACGTCCAGATGGAAAGAGCAAAAACAGCAAATGCTGTGACTGTCCCAGACTCTGATGAGGTAGAACTACTAAAAATGCTCTTCATCGAATAATGTTGTTTGTCAGATAAAGCGAACAACTTTCTAATCTTACTTTTTGAAAAAACACTTTGAGGTTCTTTCTTCCTTATAACTCATTACTTGACTTCAGTAAATATGCCATGCCAGCAAAGCTAAGAGAACTCACAGACACACACACACACACACACACACACACACACACACATTAATTTGCTTTTCAGAGTCACAGTTTTGGTAAGTAAAGCTAACTATCACAAAACCTAAGAAACACTTTACGAGTTTTATAAATTGACTAAAATGGAGAAAAGCAATTCTCCATTCAGAGGAGTTCATCTGAGGTGTGTGAGTGTGTGTGTGTGTGTGTGTGTGTTTGTGTGTGTGTGTCTTAACAGACTTACTCATCTCATGAATGTCTGTATTCCTATTTTCTGAGGAACGGCAAGCACAAATCCTATGATTCAGTGGAAATGTCCTTTTGCTGCAGGAATATAGATTGGGAGAGTTCCTTTTAAAATGGTAGTTTCTAGGGGAAGAGCTGGTTCGACTCACTGATTTTGCACAGGGAAAGCTTTGGTTGGAGGGAGTATGGAGTACTCACTCATTTCAAGGTAAGAATAAAGCTCTGCTGTTATTTACTTTTCTTTCCAGAATCCAGTCATCATTGCCAGCTGCCTACGAAAGGAATATGCGCAGAAAAAGAAAAACTGCTTTGCCAAGAGGAAGAAAAAAGTGGCCACAAGAAATGTCTCTTTCCGTGTTAAAAAAGGTGGGAAACAGTAGTTCTCTGAAGATGAGGTCTTTTGAAAGGAATGCTATTCTCCACATCTGGGGCCATCATTGATAAACATGAAAGGCAGCCAACTCATGAGCAGGCCATTGCTGATTCATCCTGCTTAAAAGCCTCAGTTAGAAAGAGGGTTTTTCTTTGTGTGAGATGACAGTTATGTCTGTTCTGTTAAAAGAAACACAAAAGAACAACCGCCGCGAGAAAGGAAGCAGTCTTTATGTTAAGAAGGATGGTAAGCTTTTTAAGTAGTAACATTCATTTCACAGTAGGGAATACTACACAGCAGGGAAGTCACTGGGGTGGAGTAGCTCCTCTTCATTCCTAACTTCACATGTTGTGAAAGTGTCCGGACAATGCAATAGGCTTTGGAATCAAAATTTGTTTCAATTCCAGCTCAGCCTCTTATTGGCTGCATGACCTTGGGCAAGTTATTTATCCTCTTCACACCTTAGTTTCCTCACCTGTAAAAGGAAGGCAGTAATAACACTCAGGGTTGTGTGTGTGTGTGTGAGGAATAAGTGAAATAATGTGCATAGCACATTTCACTAGAGTTGGATATACGGTGAGTCCTCAAATAGTATTGATGTGGGATGTTCCTTAGTGTATGCCGGGTTCGGAGTCTCGTGGAGGCGAAGAATGGATACATGGACCAGGGAGAGGTAGAGAGTTGCACAGGAAGATAGTTTATTACAACAAGCAAAGAGTTACAGATCTGAGCAAGAGGGGGTACCCGAAACTGGGATGCCCACTAGCTAAGGCAAAACGCTTGTGTTTATATGCCTTTATTTCTCCCTGGGAGGGGGATGTTGGAATGTTGGTTCCTATGGATACGACGTTTCTCAGACTCGCTCTACTGCTCAGCCTGGGGGAGACCTTTGAAACAACTCAGTTGCCCCAGCGCATGATTGAGGATATTTTTGCCTGGTACAGGTGTTTCATTTTCGCTCAGTCTACCAAGGAATTTCTAACTGCCTGATTTCATACTAACTAACCTGCCTCAGTATTTGTTTTTATTTTTATTGTAGTTACTTGCAGGTATAATTCTGAGCAGACCTTTTTCTTTCAGGTGAAGTTATCGGTCTGTTAGGACACAATGGAGCTGGTAAAAGTACAATGATTAAGATGATAACAGGGGACACAAAACCAACTGCAGGGCAGGTCAGTACCATACACAGAAATATGCTCATTAATGCTGCCCACACCAAACGTTTTACACTAAATACTGATGACAATCTCGAAAATACATAGATTGATGCTTCCCTGTTAATCACTGTGATTTATGTATTGAATGAAGAGGATTAATAAAACTTTCTCGCTTTAATTCCAAGAATCGTTATTTGATGCTGAAAAGAGCTACATACTATCTATGCTATGCCTTTTATTGAATGAAAAATCGAGATATTAAAAGGAAATATTTTGGTAAGTAAAGCTAAACATTAGCTTTACTGGAGGTCAGAGATCTTTGTTTTGTAAACTTATATATCCTGAGAACTTGTTGAATCGAATGCCAAGATTCAGGATTTATTCAGAAAATAGAGATTACAGGTTACAGGAAAAACTAGTCATTGTCTACATTCCAAAGCAAAAACTAGAATAGTGCATATATGATTGGCGGGATGTCCAGGCCAAGTTGGGGAAATGACGGACAGAGGTCCAAAGGACTACCACTAGTGGTGAAGGGGAAATGCTATTGATATTTGAGAGAAGCTTAAGGTCAGAGGGAATGTTCATGAAGAGGGGTCCACGGTGGTGTTGATGGTTATAGAAGTTTTCTAAATTGTCTTTCCATTTCCACCTTTGCCTCATAGAGCAGCCAGCATAGTCCTGAAAAAAGGCAAATGAGGTCATGTCACGTTCCTGCTCATAATACTTTCATTAGAATTGATTCAAAACCTTCACCACAGAAGGCCCTGCAATATCTGGACTCTGTCGACCACCTTTCACACCACACCCCCTGGTCACATTGGTCTTCGGTGGTCTTTCCACTACAGGGTCTCTGGACTTGTTTTTCCTGTGGCTAGAGGGCCCTTTCTTAGCTTTTCATATGCTTGGTTATTCTCTTCTCATCATCTGGAAATTTATCTCCCAAAAGCCCATCCCTGACTACACAAGGAGCTAAACCGTATTCTCCCTTTTATTCATCAGCACATTTATTTCCTTGAAAGTATGAAGCAGAAGCTATACTTCCTTCATGGATGTGTTACTTGTTTATTTTCTGTTTCTCTGGATTGAAAGCTCTATGAGGCCAGGTTAACTAGGTCCCTCCTTTTTTGTATTGAGGAAAGACAATGTAGCATCGAGGTCAAGGGCTTAGATTCTGAAGGTGGATCCTAGTTTCACCTCCCAGGTTTATGTGGTATGATCTGCAAGTTTCTAACTCTATGCACATATTAGTTTTCTCATATGCAAAACAGGGATGATAAAACACCTCAGTCATATTGGGTTTTGCTAAGGATAAAGTAATTGAAAATATACAGAATGCTTAGATTCTGGCACATAGTAAGCAATGGTGCACGCTTCCTCTTATTATTATTGTATAGAAAGTATCTGGGTCATAAAAGTAATGAATGCTATCATGTATGTATTGGGTCCTATGAGCCAGACTAGTGCTTTTCATTTATTACTTTAGTTCAGGATTTCTCAAGCTTGGTACTGGTGATACTTTGTTCCAGATCATTTTTATTATGAGAAACTCTGTTCATTGTAGGCAATATAGCAGCGTAGCTGGCCGGTCCTCACTATATCCCAATAGCACCCCAGTTGTGACAACGACTCCAGGCATTGCCAAATATCCCCCAGGAGGAGGATTACCTGTAATTGAGAAAAACTGCCTTATTTAATCCTCACAACAAACTTGTGAAACATTCTACAGTTATAGCCATTTTACCATTGGGAAAACAGAATGTTCAATAAGTATCTGTCCCTTTGGATGTTTGGATCAATGAATGAAGTCAAACAATGAACAACCAAAGAAGCGAAGTTAAAGTCAGCCATGGACTTGATAATAAAGTCTAAACTATAATAGAGGGCTAAAACAACGTGGAATAGCTGCCTTTTGATTTATGGAGTTTCTGTGATCTTTTCCCAGAGCTAAGTGATTCCTTATTTACTTTTGTACTCTTGGCAACCATGTGTGTAAGAGGAGGATATCATTGAAATATAGTCACTAGCACACACACACACACACACACACACGCAATTTTGGACAGAGTGTGAGAATGAATTTTTTGTGTAGGTGATTTTGAAAGGGAGCAGCGAAGGGGACCCCCTGGAGTTCCTGGGATACTGTCCTCAGGAGAACGCGCTGTGGCCCAACCTGACGGTGGGGGAACATCTGGAGGTGTTCGCGGCGGTGAAAGGGTTGAGGAAAGCGGACGCTGCCGTAGCCATCACACGGTACATGGGGGAGACACACCCGTTCTCTGCTAGGGGATGTGACAGCTTCGCACAGAATTAAGGAAGGGAGATTCAAACTGATGGCTCCCTGTGTGTGGGAGAAGACTTGGTCATCTAGACCCCAAATTCAGTGTTGTGTTCTATCACATTAAACCTGGAGAGAAAAAGTTCATTGATTATGCTTAACATGGAAAGAAATCACTGAAAGTATGAGTTTACGTACCATGAGAGGGTCCTACAGTGTCCTAGATGGCTTCAATTTTAAAATCCCTCTGAATACTCTTAAAAAGAATTCTCCACTGTCGTCTTCTGTGTTGCCCCTTCTCCCACACATTGTGCAGGGGACATGTGGAGTGACTCAATGTTTCCTCCAGGTTGGTGAATGCGCTCAAGCTGCAGGACCAGCAGAGGCGTCCGGTGAAGGCCTTATCCGAGGGAATAAAGAGAAAGGTAGGGGCGGGGCTCGGGGTTCCTCTGCGCAGCCCACAGGTGGGGCCAGACGCGCTGCTCCTCTCGTTCCAGCTGTGCTTCGCACTGAGCATCCTGGGAAACCCGTCGGTGGTGCTGCTGGACGAGCCGTCCACCGGGATGGACCCCGAGGGGCAGCAGCAGATGTGGTGAGGAGATACCATGAGCAACCCAAATGAATTTATTCATCCTGTCACAACGGACTTTCTAAACAGTTTTACTTATAAAGTGAAAGACAGCTGCATTATCAGGAAAAGCAATATTAAGGGGGGAAAAATTCGATAGCATATCGAAGCCAATTTTTATTGAGGAGAGAGAGAGATTCCAGTAATCTGATACCCTAAGAACTTCATTGTCGTCTTAGATCTTCTGGGTATGCATGGCCCATTTTTGTACTCAATCATATAAATCTATGTTAAGTTTTACATTTCCCGGCAACATCACCTGATACATAATTCTTACGGAAGAAAAAAATTTCAACTCCAAAATATATTCTTGAATTATTTTAGAAATATTCTGAAATTTGTCATTGTGTACTTTAGAATATATGTCATTATTCTCATACTGTGTTTCGCCGAAAATAAGACCTAGCCGGACAATAAGCTCTAATGTATCTCTTGGAGTAAAAATTAAAATAAGACCCAGTCTTATTTTACTATGATATACTTATATAATATAATATAATATAATACCAGATCTTATATTAATTTTTGCTCCAAAAGACGCATTAGAGCATTAGAGCTGATTGTATGGCTAGGTCTTCGGGGAAACAGGGTACCTAAATAAGTTCTCATTTTCTATCTTTCTTCTTACTGCCTTCTCATAAATGTTCTTGAAATTCAGCGTTTTTCTGAATAGTATTGTTCTCTAAATTCAGCCCAAGCTAGGCTCTGAATTATGCACCCTAACCCCCCACAGTTTGGTTATTTCCATGCCTATTGTCCCTCCAAAATCCTTTCTTTGTCTACTCTGAATTCACTAATTGTTTCATATGTGCCAGTGGAAACTTCCTTCCATTTTTTTCGTATTATCTTGAGCATTCCTGCTAGTTAACGTTCCCTTCACCTATCTTTAGGCAGGCGATCCAGGCCACCTTTAGAAACACGGAGAGGGGTGCCCTTCTGACCACCCATTACATGGCAGAGGCTGAGGCCGTGTGTGACCGCGTGGCCATCATGGTGTCTGGAAGGCTGAGGTGGGTGCCCACACTTGGACCCCTAGTATGCCCTGAACAAGGGACATTTCCCTGTACACGGTTATCCCCAGGAGAAGCAGGAGAGGCTGGCTGCTCAGGCTCTACCTGGCCCTGCCCTGGCCTCCAGAGGCCAAAAATCACTAGTGGGAGCTTTCAACCCTTTTCTTGCTTGACCTCATCCTTCTCCTCCATCCAGATGTATCGGTTCCATCCAGCACCTGAAGAGCAAATTTGGCAAGGATTACCTGTTGGAGATGAAGGTGAAGACCCTGGCCCAAGTGGAGCCCCTCCACACCGAAATTCTGAGGCTTTTCCCCCAGGCTGCCCGGCAGGACAGGTAAACACACGTGGTGTTCTGTTTTATTTTGGCCTTTGTTTTGTTTTCCTATTATGGTGATGAGAAATAAAAGCTTTATCTTCTCATTTTTAAACAACTTTATGGTGATTATGAGTTCTTTAACTGCTAGAGAAAGGCCCCAATCCAAGGGACACCCCAGGAGGGAAATAAGAGAACAAAGTGCTTATTTGGAAGCTGATTCCTGTAAGAGAATTAGTGTTCCCGGGGGGCCTCTATGATATGCCAGGTGATATGTGTGCACGTACCTAGTTCATCTCAGTGGTCCTTTCTACAGGTAAAACTACCCCCATTAAACCATTTTGCCGCAACAGTTGGATATATCAGAATGAATATTTCTGTTCACTGGCTACGGATGGAAACTTCCAGAAAGGAAGTTTAGGAAAGCAGATGTACATTTCTCTATATTTTTGTGTTTTTCAAGAATGAATAGCAATAGGAAATTTTTATATGTAAAAATAATATTTATATACAAAGCAGCTCAAATTATTATTAAATGCAAAAAAAAGTCAAAATACCAATTTTTAATTTTTTTGTGGATTTCTGACACATTTTGAAAAAACAAACTTGAAATCAATTAGCACAGCGAAAGAATTAAGCAAGATCACCAGTGTAAAGCCCACACCCAGTACCAGGCATTAGTCAAAGCTCAGTAGATGGTGTCTCTTAGCATTTTTATTATTTTCAATACCAGCACTTGAGGCTCAGGTACGTTAGATAATGTGAAATAAGCCAGGTCGACCTGGTTCCTTTGAGTTAAATGCTGTTTTCGTCTCAGTGGGAAAGAAGGATAAGAAATCCTACGTCTTCTCTTCTTGATACATAGGCGCTGCAGGTTTCTTCCTCTTTGTCTCCCATTCCTCCCTCGAATGAAATGGAGCCTCCTCTTATGTCTTACTAATGTTTCTGCTCTTAGTAAATTGACTTCTTGTGGATTGAAGAGCATTCACACGGTGGCTGTCTCCAACTCTATACAGACGTGTACATGTAAACGAATTACCGACGACACTGTTGCTCCTTTTTAGGCGTGTACCTGTTGGTGGGTGTGTTCTGGAAACGTGGGGTTCAGTCTCAGTCTTTTCCCTGCAGGTATTCCTCTCTGATGGTCTATAAGTTGCCTGTGGAGGATGTGCAGCCTTTATCACAGGCATTCTTCAAATTGGAGATAGGTAAGAGCAACTGTTTAGAGATAAGGCTCGGAAACAGCTAAATTCAGATCTGGCATACAACCAATATAATGAACATAAAATTGTGGTATTATACCATAAATAAGTTATTAAGACTTTTAATCCAGTTGTTCTCAACTAGGGGCAGTTTGGGAATATCTGGGATATTTTTGGTTGCCACGACTGGGGGTGGAGTTGGGGGGTGGGGGTGCAACTGGTATCTAATATAATAGGTCAGTGCCAAAGATGATGTTAAATATCCTACAAGGCATAGGTCAGCCTCCTCCCACAACAAGGAATGATTGGCCCCAATGTCATCAGTGCCAAAGTTGAGAGACCCTGTCCTAATCGAATGAGGCTCTCATTCGAGGGAAGAGGCCAATGGCATTTGAGGCTAAAGGTTCACCAATTCATACAAACAGAAAGATGCACATTGGGTTTGGTCTCTGTACTCTTTGATAACATTAGACACTGAGGGGTTAGATGACAGCATTAGACGATAAGAGGTTCCTCTCTGTAGAGCTGGGCTAAGCCATAACTCTTTTCTAGGTTGTTAGATTCTGAGCTAAGATTTTGATTTTTGCACACTGTACCAATCTCTGATGGACTAAGATTTTGCCTCTCACACCACTGTATGAAATCTGATAAAAAACTGAATGCCTTTCCCCTCTTCTTGGTCTGTACATTTTTTGCCTCTCATCTGTCATTAGAAGCCCCAGGCATCCTAGTTTTTAAAGAGATTCTTCCCCTTGAGACAAGGTTAAGACTTAAGATTTCCCCAGACAGGTTTCCTTTTTACTTTCTGATTCTGCTCGTTACATTCACTCTATGGTCTATGGGTCTATTTTCCACACTGACCATTTTAGCCTTTTGATCAACTTTGCATCATTCCCATGGGAAGGATTCCCACGCGGGCTCTGATCAACAGGAAAGGCTTTATAACTAATTTAGAAGCAGGGAGGGAGCTGTTCCAGAAAGGCTGCCTCCCTACAATACAATGGAGCCTTTTCTTAAGAGCTTCCTAATGTTTCTGCTTTCAAAAACGCTCCCTCCTTCCTTGAATTCCTTCCGATGTGCTTAATTTGCTGAAACTGACGTTCTTACTGGGCGGGGGGGGGGGGGGGGCAACTTTTTATCAGTTTCCTACCCCATTCTGTGAAGATTACACAAAGTACAAAATATTGAAACGTAAGCTAGCATTTTTGTTGTTGTTGTCCAAATGTTAAGTTAGACATAGCTGCACTCTCAGCTGAAAGATATTTATTGAAATTATGAGGTAGGCCGAGAAAAATGCATGCCTCGTGACAATTCCTTGTAGCTCCATAGACTCATTCTTCCATACCACCAGACCACTTTTAGATAACGCAAACTCCAGCAAACCCAGCAAACCTAGGGCATCATGTGCCCCCTCCTTGTTTCAGATGTGAAGACTTGAAGCTAGGAAGGTGGGATAGTTAGTTTTCTCTCTCTTCTTACCCAATTCCCTCCTCTACTCATAAAATGATGTTTTAAGCCTCTCCAGGATGGAATGTAAGGGGAGGGGAGGTAAGCTTGATTTGATCATTAGAGCTGTGCTATGACATTAGGGCCTCCTGTGAAGAGATGAACAATCACTGGTCTTTTCTCTCATCGGGTGCTTCTGAGGGTTCCTTGAAGACTCCCTCTCTTCTCCCGTCTGTAGCCTCTGACCACAGTTTGCTGGGGTGGGTGATGCCTCCTCCTCTTGGTCTCCAGTGAACACCTTGCTGTCCCTGACCCCTTCTTGGAATCTCTTTATCCTTCGAAGAGGTCCTCTAGGGATACCTCCCACTTGGCAGTCCATGAGAAACATGCATATTCTTTGCTTTTCCAAACTTTGAAAGTGCAGGACTGTCAGCCATGCACACTTTTTTTTCTATACGCAGTTCCAGACATGAGTCAAAAGGACCCATCCTTGTGTCCCCAATTTGTGGGCCAATCCCATCACAGCAATCTGATAACTTTGCTTCCCAGTCTTACCTTTCCACTTATGATTTCTCTCTCTTAGGTACCTGCAGATTTGGATTCTCAGTCATAATCCAGATTGGTAACACATGGTAAACTCAAAATAGGATAATTCGAGGAAGTTTTGTTTATAAAGGGACTATAAGGCACAAAGGCTCAAGGAACAGTGTAAGCACTCGATGCTAAACCAGCAGAAGTGTTATCGTTCTTAGGTCCAAAGGGACTAAGAGAGAGGAAGTGGTGACGGGAACGGGGGGTAGAGTCATGTAGAATTTGCCACCTTGAGAGAAGCAATGACTTTCAATCAAGGGATACAGTTGGTGTCAGGGAGGGTGTGAAGGAATAAAGGTTTTGACCTCCCCTCTCTTCTGTCCCTCCCCCTGGGCTGCCACTGGTGGAGCCCACAGAGGGAGCCTCTTCAATCAGCCTCTGGAATGGAGAGCAGGGGGGAGAAGCGTGAGGATGGAGGCAGAGTGGTGCACGACCATGTTCCAGCACTGAGGGAACCGTCCCTGACCTTATCCCACACGGGTGCTCTGCAACCCCTTATGTTTTTTCTAGTCTTGTGCCTCTGCCCAAATTCTAAGCCAGCAAGAGAGTATTTCTATCCGTTATGGGACTAGGTCGTGAATTTGCATTCTCATATTTAGTGCAAGAGTGCCTATTACCTTACATTTTATGTTTAAGATCCAGTTGTATGTACTTTTGATACATGACTTGGTCAAACTCTCTGAATAAAAAAATATATGAATTCCTAATACACATTCATCCTTGTGCAGTTAAACAGAGCTTCGACCTGGAGGAATACAGCCTCTCACAGTCCACCTTGGAGCAGGTGGGTGGTTTTAGTGATTTTCTATCATCCATGGAATATCAATGAATAACATGCATGCTCTCTGCACACACTTGGAGCTCCAGGAAGCAGTGTGACAGCCGCCCTTTCTCTTAATTATTTTCCTTCATTTCAGGTTTTTCTAGATCTCTCCAAGGAGCAGGAGCTGGAAGATTTTGATGAAGACCAGGTTGATCTCTCAGTGAAGTGGAAACTGCTCCCACACGAAGAGCCTTGAAGCCCCACCTAGTCTACGTTGCTCTTTAAGCTTGTCATTCTTTTTAAAATACGATTTGATATCATTAATATACCTTATCTCAGATATGTACAAGGTGCTTTTGAAACTCATGTCATATTGTTCTCAATAATATTACTTCTAGTGGGACTAAGGAGTAGTGTCAGTGAGAGCAGTGAGGAAGCCAGATCGGACAGCCTGTGACCAGCAACCAAGTCCCATGCTTCATACAGCAGTAAGCTAAAAGAATACATTTTCTATGGAGTTGGTCATGTTTCTGAGAACAGTATAGAGATTGCTTCTTTTTCTTCCTCTGCACTTCAAAACAGTGGATGTTTTCTTGTCTTTTTGATTAAAGTATAAAGACAATGCTGATTTTAGGGGAAAGGGAGTCGATTACACAGCAGCACAGTATTTGCTTTTTGGAATTCACTTTTTTTTTGGTCTTACTTCTTCTTAATTCACTGATTTTCCTTTTCTGTCATTTTTCAGATTTTAGATTGTAGAGTCCGTGTTTCACCTGTTGTGACTATAAAGGAAATTCAGAACCTGTTAAAATAAATACTTGCAGTAAGAATTTGAATGATCAAGTTGAAAATATATATATTATATCTTATATACAAGTCTGAAACATATTTCTGATTTCATATGTTTTCTTATGATGTGAGTGTCTACCCTTCTGCAAAGCTAAAATTTCATAAATCTTCATTTCTCATGTCTTTATATGTCATTGTTTATCCAACTGGTGACTCTATAGTCACCTTAAAATCAACACGATCTACTTGTATACTCATCTTTAGATGACTTTTTATTGTTGTTGTTGCTACTTTTATTGTTGCACGAGACACTAAGTTTATGATAATTTGTTGTGCAGCAATAAATGTCAAAGACAGTCATATGAATAAAGATATTTAGAGAAGTTGACTTTCCCAAAGTTACAGGTCACCTGGACCTAGAATTCAACCCCAGGAGTCTGTCTGATTCCACCTACTTTAAACTATCATCAAGAAGTTATCAAATACTGATTAAGGTTGCAATAAAGGTATAAAGAACATTTCTTCAACTTGAAGTTTTTGTTTTCTTTTGGGAAGAGAAATTAAAGAACACAGTATAATCAACTTCTAATTGCTATGGTATCAACTAGAATGATACAAGGATTTGAAGCTAAAAACTGTTTTTACAGCCAAAACATAGCTAATTATTGTGGTAAGTAGCCTAAATATAGCCAATTATTATAGTAAGTTCAAATGACCAAGTTGTGAATTTTTTAATATAAATGCCTTATATCCAATTTTGAAAAGTGTTCCAAAGTTTATGTGTTTTGGTATAACTCAGGTACTTAGGTAAATCACCAAAACTTACTGTTTTGTTAGGTTTTATATGTAATTGGTGTCATAAACACTGCCTCAAAGCTATCACAATATAATTGTGTTTTTAATTAAAATATGACTAACATACAATATTATGTTAGTTTCAGGTGTGAATCATAGTTATTCAACATTCATATATCTAAAGAAGTAATCACCATGATAAAAGTCTAGTAACCATCTGACACAGTACAACGTTATTACAAAATTATTGACTACATTCCCTATTCTCTACATTACATCCCCATGACTTACTTATTTTATAACTAGAAATTTGAACCTCTTGTACCCCTTTCCCCCTCTTTTTTAAATTTCTTAATTACCGTTGACTATATTGTTCTGAAAGCACTTGGAGATGACATGCAGTTGTCCTCTTGTTGAATCATCTGGAAATCTGCTGGGGCAGTTTCTCCTCTCTAACTGGTACAACATCTTTACAAAGAATCTGAGGCAATAATGGCCCCACTTAATTTTTGTATGTTGTGTAGGGAGAGACCTGCCAATGCTTACCCATCCCATTTTCTCCTTGTGAACAGACTGGAAGATTTCATTTTCCAGCCTACCTTACAGTTACCTGGGATGGTATGACTAGCTCTGGACTATAGAATATAGAAAATGATGTATGCAACTCTTGGGCCATTATGTCAATCTCCTGTTAGATCTTTAGTGTGATTTCTTTTTCTCATTTATGAGTTGGGAAATAAGGGACTCTGAGATGGCAAGTAACTTCAGTCCCTGCGTCACCACTTGGAGATGCACTGCCTAGAAGAGCCACCTGGTCTGCATAGGACTGAGACACAAAACACACACACCGCGCATGCTCTAAAACAAAACCAGAAACTGCACCACTACAAACCACTTTGTGGTGTTGAGCTACTGAGACTACTGAGATCGTGCGGTTGTTAAAAGAGGTAGTTAACACTACACTGACTAATATAGTAGATCATGCAAAGAAAGGGGTGGGACAAACACCTGAAGTAAGTATTAATATTTCTCGAATAGGACACTGATGTAACTGCCAAAGACCTTTGAACTATCCCAAGCTGCCTGGCCCCAACCCTGGCCTGGATCGGGATTCTGCAAGAGTGACCCCTTACCACTGTCTTCCTATTTATTTATCTGTGCTGACTTGGAACAAGTTGATATTTCCTTCAATCTCAATTTGTCTCCACCACACTGTCTTTGAAGCATGTAGCCAAACAATCCTAACTTCCTCTTGCCATTGCTAATATAAATGCTTTCCTTGTTTTGATATTTATTGAGTTATATTCACAGCACTTTCAAAGCAAGAAAATTAAAATCTCAGATTAAAATTGCTATTTTGAAATGGCACTCTCATTGTAAATTTTGGAAATATTTTGCAAGTATTCTCTTCACAATCCCTCTTTGGGCACAATCTAACCCAAGATGCTTTTGGATGAGTCTACCTTTCCTCATATTGTAAAAATACTAGGAAAGGATGATCTAATTTAGATATACAAAGTGTATATTCAGTGAATAAAGTGTTGATTCAGTGAATGCTTGCAGTATTTGAAGTATTAAGTTGGTGCAAAAGTAATTGTGGTTTAAAGGTTAAAAATAATTGCAAAGACTGCAGTTACTTTTGTACCAACCTAATAGAAGGTAAGCATAATTTATTCTAAGGACAAGATGAATGAAAAATTATAGTGATTATGAATAAATAAGTTTAATTGTACTGGGTTTATTCTTAAACTAGATGTGAATTTCTTGACAGTGGTGCTATTGACATTTTGCACTGGATACTTTCCTTGTTGGGGTGGGAGGAGAGAGGCTGTTCTGTGTGTTGTAGAATTGTCAGGGGCATTACTGCCCTCCAACCACTAGATGCCAGTAGCAAGCTGAACCTGCGTGGTGTGACAACCAAAAGTGTCTCTGACATTGTCCAAATCTCCCCCATTGCCTTAGAATTATGTGTCTTGAAACTAACTGCTTGGGAATTGTATCATCTTGAGGCAAAGCTGTGTGTGAGGGGGTGTTGGGGCAGGGAGGAAAGGCAAGTCATGGAGATTTCCTATATTTTATCTTGTGCAAGTGGAAAGTGGTACTATTTCTTGAGATTAAAAAAAAAAATAGGGAAGGAAGATGTGATATGGGAAACAGAAAAGAATCCAGAATTTGCTTTTTAAAATGTTCAAATCCTGATTAGATTTGTTGAATTAACATGGAAAAGTCCAGAACTCCTGAGTAGACAAAAAAGGCTTTTCTCTGACTAAGCTCTTTACTTTCTTACTGTTTAAAGGTAGTGTTTCATATTTTGAAACCAACAACTTTCTTCTGAGGCACAGAAGAGAACGTTTATAAATGGTAGATTCCCTCTGTAAGATACCTCTTTAAATATGGCATAGAGAGCCAACCGAGTATAGCTGGCAGTTCTCTGCTGTAGTAATTGGCTGAAGGTCAAAAAAAAAAAAGCAATTTGGCTGAGAGTGGTCAGGTAAATTCAGTGTTCTCCGGCCAAGAGAATTGTAATCACAAGCTCTCTCTAGAAAGCAATCATAATGAGAATTTCAAAGCTGGGAAACAGTTCAACCATAATGCAGACATGTCCAAAGGTGGGGCAAAGGCGTAATGGCCACCATAATGAGAAAGTATCTTCAGATGGAAAGACGAAGCAGGCAACTCCATAGAATATGACAGAATTTATTGTAGGATAACTTACTTAGGGGTAAATTGGACCAGAGCAGACAAAGGGCCCAGCAGTTTTGCACAAATTATTCTCTGCTACCAGATTGCTGTTACAGTACTTTTTTTAATAGTATAATTTGGGTAATAATGATTGACAAGACAAAGGGACAAAAAAAGTAGTAGTAGCAGGCACCATACCGGCTGGTGTCTTGGGATAGATGATTGCTTATAATCAATACTATGACCAATTTGATAATTATCTCGGTTGTGATACCATCCTGGCTGTTGCTGACAGAAACATTTATGGCTATATTTTAAGGAACACAGATAACCATCAATTAGAAAGCTTTGATATGCTTGCTAAGGACTGTGAAGTTGGTCAGTGGTCACGGCATGAAAATGAAATGAAACCCAGGACACAGAGATTAAGTTGGTTTTGCTTACATCTACATCTATGCATGTTGTAGAGACCAGGAAGAACTGGGAACTGTTTTCCTGGAAATAATGAAACCTACGGATAAACTAAGCTTCTAGATTACTTTCCAAAAGTAAGTTCATCCTTTTTTTTTTTCCGTCTTGTTCGTGTCCTGCGATTACAAATAAGATTCTCATATAGAAATGCCAAACATCTCTGGAGTAATTATTTTTATAATAATTAACTTAATGTTTAGGAATCGCTGCTGATTTATATCCCCCAGGGGGAAAAAAGGCTGGGTTAATAACTAACTTAAAAAAGTTTTTGCAACTATAGTGGTACCTCGGTTTTCGAACATCTCCGTTACGGAACATTTCGGTTTACAAGCGCCGTAAACCCGGAAGTAAATGCTTCGGTTTTCAAACACGCCCGGGAAGTCGAACATGTCACGCAGCTTCTGCTGAGTGCAAGATCCTGAGGCCTGGCTCTCGGCTGTTGAGTCCTGAGCACCTGTGCAACATGGAGGTGGTATTTGGGCTTATTTGGTGACTGTGTGCAGTCAATCTATGCTCATCTCATCTCAGGAGCACTCTTGCAACCCATTTCTTTTTGTGACTGTGTTCATGTGATCTCAGGAGCCCTCTGCCAATCACCCCTTGCTGTGAGGAATGGATAAAAGCTGCAAAGCCTAGAGAATCAGTAACAGAACAACAATAGAGGTGAAGAAGGAAATTATTTCCAAACATGAAAGTGGTGTCCATGTATGTGATCTGGCTACGCAGTTTGGTATTGCCAAATCTACAATTTGTACCATCTTAAAAAATAAAGAAGCCATTAAAGGAGCCAGAGGTGTTAAAACACTTACAAGACGAAGAACACAGACAATTCCACAGAAGAAGTGGAAAAATTGGTTTTCACATGGATAAATGGAAAACAGTTGGACAATGACAGCATTTCTGAGAACATAATTTGCGAAAAAGCTTTACGTTTGCATGCTGACCTTATCAAAAACAGCCCTGGAACAAGTGCTGAGAGTGATATTTTCAAGGCAAGTAGAGGGTGGTTTGAAAAGTTGAAGAGGAGAAGTGGCATACACAATGTGGTGAGACATGGTGAAGCTGCCGGGGCCAACAAAGAAGAAACCGACCAATTTGTTTTGGAATTTCAAGATTATGTAGAGACAGAGGGTTTCCTTCCCCAACAAGTTTTCAACTGTGACGAGACAGGCCTCTTTTAGACAAAAATGCCAAAGAGGACCTACATAACAAAGGAAGAGAAATCACTGCCAGGACACAAGCCCAGGAAAGACAGGCTAACCCTTTTATTTTGTGGGAATGCGAGTGGGAATTTTAAGTTGAAGCCTTTGCTAGTCTACCATTCTGAGAACCCTGGTATATTTAAGAAAAACAGTGTCATAAAAAGCAAATTGCATGTGATGTGGAGGGCAAACAGCAAAGCTTGGGTAACCAGGCCATTTTTTATTGAGTGGGTTCATGAAGTGTTCGGGCTAAGTGTAAAAATATACCTCCAAGACAAAAATCTTCCAATGAAGTGCCTGCTTGTTATGGAGAATGCTCCAGCTCACCCCCCAGGCGTGGAGGACGAGTTGATGGAAGAGTTCAGTTTTATCAACGTAAAGTTTTTGCTCCCCAACACGACTCCTCTCATCCAGCCCATGGGCCAGCAGGTCGTATCTAATTTTAAGAAGCTTTACACCAAAGCACTGTTCCAAAGGTGCTTTGAGGTGACCTCAGACACAAGGCTAACCCTCAGAGAGTTCTGGAAGAATCATTTCAATATCCTACATTGCTTACATCTCATAGACAAAGAATGGGGGGGATGTGTCTCACAGAACAATGAAGTCAGCATGGAAGAAACTGTGGCCAGACGCTGTCGCTGAACGTGTATTTGAGGATGTTGAATTGGATGCTCCTCTCCTTGAGGATATTGTGTCTCTGGAAAAGTCCATGGGCTTGGAAGCGAGTCGTGATGATGTGGAGGAGTTAGGGAGGACCACCAGGCTGAACTCACCACAGAAGAGCTTCAACACCTGATGGAGCAGCAACAGGCGGCAACTGAGGAACTGTCTGCGGAGGAGGAGGGAAGAGAAAGTGCTTCTACTGCACTGATCAAAGACACGTGCGCAAAAGGGGTCGAAGTGCAATTTTTGTTGAAAAATATCACCCTGATAAAGCTGCCATAAGTCATGCCACGAACACTTTCCATGAGAATGCTATGTCTCACTTTAGACAAATTTTAAAACATCTGAGAAAGCAAATGTCAATTTTAAAATTTTTAGTGAGGAAAAGATCCAGTGAGTTTAAACCAGGTGTCAGTGGTGTAAAAAAATCAAGGGGAGGAATAGTAGGAGAGGAGTCGCCTACAGTGATTCTGGAAGAGGACCACGGAACACCTGAACAACAGTCACCTGTTGTGATTATTGAAGGGCCCCCCCCCCCCATCCAAACCATGACTATCATCATTGCAGGTAAGAAAAAAAATTACATTTTCATTTTTATCATCTACAGTACTGTTTTTACATTTTGTTTATTATTGCTTTTACAGTACAATATATGGTGTTTATTGCTTTCATTGTGTATCATTTTATGGATCTATGGTATCATTAAATAGTAAAATTCATGCTAAATTGCTGTTTTAGGGGTTGATTTTAAAAGTCTGGAACGGATTAATCCATTTTGCATTACTTTCTATGGGGAAACCGAGCCTTGGTTTTCAAACGTTTCGGAATTCGAATGGTCTTCTGGAACGGATTACGTTACAAAACCAAGGTACCACTGTATTTTATCGTGTTGAGACACACAAAAAAATGAGTGTGTGAATAAGCTGGAAATTTGCTAATGGGTTTATCGTATGGAAATTAAGTATATCTTGCAAATGCATTTGCAAGCTTGAGTTGCAAGTGTATAGATAGATATGCATAAATGAATATATATATGATTTTATTGCATAACAATTTGCAGGCATTTTGGATACCCTTTTTCTAATTTTGATACTTTTTTACTAATAACATGTAAAAAATATTTTATTGTCTCTGCCTCACTCTCAGACTTGTATTTTTTAAATGTATGATGTTTTCTTGTAAATGTAAGATGCTTTGCTTTTACTCTTTGTATAGAATGCGTTCAATCAGATTGAGTAATATATGTTTTCCATTACATGGATATTATATCAAGTCCACATCCTCTGCTGTTCAGAATAGTTTGTAGTGAAGTCTTTTGCTCATGGTGAACAGTAAGAGTTTTCTTCTGGCGTTAACATCAACGTGACAGGAGAAAAATGAGAACCCTTACAGTTAGAAACATACTATGAAATTTATAATGACAAGTCTATGTGTTGTTACTTTTTATTTGGATATGAGCCATAGAACATTCACAAATCAGGGAATGAAAAAAGAAAGTAAGCATGAGGGACAGCTTAATGAACTCATTTATACTGCAAGACTGATTCATGATGGAAAATCTGAGGGAGTTGGAGTCAGTTCTCCATGATTTATTGGGCTGTGATTCTTTTTATAGGTAGAAGGTGACCCTCTTGGCCAGCTCTCCCTCCTACAGGATCCCTTTAAAAGTGTCCACATGACTAGGAGCAATCCATGGGGATCTAACACACCCCAACCGAATGCTTTTTGTCCTGGAAACTGCCTTCCTCCCTCCAATTAGCACTCCATAGGCTTTCTAACCTCTTTACTCATTCCGCTTCTACCTAGATTTCCTCTCAGGCTTATTAAGTAGCCATGAGGTTCTACCTCTAGCAATGCTCTCTGAGGCTGTCTTGGCTTATATCCCTCCCCTTGGAATGACCACTGCTTATCCTACCTGAGCTTTGTCTCTAGGAAATACTAGCAGAGCTCTGAGCATCATCCTGCTTCATGAATAAAATGAAGCCTTCAGACAGGGTAAACCCACTCCTTACCTCCATACAGTATTCTAGGACAACTGTTTGGATGGATGTTGGCCATTGTGGTGGGAGGTCAAGAGAGGAGGTCACTTCTCTCAAATGCCAGGGCTTAAGCACTAACTGACATAGGCCAGGATGGAGCTGCCAATTTTACACCTTAGAGTCCTGATCCATTTTTGCAAGCCATGCCCTTGGTATACTTTCCAGAAAACTAATGTTCCTTCTAAAATAACTTTTTTGGGGGTAATTCAGACTGATAACTCTATTTCCTTTTGCAATTAAGACCTTTTGTGAACACTTACTTTTCAAGTTTTTAGAGGAGGCCCAGAAAATTGTGTATTTATATGGGATTTGTCGATGGAAGCTATGGAAAGGTGTGATATTCTACTATGCACCAAAAGCCCTCCTTTGAAAGACGCTTTGTGTTTCTGTTCGTGATATTGTGATTTATAGTAAGAAATATACAGAGGGTGCCAAAAAAAGTATATACATTTTAAGAAAGGAAAAAATATTAAAATTGTAATTCTCAATATGTACTGATAACAAAAGATGAATACAAATCACATTTGACTTCTGCAATTACAAGAGGTGTTCATGGTGGTTACCATCAGCGTCCAGACACATCTGATTATGTGAACTGCTGCTTGAGCAACATTGATCAAAGTGTCCACTTGTGTACATTTTTTTGGCACACCTGGTATATATTTAGTCTTCATCCTTGTTCCTGGCACAGAGCTCTTAAACCCTTGAAACCTCCTAAATAATGAAAGCTGAGAAGGTGACTTTTGTTATGTTAATGAGGAAAGTTTTGGACCTGAAGATGGGGGCTGATTGTCAAGAGAACCAACCATAAGATTGAAGGATTGGAACTTTCAGTCCCACCCTCTCACCTCCAGGAGGTGACGGCTGGAGGTTGGATCGGTTTCCTATGGCCAATGATTTAATCAATCATGACTAGGTAATGAAACCTCCATAAAAACCCAAAAGGATGAGTTAAGAGAGCTTCCAAGTGGGTGAATACGTGGACATTTGGGGAGAGTAGTGGTTCTGGGAGGGCATGGAAACTTCAGTGCCACTTCCCACAAGCCTTGCCCTATGTGTGTCTTCCATCTTGCTGCTCCTGGCAAACGGAGGCTCCCCTCCCCTCCTCTGTCCTTGGAATGTAGGTTCCACCTGCTGTTACCAGGTGGAGCCACTTTGAAAAGTGGGAGCCATTTTCAAAGACACAGCCTTGAGAGAGCAATGTGTTGTTGAGACCATCCGGATGGTAATATGAACTTCAAGATCCTGGTGGCAAATGTGGAGATCTCCTTGTGGCGCCTATGACAAGCCTTGTAAGTCCCTTTGCTTCTTAAAACCACCACCTACCAGTCTGGAGTGGTCTGCCTCTTCTGTCTCTCCTTGCCTTCCATGAATGGAGACCAAGTTTAGAGTTCACCTGGGAAGCTCCCAAGTTTGTGAACCAACAGTATTTAAGGCTGTGAAGTTCCCTTTAGTCACTTATGTAAATATATGCCACTGATTCTGATAGGCAATATTTTATTATATTTTGTATAATCTTCAACTTTTATTTCCCTTTCCACTCAAGGTTATTCAACTTTGAGGTGGAATGCCTTCTAAAATTTTGCTCCTAATTCCTAGTTTTATAGCATTGTTTTCTGAGAAACATTGTTTATAATATTTCCAATTTCATACAGAACTTGATCATTTTTGTGACCCAATATAGGACCAATATTTTTGACTGGTTCATGTGCACTAGAGAAGGTATGTTCTCTATTATCAGGGTATCAGGTTATTTATATTGACATGATATACTGACATACATTCAGAAAAGTTGCGAGCATACTTGCATACAAGCAACACACACACACACACACCTAGCTATACACAGTACCTTGTTGATAATTTTTAAAATAGATCCATAGAACTATCTATATGAAACACCATAATTTTATGTGTCTATCTCTGTAAATAGTACCTTTTTAACTATGTTGTTCAGATCTTCTGTAGCCTCACTATGTTTTGTCCAGTTCCTCTATCTTATACTGAAGTTGGTGTGTTAAAGTATTTTACTTTTATGCTCTTATTTGTCTCCTTGTGTCGCTTTGTAATTTTTGCTTTATAAAATTGGTAGCTGGGTTTTTGGTGAGTAGATATCCTAGTTGTCATAAATTTTTTATCATGTTTAATGTTTTTTCTTTGAATTATATTTATCCTGAATCAGCATTGCTACATCCAATTTCTTATTTCTAATTACCTGGTATATGTTTTGCCCATCTTCTTTTATTCCTGATATCAGCAATTTGTGTCTTCTGTCTTTTTTTTTCTTCTCATGATTAGTGTAGCAAGAAGTTATCAATGGTAGCAGACTTTCCAGTGAATCAGCTTCTAATTTCATTAAATTTCTCTATTATTTTTCCTATATTTTAAAATTCTAAATAGCCTTTATCTTTATTTCCACCTATTTTTCTTTCCTCTATTTACTTTTTTGGTTTAATTTGCTCTTATTTTTCTAGTTTCATAAGGTGGGTGCTCAGATCATTAATTTTAGACTTTTTTTCTTATACTAGCAATAAAACCGTAAATTGTCCTCTAAGTACTGTTTTAGTTGCTTCTCATGAAAATTTGATATGTTACATTTTATTTTTGTCAATTCAAAATATTTTATTTTTCCTTTAATATATTCTCTGAAATAAGGATTATTAGAAGTATGTTGTTTAATTTCCAATTATTTGTGAATTTGCCAGATAGATCGCTAATATTAATTTCAGTTTAATTCCTTTTGGTCAAAGTACACTTTTATAATATATTTAAATTTATTGAAATTTGTTTTGTGATTTAACATAGGTCTGTTGTGGTGAGTATTAAATGTGCAATGTAAAAAAAAATACTTATATATATGTGCATGTGTATATATATGTATATATTTATATTATATGTGTGTGTATATATATGTATACATACACACACACACACACACACATATATATATATATATACACACACACATATGTATATATTTGCCTAGGGTGTTCAATAGGGGACAATTTGTTCAAATAGCTTGATTGTGTTGTTCAAATCTATGCACCTGCTGACTTTATATCTAGTGATTTTATCAAGCACTGAGCTTGATAAAATAGCACACAGAATTTGGTACACGGCAAAGAAACTGTTAAGAATACATGTCAACCCTGTAGCTTGATTTTATCAAGCAACTGTTGAAATCTCCAACCATAACTGTAGACCCATGAGTTGGCCTTTTCCGTTCTGTTTTTCATTCGTGAATTTTCAAGCTCTGCTTTTAGATCTGTATCCATTTAGGTTTTCATGTTTTTTAATAAAGTACCCCTATATTATTAGGAACTATTCCTCTTTATCTTGGGCAATAATTCTTGTCTTGAAGTCAATTTTTAAAATCATATTACTATAGCCACTCCAGCTTTCCTGTGACTAGTGTTTCTATGGTATGTCTTTTCCCACAGTTTCAGTTTTTATCTTTGGGTCTTTAAATTTAATTTTTTTTATGCTGACAGCATGCATTTATGTCACACTTTTGAAATTAAGTCTGGAAATCTCTCTTACAGTTAGATTGTTTTCATTCTTTGTATTTAGTGTAATTATTGAAATGGTTGTTAGGTGTACTATTTCATATTTTTAGTATACACTTTAGTATACTTTATCTCTGCTATTGGCATACTGGATTTATTTGTTTGTTTGTTTGTTTGTTTACGCTGGCTACAGGGTTGACATGTATTCTTAACAGTTTCTTTGCCGTGTACCAAATTCTGTGTGCTATTTTCCTTTTTCTGGAAAGTGTCTGTTTTGTCTTCATTTTGGGTAGATAGTTTTACTTGAAATCTAAGTGTACTAATTTCTTTCTGTACTAAGATGATGTGGCTCCACTGCTATGGGCTTGCATGTCTTCTGTTAAGAAATTTACCTGGCTTCTTTGTAGTTGTTGTGGTAGAAACATTGATCGGACACAATCGGCTACATCTTATCCCAAGTCAGAAGCATCCAACAAACTTCTGTTTGAAGTTCCCGGATCTGTGAATGTTTGCAAAAGGGCACAGTGCTCAGAACTGAGTGGCTCATTCATCTATGAAGTATTTATGAATCAGAAAACAAAGAATTGAAGCAAATGTGCTGATTAATGTGCTCACTGAAATTTTTATTATAGCAAAGAATATTGAAATGATAGAGAAGTCATCTGGTCAACTGGTCAAAAGAAAGTGGAAATGGCTACATTAACCCCAGACAAAGTAGATTTCAGAGCACAGAAAATCACCAGGGATGGATTGGACATTACATAGTGATAAAAAGGCCAATTCACAAGAAGACATCACAATCTTAAATGTGTATGTACCTAACACTGAGGCAGGTTAGTTAGCGTGACTTCAGGCAGTGAGGAATTCCCTGGGAGAATGGACAAGGACAGTCATATCTTCAAGGCCGTAGTCCTAGGAAACATTAGCACAGGACAGCTGATTTATTTCAAAAAGCCTTCACAAAAGCCTCCTCAAAGCTGAGAATTTGATATAACTCTACCAGTAGACATCAGCTTTTCTCCTTAGATATACAAGAAAAAGTATAAAAACAGAAGTCTTTTGCTTTAGCTGGTGGGCATCCCAGCTTCAGGTACTCCCTCCCACTTGGAGAGGGAGCTGTAACTCTTTGCTTTAATAACTGTCCTCTTCTGCAACCTCTGGTCTCTTCAGTCTGTGCCTCCATCCTTCAGTTTCACGAGACCACAATCCTGGCGCACACACACACACATCAGAAATTCTACATCAACATCACAGTTCCAATTATATGAGGCAAAATCTGTTAGCTCTGAAAGGAAAAAGAAAAGTCTCTGATTTTTGTTAACGTCTTCAAGACTCCTTTCTCAATAATCAACAGAACTAGTGGAGAGAAAACCAACAAAAATAGATAAAAACAGAGCAACACCATCAACCAACTAGATCTAACAGATATTTATGTAATAACCCCCTCACTCAATAGCAGAATACATCTCTTTTCAAGTGCATGTGGAATATTCACCAAGCTAGATGATATACTGGGTTATAATACAAGTCCTAAGAAATTTGACATACAAAATAAATCTTCAGACCGTAATAGAATTAAACTAGAAATCAATAACCAAAGATAACAGGAAAATCTCCAGACACTTGGAAATGAAACACCATATTTCTAAATAATTCAAAAGTCAAAAAGTAGGTCTCTAGGGAGATTAGAACATATTCTGAACTGAATGAAAATAAGACACAAAGGAATGAAAATCCCGATTACCCAAGTGATGATATCAATCAGGTGATGATATTAATCAGGCAGTCTAGAGCTCTGTGTAGAGAGAAGCTTTTCTCTGATGCAACTCTTTCCTCTCTCATGGTTTCAAGACAGTGCTTAAAATTTGGTATTAGCCACAATCATCTTGGACATAATAAAGAAAAGCTTACAAATAATAGATTTCCTCTATAAGACTGTTCTCTATAATACGATATGGCCAGGCAACCAAGTATAAATGCCACTGCTCAGCAGGAAATGGCTGCTTGTCAAAAGAGAAACAGTCCAAGGTAATCACGTGAATGTGGTATTTGGCAGGGTCAACAAAACTGACATCATCACCTCTTTTTGAAAGCAGTCTCCACAGGAAGTTTTCACAGAAGTCAAACGGTTAAAGCAAATTCTAGAGATGCAGTAGAGACCAGGAAAAATATGATTCTTCTTTTGAATAAGGAGAACAGTGGATAAAATGTGTTTCTAGATTACTTGCTTCAAATTTCTCAAAAGTAAGTTCATTGTATTTCTCTGTTTTGTTTTGGGTTTTTTTCTTTTTTTCCTGTTACAAAATTATAAATAAGTCTTCAGGAATCGAATGCCAACCATTTGTGGAGAGATTGTTTTGAAAATTAATGGACTGTTTTAATGGTTTTGGATATCTGGTATTTAATAGTATAAAAAATGAAAGCATCGAAATTATGCGAGTGTTATATGGTTATAAGCAAGAAATTGAGTGTGGGAATTAGCTGATAGATTGTGAAGAACTAAGAATATTGAGAATTGATTTGTAAACTTGGATTGTTTTGAAGTTCTTTACATTTATTGCACAATAACTTTCTAGATACACTGTTTTTCTGATCTTGAGACTGTTTACCAAAAGCATTTATAGAAATATTTTTATTGTTCCTGTATCTCAGGCTCTAAGAATTTTAGAAATGTAAGATGCTTTCCAGGATTTTTTTATTCTGTGCCCACCATGTATTAAATCAGAATGTGAAATATGTACCTTTTCCTTATCAGAATATTATTTCAAATATGCATTACTTGCAGTAAACAGAACTTTCACATTCCTATAGTGTAAGCATTTTGTTTTGAATTTAACAACCCAGTGACAGGAGAAAAATTAGAGTCATTACAATTTGAATGTATAAATCTATCTATGACGTATATAAAGAGGAATTCATGTGGTTAGTTTTTTGATGAATTACAGAACAAACAAAGTAGTCAATGCTAATTTACAATGGAAAATCTAAGGGGTTGCTAATTTACAATGGAAAATCTAAGACTGACATTTTCATGCCACATTGGGCTGTGGCTGATTCCATAGTGAGGAGATCACACTCGTGGGCAGTGTACCCTCCTGGACAGCCCTGCAAAGTCCCCTTACAAGTGACTACTCCGACGTCTGTGCACCAGGGACAATCTATGGACCCTCAGCCCTCCTTCACAGGACAACCTGACCTAATGCTTTTTCCCATGTAACTGTCTTCCTGTCTCGAGTTGTCACTCCATGGGCTTTCTAACATCTTCCCTCAGTCTGCTTCTACCTAGACTTCCTCTCAGCCTCCTGAGGCAGCCAGGTGTAGGTTCTTCCTTGGGCAATGCTCTGTGAGGCTGTCTTGGCTAAATGCTTTCTGTTGGATGGCTTCTGGACACCTTACATGAGC
This sequence comes from Rhinolophus hipposideros, assembly GCF_964194185.1. Lineage (NCBI taxonomy): Eukaryota > Metazoa > Chordata > Mammalia > Chiroptera > Rhinolophidae > Rhinolophus > Rhinolophus hipposideros. The sequence goes on along the minus strand of NC_138066.1, from coordinate 44,030,240 downwards.
TTACTTGAGAAAGTAAGGTGTCTGGGAAATAGCACAGCCCAGAGTGTCATCTTGTTCCATGAATGGAATGAGAGCTTCAGGTGGGGCCATACCCACTCATCCTGATGGAGGAGTTCGCGACAGCCATGTAGTTTCTCTATCCCTGGCCAACATGGCACAGCCATAGAGGGAAAATGCTGCCTGTTCCAGATTCGGGACTTGAGAGCCAAATTCAGAGTGAGCTGCTGCTCTGTGCCCAAAAGTCCTGACCCATTCTTCCAAGTCACATCCCTGGCATGCTTCCAAAAAAATGGGTGCTCATTCCAGAATCTCTTTACTTTCTGTATCTCAGCTTAGATACAGTGTTTCCTCCTGTAGCAAAGACCTTTGAGAGCACTCAAGTCCCACAGTTTTCAGGAAAGGCTCAGCAAATCATATTGTGTAATATGTTGATTAGGGACATGGAAAGATGTGGTATTATTATTATACACTGAGGAATCTCCTCCTGGGAGGATGTTTAGGTCCTTGCTGAAAAAAAAAAAGGTGGGGGGGAGGATGTATAAATTCCCCTACCTAATGGTCACCATCACCACCCTCCCAACACACACACACACACACACACACACACACACACACACACACACTCAAGTACATGCTCTTTGCTCAAGGGTGAATATAGTGATACTGACTTGCTTCTTCTACCAGGGGATGGGATGTGGTCCTACTGCTATATTCTTGGTGCAATATCTATGGAAAAATAATGCTGCCCTCTGCAGACAATTTTAGGTAGAGTTCATGGGATGTTTTCACATTGAATCAGCCTACACACAAGTCAAAGGGTCCTGGGTTAATCTAGCTAAAGCTTATCCAAACCCAGTTTACGTGCAATTTCTACCCTCCATCTCAACACAAGCTCAGATATATGACAGCCTCCCCACAGCAATCTATGGACCCTCAGCCATAGAGGGTCAAATATATAACATATAGCAATATGTTATAAAACATATTGGCAAATCTAATTAACTATGTACATGATAAAATAAATCTAATATATCTATACTTTAAATGAAAGATTAATCCAAGTTTCTATGTAATAATAACGAGAATTATCAGGGTTAGAATTCAGCAGAGGTAAAGTATCTAGAAAGTCTTTGTTTTTATGAAGAGGATAAGAATAATAAATGTTTTCATTAAAAAAAAAAGATAGTTCCCTAGGAAAATCCAAAACTTAAGAGTAACCAACAAAGGTCTATGAATATCTTTGGGACAAGAAGGAAAACATGGTGAAGGAAGAACCTGATAAAGTTCAAGAGAAGGTACAAATATGGACAAAACTAGAAGCAAAGAAAAAGCAGGTTTAACATGAAAATAAATACAATGAAAGATCACCCAAAATAAGAATTTATACATGATAAAAATTAAAAATATAGTATTTATCAGTTTGGGTTTCTCAAAATATAGCAACCATGAATTTTATATACATTAACCAAACACTTAAAAATTCAGCAAAAAGTTAAAAAAATAAAGGGACGGATAAAACAACATGAGGCAAGTTTTAAGCTAAAGAAACATGATGTTTCTATGCTACTATCAGAATAGAAGAAACCTACCATTAAAATTGAGCAATAAAGCAATGTTTCATGCAACTAACTACTTAGCCTTTAAATGTACAAATTGAAAACTAACAGAGATACAATAAGAAATTGGTAAACCTATGATCAGAATGAAACATTTTATCAGAATGGAGAATTCTATCATGAAATGATTAATCTCATAAATATAAGAAAGAACACTGAAGATTTGAAGAACAAAATTTTAGAGATTGAATAAATACTTAAACAAAACAACGTAAAAGGTGATATACATCTGTTTCAAGTACATGTGGAATATTTCCAAATGTTAAAATATGCTGTACCACCAAGGAAGTCTCAAGGAATTTCAAAGCAGTAGTGTCTTACAAGTAGCAGTTCCTCTGACCACAGCATGATTAAGTTGGATATCAAAAATAAAAAAGTCACTAAAACCAAAGACATATTCAGTATTGTAGAAGCTAAATAGGCAATCCTAAGTAACGTATCTGTGGTCTATTGCTGCATGGCAAAAAACAAAAAAAAAAAGCAAAACAAAACAAAAAAAAACACAGCAAATAACATACAACAAGCATTTACAGCTGGGATGCCTGGGGGTTCTTAAGAGGCTCTGCTGATTTTGGATGGGATTGTTCACATTTCTAGGTCTTGCCTGGCTATCGTCTGACGTAGGCTACACTAAACTGGGATGATTCTGCTCTGTTTCATGTGCCTTTCATCTTCCAAAGGTTAGCCCAGGTATGCTCTTATCACAATGGCACAGCCATAAGAGCAAGCAGACCCTGAAAGCCTTGTAAGGTCTAGGTTCGGAAATGGAACATCATCACTCTAACCTTTCTCTATTGGTTAAAGTTATAGCTGGCTTTATGGAAAGAACTACAAAGTTACCAGACTAAGGGTGTGGACATAAGCAGGGGTGAAGAATTGGGGCCACTATGTTGAATAAGAGTGGTGAGGGAGGACACCCTTGTATTGTTTCTGATCTTGGAGGAAATACTTTCAACCATTCACCATTGAGTATGATGGTAGCTGTGGGCTTGTTGTGTTGTGTAGCCTTTATTGTGTTGATGTATGTTTCTTCTATACCTGATTTTTTAGGGTTTTTATCATGAAAGGATGTTGTATTATGTCAAATGCTTTTTTTTGCATCTATTGAGAAAAATCATATGATTTTTATCTTTCATTCTATTCATACAGAATATGATATTTTATTGAACCATCCTTGCATCTCAGGGATAAATCCTACTTGATCATGGTGTCTGATCTTTTTAATGTGTGAATTCAGTTTACTAATATTTTGTTGAGAATTTTGCATCTATATTCATCAGGGATATTGGTTTGTAATTTTTCCTTCTTATAGTGTCATTATCTGGCTTTGACGTAAAAGTAATGCTGGCCTCATAAAGTAAGTTGGAGAATATTCCCTCCCTTTGAATTTTTTGGAAGAATTTCAGAAGGATTGTCATTAATTCTTCTTTAAATGTTCAGCAGAATTCACCAGTGAAGCCATCCAGTCCTGAGCTTTTGTTTGTTGGGAGGTTTTTGATTGCTGATTCATCTCCTTACTCATCATTTGTCTGTTTATATTTTCTATTTCTTTATGATTCAGTCTTGGTAGGTTGTATGTTTCTAGAAACTTATGCATTTCTTTCATGTTATCCAATTTGTTGGCTTATGGTTGTTCACAGTAATCTCTTGTGATCTTAAGTATTTCTATGTTCAGTTGTAATGTCTCCTCTTGTGTTTCTGATTTTATGTGTTTGTGTCTTTTCTCTATTTTATTCTTGGTTTAGCTAAAGGTTTGTTAGGTTTTTTTTATCTTTTCAGAAACACAGCTCTTAGTTTCCTTGAGCTTTTGTATTGTTTTGCTGGTCTCATTTATTTCAGCTCTGATCTTTGTTATTTCCTTTCTTTTGGGTTTATTTTGTTCTTTTCTAGTTTCTAATCTAAGTGTAAAGTTAGATTATTTATTTGAGATTTTTTTTCTTAATATAGGCATTTATCACTATAAACTTCCCTTTTAGAACTGCTTTTGCAGCATCCCATCAGTTTTGCTGTGTCATGTTTCCATTTTCATTTGTTTCAGCATATGTTTTGATTTCCTTTTTGAGTTCTTCTTTGACCCATTGGTTGTTCAGAAGTGTGTTCTTTAGTTTTCACATATTTGCGAAATTTTCAACTTTCCTCTTGTTGTTGATTTCTAGTTTCATACCATTGTAGTCAGAAAAGATGCTTAGTATGATTTCAGTCTTCTAAATTTGCTAAGACTTTTTTTGTGGCCTGATTTATATGATTTATCCTTGTATCTGTTGGGAGCTTCTTCTCCCCTCTTTTGGTAATAGCCTATCTCTCTTTGTATCAATGATGGGTCCCCATAGCAAATCTCAGCAGCAACTTATCTTTGCTTAAAAATGGGAACAAGAAGTTTTCCCACCCCACCTACAATGGTAGATGGCTGTTGCTTTTCATGTGCTGTGAAGGTCATGTCAAGGAGAAGGTGGTTTCTTTCCTTTCTTCCAGGGAAGACAACTCTTTTTCCATCCCTGTTCCTAGAACAGTATGAGAGATGGGGGTGTGGGGTTTACAGATTGCCGTTCCCTAGTAGCAGTTGGCTATTGCTTCAACCCCTCGCCAAGATGCAGCAGTAGGTCTTTGCGTAGGGCTGACTGGGATTCCTATCCATTCCTAAGGGCCTTACAGCTTTTGCTCTTAGGAGAAAATGTTCTGAAAAGTGGGTAGGTTTTGTGTTCGGAGACTACTGAGGGGTCTCTGAGGTCTCTTGCTTTACCCTCATCATTTTTATGAGTACTAAGAGGGGAGATATTGTGTTAAATATAGAGTGGTTGGGTAAGGTATGGTTTCAGTCCACTGAATGGCAGAGAAGCCTGAATGGCAAGCTAAGGGCACAAAGACTGGCGTGCACTCTCTTTGAGATTGGAGAACTGAAGGAAACAAGCTGTGGAAAAGATTCTCACATTCTGGAGCTACCAGATACACTACTGCTCCCTGAGTCAAGAGCTAGAGAAAACACACAGTGAAACCTGCACTATCCAGGCACTCTGCATGGGAGAAAAATCATGTAGTCTGAGCAGTGGGAAAAAATATATACGTTCTCTAGGAAAGAAGCAAATGAACCTTCTGATACCAGAAAGGAGAGTCTGTTCTTCCTGCAATGCCTCCAGTCTTCTCTACCGGCAAACATTTACATAATGCCAGCTAGCAAAGAAAAATGTTTAAAAGGCCCAGATCCATTTTCACAGAGCAGGCTGTGAAGAGAGAATCTGGAGCTGAGGGGCAATAAATCAATAACTAGCACAGTGTATAACAAAAATAATGGAGTAAAGAGTAGGGTCAAAGAGAAGTGGGGGAGTAACAGGTGCTAACTTTGGAAATCTCAGGTGCTAAGCACTCATTTGGAACATTGAAGTTATCAGGCTACTTGTTTTTGTGTTTGTGGGGTATTTATTCTCATTAAAAACTACACATTTACTTTATCTCCCCCCCTTTTTTCTTATTAAACAGGGCAAAATGAATAAGAGGGAGATAAGTGTGTGTCAACAAACTCGGGCCTTATTATGCAAGAACTTTCTTAAGAAATGGCGAATGAAAAGAGAATCCTTAATGGTATGATTCAATATCTGTGTCACTTTGTATTTATGATAGGAAAACGTATATTCCTTGGGATGCATCTCCACTTCGTTTATTTATCTCCCCTCCAAAGAAATAGAACACCTTTCTACAATAGAAAAACCTGTTCCTTGAACCACAAATCTGTCTGAAGACATTTCAGTTAACACAGGCCTGTCATTTGAGGTCTTAAAGTACCAAAGTTAGTAAGCCATAGAGAATTCAGTGTTTTAAAAGTCAATGGGCACACTTTTTACTAGCGTTCCCATGCATAAATACTTGGGTTAAGATACTGGTATCCCAAAGATACGGTAAACAAATCAACCCACAGAAATAAATCACTGGTATTTTCTTTTTTGAATCTCTGTCTCTTTTTAAAAATAAATCATTCTCTTCAAAAGTAGTAGAAAATTTGGAAATGTAATTAGAGCCAAGAAGAAAATTAGTATTAGCCCATATAATCTTGCCACATAACAAAAATCCTGGTTAAACTTTGGTATTTTAAAAAACCAGATAGATATACCGAAGTATCATTTTTTTAACTAAATTGGAATTTTACTATATATCTATTGTGAATTTTTTTCTACAGTCATGCATTTAGGAAATAAAGTAGTTTCTTATTGGAACTTTTCAGGTGAATAGAATTGATAACTAACCAAGACAGTGTTTCTCAGGTCATCTGCGTTCTGTTGAGTTTCCAATACCCGAATCTTGGCATATAATCAATATATTCCTACTAAGTGAGCAATTCCTTGAAACTCTTCTGATAGAGGCTTTTAGCAGAACCAAATACAGGCATACCTTGGAGGTACTGTGGGTTCAGTTCCAGACCTCTGTAATAAAGTGAGTATCGCAGTAAAATGAGTCATAATCTTTTTTGCTGGTAAAGGGTTTTGGCTTCAATTTGTAAAAAAACAAAAACAAAAACAAAAAAACACCGTCTGTGAAGCACAATAAAGTGAAGCACCACAAAATGAGATGTGCCTGTATAGCCTGAGTTGGTCACCACAGTAATACCAGCTGATAATAATTTCTAGCAGCTTGCAATTCTTGCCTCTCATATTTTTATGATCAGTGCATGCATAGACTGTGCTGTGAATCAATCAGTTTGAATTCCTGAATAGCTCACTGGAATTACCCAACTGCTGAATTTTGTACTGTACATATTTTAAATTGTTCCTAGTGTGAGATCTATTGAAATTAGAAAAGTGAATGAGACAAACTCTATGACCAAATGATTGTGGATGACTACTTGGAAATCACCATTATTTTTTCATTCTTTCTCTTGGATTGTGTAGGAATTGTTGAGCTCATTGCTCCTACTCCTTTTTCTGTACCTATATCCCAATAGTCATGAAGTTAATGATTTTTCTTCACTGCCTACCATGGACCTGGGAAGGGTAGATTCATTTAGTGAACCTTGGTTTACTATCGCATACACACCTTTCACCAATACAACCCAACGGATAATGAATAAAGTTGCCTCAGCCTCCTTTATGAAAGGTGAGTTTTCTAGAAACCTCAGAGGAATTTCTGATGTTAGTGTTTGGTTCATGTGACCACAGAGATGTGCATGTAATTTGCGTTGCAGTTGGTAAACCGTGTCAATGATCAAAATTTCTAGATGATGTGAAATGTGAATATATTTTCCCTTTGTTGGAAGTAAGAGGCCGTCACTCAATATCTATGTCAACACTGTGAATGTATTTCTTACAAGCAAGGGATTACCACTTGGAGTGCACAGTCTTTCAAAACAGCAATCTGCTGCTCTTGCATAGGATTTGGGGGAGCATGGAATACACAAGTTGGTAGACGTTGAAAAGTAGGAATGTTTAGCAATTTGTTGATTGTGGCTGTGGAAGCGTTGTTGCTAGAATGAGACTGTTGCTCTAGTATTTGCTTATTATTATTTGTTATATGATATCAAATTAAATTTGATGATAGGAATTTTATTCTCACCTTTTACTACCACAAAGATTGCCTTACTATATTTGAAGATTCTATTAAAGAATATTCTGTGTTTCAAAATTTCACCCTTTGGTGTTAAGGTACTTATCAATGAAAAATAAGAAGAGCATTATTAAAATAAGAAGATCACTGCTATGGCAATTTCCTAAAATTAAGGGAGAAGCAACCTAGTGCAGAGGCAAGAGAACTGGATGTAGGGTCAGAGAGCATTTGACTGAAAGTTCTGCCCTGTGTCTCTAGTACATTTTGCAAGTCATCAATTTCTCTGAGCCTCACTACCACCATATTCAAAATAAGTTTAATAATACTATATTTTTCATGAATATTTAAGTTGGGAGTAAGAGAATTCCAACACATCTTGTCTTAAGGAAAGGGGCTTTTATCTAGTTTAAAGAAAAAGAGTATTAATACGTGGATGAATAGAGGAGTGTCAACAATAGAGGAAGAAATATGTCTTTACTTCTCAGGTCTATAATAATATGTGTTGGCTTCATTCACAGCTTAGCTATCCCCAAACAGAGGCAGAATCTCCAGTTTTAAACCTTATCACATAAGTGACTCCAGTGAAAGGAGTACAGCTCTTTCCCAACAGTTCAAAATAATTTCAGAGACTATACCCATTGGAACAAATGGTCTATTTTAGATTAATCTTGATCTTGGTCCATCAAAAACTAATCTCATTGGATAGGGAGATAAAGTATTGTCATTGCCCATTGGTTGGGCTCCCAGATCACCCTTTGAACCACACCCAAACCACATGGTGTGAGAATGAGAGAGGGATAGCACCACGAATCAATTTTAGGATGTGTACAAGAAGGAAAACTGGATGTCAGGCAAAGAAAAACAATATTTTTTTTACAAATATAAATATGCACTTCAAAGGGGAATCTATGGTGATTGGCCCATAAATGTGCGTTGAGTTATAATTTAAAAATAGTTCAGAGCTCCCACTTTGTGAATATACTGCAGATCATGTAATTGCAGTTTAAAAAGATGAATTTTATGGTGTATGAATTATATCTCAATTTTTAAAAAGAATATGCAAACTTGACTTAGAAGGTACTCAGTATTAATTTTAAGCACCATAATTTCTTACCAAGAGTATTATTGTGAGGAGAACCTGTGAATCTCGCTCTATCCAGTCACTGAAAGTGTATATAACATCTCTTCTTTTTGTCAACCTCTGTCCATAATTCCACTCCAGTCTAGGTAACAGTTAATGTTGTACTTGGATTCTGACCCCTTATGTGGATTCAGTATCCAGAAGTCTACTTATTCTGTAATCTGTGTGTTCAGGCACTTGCCATTTGGCGTTTCTATGGCCACAGTTCCCAGATTATGTGGGACTTTTCCTTTCTATCTGTGCTTCATTGCACACTGCCAGGCCAGGTGGATTTGGTACCTAAACCTTCCCATGGTATCCCACCAAACATCACATCATTACTTCCCCCAAACCCAAATCTCTGCACTGTGCATTTTGCCTGCAAATACTGGACCCATTTTTTTTAAAACTTTTATTTATTTTTTAAAGTGTGTTTTTCCAGGACCCATCAGCTTCAAGTCAAGTAGTAGTTGTTTCAGTCTAGTTGTGGAGGGCACAGCTCACAGTGGCCCATGTGGGGATTGAACCGGCAACCTTGTTGTTAAGAGCACCGTGCTCTAACCAACTGAGCCAACCAGCCACCCGACACTGAACCCATTTTTGATTCAAGATCTTAGCCTGATACGACTCTCTATGTAAAGTCTAATCTTTCGGTCTATCTTGGATGTGTTTGCTCTCATCCTGTTTTACAGATGTCCTCCTGAGGTTCCCAGTGTCATAAACTTGTGCTTCTCAACAATACCTTCATTAAAAATCACATGCAATTGTGATAATAAATATTCATTAAATAACTACTGCGTGTAAGATCTTTACGTAGAGTTTATCTTCACAATGAACATGTTATTATCTTTATTTTACAAATAAGGTAGTTGCAATGCTAATACATATTCATTAAATGCTACTATGTGCTAGATTTTTAGAGACTTTATTCTATAGTAATATAATATTATTCTGTAATAATTTTATTCTGCATTATATTTATCTGTACTCTATTAATATTCTGTACTATTAATTATTAATATTGTTAAATTTATTGTTAAGTTTATTTAAATGTGGAAATTGAGTAACAAAGGTTAAGTGACTTGCTCATGATCATACAGACCTAAGGAACAGATTCCAGGGGAAAAAAAGGTAATTGTATCAAAATACATGCTGCCTACTCCCTCCACTTTTATCTTCAAATTCCCACCCTACTCCAGAACTTTTCTTGTAGTCTTTCTCATTTTTCAGTCTTAATTAAATACCTATTTAACATTAAACACAATATTAGCAAAAAAGAGGGGTTATTTTAGTGATATCAACATAGTCACTCAATATATTTTTTAACTATTCAATTCACTCTTATTTTTCAACATATTAATCATACTGTAACAGTTGTTAAAGGAAATGAAGTTAAATAGTTATTACCACCTGATATAACCAGTATCTAATTGTGATTTACATATATATGTGTATATATATATATGTGTGTGTGTATATGTATATATATATGTACATATATACGTAAAACCATTTTCGATTTATTGTAATGCCAATTCTTCTGTGAATAGTTTAATTTGTATGGTATGATATTATATGTAATTGAAATTAGTTCAATAATTACAATATATGAAAATAACTAACTTTAATGTATGCCTTTTGATTGTACACTATCTGGATAAAACTTTGGAATTGTCTCTCCCCAACTTTTATTGTGCCTGACTTACTCCAAATTAATACTTGATTTAATTTTACTTCCATAACGAAGTCTAGTAAAAACAATCGAACATGAAACCTGAAGTTAGTCTCCTAGTAATTTATTAACAATAATATTCCCTTCTTGTAATGGCAGATAGAGAAATCTTGGGACTGTCTGATGAAGAAAGTATTAAACAATTAACGACATATTATGCTGGAGAAATAGTAAGAGTCATCTTTACTAATACATTCTCATATCATTTGAAATTCTTGCTGGGACACAGAATTCCAACAAAGAAGGAACACAGGGACCATACAGGTAGCTTTCCAGCTATTCAGTTTCACTGCTTTCTATTTCAATTATGTCATAAGCCATATAGACGTTAGTACAGCAAATTTTAAATCCCTATTTGCAATGGTGATGTCCACAGGTCAATCAACACATTTCAAAAATGTACATTGATTATTGGGTATATTAACGTACTGTATTATATGGTGGTTTTATATATATACACTTATACTTACGTATATACATCTAAGTATATATACACGTGCATATATATATACACGTAAGATCTTACAATTAAGTCCGCGAACTCATCCTAGAAAAAGTGCTACATACCTCAATATCACTATGGTCACCTTCGAAGTACTCCCCTTGGGAAGCTATGCACTGACGCCAATGCCTAGTCCACTCTTCAAAGCAATTTTGGAACTCTTTTTCTGGATTGGCCATCAGAGCTGTTGTCGGATTACCCTTGATGTCCTGAATGTCATTAAAATGCCTCCCTTTCAATATTTCCTTTATCTTTGGGTAAAGAAAGAAGTCATTGGGGGCCAGATCAGGTGAGTAGGGACGGTGTTCCAATACAGTGATTTGTTTACTGGCTACAAACTCCCTCACAATGCTGTGTGAGCTGGTGCACTGTCGTGATTCAAGAGCCATGAATTCTTAGCGAAAAGTTCAGGTCGTTTAACTTTTTCACGCAGCCTTTTCAGCACTTCCAAATAGTAAATTTAGTTAGCTGTTTGTCCAGTTGGTACAAATTCATAATGAATAATCCCTCTGATAGCAAAGAAGGTTAGCAACATCATTGCAACAAGTTCGCATACTTAGTTGTCAGACCTCGTATATCTGTATCACGGTGCTTCTGTTTCTCTGGGCAACCCTGACTAATTCAGGGTCTGAAGCAAGAAGGAAGAGGCCTTTGCTCAGCTATTGACAAAGGAAGAACAAAAGGAAGCTGGTTTGTCTTACCATGGGCTCTGGATGACAAAAGAATTCCCCTAGGAGAACGTGTTGCTCTCAGTCCGCCTTCTCTTGAGTTTGGAGTTCTTAACCACATCAACTACCTGTTCTGAGAAACCCCAATGACAAATATAAATATAGTGACTCTGGGTTAGTCAGGCACTGGGGTGCCTAGCAGAAGAGATTACAAGTCTTCTATAGAAAAATGCAACCTCAACTTAGGCCAAATATCTCTGCCCAGTATGAGAAGTCAGGGCCAGGATACAGCTTGCCCAGTGAAATTATAAAACTGAGAATATAAAATAAGCATGTCTAAAATGTTAACAAATAAAACAATCAAAAACACAAGAAAGACACAAAAAGAATCAAAAACATAACTATAAGTGTGTGTGTGTGTGTGTGTATACATACATATATATATATATATACACACACATATATATATTACAGCTCTGATGGCCATTCCAGAAAGAGTTCCAAAATTGCTTTGAAGGGTGGACTGGGCACTGGCATCGGTGCATAGCTTCCCTAGGGGAGTACTTCGAAGGTGACCATAGTGCTATTCAGCAATGAGGTATGTAGCACTTTTTGTAGGATGAGTTCTCAAACTTAATTGTCAGACCTCAAAATCAGGACTGAAATAATCCATAATGATAGTTATGTGTGTTTTTTTTCTTAAAGCACATTGTTATGCATTGACTGAAAATGATGTTTACTGTGGAGTTACACAATTCTGGACGAAAGGTTTTGTGGCTCTTCAAGCTGCCATTAATGCTGCTATTATAGAAGTGAGTACAAAATGTCCAGTGTAGATTAATGTTCAATGCAGGTTAATGATATGAGAAGCATCAAAATTTCATCAAAGAAAATATAAATCAATAACCTTTTTCTTTCATTTACTCACTGGTTTCTTTACAACAATGTTTATTTAAGTTGCTATATGCCATGGGGACGGGGGGTATAGATAAGATGTAAATAGAAATTTTCTCCTTCAAGGAGAAAACCTTGTCAGGAAGGCAGGCTTATAACAAGAAATGTATAAGAAGAGGGGACGTAGACTATCACAGGTGTTAATAAGGTCCTTATTAACAAGCAAAACTTCTCAGTCCAGAATGCCATAGAAGAATTCCTAGTTGAAATGACATTTAAAACTGAAGCTTGAGGTAAGGGGGTTTCCAAATACATAGGGTTATACAGACATTTCAAGCAAATCATTAGGTGCTGTTAGGCAGGGAAGTCATAAAACACATAGCAAATTTTGAGAATGCCTGGAGTGGAGGCTGCAGGTGGGCCAGTGGTGAAACACGGAAGTGAAAAGTTAGGCTAGCGTCAGATCCAGACAGGTCCATCAGCTGTTCATAGGAAAAGAGATGATTGAATAAACCAAAAACAAGAAAAGAACAAGACAAACAAATGAGAAACAAGAACTCATAGACGCAGACAATAGTTTAGTGGTTACCAGAGAGTAAGGGGGGTGGGGGGAGGGAGATGAGGGTAAGGGGGATCAAATATATGGTGATGGAAGGAGAACTGATTCTGGGTGGTGAACACACAATGGGATTTATAGATGATGTAACACAGAATTATACACCTGAAATTATGTAATTTCATTAACAATTGTCACCCCAATAAAATAAAATAAAATAAAATAAAATTTAAAAAAGAAAAGAGATGATTGAAGGAAAACAGAACCTGTCATCCATTAATACACAAATACATGTATTACTATCTTTCTTCAGACCACAACAAATCACTCAGTGATGGAGGAATTGATGTCAGTTACTGGAAAAAATATGAAGATACATCCCTTCATTAGTCAAGAAGGGTTAATTACTGATTTCTTCATTTTCTTCTGCATTATTTCCTTTTCCCCATTCGTTTACTATGCATCTATTAATGTTGCAAGAGAGAGGAAGAGGATGAAGGGCTTGATGACAATGATGGGCCTTCGAAATTCAGCCTTCTGGTGAGTAAAGTGTAGCACAAACGAATGCAGGAATTCAGGAAAAGTGGGCTTCTTCCAAGCATCTTTATTTAAACCTAATGATTTTCAAACTTTTCCCTATGAATGGAATAAATCACCGTGGGTGTAATGCTTGCCAGGCTGAGGCTGGGGACTAATATACTTCTCTGACTGAAGAAAGAATGTCAGGTTTGAGTTTGCCGGGTGATTGCGAAGCAGGGGTAATGAAGGGTCGACATTGAGTCTACTAGTGAGGGTGCTAGAAACGATAGACTTTGGTATCTAAGCTGAAAGTGGGATTCAAGCCAGGATGAGACTGAAAGGGGAAAAAAGGGGTCAAGGATCAGGAATTCTTTTGAGACTGAAGATCAGGTATGGTGGATATACTTGAGGGAACAAACTGGCAGAACAGGATTGGGAATAGGGGCTGGGTAGTTTGAATTCAAAAAGTCAGAGGTTGAGTAAGTCCAGGTATGGACAAAGCCCTATGTGAGAATGTGAATAATTGACTGGAAGGGCATAGAGGTGATTTTTACGGTGTGGAGGCAGTAAAATAAAATACAGGCTAGGGAACCAGGTGAAATATGCATATGGCAAAAAAATTAGGAATCTGGAAGAAAATCATATAAATCAATACTGACCTCTTTATCGAATTAATATTCAATAAAGGGAAGTACAGGGGAACAGTGAAATCTAAAGACTGGAGCTGAAATGCCTGGACTTCAAACGTAGTTACTTCACATCTTTGTTTAGTAGGTTCTTCGTCTATAAAATGAGGAAAATAATGGTATTTCTGCATTGAACTGCATTGTGAGAATAAAATGATTTAATATTTGCTAAGTTCTTAAAACGTTATCCAGCACGGAGTAATTGCTGTATGTATCAGCTATTATTTTGTTGGTTTTGCTGCTGTTTTGTGTTTGTTTTTATTGTTATTTCATTATGCCCTTCAAAGAATATGAATAAACAAGATAAAAGAATTGAAGGAAAGTGAGCTATTCTATCTTAGCAGAAAATGAATAACGTTAGTTATTAAGCAAGTATGTAGACTATTTGGTGTACACATCCAGAGAAAGACAAAACAGCTTTTGGAAAAAGAGAGAAGTGACAGAATTATACACAAGGAAGAATTATTTAATATCCCAGGAAATTCATGAATCTCCTCACCGCAGAGAGAAGATCTGAGATTCATTGAGGGTTTACCATGTACTAGGATGGGGTTCTACAAAGACATGACCTCTTTGAGTCTTCACTGTAGTATTATTCCAAATGTCCAGAGCAATACAAGGACTTAAAGGGGTTACAGAGTGTGTCAGAGGTCACAGACTAAGAGTGCAACAGCGAAAATGTTAGAACTAAAATCTAACAGACTGGAAGCCTACTTTTTCCTTTTCTCATAATAATGAACGTGTATGTGTTTCTGGAATTCATTTTAAGAAAAAGAATATTCTTAATGTCTTAGGAATTCTTCCTAAAACATTTACCAAGTATTTACATATCCTAAACACTTGATATCTGCTGAATAAACGAATAAAAAATAATGAATGAATGAATGAATGAATGAATGAATGATGTTAGGTAGAATCCACTGTAGGTCCTTTCCAATTGAACATGAAATACCAAAATAACATTCTGTTTCCACATTAGGCTCTCCTGGGGTTTGCTGTATGCTGGTTTCATCTTCATTATGGCCCTTTTCTTGGCACTTATTGTAAAATCTGTCCAGATTGTCATTCTGACTGGCTTCATGACAGTCTTCACCCTTTTTCTCCTCTATGGATTGTCTTTGGTAAGTTGGCAAATTAATTTTTTTTTTCATCTCACTCTTACCCCAAGGATCAAGTGTTGGTTTCCAAATAGATTCTTATTCTGCATATCCCTTTTCTTCTCTGTCTGCTCTGTTTGCATAAGAAATTCTGTAGACTAATACCTATTGACCTGTGGTGTTTTGTAATGCTAATTTGTAGTGCCATCTGCAGACCATAGTTTTGTACTTTATACACAGAATAATGATAGAACTCTAATTTTGTATACTTACTGTCTTATTTTATTATGCTACTATGAAGTCTTAAGCCAACTGGATCTTCTGTCATTTTAGATAGCTTTGGCTTTCCTAATGAGCGTCTTGATCAAGAAATCTTTCCTCACTGGCCTCGTCGTGTTCCTTCTCACTGTCTTTTGGGGGAGCCTGGGATTCACAGTGTTGTACAGACACCTTCCTGCATCCTTGGAGTGGACTTTAAGTTTTCTTAGCCCCTTTGCCTTCATGCTTGGGATGGCCCAGGTAAGAAGCAATCTAATTGTTTATTAATGACGTTTCCAAAATGCCTTTCCACTCTGGAATGTAATTGTCTGTAGTCCTTTCTATGGTCAGCATTGTAAAGTTTAAAACCCTAGTGAAGACTGCTGTGAGGTTGCAAAGATGAACTTTTAAAAACTTTGGTAGTACTGTAGGGTATAAAAATGTGGAGTCACTATATTGTTCTCCTGAAATTAATATACCCAGTATAAGATTGTATACCAACTCTACTTATATGCTTAAATTTAAAAATATGAAATCTTTGGTAATATTTAGCTCATCAAAATAAGCCATGTGGTGAGTAAATAAAAGGAAAGTCAATATGTAATTCTTTAGAGACAATATAAAGTGTTTTCTTTGGCTACTAATTTTAAATGAACTTCATTTTACAAATTTAATTCTATACAACTATTCTAGTTCACATTTTGTCTTAGTAATTGAATAGCACACATTATTGTAAAAGGAAAGAAAATTAAAAGTTAATAACACCTTGAAAACACATTAACTGGTTAGTAAATTACATTTCTGTTCATAAAATGTTATTTCTCTTTATCTGATTCACACATTGAACTCCCTTTGCCATCCCTTCAATTAAATGATAATGTCGACCATGACATATCTGTTATTGAGTGATCATTAACTTGAACATTATAGACCAGTCCACTTTTGCCACAGGTTCTCCTTAAACACACTAGTGATTTTTCCAAGAGCACAAATTGTCTCTTATGCAGCCATTTTCAAGGAACACCACACCTTTTTCCCGTGTTTTGTTTGGTAAAAATTTATCTAAGGCTGAGCTCAAATGCCTTCTTTTCCCGTACTTCCCTACCTCTTCATAATGCTCTAGTTTTTTTTGGAACATATTTTTAATCATAGCAATTACTAAATTGCATTATAGTTGGTCACATGCTCATGCTTTCAAATAGATTTGAGAGTTATAAAGTCTCATTCAACTTTGCATTCCTGGTATGAGGCAAAAAGTAGCTATTTTATTTTTATACTAAACCTAACTATTTAAAATTTATCATAAACCTAACTTCCTTTAATTTTTAATTTTCAGCTTTTACGTGTGGACTATGATTTGAATTCTAATGCATTTCCTGATTCATCGAACTACTCAAATCAAATAATAGCAACAAATTTTATGTTGGCTTTTGATATTTTCCTCTATCTGACATTGATGATTTATTTTGAAAAAATTTTGCCAAGTGAGTAGTGATCCGATTAAAATCGAACATCATTTAAATAATTGTATATCCTAAAACAAATCCCCTAATACATGTGTTGTTTACATTTTAAGAACTACTTTGTGCATCAACAGGAAGGAAATCAACAAGGTTGTTGCCACTGACCAAACTAGTTCTTTATTGTTTGCTATTTGGTCAGAACTAAAGCCTGATTTTTGTTTGTAGAATCCCTAACCTTTGTTTGAACTTCACTCTAAGTGCATGGCTTGTTTCTTTTTAAAGAGATGCTTAGAAAGTTAGTTCCTAAGTGGGCCTGGCTTGGTACTTATTAATCATGGAAATGTATAGCTGCTTTGTCTAACTATTTAGCTCAGTGGTTCTGCGCCCTTGCTTTACATCAGAACCACCTGGGAACCTTAAAGAAATACCAAATCTAACTCAACTCCAAGAGATTCTAGCCAGGGCATCAACATTTTTAAAAATCTCCCCAGAGTTTTATAGTAGGAAAATAAATAGGCCATGATTTTTCATTTTTGCCACCTTGCAACTTAAAAGAATATGAGTTCCACAAAAGAAAGGATCTGTTTTCTTCACAGATGCACCCCAAGCACCCACCTCGGGGTCTAGTACACTCTAGAGACTCAGTAAATACGTGTGGCCGAAATGCTGGTTCATTTTTTCTCTCCTTTTATAATCAATGGCAGGGTCTGTGTCTTTCACCTCTGTGTTTCCTATTCAAAACAGAATCCAAGGGTCTTTACTATACTATATAACTCAGCATCCCACTTCTAGGTAATAAAATCACTGTCTCAGAGAGATCTGTACTTCCATGTTTATTGTAGCATTATTCCCAGTAGCCAAGATATGGAAACAAACTCAGTGGCCATCACCGGGTGAATAGATAAATGAAATGTTATACACACACACACACACACACACACACACACACACACACACACGAACATTGTTCAGTCCTTCAAAAGGAGGAAATTCTACCATTTGCTATAACATGGATGATCCTGGAGGACGTTATGCTAAGTGAAATACGCCGGACAAAGAAAGACAAATACTGTATGACCTCACTTATATGTGGAACCTAAAAGAGTCAAATTCGTAGTAACAGAGAGTAAATGGTGATTACCAGGGACTGCAGGTGGGGGTGGGGCGGAGTGCAGAAATGCAAGATATTGGTCAACTTTCATTTATAAAATGAATACGTTCTGGAGATCTGATGGGCGGCATGGTAACCACAGTTGATAATAGTGAATTGTATATTTAAAATTTGCTAAGATAGTAGAGCTCATGTGTTCTCACCACATAAATGCATACAAACAGGCACACAAAGTAAAATGGAAACTGTGAGGTGATGGATATGTTAATTAGTTTGATGGTGGTAATTATTTCACACACATCACATTGTACACCTTAAATTATGCAATTTTGTATTTGTTAATCATACTTCAATAAAGCTGGAAAAATTATGAAAATCGCTAATGAAATAAACACATTGAGTAGGTGAAAAATAGTCATCAGTGACCAAACACTTGTAGAAAGGGGAGAAGGAGGGGAAAGAGGGAGAGCGAAGTCTTAAAGTAGTGACTTGTGTTGTTGTTTTCAGACAATCCCTTAAGAACAATAACTATCTCTGCCTTTTAGAAGAGTCCAAAACAATAGATGTCAGGATCTACAATTTTGGGCTAATACCTTTATTACATGTTGGAATTATTTGTATCATCCATTCATTAAGCATGAATTTGAACAAGGTAACTTTGTTCAAAATTCTTTTAAAGATAAGAAATATGAGTGGCAGAGAGGAACATTAACAAGATAAAATAACAGATTCATGCATTAGTAAATCTGGTGGCAGGATATATCCAATTATAGCCACATGCTTTTATTTGCTAGGTCTCCTACTCAAAGAGATGGGTACTAACTAATAACATACCATATGCCAGGTATATAGAGAGTGCTAGGTATATATTTATTGCATGCGTGAATAACGGACCATGTGAAAAGTACGCATAAGTTTGAAAAACCATCAATCTAACCGTGCAGGTCAGTTGCAGAATATTAAAGAAATATAATTCTTCCATTTCATAATGTCTCCTAACATGTAGGAAAAGAGAAGTAACAATTAAGTGAAAATGCACTGTGGACTAGTTTCTAGGAAGAGATTTATAGACAATATAAAAGTTCTTAAAGCAAATGATAAATTCATTCCAGAGGAAAGTTATCATTTGGGGATAAGATAAAGCATAAAAACAAAGTAGCTTTTTTTAAAAAATTCTACTCTGTGTTATGTTTCAATAAATTATTTTGCCCTATTCTCTCCCTTGCTTACAGTGTGTTACTTACTCTTGATAAATTCTATTCTCTTTCCTCTTCAGATATTTGTTTTACAGATTTGATGTCAATTCTCAATTTTTTCTTCCTTTTTCTGTATAATGACCCCTGGACTTCTAGATAGAATTCAGCATGCCAGCATATCTTGCTCTTGTAGTATCTGGCTTTCGAGAGGCTAAGAAGAGTCTTAACGTGTATTTAAATTCCTTCTGAGTATTTTAAAATCACAGTTTCATTTCTTCCTATAAGATCAATTATTATAATGGAGACAGCTTAGTTATTTTGTTTCCCTTATGAAGCTGCTACATGTCCAAACGTACATTTTGTTGTGTGTTGACCATGCATTCAGGTTTATTGCCAAAATGCTTGCATTGCTGTGCTTCATTGGGGTAAGCCTCCCATAAAGTGGTAATTGACCCCATATTTGTCTCCTGGCCATGTAGATGAATATGGACGTCGACTTTCACCCTTGTTTTTCCTGAAGTCCTCATTTTGGTCACGACAACATAAGGCTGCTCATGTGGCCTTTGAAAGTGAAATAGATGTTGATCCTTCATCTAATGATTCTTTTGAACCAGTATCTCCAGAATTCCACGGAAAAGAAGCCATCAGGTAACAAGGATGCAAATGGAGAACAGGCTGAAGGCTGAGAAGCTAGTAGTTAGCACCGGAAACAAGCAGAGATCTCTTTCGTGCCCTATAGATGACTCCCACAAACCTCATCCACGCTACGTCCAACTCTTCCCACTTCCCATTTCAAGAAAAGTTCCTTTACCCCTTGTTGTCTTATAGTGTTGACGTTTACATTAAATACAAACTTAGATTTCACCCACAAAGACAATTCAATAAAACCCTTCCCTAGATTCTCAGTCTTTTGTCTGTTGTTTCTCTTCTCCCTCCTCAGGCTCAGCCTCACTCATTTCTTGACCTGGACTCATTCATTCACACTTTGCCCCCACCTCATGTATTATACTCCTTATTTTATTCTCTCAGATTTTTAAACTTCTCGTTTTTCTTCTATTTATTGCCTTTTCAAAGAGGATGGAAGAGTAGGGACGAGGAATGGAGAATAGACATAGATATAAACAAAGGGAAGTGACGGAGATGTGGCTTGTAGAGTTATGCAAATCCTCATTCTGTCTGACAGCAAAACGTGTGCTTTGTTCGGTGCTGGTAACTTCTATTTCCAAATTCAAAAAATAAATGGGAAGACAGTCGTCAAAGTTTCTGACTGTTCAAATATGACGTGTCCGTCCACGACCAGCACATGTCAGTCCTCCGTAAACTGTCTCAGATTCTTTCAGCCTGCTAAGCTTCTAGAACCGTTCCATTTTCATTTTAACCTGTTCCATATTTATCTTCCATGGTTATGTTTGTCCTATAATCCAAGCGAGGTTTAACCTCCACAGAGCAGCTTCGAGCAAAATAATGGCTTTATTTGACGTATTTATGTGTTTCTTTTTATTTCTCTTCTATCTCTTGAGCACCTCACCCAACTAAAGATGCTATGAAACCATGATAAAATGGGATTAAAACAGAAGTGAGGAAATCTAGTTACACAGTTCTATATGAATGGAGCCTGTCATTGGATGAATAGTAGATGACAAAATCAGAAACATAAATTTGATTCAGCTTATGAATTATACTTTTACCTGATAGAATAAAATAAAGTGCCTAGGATTCCAGACCTATAACAGCACCCAGAAGATGCTGATTCCATTGCTTTCTATTACCATGCTCATAATCTAACCAAATCACTGTATGTGTACTGAATATCTACCAGAACCAAACACTATGCATGTGAGATGAAATGTTTTCCTCTCCTTTCAACACCACCCTAGAGCACTCCAATTTGTCAGGCTGAAGCAGCTAAAATTTACCCAGAATAAGTGCATTCGTTAAGGTAACAGAGCTACTGAATGTTATAGTTGGAATGAGCTCAGTTAGGTAGGACTGTAAAACCCATACTCTCACATTGTGATCTTCGCCTCTCTCCCTTGTACTGCATAACCAACCTCTGGAGACCTTGACTCAAGATAAACAAAGATATCTCCAACCTGAGCCAGTCGTTCACAATGAGCCTTTTAGTATTGGACGCCCATGTCTAGAACCCTTGGTCTAGCTCCCTTGGGTTTGTAGTTTAGAGATGTTGCTGGTTCTCCACACCATCAGGCCACACCTCAGTCTTTGGAATCAGAAGATCTGGTGATGGGCTCCAAGCATAGGTAAACTTTTAAGACTCCTCAGGTGAAGCTAATGTGCAGCCAAGGCTGGGGAGCAGTATTCTAGCTGATTCTCTGATACAAGCATGACTGCGTGAGAGTGAAATCCCAGATCTTCCTATACCCTGAGGAGGAGATTCATCCAGTCCTGTCAACCCAAAGTAGAATTACAAACTGATGAAAATTGTCATACCTTCAAGTCTCTTTTCTTTTCTTTTCAGAATCAGAAATGTTACAAAAGAATATAAAGGAAAATCTGATAAAATAGAAGCTTTGAAAGGTAAAAAAAAAAAAAGAATAAGTAAAAAAGAACAATTTAGTTATTATATTGATATTGATTTCCTAATATTAATTCCTTTTTTCCTTTTGCTCTTGGTGAGCAATTACTGGTGGTATTTCATACTTTGAAATTAATTATTTGAGTCACACGATAAAATTTTTCTTTCAACACATTACTTCTACTGCATAAAAGTTAGAAAAATTGAGTATGTTTTGGAAATATATATATATATATATAGGAATATGTATATATAGAAATATAAACATATAAATATAATACTGAGGTAGCCTAAAGATATTCTGCTTTTTTCTACAAACTCAAATTTTTCTTGTGTAATTCCAAAGCTATTGTAGATATATATTTTTATTTTGTGTGAAAAAGTCTTATACTTCAAAAGAGTTTTACGCACATAACGACTTACTGAACTATTAATCCTTTCACTCAATAAATATGAACACCCACCTACCATATGCCAAGCAATCTCAATGAACCTAACATGTTTCCTCCTTCTAACACAAATAATTTTCAAAATTTCAAAACATGATCAACATATAAGTTTATAAAAGGGTATTTTTAAATTTAATAACCCAGTATATTCAAATTTAGAAAACAACACCATTCAAGAAAATTAAAAGACAAATCATTAACTTCATAATAAATTTGTAGTTTTAATTGTTTTCATTTCTAACTTCCTACTTTTCCTTCCTTTCTCCCATCCTTTTCTTTTTTCTTCCTAGATCTGGTATTTGACATATATGAAGGCCAAATTACTGCAATACTTGGTCACAGTGGAGCTGGAAAATCAACACTCCTAAACATTCTTAGTGGGTTATCTCTTCCCACCAAAGGTAAGAGGCTTTCTTCCAAAGTCAGTTATCAAGTAAATCATCTGTTAATGTAAAGTCCTTCTGATCATTAATCACAAACACAGATGACTAGGGGGAAATAGAAGGGGAAATAGAAGTTAATTTATAATATTATTCTATAGAGGTATGCAATATTTAATTGGTATATATGGAATTTGAGTATTTCATGATAATTACTTTCATGGTCATTAGTTACCATTTAGCATTCCATCTTGTATCTGTTAGCTTTTGCTGCATGACAAGCATCCTCAAACTAATGGCTTAAAATAAAAATGGTTTATCATTTCTCATGATTCTGTGGATTGACTGGCAGTTTTTCTGTCTGGACTAAAATGGCTGGGGCTGGATGCCTCACTCACATATGTGGGGCTTCTGTTAGGGCCATAGCGCCTCTCTTCCTACATGGACTTTCATCCTCCAAGAGGTTAGTCTGGGATTCTTCACCCAGCGGTGTCCATTATCCCAGAAGCAAAGAGATGGCAAATCCCAGAGGCACTTCACAGCCTCTGCTTATATCACATTTGCTAAGATTGCATCTGTTATATAGCCAAACCTAAATGTGAGGGATGGATAAATAGACTACATCTAAAAGGAAAAGGCTGCAGAGGGGACCTTTCTCTCTGCACCCTACCCCCATATACCACACTATTAAAATGGAAGTTCATAATGCCTAAATTTAACCTTAAAGATAAGATCATATATCTAAACTTTAATTAATGAATATATGGTGACTTTTCATTTAGAAAAATCTCAACATAAGCATTATCTTGATGTTAACTTTTAATCTTTGTTACAGGTTCAGTCACCATATATAATAATAAACTTTCAGAAATGGCTGACCTAGAAAATATCAGCAAGCTCACTGGAGTTTGTCCACAATTCAATGTACAATTTGACTTCCTCACTGTGAGAGAAAACCTCAGGCTGTTTGCTAAAATAAAAGGAATTCAGCCACAGGAAGTGGAGAAACAGGTACCTAAATATGTTAGAATTAACGTATTGGTCAAAATGAGATTGTTAACTATTTGCACTGAGTTTTTATGCTTTCATCAAATTAGCTTTGTGCAAATCATTGTATAAAGTTTGGAAAAAAATTCAATTTAGATAATATCTAACATTGTATAATTTACAATATGCCAAGCATTCCCCTTAACTTTAAATATAATAATTAATTTATTCCTCACAACAACCCTATGAAGTAGTTACTATTATAACCCCCACTTTACACACGTGGAAACAGAGGTTCAAGAGAGCAAGTAACTTGACCAAGATTATGCAGCTAGTTAATGTGGAGAGGTATTCAGATCTAGTCAGCCTGGCTCGATATCCATGCTTTTAACCATTACACTTTACAGCCTTGTATTTATAAATTTAAAAAGGAAAAAAGAAAGAAATCTTGGTTTGTGACATAAATGTTATCATTTGGTTAGATACAGGGAGTTTTGCTGGAATTGGAAATGAAAAATATCCAGGACATCCTTGTTCAAAACTTAAGTGGTGGACAAAAAAGAAAACTCACCTTTGGGATTGCCATTTTAGGAGAGCCTCAGGTAAGTCAGACTAAATTTAGAGATGCATTCCAATTTTTAAAAATGAAACTTCTGGTAGTAGTTCAAACCTTTATTTGCAAAGGACATCTGCCATAAAATATTTATGATGGGACATTAAATATAAGAACAAAAATCCTAACCACAATGCCCTTTTAAATATAAATAATGTGATTACAACATGTGTTCTGGAAAATTCGTTCATATACATCCCTCTTCTGTAGATTTTCCTACTGGATGAGCCAACTGCTGGATTGGATCCCTTTTCAAGGCACCAAGTATGGAACTTCCTAAAGGAGAGGAAAACAGACCATGTGATCCTCTTCAGTACTCAGTTCATGGATGAGGCTGACATCCTGGCTGGTAATTGCTGGCTTCCTTTAAGTATCATGATAAAGTTTTTGTGAGGTTTGAAAAATATGGATTATATTCTGAGCAGCTGTATTTCGTAATCTGGTCATCTAGCTGTATCTGGCAAGTTGAAAAGCCAGTAATAATATGAACTGTTTCCAAAGAGTCTCACTTCCAACCATTTCCATGTTTCTCCTAGAATTTTGTATCATTTGATTACACAGGGGTATGAGCTGCCAGGAAACTCATGGCAAAGTGAGAGTCTATATCCTAAGGCATTAATCCTTTTACTCCAAATTGAGGTAAATCAACTTGAAATGGGCAAACGATTTGGATGTTTGGTCCACTAAAATGTATAATGTGTTCATTCTCTATGTTAGAAGACATATCTACCTAACCTCCCAACTGACTGGATGGCAAAACAATAGCCTAAAGTATATAAATAAGATTGAAATTTGTCTACTTCCATGAGTCTTTATTAAACCCTGTATTTGAAAGTGTACAAGCTCCTGAATTCAAGTTAGGTCACAGAGACAATTCCCTGTCGTTTCTTGGGAAAGGATGGGCAACTTCTTAACAGACTTTCTTCTTTGCTTCTTCCCTTTCAGATAGGAAAGTGTTTCTCTCCAAAGGGAAGCTCAAGTGTGCAGGTTCTTCTCTGTTTCTGAAGAAGAAATGGGGGATTGGATATCATTTAAGGTATGGCCCTTTGAGGAGACTGGAAGAATGAGAAATGGGCTAGAGCAGGGGTGTCCAAACTTTTTTCAGCGTTTTTTACCAAGGGCCGTATACGGTAAAATACACAAACAGCCGGGCCACTCACTCGAGGTGAAGTACGTATTGCCTCACCTGGTTTATTTAAGTAAACTAAATATATCTTTGGAATTTGCTGTGGGCCAATTAACAATGGATCATGGGCTGCAGTTGGCCCGCGGGCCACAGTTTGGACCCCCCTGGGCTAGAGTAAGGCATGATATTTGAAGGAACACATTGCAACACAAAAGAAATCCTTTGATTATTATACACAGATGCTTGTATATACCTATTTAGAGACTGGGAGTATAAAATAACAAAAAAGTCCAGATAAATGTGATAGAAAATATATCCCCAAACTATTGTTTGTTAATTAAGGAAAGTGTGTATTCAGGGAACTTTCTCAACTGACACGTTTCACACCATCATCATCTCTCACCCAAGTGTTACCATCATTTCTTAAGTAGGCTCCTTGCTTCTCCTATTCCTAAATCCTCCTCTTCTTTCTTGTTCTTCCTCTCCTTTCTATCCTCTCCCTTTTATTTTTATCATTATTTTGAACAGTAGCATATTCTAGCTGATATTTATTGATTCAGAGATAAGATTCTTAACATTATTTTATTTAAATCATTTTGTTTTGAGGGGGAATTGGTTGTTGCTTTTACTTTATAGATGAAATTACAGGCTCCCTATCTACTATCCAAATCCATATTTTAAATTACTTTTTAATTTATACATGAATCGGTCAGTTTTTCTAAAGTACATCTCTAATTTGCACCATCTACACTTTAAAAAGAAAGAAAAAAACATGACAGCAAGAAAAAGCAAACAAACAAAAACTCCAGTAGTTCCACTTTACCTACCAGAGTCCAAACTCCATATCCTAAACTCCATGATAAGGTGGAGTGGGCCACCCTATCATGACTCCCATGTCTAATTTGCCCTTACTCGATTCAATACCGTCTAGGTACAACGAAATATTCATTGTTCCTTGCACATACCCATCATGGCTTACAGTTCTCATTGTTTGAGTTTATTTCCTGAGACTGGCAAGGATTTTTTTAGCCTATTTTGACCTGTTGAAGTCCTAAAGGGTTATTTGAATGCTACCTCAGGTAACCTTTATCAATCTTACATCTCTGTGTATTGTCCCACTATTTTGATTGCTTAAGACACTTTGTTTTATTCTCTTCTGGGAAATTAAATAAACTCTCTAAAACTCAGTTTTCTCACTTATAAAGTAGGAGTAATAATGCTAGTTACAAGTAAAGGTTATAGAAAAAATCAATGAGGTGCTGACCAGCCTATTGCCTGGCAACATAACACGTTCTCAGCGTAAAAAATGCTAGTCAGGATCTCTGACCAATTCATGGGTCTCCTGGATAATAATTTGTGTAATTGCTTTATTTCTTTTCCTAAATCACGATCAGTAAACTATGACCCATGAGCCAAATCCAACCCTTGTACTGTTTTTGTAAATCAAGTTTGATTGGAGCACAGCCCCTCCCATTTTTTTAAGTATTGGCCATGGCTGCTTCCACATAATAATGGCAGGCAGTGTTGAATAGTTGCAACAGAGATCTAATGTCTCACAAAGCCTAAAATATTTACTGTCTAGCCATTTACAGAAAAAGTTTGCTGATGACCCTCTTCCAAGCGATAAGCCTGTCCGCTCATACAACCCTCTAGTGCCCACCACAAGTTCTCGTAAGTGGCCAAGAAATATTTCTTGAATTGTTGTTAACTCAGGAGGCAGCATCATTATGGGGAACAACAATGATATTTTTGCTTCATTCCCTCAATGGATTTTACTGCTTCTAAATAGGGCATCTATCCTTGTATGTTCATAATACCTTGTGAGTAAGTAGAATAATTTTGACTCAAGCATTTGACAAATAAAATCGCTACCATTTTTAAGGGCTTGCTAAGTACAGACATCACCAATACTTACTTCTTAGAACCCCAGATGTTAGCAATCATTATTCCATCGTACGAATGAGGACACTCTTCAGATAGTTTAAATAACACATTTTAGATGGCAAAACCAAGTTTCGAAGTCAAGTCAATACCAGCATTTTATCTACTGTATCCTTCATAACTTTGCTTAATAGTTTTGTTTCTTTTTCTACGTTGATGTTTTTAAATGGGTACTTTTTTTCTCAGTGATACTTTGTTCTTTGTCAAAGTTCTAGTGTTAGCACTACAAAGAAAGCAAAATTAGTGATCCACCAACCCAAACACACATTTATCCCTAATTTGTTTCTATCTATAACCCCATTTCCTCACAGCACTTACCCCTTTTGGTAATTATTGTATTTATCTGTTTCTTTACTTGTTTTCTTTCCGTCTCTCCCTTTAGTCATTAGACTCCATAAGAGTAGGACAATGCTGTTTTATTACATTGCACCCTCAGCACTTAGAATAATTTTTGTCACATACTAGAGAATTTGCATTGGATGACTAAATTGAATAACTGAATGACTAAATTGGATAACTGAATCTGTTTTGTGCCTCTGCTTATCAAAAGCCCCTTGTTCTTTCCTAATACAACAACCCCATTTAGCCAATGTAAACTCCCTTCGAAAAATCTTCAACATTTTCCATCTTGTATAGTCCTGACTTTGCTGTGTTTTGTCCCTGGCATCCCTACTCTGTAACTTTCTCCCCTTAAAGACCTGAGTCAGTATTGACCCTCTGGGCATCATTCCTGAACAACCTGACCCATAATTCTGATTAGCTCATTCTTTGATTTCCCCTATCACATTTATATGATCTAATTTTTTTTGTCCTCTTATTTCATGTTTGGATTACCTGTTTCTTGCATTAGATTTTAATTGATTTTTCTTTATCCCATAGAGACTAGTCATTTTCTTCATGCTATTGGAGATGATGTCAAATAACGTATATTTTTTGAACCCCAGTTTGCAGTTGAATGAAATGTGTGTTCAGGAAAAAATAACATCACTTGTTAAACAGCACATCCCTGATGCCAAATTATCGGCAGAAAGTGAAGGAAAACTTGTCTACACATTGCCCTTAGAAAGAACAAATAGATTTCCAGGTAATGTACATGAACACCACAAAATGAAATACATCAATAATATTCATAATAATATTAATGGTTATTGTTACTAACATTTATTGAGAGCCTAGCATGTCTTCAGATATTTGAAACATGATACAATTGTATAATAACTGATTATTTTATCTACAGTGGAAAATATTACATTCCAATTATTGCATTATAAGGTCTGGGCAATTTAGGGAGTTTTTTTAGTTCTTCATTCCCTTTGTAGTGCGTAACAGCATATTCTAGTATTCATAACCATGCCTAAACACAAATGGTTAAAAACCTCTGGCTTCACCATTATGTTCAACAATCCCATAATATGGCTGGTTCTTCTCTTAACAAGACTTTTGTGATAACTTTGGATTTTTCAGGCTAACACATTAAGAGTTTACTTTACGACAGCTGTTATAAATTCTCTGTCAGGTAAATCATATAGCTCCATTTCATTAGGGTCGGTTTCTGGAGATTTACCTTGTTTCTTTGTTTGGAACATCGTTGGCTGATGGGTTTTCATTTTCCTTGACTGTCTGGGTTGATGTCTGCTCATTAGGTAAAGCAGGCACCTCTCCCAGTTTGCATAGTCTGGCTTTGTATGGGAGAAGGCCCCCACCCATCAACCTGGTCAGAGATTCTGATCTTTTGCTCTGTCAACTCGTTTGCTCCCCAGGGAGAAACAAGGAGCTGTGAGTTTTGTCAGGCCTCTGCTGAGCCACAGCGGTGAGCTATGGCCATTGTGTGACCTGGAATAACCAAGATTGCGTGAGATTGGCAGAGTGACAGATACATAGATAGAACAGTATGGAGACTTGAGAAACAGACCCACACAAATATGCCCAACTGATTTTTAACAAAGGTGGAAAAGCAATTCGATAGAGAAAAGATAGCTTTCTCAACAAATGGTGCTGGGACAAGTACATCCATAGGCATAAAAATGAACCTTTACCTAAGTCTCATATCTCATATAGAAATTAATTAGATATAAATCCTGGGCTTAAATATATAATATGAAACCATAAATATTTTTGAAAATAAATTGAAGAAAATCTGTATCTCCTAGGAGATATGACTAGGCAAAGAGACCTTAGACTTAACACCAAAATCATCATCCTTAAAAGGAAAAAAATTATAAATTGTACTTCATCAAAATTAGAAACCTTTGCTTTGTGAAAGATCCTGTTAAGAGGATAAAAACAAAACAAGCTACAGATGGTCAGAAAGAATTTTCTAAACCATGTGTCTCATAAAGGTATCCAGAGTGTATAAAGAACACTGAAAACTTAGCTATAAAAAACACACAACCCAACCGGAAATTGGGCAAAAGATATAAGGAGACCTTTCACTGGAGAAGATACACAGATGGCAAACAAGCATATGAAAATATGTCCAATATTGTGTGTCATTAGGGAAATCCAAATTAAAACCACTATGAAATATCACTAAATACTTATTAGAATGGCTAAAAAAAATTTTTTTAATAGTGATAACATCAAATTCTGGCTAGGATGTGGAGAAAACCCATCACTCTTGCATTGCTAGTAGGAAAGTAAACTGGCATAGCTACTCTGGAAAACAGTTTGCAGTTACTTTTTGGGCATGTATCCTAAATATATGAAAACATGTTCATGCAAAACCTGTACATAAATGTTCACAACAAGTTTATCTGGAATAGACAAAAACTGACAAAACCCAGATGCCCTGTAATGAGTGAATGGTTAAATAAATTGTATGTCTGTAACGTGCAACACCACTCAATAATAAAAAGCAGGAGGCTAATGACTGGGTATTTGCAACAACCTAGATGAGTATTCAGAGAATTAGGCTCAGTGGAAAAGCCAATTCTAAAAGGTGACACACTGTAGGGTTCAATTTATGTACCACTCTTGAAATAACAAAATTGTGAACTTGGAGAACAGATAAATAGCTGCCATGGGTTAGTAGGAGATGGGGTCAGGAGAGATGGGTGTGGCTGTAAAATGGGTACCATGATCCTTGTGCTGATGAAAACTTCTCTGTCTTGGCTGTATTCATGTCAATATCCTGGCTGTGATGTTGTACTGTGGCTTTTTAAGATGTTACCATTGGGGGAAACTGAGTGAAGTGTACAGATCTCTCTGTGTTATTTTTTTTAAAAAACTGCATGTGGATCTCAAATTATCTCAAAATAAAGAGTTTAATTAGAAAAAGGAAAAAGTTTGCTAATTATGCTTAGCTGTCAGAGGCTCTGCTCCCCGGTAATAGGGCACGATGAGGGCCTGCACTGAGTGGTTGAAATAATTAACCTCACCTTATGTGTGGGTAACAAAGACACATAAATTACCCACATATACATTTTATGGTGACAATACAAGTATTCCTTAGAACCATCAGGCAAAGTGTCAATCAAACTCTACTTAATGTGTTTTAATAATACTTGTAATTTAGAATAGCTTGTATAATTTTAGGGAAATGGAAGAATGACGTGTAAGACACATTAGCAGTTTAAATCTGACTTCTCCACCTTTCTGTATACAGAGCTATAATCAAGAGAGAAAACTTTTAACTTATCGTTTCGCCCAGGATTTCCGTAATCATACTAGAATTTAAAACTAGGTTTTTACTTAAGCTTCATTTAATTGACCATTATAATTCAAATCCATATGGGCAGGGACATTGCTCCTTATTTTAAGAGCAATGACTGATGCAAAAGTATTATTGGTGAATAAACTGAGGAATGAATGGATACAGAATTGCTAAAGAGAATACTATCACAATTTCCTACCATCCCAAGAAAATTCCAAGTCAATTCCTGATTCTCTATTAGATCTTGTGAAGTTTTTCCTTCCATAGTCAAAAGCAGAAGTTTTAAAAAATGATTTATATCCAGTCTACTTTATTTGACAGGTATTTTTCTGAACTGAAGAAAATTCTGCACTTCCCAATTAATTCTCAAAAAATTACTTCTATACCTTTTGTTGGTTAAAGCACAAATGGCTTCTGTTTGTATCTGTTTTCTGGAAAAGACTCTTCAATTAATTAGGCTTAGAGTTGAAAAAAAATCTGAAGTTCCACTATTAAATTTCAAAAGCAAGTCAGAAGAAAACTAAAATGAAATTTTAATATCAATGTAAATTAATATTGGATCAAAAGAAGTTAATGTATGAGCTGTAACACAATATAAAATAAAAAATAATATATTATTTGAAGAATGTTACTTATGAAATTTTAGTTTTTAAAATGTCTTACATATCACAAGCATAATTCATATATTTGAGCATTTAAGTTTGAAAAGTTGTCCTCAGTTCACTTGTGATTTTTGTTGTTTTGATTTGTTACTGTGTATGTGTTCTTTAGCACTTTATGAAGACCTGGATTTCTGTTCTGGCCTGGGCATTGAGAATTATGGTGTTTCCATGACAACCTTGAATGAGGTGTTCCTAAAACTAGAAGGAAAATCAACTGTTGATGAACCAGGTAAATAAAATGCATGAAAATTATAGCATAAAGCTTCACAACCCCTACTGCAGTATATACTGTGTTTACCCGAAAATAAGACCTAGCCGGACAATCAGCTCTAATGCGTCCTTTGGAGCAAAAATTAATATGAGACCCAGTCTTATTTAACTATTTAACTACAATATAAGGCCGAGTGTTATATAATAACATAACATAACATAAAACATAACATAACATAACACTGGGGCTTATATTAATATTTGCTCCAAAAGATGCATTAGAACTGATTGTCCAGCTAGTCCTTATATTTGGGAAAACACAGTAATTCAAGAAGACACCATCCAAAGATGTGCTTACACAATGTGGGGTTCCATGATTAAGGCTGTTCTTAGACAAGCATATCTAAAGGTGAAATACATCCTCGTGATATTTGTTACCTCTACTGCCAGTCTGTCTTGGTAGATGGACCGTTTCCTCTTATCCACGGCTCGTAGCCCTCATCTTATCCCATTTTCCAAGAGCAATTTCAGACAAAACACTTACTCTAAATCTGTCTCTTCAACCACTTTGGCTAGTCATCTCACTGCATGCTCGTCTCTGTGGTTTCTAATGAGAAATCAGCTCTGGACCTTATTGAGGATCTCTTTATATGATGAGTTGCTTCACTGCTCTTGCTTTCAAGATTCTCTTTTTGTCATTGGCTTTGACATTTTGACTATGTCTTAAGGTGTGGACATCTTTATGTTTATCCTTCTTGGAGCCTGTTGAGCTCCCTATATGTATGGATTACAGATTTTCATCAAATTTGGGAAGATTTTAACCATTATTTTTTCAACTATGCTGCTTTCTGGGTTCTCTCTACCCTCTCCTTCTGCAACTCCCATTATTGTTTGTGGTAGTATATGTTAATATGCTTGATGGTGTCTCACATTTTTCTGAGACTGCGTTTTTTGACATTATTTTCTTTCTGTTTCTTAGACTTAATAATCTCAATTTATCTACTGTCATGTTTACTAATCATCTCTTATGTCAGATGAAATCTGTTGAGCTTTTATTTTTCAGCTAATTTTTTTCAGTTATTGTACTTTCCAAATCCAAAATTTTTATTTGGTTATATTAAATAATTTTTACATCTTTGATGATATGCCCATATTGCAGAGACATTATTGTCATACTTGATGATTCACAAACATACTATTCAATGAAGTACTTGTGGATTTCCTATTATTGTGACTGACATTAAAACACTTAGTGTAGTCATAAAACATAACCTATGACTTAAATTTCTTAAATTTTTTAAGACTTGTTGGACCGGCATTTCTTCTATTTTGGTGGATATTTCTTGTCCATTTAAAAACATGTATACATACATACATACATACATACATACATAAAAATGCATATATTTGTGTTTATTGAAATATATACGTATAAACTATATATTTATAGAACTTCAGTTGTGTGGAGAGTTGTATAAACATCAATTTGGTCAAGTTGAATGATAGAGTTGTTCAAATACTCTAAGGCCCTGATATTTTTTTCCCTATATTTTCTATCAATTACAAGTGAGGGATAGTTAAAATCTCCAACTGTAATTCTACATGTGTCTAATTTTGTCTTTTCCTGATTTTAGTGAGGTAAGTTTTTACTCCATGTACTTTGAATCTCTGTTATTAAGCTCATACACATTTAGGTTTAGCATGTCTTCTTGATTAATTGCCTTCATTATCATTATGAAAGGTCCCTTTTAAACCCTGGTAATCACAGTTACCTGAAGTAATTGCAGTTATCCTTACGCTAAAGTTGTCTAATATTAATACAGCTGCTTTCATTTTAATATGAGCTATCCTTTGGCACTTTTTGTAATCCATGATTGATAGAAACAAATTGTATCAGGTTTTGATCGTGCTATGTGGAAATGTCTTTATTTTGTATTTTTCTTTAGTAATTAGAGGATACTTTTGTTAGACATAGAATTCTATAAGGAAATAGAATTCTAAGTGGCTAGGTGTTTGCCTTTTAGTATGGGATATCATTTCATTTTCTTCTAGACTCCATTTATTCTGATGTGCTGCTAGCCATTGTCCAAATCATTCTTCTCCTATATGTAATGTGTCCTTTTTTCTAGCTATTTTCAAGATTTTTTTTCTTTATCACTGGGTAACAAGAATTTGTAGTTTCATGGTTATTTTTTAAAATAGTGTTTGAGGATTCTTCAAATTTGGGGATCAATGAGTTAATATTTTATATCAATTTTGTAAAAATTTTTCTCAATATTTTGTCCTCTGTCTCATTCCCTTTCACCTCTCTTTTTGGGACTCCAGTTATACGGTTTTCAGTTATTTGATATTGTCTCACAGATCTCCAATACTCTGTTTAGGTTTTTCATTCTTTATTTCTCTTTGTGTTAGAAATTGGGTAATTTCTACCCGCCTTTCTTCAAAGTCACAGACACCTTCTTTTCTTGTGTTCAGACTGTTTTTAAGCCCAACAAATAAACTCCTCATTTTGTGTTTTGCAGATGTTCCCACTTTGGGAGAAGTACCAGCAGAAAGAGCTGAAGACACAGAAAGGCTTGTTGAGATGGAAAAAGTTCTCTCTTCACTTAATGAGATGAGAGAAATAGTAGGTGGCATGGCTCTGTGGAGACAGCAAATCTGCGCAATTGCAAGGGTTCGCTTGTTAAAGTTAAAGCACGAAAGAAAAGCTCTTTTATCACTGTGAGTAGCACATAGGTTTCGTTCAGTCAATGCATTCAAAAACAAATTTAAGGTCTAAAAACAAGAGAAAACAAACAAAAAAATAAATTTCTGTATCTACAAAACTGGGTAAAGGATAATACTCGGTCTAGTTCATGGTCCGTATGGTTATCTATTAGGAGACTAGCAGGTGGAACTTACTATGTTTCTGAGCCAATTTTAGGGAAAATGTTAAAAGTAATGTAATATTCACTCTCAAAGTTTCTACTATGATAGATGACAGAAACATTGGGATACAGAATTTTTTCCCAGTATGCATATGCCGTATCTTGTTTTAGATGCTGTATAGTTATGATACTGACTCTTCCCTGGAAGTCCTGACTTGCCCATTAAGTCCAACTTGCTCTTACCCACATGTCATGACTTCCCTCCAGCCCTCTTAAGTGATGGTAGCTCACTCTCCATCCTCACAGTGTGCATAATAGGCACTATCCCTGCTCTGAAGACTCATATCACCTCTCATGAGCACCTTGGTATCCATAGTACTTTGGCTGTTCATCAGCTCCCTGTGTATGAGTACCTTGAGTAAGCATCAAAGAAATAGGAGGCGTGGCACATAATAGAATCTCAATAAATACTTGTTTAATAAATAAATATTGAGAATTCATTGAGAACCTGCGACAAGATTAGCATGACTTAAGAAACATCCTTTGGAAATGTAATGGCTGTGTGCGATGTCAGAGGGATAGTGAGTGGGCGGAGGGGCGTTCACACCGTGTGAGGGATATAAATGATAAACGTCTAAGTATTGCTTTGTCTTGTGCACCTGAAACTAATAAAAAAAATTTTTTTAAAAAAGAAAATCTAAAAAAAAAAATCATGAAAAAAAAGAAACATCCTTAATATTAATCTGGCAGCACTGTACCACAGTGTCTTCAGAGATGCTGGTTATTATAGCAAGTGTTCCGACAAGATGTAATATTGTAAAATTAGAAATTAGGAATAGAGAAAGATTTCAAAGTAAGATATAACAAAAGTGTAATAAAAATTTTCAACTTACTTAAAATGGATAATACAGGAGAATGAAGTAAACAATAATTGAAAATTTGAGCCTGGAGACTAAAGAAATCATGTAGTCACCAACAGAAATAGAGACTATGTGAAGAGGATTGGACATGAAAAAAATTGAGCATAACGTGTTGATGAATTAACCAGCAGAAAAGGAGAGCATCACACTGGAATCCCAGTAGAGAGGCAGACTTTGGACATAGAGTTACAGGACATATATCTCATGAAATTGTGTAGGATATCTAATGGCCAGGAAGCAACAAAAGAAATGAACAAAGGCTAAATCTGCATTTTGCTATCTCTCACTTAGAGACAGGAAAAGGGCAAAATGCTCAAGAAATGAGTCTTAGATCTATATGTTTAATTTTCATACTCTCCTGATCTCATTAAATTATAGCCTGCTCAGAGAATTTTCAAAGTTTAGGAAATGACGATGTATTGACATTGGCAATTTTCTTCTGTGTAGGCTGTTGATTCTAGGAGTTGGATTTTTCCCTGTTCTTTTGGAGTACATCATCCTGAAAATATATCAAAGTAGTTACACTTGGGAACTTTCTCCTCATTTATACTTCCTTGCTCCTGGACAACAACCACACGATCCTCTCACTCAATTATTAATCATCAATAAAACAGGTAATGTGGTGAATTTCCAAATACGTTCACTATTCAGAGCATTACTTAGAAAACGTAAATCTGAGAGAGAAACATGAGCTTTTGATTTCTTTTTTTAAAAATTTTTTTTTAATTGGGGAATCTTGGGGAACAATGTGTTTTTCCAGGGCCCATCAGTTCCAACTCATTATCCTTCAATCTAGTTGCAGAGGGCGCAGCCCACCATCCCATATGGGAATTGAACTGGCAACCCTGTTGTTACTAAGAGCTTGCGTTCTAACCAACTGAGCCCTCCGGTCACCCTTGACTTCTTTAGCATGTGTTCAAAATAGTTTATAAGGCTTAGGAATGATGACTACAAGCCCTACAATGGAGCAGGAATTAGAAATAAATTATCTGGTGGAAGTTTGAAAATGAAAGAGTCTGCACCCCCAAAAAAGCATTCTAACATCTTGAGATATCGTAATCCTCACTACACTTCATTTGAGAATATTTTCATCTCAAAAAAGAAATTCCATACTCATTAGTCATCATTCTCATTTACTCTGCCCCCAGCTCTGATCAATCATAAATTCATTTTCTATTTCTATGGATTCGCTACTCTGGACATTTAATATAAGTAGATTCATACAATGTCTGATCTTTCGTGACTGACTCCTTTCACTTAACATATGTTTTCAAGATTCATCTACATTGTAGCATGTGTCAGTACTTCATTTTTTGAATTCTTGAATACCATTCTATCGTATGGATATACATTTTATTATTCATCAGAGGATGGATATTTGGATTTTTCTTTCAGTAATTGGCTACTGTAATTAATACTTCTAGAAGCATCCATGACAAGTTTTTATGTGAATATATTTTTTCTTCTTTTCTTTGGGATATAAAGCTAGGAGAAGAATTGTTGGGTTATATGGTGACTACGTTTAATCTTTTGATAAGCTACCAAATTATTTTTTAAAGTGACTGCACCAATTTACATTTACACTAGTATTTTGTGAGGGTTCCAATTTCTACATATCTTTGCCAACAACTTGTTATTTTCTGCTTTTTATCGTACCCCTCCTAATCTCTGTCAAGTAGTATCTTGTGATTTGATTTGCACTTTTCTAATGGCTAATGATGTTGAACATCTTTTCATGAGCTTACTGACCAGTTTTGTATCTTTTTTGGAGAAATATATTTTATTTTCATTTTTAATAAATGAGTTATATTTTTTAAATTGAATTCTAAGTGTTCTGTACATATTCTAGATACATGTTTCTTATCAGATACAATAGATCCTCATTGTTCATAGATGATGTGTTTGCAAACTTATCTACTCACTAAAATTTATTTGTAACCCCAAAACCAAGACTTGTGGCACTTTTGTGGTCATTCACAGATGTGCTCAGAGGTATGAAAATTTTGTGTCACTGATAGCATGCATTTCCAGCTGAGGTAGAACAATGCAATACTCTGTCTTCTTGCCTCAGCTCTAACACTGTTAATAAGTATCTCATACCATAAACAAATATCCTTTCTGTAGTCTTTTTAGTACCTCATTTTTCACATTTTTCTTAGTGATTTTGCTGTTTAAAATAGCTCACACATGTAGTGAGGAAGTGCTACCCAGCATTCCTAAGTCAGGAAGGCCGTGATGTACCTTACAGAGAAAATATGTGTGTTAGATAAGCTTCAATCAGGCATGAGTTACAGTGATATTTGGCTGTGAGATCAATGTTAATGAATCAACAATACATATACAGAAACATATATAAAATAAAGCAATGTATTGATTGCTTAAAGAAACTTTCGAGGCCAGAGGCTCACAGGAACCTAATCCTGTGTTTCCTCTAGGAGCAATGGTTCAGTATTCACTAATTTAGTATTTGTGGTGACTTCCTAGAAGTGAATCCGTAACTACTGTGAATAACAAGAATCCAGTCTAAATGTTTCACAAATATTTTCTCATCCTGTAGATTGTCTTTTCTCTTTGTTATTGGTGTCCTTTGAAGCATAATGTTTTAATTTTATGAAGTCTCACTTAATTTTTTCCTTGTCTGTGCTTTTGATGACATCTTTAAGTAGGCTTTGCGTAACTCAAGATCACAAAGATTTACTCCCATATTTTTGTCTCAGGTTTTTATACATTTAGTTCTTACATTTAGGTCTATGATCCATTTTGAGCTAACTTTTGTATGTGGTGTGAGGAAGGGATGCAATATATATATATATATATATATATATATATATATATATATATATATATATATATATATATACCCAGTTATCTTCCTGGGAGGGACAGACCACCAAACTTTCTCATTCCCTTCAGCCTCGTGTTGCAGATGCTTGACACCAGGCAAGAGTTGCTGAGAGGTCTGGAGTTCTCTTCTTCCATCCATCCCCTACTTATAAAGTGGAAGCTCTAATCTAGAGACAAGAGGCCAAAAATAGTGGTGCCCAGTTCTTCCCAGGAAGATACTGCACCCCTCGGCTGGGCTTGAGGAGGAAGGATTCTCGAGTTCTTGGTTACACCCATTACCATTGGAACTTCTGTTATGCTCATCAAGGAAGGGAAGTGAAGGTGTAGGTATTTGCCACAATTCCTTAGTATTTTTACTATAGATTCAATAAATTTTATTAAACTTTTTTTTTCATTTTCTGTATACCCCCAAGACAATCAAAAGATTTTAACTTGTTGGGTTTTTAGTTGTTTTTACAAGTTATGGTGTGTTTTTTTTTCCTGTGGAGAAGTTCCATGGAGCTCTTAACATGGCCATTCAACAAGTTGTCTTCTTATCTCAAGAAACATTTTGAAAATCTATTATTAATCTAGTAGTAGTGAAGTGAGATTTAGCAGATTTGTTGGTTAATTAGAGATTATCTGCATCATTAAAAACTTATTGATATGGCCACTCATTGAAAGGTTCTAGAAAAAAATCTATTTCAAATGCACCACATGGCAATAAGAATAAGTAAATAAATATATTGTAAAGTAGGGTCCATAAGAAGTGAGTTGAGTTTTAATTTACAATAGCATGTATGTGTCACATTACAGTAAGTATCACATAAGGATGTTGATGTTAATTTCACTGCACAACTTGACATCCATCTTCTTAGTTTTGCGATACTTAATATGCTTAACTACAATTTAGGGGCAAGCATTGATGACTTTATACAATCTGTGGAGCATCAGAACATAGTGTTGGAAGTGGATGTGTTTGGAACTAGCAGTGGCTTAGATGATCCATCTTATAACGGAGCCATCATTGTGTCTGGTCATGCAAAGGTATGCCAGTCTCTTATTTCATAGATTTTCCTAAAGGTGGAGAAAGCTAATATACTATCAGTATACTCAGGTTTCCAATTTAGGAAACAAAATGAGAAACATATACTTCTTTCATTTATTACTTAGTAAATTCCAGTCATTAGTATGATAAATAATTCATCTATAAATCATTAGCTACCAACACAAACTGTGTGCATTAGCAAAATAAGTACTATACGATACTCACTGCCAAGTACATATTTAAGTCCAAAGAATTCATATTTCCTCCCAAGGAATTTTCTAATACATATATTCTGAAACTTCTGTTTTATTCTTAAACAGTAATAACAGTTGAGTCTAACCTTAAGCCAGACACTTGGTGTCCTGAAAATCAGATATAGTTTATGTACATGTTTTGGTTTACTTACACAGTGTTTGCTTTGATTATTTGACACCATTTGAAAAACATGACTTTTTAATTAAACTATTGTATTTTGACCTTTTTTAAAAAATGAAGATCTCTGAGGATTTATAACTTTGCTTTTTGTATTTTAGAATTACAGCTTTTCATTAGCCTGCAATACCAAAAGACTGAATTGCTTCCCAGTTCTCATGGATATTGTTAGCAACGGGCTGCTTGGAATGGTTAAACCCTCAGCACGTATCCAAACTGATAGAAGTACATTTTTGGAGGTAAGTCTTATGAGCTCTCCTCCAACAGGAATCTCCCAGATCACTCTTTTAAGTGCTGGAGATTTATTCTTACTGACTGCGTGAGAAATTAGCCTTTGGATTCATACTAGCTCTCTGGCTTTGGGAAATAAATATACTTTTCAGAGCTTCAATTTTTTTAAATGCAACATAGAACTAACACAATATATTTTCAGAGAATGTGAGGAAATGGAAATGAAACCATACAGCACTGTGACTGGCATAAAAATAACAAAAGAAAGAAGGAAAGAACAGAGAGAGAGAGAGAGAGACCTTATTACTACTTTTATAAATATTACCAAAAAATTAGGACAAAGTTCAGGTTAGAATTGCAACTGCTTACATTAGAATTACTCCAGTTCTTTGTCAAAAATAGTAATTCCTAGGGCCTACCCTAGACCTACCAAACTAACTTTTTCATGCGTGAGGCAAAAACAAAAAACAAAAAGCACTTTATTTCTGAAAAAAGGCCCAAGTGATTGGATTTTCTATAGCCCTGTAAGTTTGGAAAACAGAATACCTATCAGAGTTTGTAATTACTCCTTTTTGGTTATTGCCTAAATATATTTCTTTCTCTTAAAGAGTTCTTTGAGCATAGAGACCATGTATCTTTAACATTACATAATACCCTATACATAAGATAGGGATCAGCAAATAATAAGCACTGAATAACTTATTTATTGGCTACATAAATGAATGGCAGAGGTCTGGAAATTATCTATATGCCACTCACCTATGAAGTTTTATGATTATATATGGCTAATAACCACCTACCCATGTGCATATAAAATGGACCATGTATCCATCATTATTTTCCTATGGTCTAGCAATATCTTGAGTTACCTTCTCACAACATATTTCACTGTGTACTCAAAAAGTAAAAATTCCTTTCAGTCAGTGTGTGTAAGGAACTTAATCATTAAAGCGAAAAGTTGTAATCACCAATCAAGTATTAATTAATTTTGGAATATATGCTATAGTTTATTTAATTAACCTACTATGTTACTCTGAAGGCTTTTTTTCTGGTTTCTAAAAGAGCATACAATAATTGAGCAAATTGCCTTGGTCTTTCAGCGGTAAAAACATTCTGTTTAGCTAGGGTGAGTCTGATGATACCAACCAGCTCAGTTGACCTTATATTTATGTGCCCAACATCTTACCTTTAACATCCTCAACAACTTATTTTATGCTCTATTTGAATTTACCTATTTATTGCTCATGTAAGAGTTTTTTTGTAATTTCAGACCTTACTTTTGTCTTGCCCCAAATCAATGGATTTGCCACTGAGTACTAACCCTCCCCCCCAACCCCGCATGTAGGGTGTTCTGGAAAGATTCTGACAATAAGCTTAAATCTCACCTTTCTGTGTTTGGCAAGTGTGTCTGATGGCCAGGCTAAAGACAATCAGCCTCTGGTTACACCTTTTTTCAGTAATGTGCATAATCAAACAACTGCATGAATCGTGAAAGTAACATGGGAACCGCTTTCAAGAGAATTTGTAAATCTTCTGTCCTTCAAGACAGTTATAAAAAGGAGCAACAATATGCATAACCAAGAGCAAGATTTGCCTTGGAGATTTTACTTCCCCTGCTAGTACCTCATCTCTGCCTTTGCATTCTCAACCAATATTTATCTCGTCTCATGGTGTACCTAAAAAGATAACTTATTATCGCTATGCCCATATATATATCTGGGCATATACATATGCCCAGATATATAAATATCTGATATGATTTTTGAGCCAAACTATTCCATTTCAAATGATTATAAAAATCAATTAGGAAATTGAGTGTTTCAACCGTACATTATCATTATTTATTATTTAGCATCAGAATAAATTTTAAAACCATAAAGTAAGTTTCCATTAGAGTAAGAGTAAATGAAAAATCTTACTCTTGCTGCTTTCCAATGATGTAATATTAGCTGTTTATTTACCTTCTTTGAATCGCTTTCCTTATTCATAAATTGAGGTATTAAGCCAAAAGTCAAGCTACAAAACTGAATGGATAACGAAAGAGTTTGGTAACCTCAAAAGGGACCTAAGGCAGGATTATAATCTGTTTTGTGGTTTTTAAAATGTATTCCAGAAAATGAATTTTGGATTTGTTTATTCAGCTCATTACATTCTTTGCATTTTTCAAAAGGAACAAAATAATCCGTTTGAACTCCTGATCCCTGCCATGTTCTGGTTGATTTTGGCATCCAGCTGCGCTCCTTATATAGCCATGAGCAGCATTGATGATTATAAGGTAACAGTGAGTAACTGAGACTTGCATTACTCGGTACAATTATATGCTGAAGGTAATATAATTACAGTATTTTTTAAGAGGCTATTTTATATGTTTAATTGAGCAGCGAATTCAGACATAAATTCTAAGTTATAAAAATTAAAAGAGGTTTTACAAATGGAAATATACATAATATAGATAAATAGATTATAGAGAATGATTCTAAAATGTATATGGATATACAAAGAACTTAAAATAGACAAAATAACTGAAAAACAAAGTTGAGGGATTTATGCTTCTGACTTCCAGGTTTGCTACAAAATTATAATAACTAAGAATGTGTTGTACTAATTAAGTATAATCATATATATAAAATGGAATAGACATTTCAGATATAAACCCACACATATCATCAATTTGTTTTCAATAAAACTGCCAGGGAGCTAAAATGGGTAAGGTTCATCTTTCCAGCGAATTGAATGGAAACTTGATAATCATTCTGAAAAAGAATTTTATCAACTCTTACCTTACACCATACACAAAAATGATTTTGAAATGAACCATAGATCTTGTGGTAGGCAAATATTTCTTAGATGGGACAGGAGAAGCATGAACCATAAGAGAAAATAATATCTTGAACTTCATCAAATTCAAAACCTTTTGCTCTTTGTAAAACACCAATAAGAAAAGAAAAAGCTACGGGCTGGAGAAAAAAATATTCACAATGCATATGTATCTCACAAGAGATTTATATCAAGAATAAAAGAATTCTTACACCTTTGTAATATTAATAGAATATAGCCTAATTTTAAAGATGGGCAAAATATTCAAACAGATACTTCACCAAAGAAGATACATGGATGGAAAATATGCCATGAAGAGATGGCTAATATCATGAGTAATTCAGAGAATAACCCTGGTGAGATACCTTTTCACACCAAATAAAATGAGTAATGTTAAAATGACTGACAATATCAAGAGTTTGTGAAGATGTGGAGAAACTGGAATTCTCACACATTGCTGGTGGGAATGTAACTCGTACAATCACTTTGAAAAAAATTTGACTCTTTCTTATAAAGTTAAAAATACACTTATTGTATGACTCAGCTATTCCTCTCCTAAGTGTTTACCCAAGAGAAAAGAAAACATCTTTCCACAAGCAGACTTGTACATTAATGTCCTTAGCAGCTTTATTCACAATAGCCAACAACCTGAAACAATCCAAATGTCCTCCAAGCTATGAACTTATATAAATATTATTATAGCCACGCAATGGACTAGCACTCAGCAATACAAAAGAAGGAACAGCTAATAAACTCATCAACATGAATGAGAAACGAAAGAGTAGATAATGAATGATTTCTTTCTTCCTTTTTTTTTTTTTTTGTGCGTGTGTGTGAAACTAGTCCATAGTGACAAAAAGCAGACCTGTGGTTACTTGTAACAAGCAATAAAGGTTAGTGACTAAACAAGCATGAGAAATTTGGAGTTTAAAGGAAATTTCTATACCTTGATTATGATGGTGATACAGGAATATATATATACAGTCATTAAATCTCATGTAACTATATATTTAATATGGGTACTTTTTATTGTTTGAAAGTTATATTTCAAAAAAGTAAATTAAAAAGAGATTGTTGAAATAAAAGGAAATGATGTTTTTGAAACTGTGAGAACTTGGAGAAATAAAAAGAAAATCCCAATGTTTAACTGATAATCTATTTATAAGTTTTCATTCACAGACACCCTTTCATTAATCCAAATGATTCTTTAATGTGCCTACAAATTACTGGACCATTTGGTTAAAATGAAGATTGTGATTCAGTTGATTTGAAATGGAGACAAATGTTGAGTAGTAATCGTAAGGTGGTGAATTTATGATAATCAATGCAGGCCAACTCACATTAGCTTTACTTAGAAGTTCCAATACAATATCCTTTAATGACTCCCTTTTTGTAGCTTTAATACAGAAAATCCATGAAACCTTGCATAAGCATCTCTGTTTTCTCAATACCATCTTCATCTGTGTCACTTCCCCTTCAAAGTGATTCTGTTGCCCAAGAGAAGAGAGAATGTATTATAGAATATTATCTGTGTAATGTTCCC
This sequence comes from Rhinolophus hipposideros, assembly GCF_964194185.1. NCBI lineage: Eukaryota > Metazoa > Chordata > Mammalia > Chiroptera > Rhinolophidae > Rhinolophus > Rhinolophus hipposideros. The sequence goes on along the minus strand of NC_138066.1, from coordinate 43,986,056 downwards.
TTTCTAGAGTAGAACCTCCAGGAATCTTGGGAAATGCCATTTACTGGCCTGATACAACTGTCAGTCATTCTGCTACTAACATAGTCCAAACTTAAAACTTCTCCCGTAGAGAACATGAACACTTTCTTTGGCCTATGTGATGCCATGATTTCACCATGTTTCTCCTAATCCTCTCTCACCTCTAAATTTTGGAAATCCTCAGATCTCAACCTCTGGCTCTCTTTTCGTGTTAGATATCATTGTCTCCTAGGCAAGTTCGTCCCATCCGAAGGCTTCAAATCCCTTCTGCCTACTGGTCACTCACAGATTTGACACTAGCCCCGATCTCTAACTTGTAATTCCAATGCGGATCCAAACACTTTTCGCAGCTTTTCCACCGGAGGCATCACGACACTCAAACTTCATGCTTCCCAAACTGAATTTATGATATTCTTAAATATGTTCCCCCTTTCATATTGTCTGTCTTCATAAAGGTCAGCAGTACACATCAGTTATCCTGTCAGTAACCTAAAACCATCCTTCATTCCGCGCATAGCTTCACCCACATATTGAGTCGATCGCCAAGTCCTTACAATTGTACTACCTGAATGGACCTGTGTTGGGAGATCTTCATATGAATCCATAGGTCAAATTACATCTCAGACAGGAACATTGTTTAGCTAATCAGTGACCATCAACAAACGAATGTAAATATTTAAAAAATATATATATGTATATGTGTATATATATATGTATATATATTCAAAATTTTTAGAAAGGTTTAATATACGCCAAAACCACATCACTTGGTAAGTGGTTTCAAAATATGTAATTTAGTAGTTTATTCAGCGAATGGCAAGTGGTACAAAATACACCTATACTTATGAATGTATGTATATTGATGTACATATACATAAATATTTGGGTGGGTAATAAATGTTTGAATGTGTGCTATGGCAAAACTACTGTAACATGTCATTTATTACTTAGATTAATCTAATACTTAGATTAAAAAGACAAAGCAATTAATACACACACATGTGCAATCTAGAAAAGAGAGAGAAAGAGAAGTTCATACTGAGTTCAAGCAGAGCACTGATGGGAAGTAGGAAGTAAGCTGCTTAGATAATGACCACCCCTGTAAGTCATTAACCACTGTTTTGTTTACTGCATTGTTGGTGCCCTGATTATTCTGAGGTCTTCTTTCACATATTTCTATCAGATGTGTGATGGACATCACTGCTGTGAATTAAAGCAGCAAACTGATCTTTTTTTTTTTTTTTGCACATGTGGGGATACCTTTATTCCCACCCACCTCCTTACCGCCACAAAACCTCAAGCCAGTCAACCTTTCTTGATTGTTTTCTCAAGTCTTTTTTTTAATTAAAGTTTATTGGGGTGACAATTGTTAGTAAAGTTACATAGATTTCAGGTGTACAATTCTGTAATACCTCATCTACATATATATCACATTGTGTGTTCACCACCCAGAGTCAGTTCTCTTTCTATCACCATATATTTGATCCTCTTTACCCTCATCTACCACCCCCGCACGCCCCTTACCCTCTGGTAACCACTAAACTATTCTCTGTGTCTATGAATTTTTGTTCCTTATTTGTTTGTCTTGTTCTTTCATTGTTTTCAGTTTTAGATACCAAATATCAGTGAAATCGTATGGTTCTGATCGTTTCTATTTGGCATTATCCATATCCCTTGGTCCAGATAACATGTGTAGCCATGATGCAGAATTATTACAAATGGAGGTTTTGCTTGAGTATTTTCTTACATAACCTACATTCTCTTAAGTGTCAAATTGAAATACCACTCTGTACCTTTGCTGTCTCCTACTCAGAACAAAGCTTGGTCCCAGCTACGGATTTCAGGGCTCTTCCCTTCTGCTTACTGGTTTGGGCAGGCGCTGGTGGATGTTCCGATGTACTGGTTGATATTCCTTTTCATGTATCTGATGGACTACATTTTAAGCCTCCACGATTCTATTTTTACAAGTATAAATCAGATTATGCAAGTAAGTGACAATATTCATAGGACAAATATTGTATGCTTTAATTTGAAAATTTGAAGATACAAATTGTTTTCATTGATATTCACATTGTCATGAATTTGATAACTATAAAACCCCGTGCTATGACAGTGTTTTGGATCCTAAATGTTTTTCTAAATTGCATTTGTCTTTAATTAAAGTCAACATATTCCTGTTGATTTCAGATCCCATGCGCCATTGGTTACGCCATATCACTTATCTTCTTTACATATATAATTTCGTTTATTTTTCGCAAGGGGAGAAAAAATAGTGGCATTTGGTCATTTTGCTTCTTTATTGTAAGTATGTTTCTTTTAAACATTTATTTTATATGTGCAATGTACAATTCTGAGCTAATACTTTAAAATTTGCCCTTGTTAGAATGATAAATTAATATTTCGGTCTAAAATATTTTGTTTGCTTTAGGTACAGATTCTTTTCAAAGTCTGCATCTTTTTTTCTTCCTATTTCTACCGTTGTCTTTCTTTAAAAGTAGCCCAATTTTTCTAGAACCATAAAATATTTACCAGAAGCAAATCTGGAAAAATCTGTATTTTCTTTTTACTGAAAAAGAAATAGCTCCAAAGACCTCCACAAAATTACACGAGATAACACACACTGTTACTAGCATAGTTAAAACTACAAACTGCTTCTCCAACTCTCTACCAAGAATTAATTTCATAAAGCAACACTTGTTTTATCTAAATTAGGAGGGGAAATACATGTAATCTACAAGCATCTATTCTAATTTCCTGTCATTTCAGGATACCGCAAAATAAATTACAAATTCAACAAACATTTATTGGCTTCCAACAATGTGTCCCAAAGTGAGACTTATCATGGAGAAAAAAAATAGACAGTTTCAACACTGAAAGTTCATGCAGAGGGCAAACAGATGAGTAAACAGCCACTTATTAAAACAAAATGATAAGGCAAAAGTTATTGAGATATCATCTGTCTTTAAAAGTCTGTTACGCAACTGAATAACAAAGAGGTCTATGAAAACCATAGATGAGTTAGATTTGTTCATGAAAGCGAGAGCAGAGATTTCCTTTAGAGAGTGAAACCTGAAGAAGTGTAAGATTTCAACAGCTAGAGAAGAATGATGGTGCAAATAGAAAATAATAAAGGAAGTCCAGGCTAGCAGAAAGTCCTGGGAACTGGTCATAACATGTTGGACATGGATAGAAAACAAGGTGTAGCCTGAATGTGGTCCTAGTTATGGTGAAAATAATGGTTGAAACAATGACTGACTTTAAATGATGTGCTCGAGGATTCATTCTACAGACAGTGGAAAGCCATGGAATCTTAGAGTGCAGGAAAGATACATGACCAGAGATGCACTTTCAGGAAGAATATTCTGAAAGCCATAAAAGTAATGATTTGTAACACAGAAAAATTAGAAGTACAGAAACTTTCAGGAAGGCAGTGCAACAGTTTAGAAGAAAAAAAATCTGAGAGCGTCAGGTGTCCCTATAATTTTCTCTTATCCTTTAATTTTGTATTTTAGAATTTCTACTAAGCCACTTCAAGTTATTAAATGCTTATATTTCTCCATTGGTATAATTAACAAAAGTCTTCTTTCACTGTTGTTGTTTTATTCCAATTTCAATTTTTACCTATGCTTATTGCTTATCTACGGTTCTAAATTTTACCTCCAAAAACAATATACACCACTTTTTTTTTCCTTTTCTGTAATTAAAATATCCTATACATAGTAGTTCCTGTATTGATTCTGTGATTTTTCTTTCATGATACTCCAGGCCAAAGGAATTTGGCTAAATCACTAAGAGAAAATGTCAGTGGAGATATGCTGATTTCAGCTTGGTTTTTGAGGTTGGAATGGAAATTAGGAATATCTCCAAGATGAGCCATCTCAATTTGGAACATCTGCTATAGTTCAGAATGATTAACACACGTATTTGTATTTTCTTTAGATCACCTTCTTCTGTGTGGCTATTTTTCTGGTGGATTACTATGTTTTACTGTATATCATCACCTTTTTAATACCACACACCACATTAATTGGCTGCATGTTCATATCTATTCGTGTAAGTAATACCCCCATCTGTTCCAGTGTCCTGGAACTCATGACCAATTGTGAAAGCTTTGCTTAGGGTTGGAACAACATGTGAAATATGCATGACATTTGACGATTTCTACTTCATGGATTCCAATGGAATTTCTTCCAGATAGGATGATATACTGCAGCTGAACTGGAATAGAAAAGCTGGCCCCGATGAATGGGTGGGGAGGAAGGATAATGGGTGATGAACAATCAAGCAGCCTTTACACTTATTCTGGGCATTACACAGCTTTAAAAGGAGGCAAATGAAATGTCCTTAATTTGGGGGATTTCAGGGTTCTAGAGAAGTTCTCAATGTGAATAAAATACCCCCTTTTTTCTATGGGATGACTTCCATACTGCTACAAAAGGCAGGAAGTTGCAGTATGTGGGCGAAGAGGTATCCGTGGGTGAAGGGAAGGAAAGAAAGGGACCTGTGAAAGGAACAATGGGGACAGGAAGTTCTGTCTGTATGATAAGGATAAATCCTGCCTCTCTCACTGTTTGGAGAGGCTAGCACAGACACCCAAGACTTTCTCACCTGTGGATGAATAACTATTGCTTCAAATAAAAGCACAGTGGCTCATAGACCTTGGGCAGAAGGAAGACAGCCCCTCACAACACATTATAAAAAGGACACTTAGCCAACACTCTTGGTGAAATCGGGGGTCATGCCAGTAGGGCTATTCAATGGCCCAATCACCTTTCTATGAATAAAATTCATGAAACAAAAAAACTTCCCGTTTAACCATTGTGTTTCTTTTTTGCAGCTTGTTTTGTTTCCTCTGTTTAGTGGAGAACCAGCAGGTGCAGAGCCCTTTCTGGTATTCCTAATTGTAAGAACACACACTTCATTAAAAATTATCATGTATTTTACAAAACTGAACCATTTTAATTCCTGTAAACTTGATGAAACTTTTTATTAAGGTGGATATATAGGTGTTTGTAGCCCATAGAGATAAAATATTTATGAAATATGGAACAATTTTTTCTATAAAGATCAACTAACCAGATAATACACTTCCCAAATTTTGATAACACTATACAACTATTCTGGGAAATGAAGTAATGTTATCGCATAATTATATTTGTTTCTAGTGTTTCTGTAAACAAGATTGAAACTGAATTTGATAGTTTCACAATTTGACAAATAGTTTATTGGAAATTTTAATGGTTTTGCCAAATAATTCTTTGTAGAAGTCCAATTGTTCCTAATTCACTTCTGATATGAAACCGTTTTCTTTTACTGTTTCTAATTGTGCATCTCTCTCTCTCTCTATTTCTAGCCTTTCCTTCATTGTATCATCTTTGTTTTTATTCTTCGATGTCTGGAATGGAAGTTTGGAAAGAAATCAATGAGAAAGGATCCGTTATTTAGGTTGGGAATCAAATTGGATTCTTTCATTTCAGTGATCAATATTTTAAAATATTTTTTCATGCATAAATTAATCCATTAACAAACAAGTGCCAAGTGCTAGGATAGGCTGAGGTAGTAAACATATGCCAATACAAATCATAGAGGTCTAGGTATGTAAACCAAGGAAGGTTATAAATAGTGGAGGAAACAGACCTGAAACATTGCATATTAAGGGCTCCATCAGACATTGTGTGCAGTGGAACACTGGAGAAAGTTACAAGCAGCTAGTTCAGTTTAAATAGCAATAAATTTGAATGGATTGGCAGTAGAAGGAATGCTGCTGCTCCAGAAATGAAGACTAGAATCACCAAAAGGTCCAAGACAGTGATAACTGTGCTTTTTTCCTGTGGGAGTGAGAAACCCAACTGGTAGGTCATAGACTAGTTCAGTTATGAATGGAACTTAAAAGCTGAGACTTTTTCTTTTCGCACCATTCAAGTACACAGCCATAAACATTTTTTTCCCTTTTTGTCTTCCAAACTATATCAGTTTCATTTTTAACTATTACAGATAGTTGGGTGGGAGACTTCCAAGATGAAAGAAGACCTTTAAGAAATCTTGTAAGATCAGTATGGGAGATTACGTTGAAGGAAGAGAGAATAGAATGAGATATATTCTGGGTATGAGGGACAGAGTTAGAATGGAGGAGAAAGAGGGAATCTGACGTATTCCAAAGACATGGCCAAGTTTAATAGGAGATCAAGCATCTTACTTGTACTTGGGGGTGGTTATCTGACTTCAAATATTCTGACCTAGTTTCCCTATAAAAATGTAATGATAACATGTTGGTGCCAAAGCTAGGGTTCCCAGAAAAATTATTTCATTAAGCTATGATATTAAAATTCTTTGTTGGGTAATAAGTACTAAGTTACCTATTGATATTTTTAAAAACTGATGTTTCTATAAATGAGTAGAATGAAAGATGTGTAAGAAGCAATGGTTATTAAATATAGTACTAGTACCATTAAAGGAAGGAGGGCTCACAGCTCTGAAGGGGGATTATGATGGCTCATTAATTATCAATCTATTCAAATATAAGACTTAAAGAAGGTGGTATTCACGATACATGGGTGAAAACCCCAAATCAAATACTAATGGATGGTTTTGGCTCCAGAATTTTCCCGAGAAGCAGCGATGTCTGCCAAAATCCAGAAGAGCCAGAAAGAGAGGACGAAGATGTTCAGATGGAAAGAGAGAGAACAGCAAATGCCTTGAGCTTCACAAACTTTGATGAGGTAAAAACACACAAAGTAGGTGATTTCATCCAACACAAACATTTGCCAGTTAAAGTGGCCTGTCTACAAGTCTAATTCTCAAATGATGTTGAGTTTCTCTAATTCAGACAAATGAGAATCACTGCTTGATTTTACTAGGTAGTCATTTTTACATCTCGACGAGCAGAGTAAAAGTTATGTTAACTTGCTTCGTCTTTCGTAGAATAAAAAATCAAAAAGTGGAGTGCAACTGAAAGTGCAAAAGCCGGGAAAGAACATGTGGATTTTTGTGGATTTTAGAAAGTGAGCCAAGTGGCACTTTCTTGTACAAAGTTCAGGATGCAGTCCAATCCACAGCATGTCGTTTTGTCCGTGGAGGGTGATTCGGTGCTTCTCTCATCTCTATGTTTCCGTTCTGAGAGACGGGCCAGCTGCATACAATAATGTGTTCCTGAGTAACTGCTTTTATAGGAGAGGAAAACGATAGCCTCTTCTGTTGAAAAATAAGTGCTAGCCTGGGAGAATGGCCAATAAATGTGTCACCTAGTAGAAGGTCTTCTCTGATGCATGGCTTGTGCAGCGAGGGGCCAACCCTGTGGGTTAATAGAGCTTTTTATAAAGTTAATAGGGAGAATGAAAGTCTGACATGATTTACTTATCATTTACAGAAACCAGTCGTCATTGCTAGCTGTCTACGCAAGGAGTATGTAGAGAAGAGGAAACACTGCTTTTCCAAGAGGAAGAAGAAAATAGCCACAAGAAATGTCTCTTTCTGTGTTAGAAAAGGTTGGACACAGTGGCCCTTCCTTCCACTGCTGGCTCAGGGCCCCCCTTACGGTTCTTGATGAGAATCATTCTGTACACCACCTCTTGGTTCACACACAGACCCATCAGCTGGCGACCTTGACAGCTCCTTTTACATAGCTCGTTTCAACATGAAATTAATTAACTTATGCCCATGGATAGGGGCTTAGTCACATCAACAGGAAGCCATAAGTGCTCTATTAAAATGAACCATTGAGACCATAACATTTCTATTTAATGAACACGATTGGTTTCCTGATGCTCATTTTTCACAGGAGAACTAACGGGATGTGCTAGTAGATTCTGAAGACTGGGCCAGCAGATGTTAGATGGTCTCATTTTGTGACATCTCACAGCACTTAGGATCACTGGAGACAGAGTCTGACACACCTAGTTTCCAAGAGCAGCTTTGTCACTATCCATCTGTGTAACTTTGGGCAATTAACCTCATCCCTAAGAGCTTCTGTCCCCAAATGTGTAAGAAAGGATTGTGATAATGACCTCTCAGGGTAGTGGTGGGGGTTGTGACAATTAAGTGAAATACTATATACAAAGCACGTGGCACAACACTTGGCGCATAGCGAGATTGCAGACTCATTCTTAATTTTACTATTAAAATCAGCCAGTATTAAGTGTAACCTCTTTTGTCTGTTTGTTTCAGGTGAGGTTTTGGGATTATTAGGACACAATGGAGCTGGTAAAAGTACATCCATTAACATGATAACTGGAGACACAAAACCAAGTGCTGGACAGGTAGGTGAATTATGTGGAAAATATGGTATTTAGTCATGCTCAAAATAAAAGTTATAAGATGTTAAAACTTTGTAAATAACAAAATCTCATTCAATCATTATATAGTTGAAGTGATCAATGCAGCAGAATAATACATCACAAATTATCACATTAATAACACAAAATGAATCACTGAAAGAGGAATGATTATTCATGCCTCCAAAGGCATTTGGAGGGAATGTCCAATGTCAGATCAGAAATCAACATCAGAATCCATACGAACTCTATTTATAGGACCAAAAAGCACGTGGATTTGCACTTTCAATGCGCACTGCCCTCCCAGTTTGTAATGCTTTAATCTTGAATAAAAATGTTTGTATAAACACCTTTCTTAAGCAACCAAATTCATGGTCCTTCAAAAAGTGCTTAGGTACTGGGACACATATTTTGGTTCAAATACACTATCTTGGGGTTGTGTTTTCAAGGATTGGCTCGAAGTTGAGCAGCAGGGTGTGAATTCAACTCATTTATACTTGCAGTGCAACTGTCTAAAAGGGCCAGGCAAACAGCAAAAAAGCTGATTTATTATAGACAACATGAGGTATAGAGAAAACTTTTCCCCAAAATTCTATGGCAGAAGATAGAGAGCCTTAAAGAGCTCCTTGGAAAGCACGTCCAGGGGAAGGAGAGAACAGAATCTGAGGAGGAGGTCTGTGGAACTACACCAAAGGAAGGAGGTTAGTGGTCAAGCCCACCACAGGAACAACCGCCAGGAATGTGACTGACAAATAGCCCGCTAAAGAGGAAGGAGAAAATATATTCGCAGTCCCTCTGAAGCCGAGGTATTCATGAAGCAGACCTCTCAGGGATGTTGGTAACTAGCCAAGCCCAACTGGACTCCTTAGTTCCACCGAGACCACCCTCCAATTCAATCACCCCCAGAACCCCAAATCAATATTCTATTTCTCATTAAGCATGGGCAAAAGAGGTAACTGTTCATTGATGTATTGGAACGAAATATTTTAAAAGGTAAGATCTTAATTATAAAGCCAACTATTAGGGTCTCATGAAATCAGCTTTAATCAGATCAGCCAGTGTGATCTTTATAAACAATATCACTGTCCTGCTTAACTACTGTCAATGACCTCCCACTGCAGTAAGGCTGGAAGGAAACCTCCGCTGCTTGTCAGGAGCTGGTTTCTGTGTCCCTTCTGTCTCATCTCTCTCTTCTCCACTTGATCACTCTGCTCCAGCCCCCCTGGCTTTGCTTTGGGGCTCAGAAGACACTGAGCATCATCCCTTCCCAGAGCTTTGTTCCGCCCCAAATCCCTTTCTTCTGGCCTTTTCCACGGCAGGCGTCCTCTTGCTCTTCTGCTGAAATGGCTCCTCAGCAGACAGGCTTTCTCTAAGCACCCCACCTAAAGTTACTTCCCCTGCTTTTCTCCATCCCAACCTCCAGAATATTTCCATAACCGCACCACTTATGATCCGTATGCATTCTGCTGCCTCATTTCTCTGCTTGTTTACTACCTGGTTCACTCAGTAGAATGAAAACTTCCAGTAACCAGGGCACTGGCCATTCCATTTGGATGCTCACTGCATCCAAAGCAGGCAGCTCAGTATTTGTTACATCAGCAGTTCTCAAAACACATTTCATCAGTGACTGAAGCTCAATAACGAGTACTTAATGTACGTCTTTCAGAGTGCAAGGAAAAGAAAATTGGATATAAATTTTTGGCCATGATGGCGAGAACACCACACTTGTGAGATACTTGTTTTGCAGCTTAGATGATGTTGTGCATACGTTGGTTTCCATGTACTTCCTCTCTGACAACCTTCCCCCGGTGCAAACTGGTTACAGATGACTAAACCCAATGAGATCCTAGAACTTCTCTAGTTTTTGTAGGTTTATAAGGAGCAAGGTGTCATGGCAACACAGAGATGCAATGCAGGTCGTAGGGTCTGAGCGTGAACTTTTCTCTGCAGGTGCAACTAAAAGGGAGCAGCGAAGGGGACCCCCTGGGGTTCCTGGGGTACTGTCCTCAGGAGAACGCGCTGTGGCCCAGTCTGACGGTGAGGGAACATCTGGAGGTGTTCGCGGCCGTGAAAGGGCTGAGGAAAGCGGACGCTGCCGTAGCCATCACACGGTACATGGGGGAGACACACCCGTTCTTCCTTCATGGGAAACTGAGGCCCAGAGACTTGTTGCTGACTCAGACCACATTGGGTAGATTTGTAATTAGAAACTGAGTTCCCCGATTTCACAGGGATATTTTTTCTCATATTAAGTATGGAAAGAAAAAAGTCAGTATTCATTGGTAAAATTGATTTAAAAAAAATACTAAAATTTAAATGTAATCTATCCTAGGACAGCTATTTGGACATCACGAAATGTGTTTATATTCTTTTAAATGGAAAGATTATCTTTTTTTTTTTGGTGGGCAGGGGGCGGGGGAGGAAGCAAAACAATCAATTGTAGGATGGCCAGGCATCTGTTCTCAGAACCACATTTCTGAGCTCTGCTCCTCATCCTGGTCCTGCGTGGCCCCGTTTCCCTGTCGACGTGTAAGGCTCCTTTGTATCCTCCAGGTTGGTAGATGCGCTCAAGCTGCAGGACCAGCAGAGGCGTCCGGTGAAGGCCTTATCCGAGGGAATAAAGAGAAAGGTAGGGGCGGGGCTCGGGGTTCCTCTGCGCAGCCCACAGGTGGGGCCAGACGCGCTGCTCCTCTCGTTCCAGCTGTGCTTCGCACTGAGCATCCTGGGAAACCCGTCGGTGGTGCTGCTGGACGAGCCGTCCACTGGGATGGACCCCGAGGGGCAGCAGCAGATGTGGTGAGGAACGCTACCTGGTCAGGATCAGTGTGGACGCCTTGCAAGACATTTGTGAATTGTTTTACTCCTGCACAAATTCTCCCTTAAACTGTTTCTTAATGTGAAAAACAAAACACACAAAAAAACACTTCCATATTATTAGTAAAACTGATACTTTGACCAAAAAAGTAAAAAACAACAACAACGAAAAATGCCATCTTTTCCTGGTATTTCCTAACCATGCCTCATTAAAGGAAAAATAAGCACTGGCAGGGCCCAAACATACTCACTCTGCGTATTACAATTGCTCGATTGAGCTGTTAGGTAGTTGTGGTGCAGCTCTGTGACACAGTATGACACAGTCATATAGTGTCATCACATAGGATGGGAATTCTCATTAGATTGCAAGGGTGGGGGCAGAAGGAGAGTTTTGAATGTTGTCGTGTGTTTATTGAGCATTTATTTGTTTTTACTAGGTCATGACAAGTCTGTGCACTTTGGTACCATTCTGTTCCCTCTGCACAGCGTTTTCACCTGCAGCCTCTTGCTCAGCATTCCTCCTTCAATAAAACCTCATAATAAATATTGTGTTCCGTGAATTCCCCTCCCACCTGGCTTGCCCTTCCTCATCCCACCTGCCCTCTGAAGAGTCCTCCCTTGCTTAATCTCTTTTTGCTAATTATTCACAGTCATGCCCATTATAAATCCTTTTCTCTATCCATTTCTGATTAATTAGAAGACTTCTTTAGTTGCAAATATTCTCTTGACAACATAGGCAGGCGATCCGGGCCACCGTTAGAAACACGGAGAGGGGCGCCCTCCTGACCACCCATTACATGGCAGAGGCTGAGGCCGTGTGTGACCGTGTGGCCATCATGGTGTCCGGAAGGCTGAGGTGGGTGCTTGTCCAGCCATCACTTGACCCCCAGCTTCATGGCTGGAAGAATTTGTCTGTAGGCAGAGAGAGATCAGCATGAAGAGTTGGAACCACTGCACCTAGGTCTAACAGTAAAGCCCTCAAAACAACACCAGTGGTAAACCAGGAGTCTCAAATGTTGCATTCTGTGTCTTTTTCTTTTTCTGTTATGACCTGCTGCTCCTCCCTCCAGATGTATCGGTTCCATCCAGCACCTGAAAAGCAAATTTGGCAAGGATTACCTGCTGGAGATGAAGGTGAAAAACCCCACCCAAATGGAGCCCCTCCACACTGAAATTCTGAGGCTTTTCCCCCAGGCTGCCCGGCAGGACAGGTAAAGAGGGCGGCTGGTTTCGGTCTGGTGTCAAATGTCAACTTTTCTTTGTCAGTTTCATTGATTTATTGTCATTTGAGTCCACATTTAGCCCAAAAGGAACCCTAAAAGAAAGAAATGATTTGTTGGATACTGCAGAAAGTAAGCTGGAGAAGAGACGAGCTGATGAAGCACGTGTTGTGGTCCTACTATGTGCTGGGCACTGTCCTGGTCTTGTATTATTCAGTCCCCACTGAAACTTTCCAAGGTAGACACTGGTGTTCCAGTGAAAAATGAGATGATTTCAAAAGGGCATTGTGAAAGACTAGCCTTTAAAAGGACCTTAATAAATGGAATTATTATCTTTAGGAGTAGGAAATTGGTAGACATGTTAGATCAAATGACAGGTAACAAGTGGCAGAACTAGGATGTAAAGCTCATTATTTTATTCCAAATCTATTAACATTTCCAATTTTATATAGAGTCTGGTAATGAAACTATTCTCATGAAAGTAATACATTAAAAAAATCAAAGATTAACTTTAGGGTCATTTTGACACCTAAAATTCACTACAGAAGCCAGGTAGGTGATTTAGGAGTTAGGGGGGGAAACAGTAAGAAAAATAAATCATAATGACAAGGTCAGAAAGTATATTTCTACAGTAGAATATAAATAATAAAACAATGCTGTAACTCAACGTACAGCCCAGGACTGAGTAGAAATATGTCATAAAGGAGTAGGGAATGAGCAAAATGCATGAGAATGATTGTCCCATAAATATACAAAATAGTATCTTGTAGTATCTTTAGATATACAAAATAGTATCTTGTAGTATATTTAGATACAAAATCGAAATCTTCCTGATTTCCAAATGACAAAAAGGCAAACATCTGAGAAACAAATTATTTTAAAAATTGTTGCTGAACGATATTTGGCACTGAATTTTTGGAGAACTCTAGTCTCCTCACCAGAGACTCAATTATGTTATCCTATGTGAGGAAAGCAGTTTGAGTAGGAGCGGGGGAAGGTGGGAGAGGTGTGAATTCTCTGGAGAATAGACTTAGATTTCCACCCAACTTGGGAAACGCTAAGAAACTACCTGGTGTCAGTGCCTGGTTGGAAGATGAAACCAAGGAGTTAAGTGTTTAGCTTAAAAAATAAGGTGAAAGGTGACTGGCAAATCTAGAAATTTCATTTATGCTGTACCTGCTCACCTCCATCTAAGAATGGTAAACTGTCTGAGTCTTACTTTCCCATCCCCAGTTCTCCTTTTGAATCGCCTCCTTTTTACTACTATGGATTCACCCTAGACATTTCACCTACACCAAAGCAACTCTTATTTACAGAAATAAAGACCAGAGAGATGTTTGTACTCGGTTTCCGTCTGCCACAAGTGGTATCAACCTCTCTCTCTCCTCCTCTCCTCCCAGGTATTCATCCCTGATGGTGTACAAGTTGCCGGTGGAAGATGTGCAACCTTTAGCCCAAGCTTTCTTCAAACTAGAGATGGGTAAGATAGATAAAGTTTGAAATAAGATGCTGAAAGCAGAATTTCAAATGATAAAATAAATTAACCACATAACAAAATGAAATGAGACATAATATGTTAAACTGAAAAGTTAAAATCTCAAATTGAATTTTAGGAGTATAATATGAAGGAAGTGGAGAGATTCTGGGGGAGAGAGGTTATGGGAGTGATTTTCACTTTTGCTTTGTGAGTATTTTCCACGTATTTTTGTATGTATATATTGGTATCAGCTAAGTCAAAACTTAGTTATATGTGCATTCAATGAGAATGCTTTCTTTGGAATATTGATGCTTGTGTATTTAAAAATAAATTTTTGTGGCCTTGCAGATTGTTTCATTGCCTTGGGCTCTATATTGAGAAACTGACATCTCGTTTGGTCATTAGGACAATCTCCTTGTGTCTGCTGCACTTGAAAGTTCACCACACTGCATTTGTCATTGCCAGGTTCATGTTTTCCTTGCCATCTGAGCCTGTCAACTCTGCTACTCTGCATTGTGCTGGCCAGAGCTGCCTCCCCATACTCTTGTCATTGTCATTGCTCAATGAGATTTTCAATTGCTTGTCACCTTTCCTGAGAAGAGATTCGAGTCTCGTGGTTCTAAATGACTCTTCTTACTCCTGCTGATAGCATCCGGGGGTCACAGTGACCCCTCTTCTTTTCCATTCTCTGAGCAGAGCACCCCAGATTCTGGGCTGTGGGGTCATTCACAGCTCTGCCCGGATTGGCACTGCGGCCAGTACTAGCCTGGTACCTTTGATGGTATATTTCAAATCTCTTACAGTTGATAGCATATTTCCAGTCTGCTGGGGTCTTATCAGGGCTCTAACTACCTGCCCAGTCCATTTTGGTCAAGGAGAATGGTTTTCAACTTAATTTGGGTCAAGCTGCAACGATGAAAACAGCCCATAAGGATTATCTGCTCCTTAGAAAACCACAGACATCTTTCTCTATGCAACCCTTTTCAACTTTATCTGATGCAACCCTTTTCAAAATATATCTGCCTTCCACCTCTTTCTGTGCTGAATGTGCAAAAATACCGGCTCTCCTGCATGGAAGGAAGTCATCTCAGCACCATTTCCTCCTTTAAACACAGCTCTCAAAAACTGCAACATAACAGCACCTTTCCCCCAGAAACTATGGGAATGCATTGGTGTTCTTTTAACTGAACACTATACTTAAACCATGAACGGCTATTATCTTAACCTTTTAATTTAATTTTTTAAATTGCTATCTCTACTGACTTCTAAGATCATCTGGATATAAAAATATATAAACCCCTAATGTACGTCCATCCTTGTGCAGTTAAACAGAGCTTCAACCTGGAGGAGTACAGCCTCTCACAGTCTACTCTGGAGCAGGTGGGTCAGTTTTAGAGATTTTCTATCCTCCATGGAATATAAATGTACAGTCAAGTGCATACTCTTTGCACTCATTTGGAGCTACAGAATGCAGTGTGACATCCCTCTCTCTTTATTCCTTGCCCCCTTTCAGGTTTTCCTGGAGCTCTCCAAGGAGCAAGAGCTAGATGATTTTGATGAACACGTCAATCTCTCAGTGAAGTGGAAACTTCTCCCGCACGAATAGCCTTGAAGCCCCACCTAGTCTATGTTTCTGTTCAAGCCTGTGGTTGCTTTTTAAGACATTTATTTTCATAGCATCAATGTATATTTTTAGAAGTTATATTGTAAACCCTGACATGGTTGTCCATGTGGTGGAGAGGAGGAGTGAGGGCTGGGCAAATTCAGGCACAACATGAACAGAGGCCCCCGACTGAGCCCCATTCCCAGTCACAGCCTCCGTATCTCTGCAGGTCACCCTGATCCCATTTTCCTGTATAATGCTGAATAAATCCATTTACTTGTATAATATTGTTTCTGTTTCTGAATATGATATACAACTTTTTTTTAATTTTTTTTATCAGAAACTTAAAAACACTGTTTTCTAACCTAGAATGAGAAATCCATGTGTTTACTCTTTTGAAAGTTTGAATCTTTGTAAAGCTGATATTTTAGTAAGAATTTAAGGACAATGTCAAAAAGTACCATACTTATTGAAATAGATTTTAATGTACTTTCTTATGGCTAAAAATATTAAAATATCATTGGTCATAATACCTGATATCAATAGATTTGACAACATATCCATTGGTAACACTATCAATAACATAGACATAGTCTGGAAAACTAAAAACTTGCCATTAGGAATGTATTATACATTTTTAAAAATTTCTATAAACTAACGGAGTCCAATTTTCATTGTATTTCTAAATCTAGGCTAAAGATGCTTATATTATAACTGATCTTTTATGGATATTTGCCACTTCGTCTCAGAAAGTTGATACATGTCTTAACAGGTCAAATGACCAAGTTGGTGAAAAACATAAAATAAATCTCATATATGTAGTTTCAAAATATGTTTTCTATTTCATGTATTTCATGTGTCTTTTTCTTGACTCAGTGGCCTCCTTCTTTCAAGTTCATTGCACTCTAATTGAAAATAATTTCTCTATATAAAAGTGAGTTTGCTGCTTTAATCAGTGTGCTACCAAAATGTAAAAGAAGAATATACCACACCATGAACAATGAAGTAAAAAGTGGAGACACACACATTTCCTAGGAAAATCTTCTGAAAATACAGGGTGCAATTACCATGCATAAAGTGTAGTTAAACAAGATTTGCTAAGTTGTGGAAATGATTCTCTGAGCTTTCCTACCAGTTCTTTGCGTATCCTTTCTTCCTTTTCAAAATCCCTGACCCTCCCAACCTCAGAAAATTCTTAGCATCCTAGAAAATTCTGCTCTGGAGAGCACCCTTCCCCTAACTATCTTCCAAAGCCCAGGCTCTTGTGAGGTCTGTTTACGCATCTTGTGTTAGGAACAAAAAGATGAATGAAACCCACTTCCTACCCTAGCAAATGCTGCTGTGTAGCAGTGATCTAGAGCATGACCTAAATTCAATCTTGGACCTACCATTTACTATCTGTGCAGACCTTGTTTCCTCATCTGTAAAATGGAGAGATCAGGACTCATTTAAGAGGGTTGCCATGACAACAAAAGTGACAAACAGCAGCACCAAACTGCTGCGTGGCAGTGCCCAGTGATGCCAAGAAGCTCTCCCACGCCCTGGACAAAACTTTGTTCATATCCGCCTCACTTCTCAAGGACATATCGATATGTCCCTGTTTTCACTTTATTTCCCAAGGGCCAGCAGAGGTGTTCAAATAATACACTGAACAGATTTATTTTAATAAGTCTTCACATTGCAACCCAAAGAAGTAATACAAACTAGCTCAGTTGTTTTTCGTTTATTTGTGTGTATGTTTTGACTTGAAGCTATTTGGCAGGTCAGCTGGAGAGATCTGGGGCAAGCAGATTTTTAACATCCAAGTGGCTTTTTACTTAGCCTATGGATTGAATGAGCCTTGATATCACAGACAACTAGGTCTTTGTAAAAATGACACTGACAACTGTGTCAAACCTGAGCTTAAGTTTTGCACCTGCTCTTTGGCAAGGAAAAGCCTGACCAACTCTTCATGTGGTTTCATGTGAGACCAAATCTGGTGATGGCCCCAAATCTGTATGCAGGGCTGAAAAAACAAATTAATACTTCTCCTCCCATTTTCTAAGTTCTTCTAGCTGGGCTAATAATCAAATTATCAGAGACAGATTAACAGGGAAAACTCAAATTTTAATACATGTGCATGGGGAATTCACATGTGCATGAAAATTCCAAAGATAGCAAGTCACCATTGTGTATATATGTCATTTTCGACAAAGGGGAAAAGAGGGAATGGGGTTTTAGATTTCAGAAGTGAGAATGGGTGATTTACAGGTAGCTGAGGAAGAGTGAAGACAGATGGCAGACAAATTCTTGCTGGACAACTCAGAAACAATGGGAAACCAGGTATCTAGCTGACAGGCCCCTGTCTAAAGCATTCCCCTTTACGATATTTAATTCTAGTTCAGCAAAGGTAACATCCTAAGACCTCCTTCTTGAAGCAGGTTTGTTGTTTTGTTTTGTTTTTCTTGTCTGAATCTCTTGGGCAGGAATGGCGGGAGGAACAAAGATTCACTCTGAGTCTGTTTCTTAATAAACAGCTTAAAATCAACATCTCAGAATGCTAAAGTGTTGATCCCCTTCAATTACAAAGGAAATCTGTTACCATAAATTTGGTACTGCACAGAGGATGGTGAACTTTGAAATGTTTGATGACCAGATGGCAGATGTTGACATTTCTGAGGCCAAAGAGAAAACCTGGAACTAAAAGCACAGATTCACTGTGCAGATTTTACTCCCAATGTATCACAGCTGATTGTATTTACAAGTCACAAAAGATAGGAAACATATTGCTGTGCAAAAGATCATTCTTCTTGTTCCTTATGGTTAATCCTACTCTCTCCATCCTTCTTTTAATCCTCACCTCACTTATGTCCTATAATGTTCTTTTACCCTCCTTTGTTTTGCCTTTGCTCTTGTTGTGTAGAGACCGTACAAAATTGTATTCAAGGGGAAACGTTCAATTAAATTAAATTGATTGGCATGGTAGAAACAATACTCCTGGCTAATGGACCAACATTTCTTTTTCAACCAGATGTACAATGTCAAGGAAATATGGCTTCTGTCTCCCTGTACCAGGCAACCTCTTGTTCCAGTTTCTATGCTTTTGATTCCTTTTCTACTCACATGTTTGCTTCCTCTCCTTCTCTCTAGGCCTATGACACTTTGAAAAACTTGTCCAAGACTATGTTGAATTAAAACTATGAGGGAGGATTTTTCCCCACAATTAAAAAAAACAAAAGTAGTGTCTTTCAAGATCCAGACAGGCCAAGTAATATATTATGTTGAACAAGAGATCCCAAAGGGAACAGGGAAGATATGAAATATATTTATGATGGTGGGAGCCAAATGTCTCAACAGACGTCCTTTGTCTACTTCATGCAAGGAGAACATCCACAGCTGTGAAAGGATTGAGAAGAGAGACCAAACCGTTATCATCACATAATACAGATTCCTAGCAACACTTTGAAGGGGGGAGCATTAATATTCTTTTCATAAATTCCAGAATTTCCTAATTTTTTTTCCCTGGTAATTTAAATTTTGTGTTTTCATCCTTCTCTTCACATCCAAGAAAAGAAGTTGGGGAGGAGGCCAGTTATGGGAGATTTTCAAGAAAAGCACAGTAAACAAGGGTAAGGTTGTTATGCAGATTTAAGTCTGAGCCTTCTCCATTGATAAGAGTTTCTGGAGTTTTAGTCATCCTCCTCTTCCTGATACAGAGAGGGAGACACCCTTACAAATGACCAGGAGATTACAAATCTCTATCTACAAAGCTCCTTCCTTACAAATTTACCTCATAAAATGTGAATTGACAAAATGGTTTTCAAAGCTCCTCCTGTGTCTGTTGTTTCTTAAAAATAACCAGCTCAAAAGAATCCTTATGCCAAAAAAGACATATTTTAGGGTGGTATATTTTGCTTCCCTTCAGAGGGGAAAGACCCTATCTCATTTGTTTTTGTATTCCCAGTTCCCAATACATAGTAGATGCTCAATAAATGTCAAATGAGTACTCCAAGAAGTGGAGAATAACTGAGAGAGTAAGGGAGATTACTTGAGACAAATTGTTCTTACTTTAAAATGAAGTATGTGCCTAAAATTAACCTGAATATTGTTTGACAAAAAAGGGCTATGGTGATTGACATTTGAGCAATAGTGACTAATTCTCCTAGCTATAATCTGGGAGTTATGAGATCCAAAGAAATCTGGAAAATTGAACTACAGATAGAAAATACAAAATCAGTGACTAAAAACATAGATCAAACTTGATTTGGGTGGTTTGCTTTTTTTCAAGATGAAAAATACATAATGTCTGATCTACCTCACAGAGAGGTCTTATGCATTTCTTCAGTAACTATATATGTCTGAACCCCTTATGTACTAAACATTGGCACAGTTACAGAAATATCACAATAAGTAAAACACCAGCAGGAAGGAGAAGGAAAAGAACTCATACTAATTAGGCATCTTCTATATGCCAGACATTCAGGTTACCATCTTAAAAGGATGATTATTACCAGTTGACAGGTGAGGAAACTGATTTGTAGAGCCCGAGTAACTCACCTATGATCACACAGTTGGCAGAACTGGACTTTGAACCCAAGTCTGTCTGGTTCCAAAGCCTCATGATCATTTCAGTATATCTAGAATGAAAATAGAATATGATGAATGCAATGCAAACAGTTACATAAACCGAAATGCTAGCAGAGTAGGGTAATTGACTCTTAGCTTGCCCTGGTAGGGAGCGTAAAGTTTGAAGCAAAGAAAACTTCAAGGGTAGGTTTTCCTAAACTTAGGTTCTAACAGATGAGTAGAAATGTGGCAAGTCATCAAAGGGAACAATGAAAAACAAGTGAAATGGTCGGGAATCATGAAACTCACTAATCCAGTTCCCATTCCAATTTGATGAAGACAGAGATCAATAAATTACCATTATTTTAACTGCCTAAAAAAATTGAAGGAGGGGTATTGGGAAGGGGAGACCAAAAACGCTCCCAAAGCCACTTTTTTCATACTTGTGCCCTAAACCCAAGGTCATTTGACCATTTTTTATGCAATGAACATGGTCATGGTTTGTGGCCAACCAATATATTTTATTGGATTTGTTGCAAAATGCAAACCACAGCTTCTGGGCATTTAGTTGCAGCTGTCTAAGCAATGATACATCCAGTTTGTGCTTGTTGTAAACTGTGGGTTCCTTAAAGAGTGGCCACTTTTGTTTTCTCTGAAGAGGGATTTTTGAATAGCAAAGATACTTAAAAACAAATACAGGGAGATTGCTATTTCCACGCAGATTTCTGAGACTCAATGCAGCATATCCACTAAAAAAGAAGAAGAAGAAGAAGTTATGAAGAAACTATGTTCTGTGACTCAGAAAGTTGAAGAGCTTGGCTTCTTTAAGAAATCCCAGCTGGGCAGAAAGAAGATGTTGGGAAAGAACACAGAGGAGGAAATGAGTTCTGAGAAGAGAGGGCTGGTGCCAGCAGACCCGGAGCTGGAGAGGCAGGGAGTTGGTCTGCTGCTATTTTGCGCAGTAATAAAAACTTGCCAGAACTCTGGAAGGATGAATGCTTGAAAAGCTTGGATAAAAGGAATCAGGGAAGGTCTGTTAAGCTACTGGAGTCCTTAAGACTAGTGAGAAAGAGCAGTTAGGACAAATATCCCAATTCAAGCCCGATTCAAAACCACCATGCAAGTTACTTCTGATTACCAGGACTTCAAAAATTATACTGCTTTCGTTTATATTTTTATTAAACCATGCTGCTTAATTGTACATTCGAAAACCTCCTAGGTAAGGATTTAATAAGGGCTTAGTCTGATGTTGTTTCTTTACCTTTTGGTTGCAATAGCAGGTAACTATAGAGTTAGCAGTAAGGTCACAGGACACCTGAGCAGTGGGACTCTCTGTCTTTCCCAACGTACCCATATTGCATTTAGGACTTTGATGCTACCGAGTCAAGTTAGCTAAAATTTTTTCTCAGAACATCTAATTACATTTGTGAATTAATATACAGGTTGAGAGGTTTCTAGCAGAGAATATGAAAACCCTAACTTTCTCCTCCATTGGGGTTCAAAATATTAAACAGATAGATTGAGGTATCCTCAGATTAAACAACCTTATTATATTGTGTTTGTTTCTCATTTCACCTAACATCAAAAGGACAGTGAGAGTATTTTGCTCATTTAAAGGGAACTTGGATTTTAAAAGACTGAGAGACATGGGTTGAGGGGTTTCTTCTCAGTTAAATCTCAGATGCAGAAAGGATAATATGAGTTATTCAATAGATATTAGCTACCCCATATAATAAATGTGCCTTTAGCTTAAAGGTACAAGGATTTTTTTTTAAATGATTGAATTATTCAATACATTTTTCTTGTTTGATATTATTTATTAATCAGACCATCTCATTTTGATTAATGGAGTTGAGATAACTTACAATAAAAACAAAACATCACCAGACAATTAGGACAAAAGTTAAAAAAAAAAACAAAAAAACAGAAAAACGAAAACAACAGTACCAAGAAAACACATAGTGAGAGGAGAAAAAGGATGGATAGAAACTTAGGTACACGTAAAATGATACCCCATTTCTGCAAATGGTTTTAAAAGAGAACTAAATGAATTTTCATCATTAAAAATGGCTGCAGCTGGTTCTCAAAAGAATCTAACCTGGAGAGCCAGATTTCACAAAATATGAACACTTGAAAATACTGCAGCTGCAAAAGACCTCTGGGAGAGACAGAGTAGTAGCAGCCTGGATACTTTGTTCCCACAAAACAAAGGGGAAATAAAAAATAGTCCTTGAAAGGAGGTAGAAAAATAACTCCATAATGGTAACATCCTATTAAGAAAAACTTTATTTTTTTCTGTAAAAAACAAAGACACTGGTATATGAGAGCTTGAACTCACATAAAAATATATTTTCCTTCTTTACAGAGCAATGGTAAGACTACTTCCAGTGAAAGCAGCATGGGGCAATCAGATAATTCTCCGTCATATAAAACAAGTATAAAACTGGACAAAATTGTTTAAAAAAAAAACACAACCATTTCAAGGGACTGAAAAATGACCGAAGAAGACAACAAACTGTGAAGATTTCCCTCTTGAAAAAGGGCTTCTGTATCAGGTAAAACAGTGGTAAGTGGCATTCTTGCCTGGAGGTGTCCCCACCTCTGCCACGCACGGAGGCAACAGAACCTGCAGCCTTACCTGTGAAAGGAAATGGTGAACTCAAGTTTAGAGCTGGCAGCAAAGACCTACAATTCTACCGCTGGAAGCAGGGAACTCAATTCAGGGCAGCTAGGAATTCAATGGAGAGATCCTAGAAGTCAGCAAACCATAGAAAGATGGAGAAAATAAATTCACCACATGTGCATAACTGTCTATGAACCTATGCAGGTCCTATGCAGGTCCGGAGAGCCTGCTAGGCCTTTGAATGTATTCCTTAACTTACACACAGCTCAGGCAGGAAGAAGGAAACTTTGCAGGCTCCAAGTGTCTGGAGCATAATCTTTGCCCAAACAATGGCCTGACCTCCAATGTGCAAAGATGCTAAGGAGAACCCTAAGAAGCCAGCTACAGTCTACACGTCTGCTTTCCCCTGTCTCGTGACCCACAGCTCCCTTTGCTCTAGCGCAACATTCATTTTCAGGCACCTTTGGGGTGCGAGGGACAGAATCATTTATATAAATCACATAGCTACATGAGCAGTAGGAGCTGTGAGTAGGGTACGGATGGACATACACCATAAAAAGCATATTCAATAGAGATACACAGAACAAGGCAAGACACGATTCTCACCATATAGAGGAGTCTGTAACAGTATGTGATGTGGAAATGTACTCATTGGGGCAAAAAAAAAGGCCCAGGAGTGTTGAAATCTGAAGAGTTCCTGGTTAGAGCCAGGCATCAGCAAGAGTCAGCAGACACGCACCCTTCTCCCTTCCTGAATACCCTTTAAGCAAAACGGTGTAGTTCATAGAAGAACCAGATCAAGATAGCAGATTACACGGACACATTTGATCTTTGCTCTGTGTCATTTTTCTGCAAAGGTAAGCCAACCCAGCTGTATAATGACACATGGATAAATTCATACATAGCTTTAATGGTACCACTGGAAGGGTCCCACTCCCAGCACTACCACCAGGAAGACCATCTCTACTGTCCTTCAGATTTATCTCACTTCCCCTGGGTTCAATGACTCAAGCTGGAGCAGCCGATTAGATCAGCTGAGAGGCAAGATTGCCCTCCACCAAGTCTTAACCTTTATCAACTGCTCAACTTAGTATTTGAAAGAATTATACTGAGTTAAAGAAAGGTTGCCAGAGGGTTAAGAAAATGGCTTGCTTTGAGCAAGTAAATCTTCAGGGAATGGAAAAGACTGACTCGTCATGGAAGGAAACTCTTAAAAGACAAAGTCACAGGAGGGCACGTCTGGAATGCAGTAGCTGTGAAAGTATGAGAGGAGAAAGATCGCTCAATGATACACACAAAAAAATATCAGATCTATCACAAGATTTCCTTGTTCTATTCTTTGTTGTGTTTTTATTTATTTATTTTATCATTACACCAGGATCTCCATACTCTTCTTGATACTCATCAATTATTTTCTATCTTAAATTTAAATATTTTAAATATTTGAACTCCATATCAGATTTTTCTTTCATACCCAAATAAAATATCCTGAACCAAAGAAAAAAAATTCACTAACTATAGGATCTAAATCTCAGAAAACTCTCTCTCCCTTTCTCTCTCTCGGTCTCTCTCTCTCTCTCTCTCTCTCTCTCTCTCTCTCTCTCTCTCTCTGTATATATATACATATATATATATATATGTGAATATATATATGAAAGAATAATGAAATCATATCTTATCAGTGATTGATTCCTTAGGTTAATTGGTAGTTCCCAACATGGTGACCAAAGGACCCCAGTGAAGAGGTGGTTATATCTACTTTGTTGTAATTGTTAACGACTTTGCTGGTTGCTGTAGAAGCATCCCAAAGATTTCAAATGACTTCCTGTATGTTGACAAGATTGATGACCACTTTCTTCCAGTCCTGAGTCACTCTTTAATGACACAGTGATAACAGAATTGATGATCTCCAGAATCACCAAAAATTTTGTTACATTCCAACTTTCTATTTAAGCTTTCCTCTGGGGCTTTTCCCTCTTCTTTTCTCAAGTTCAGACTTGCAGTGTCTGTACACTTTTGCCAAACATTGAGCCCTTTCTTCAACATGAAAGATTCTATAATTTGGGTAGTTTGCCAAGTGAATCTATTCAAGGTCAAGAGGGGAATTCAAAACTTTTGATTAAATAGTAGAGACCAATTAAAGAAAATCTTCACAATACCGTTTGCATTGAACTTCCTAAGTAGGCAACTCAGTAGTCATGTCATTAAGAACTGAGTGTGACTTATTTTGTGCCTTTTATATAAGTCCGTAAAATAGACTCAGATTGGAACCCATTTATCTTTGATATGTGCTGGAAGAAAAACAAACCATCTGGGCTCTTACATAAATTATCTTTACACAAGTGCATTTTATCCTTTTGCTTGTTCTTGAGACTTTGGCATAAAGAGAATCCAGTTCTCACCTCCACGTCCTGTGATGACTTTGAAGAACTCCTTCCATGTTCACTCAAAGCTTTGCTTAAACAGGAGGACAATGGAGCCTCACAATACTTTCCTTGGTTTATACTTTTCCAATGACCATAACTGTTCATTAAAGTCTTTGTGTAGAGCAACATGCCCGTTCTTTCTCAAATATACTAGAAGGTGATGAGTCTTGGGTGAGTGGGGAGGGGAGAATGGAAGGAGGCTGGTGCTTGGTTTCCGTGTCATTTGCCATCTCAATCGTAAATGGAAGACTTCTGTTTGAAGATAAATACATCCTTCTCTCCCGCTCCAAATCCTCAGCGATTATGAAAAAGACGAGAAAACAAATACAATGAGTATAAAAAAGTGAGAAAGACAATTGGTGGGCCAGAAACCAAAAATTCCTGGGGGAAAAAAAAAAAAAAGGCTACTAATAACACACTGAAAAAAAGGAAACTCACCCAAAATGTGGATCAGCGAGGACTGTAAGAAAAAGCGGGAGTGATATAGAGCTCCACACTATTAGCAGGGATGGATACCACGAGTAACAGGGGTCCAGGGCCAAATAACAGATGATGGTTTGGAAAGATTGACCCTGCCCAACAGCCTTCATTTTGGCCAGTAGTATTCATGCCCCATGACTGGGGAATATTAGTGAAGAGGGCAATGGGATCAAACAAGAATGAAGTGGAGGGATGGATTAGGACTAAAACTGCATTTCTAATGGACTAGTTCTGAGTACATCTCTCTGCAAGCTTTACACTTTATTTGGTATTTAATTAAATGAAGCCACATCTGTTCTTTACAGTGTAGGTGTGTTTGTGCTACATTAGCGATAAATTCTTCCCGGTTGAAGTCATTAAGCTTTATCATGTTCTTCTCACCCCAGCCTGATTCTCTTTCCTTTTAGCTAAGTCAGATCTGATTTATCGAGGGTTGTTTGAGTCATCAGAAATGTTCCAGCCTTGATTTCTCTGAAGAGTAGCTCATGATACGTCACTTTCTGATCTGGGTATGTGAACCTGACATGTCACCAATCTTTGCCTGCTAGTATCTCTGCCTCTGGCATCCCCAATGGCCCTCACTCTCTGCCTTCTACTCCAAAAGTCCAAATTCCCAGGAATTTCTTGCCACCTTACTGGAATTCTTTATGCCGAGAGAACGCAAGTAGGTAGGTGCAGAAAGAATTGCGATTTTTGCAATTATTTTTAATCTTTTAAACCGCAATGACTTTTGCACCAACCTAATAATACAGATTTAAACATAGTATCTATTGCTATATAGAAATCAGAGACAAATGAACTAGAAAGGCCCAATAGTATGGTATTTCCTGTCAACTCGGGCAATGAATATGATTTGAAAGCTGTTTATATTTAAAAAAAAAAAAAAAAGAAATCCTATATCAGGCATAATATTTTGATCAAATACAGCACTTTGGTTGGTATGTCAATTATGATGTTGCAAAACAGATTAAAATTAAAGCAGTCTGGAGTTCATAATTTATACTACTTATGTAATTAGACAAAGAATAATGTTAATAGTTTTTCTCATTAATTTTAATAGGTTTTCCTGAGGTCATGACTATGGATCCTGATCAAAGGGAAATTAATTTCTGAGATGAGAGCTGCTGGAAGTAAATCATGAGTATTTTTTTAACTAACCATGTGTTCCATGCCCACAAAGATATGATCGAAGCATTGTGTTAGCTTCACAAAGAATTTACATTAAAACACCAAGTGCTATTATTTAGTTAAGTATTTGAAATGTATCAGAAGTTTCTGAGTCCCTCCTTAAAAGTGTATTGTTGTTTTGTTTTTTTAGATTATAAATATTTAAAGATTTCTTTCCTTTACAATGGTGAACAGTTGTACCACCCTAATACCGGAAATTGAAGTGAGACAAATACAAGTAATAGCAGACAGCTGTTATTTTTATTTTCTCGGCATCTCTTTCCTCTTTCATCTTTAACCACACCCTTTTTCTCTAAGGAATTCCATCTGCCCCATAGCAACTGTGGAGGTCTATTGTACCTTCGCAGGTTGGGAAGTTGGACCGATCGTAGACAGCACCCCTCTCTCCACACTGTAGTTAGTCCAAAGCAGTGAGCCTGTGACACAAGAGAGGACACAGGTTCATCCTCCTGGTGTTTAGAATTGAAACCGGATTCTGTTTGCCTTCTGGTGGTTAAGTGAAGGAGATGAGAGTTTGGAGCTACCCGCAGACATGGTTCCAGATTCAGAGAGAAATTTATCTGGCGGAGATTTCTATGGTCATTACAGTGAGTTCAAAGTGAAGTAGCATTTTAAATGCAGACAAATAAGTGCAAATATCAGGAGAAGATTAACTTCTTTAAAGAAATCAGTGCTTAGCTATTTAAAATATGCATTTAATTTTTAATAAAGTTACCAAGCAATTATAGGTATCTGAAAATATGTATCAACTTTAATAGTCCAATTATATATTTAACGATTTTGCTGCAGCATCCAAATAGAAAAGGGAGGTCCAGAAAGAGAATTAACCATCATCGGATGCCCTTTGCCAATGCACTGGAATAAACCCCCAGATCCCACAAAAAGCCTTACGTTTCAAGAGGCTCTTAACAAATGTGAGTGGGGAACCACATCCCACAAAGTAGTCTTAGTCTTTATACACTATATGAATATCAACTATGCTTATTTTTGCAAAATCACAGCACCATTTATTGTCAAATCTATACTCTTTCAAGGAATTTTTAGGATATCTTGGCTCTTTCTATCCGTGCTTATAGATGCATATACCGTTGCTTCTACTTCTTCAAGGTTTCAACAATTTACTTCACTTATTTAATTATTGTTTTCATGAGGCCACGAACATGTTAAATTCTGGAGGTGCAAAGACATACGCTCAAAATTTCCGCTGAATGGCAGAGATGGAAACAAATTAGATGACTCCAATAAGACATAATAGATGCTTTCATGAATATGTGTCCAGTGCGTTGTGGCAGCAAAGAAGGAGTTAATAGTTCTTCTGGGAGCCTTTCTCCCCTAGAAAACTCTACCATCTCCCTCCTAGATGGCAGAATATTAAAGGAGAGTATGGATGTCATTATATGCTATCCTACTAGTAAAATTTTATAATTCCCAACCTAAATTAAAAGAAGTAAATTTAAAAGTTATTTTTACTTGTGCAAATATTTTTGAGGACGTATAGCCTCGAATTAAAAAAATCACCAAAGCCTTCAGAACTGATAAGTAAAATAATTATAATACCAGATATGATCATTCTTAAGTTTTATCTCTAGTTTTTGCTTAATAAGTTACCTACCATGTTTTGTTGAAAATAAGACCTAGCTGGACAATCGGCTCTAATGCCTCTTTTAGAGCAAAAATTAATGTAAGACCTTGTATTATATTATATTATATTATATTATACCCGGTCTTATAGTAAAATAAGACCGGATCTTATATTAATTTTTGCTCCAAAAGACACGTTAGAGCTGATTGTCCAGCTAGGTCTTATTTTCGGGGAAACACAGTACTAGCTCCCATAAAATATAATTCCTTTAATTATTATAAGATAGAAATATCCCAATTTTATTAATTTTTTTACACTTTTTCAATTTATTTTATTTTTTAAAAGAATTGTATTAAAATATAGCCAACATACAATATTATATCATTTCAGGTGTACACCATAGTTATTCAACATTTATATACCTAAAGAAGAGATTACCATAAGTCCAGCAACCATCTGACACCATACCACATTATCACAATATTATTGACTATATTCCCCATGCTCTACATTACACCCCATGACTTTTTTGTTTTATACTTGGAATTTGGACTGCTTATTCCCCTCCACTTTTCCCTCCCCTTTTTAAATTTTTCAATTACGGCTGACATTCAGTATTATTTTATATTAATTTCCAGTGTCTGTATAGTGGTTGGACATTTGTATAATTTAAGAAATGATCCCCCTGCCTAGTCTTCTACTCACTGGCACTATACATAGTTATTACCATATTGTTGACTATATTTCTTATGCTATACTCTACATCCCCATGATTACTGTATAACAAGCAATTTGTACTTCTTAATCCCTTCCCCTTTTTCAATAGCAGGCGCAGGTTTCTCACTGCCTGTGACTGGTCGGGGACTATCTGGTAAGAGCTACAAAGCGATCTGCAGTTGTTCCCTACCTGTGCTAACCCTGGAGGCATGTGGTAGAGGCCACACTGCAAACTGAGGACGTCTGCCACCCGTCCTAGGGTGGCTCCACCAAATGCAGGACTCCCCAAAGCCTGCTGCCAACTGCTGGCTCCCTTAACGTTCAGTCACTGGTAATGCCTCATAAAGTACACAAGTTGGGTGATGAAGGGTGTCAGGGAGTCACTAGAGTGGGAAGAGTTTTGGTCACCAGGTTAATGTAAATTCTGATTTGGTGCCAGTGCTGAGCCTGGAGCTACTCAGCAGAAGTTTCATAGCACACCAAGGCCAGTTGCTGCCTATGTGGGGTCTATCAGACTCTGATAGTTTTCCAAGAAAGAGTGCGATGTGAGCAGGGCTGGTTGCTCTTAGAGAAAGTGCCTCCCCTGTTCAGAGTTGGATGGGGCAGGGTCCCAGTCAGCCAGCAGGATGGAGCTGCGAAGCTCACCAGACAAATCAGATTCAGATTTGGCCTGTGGGGGAGGGCTCAACATAGGAAAGATGGAGTCTGCCTGCCGGCCGCATGGGAGGAAGACCTCCTCACAGGGAAATGGGAGCTGTTCTCTAGCCCTCACCCTGAAGCAACACAACTCAGTCTGCCCCTCGTATGTCTCCAACATCCCCCCGAGTTACTGTCTCTCTGCTGGAGCCCAAGGTGAGTGCCTGGGAGTGAGGGAGTCTGTGCGCGGGCCATTTAAGAGGATGTCTGTGTTTTCTGCCGCCTTCTGTCCCACCTAGATGGTCAGAATCCCCACTGTTCTTCACAGCCAAGTGTTGTGGGAGCTCCTCTTCTCGGCACTAGTACTCTGGGTTGGGCAGGCCAGTGTCAGACTGGGGTGTCTTGCTACTACTCTTGGGGGAAACTCTGCAGCCAAGATATCCTTCCTGGTTCTCAAACGCCACGCGGAGGTTTGGGGTTAGCTAATTATGCGTCTCCGCCCCTCCTACGAGCCTCAAAGTCGCTTCTTTATATCATTAGTTACAAAAGTTCTGTTCAGCCAGACTTCAGATGGTTCTCCAAGTTGATTGTTTTATAATTTAGTTGCAATTTTAATTTGTTCATGGAAGGAAGCAGGCACGGTGTTTACTCCACCATCTTAGATCATGTCTCTCATTTTCTTATTAACTTGTTCTTTCTTCTTCACTTTTGTTTTCCCTTTTTTATCTCTAAGCTAATACCACCCAATGCTTCATTGCACAGAAAATACCTCCCACGCATTCAATGCACAATTAATATTATATGTTAAAATTTGAATCCCCTTACACTGGAGATATGGAGTATGATTAAGTACTTGCTTAGGAAAAGGACAAAATGGAGAGCACAAGATTCTGTGGCTCGCCTATTTGATTCGGGAATTAATTATGGTTAAATATTGTCTCCATCTTGCAAGAAATCAATGAACTACTTAGCCTCTGAGATCTGACCAAATTGATATGCAACGAAGAGTAGACTCATCTTGGCACTGAGCCCTAAATTTCTGCATTGAAAGGAAGAGGCTAGCATCTGCTTCGATTCGCGTTGCTTGGGTCAGAAAATATTTTGTTCCTCTTTCTGTTGATGTGGGAATTTAGTGTTGTAGTCACCCTGGACGGATTAAATATTTGTGACGTTTCTCAAGTTGTTGACTTCTTAACAGCTGTTGAAAAATCTCTAATTTTCACTGGCCAGAAACATCAGAAGTCTGACCCCCCCATTCATCCTTTGCTCTTCAATGCTGCATGGAAGTGATAAATACATCTACCTCTCCAGCCAGTTTGTCTACTTGAAAGTTTGCAAATTCAAATTTGTCATTTTGATTAAACAGAGCAGTTAACCAGCGTGATCGTACTTTTCCTCTTTAAATTCTCATCGACGGCACACTTGTTGGCACTAATGTTGCAAAACAGGACATTAGTTAGCTAAGTAAATTTGAAGATTTAATTGGCTTTATTGAGTGATTCATGAACGGGGCAGCATCCCATCGAGCCAAAGGATAGGTACTCCAAGGAATTGTACAAAACGGAAGGGTTTTATAGGCAGGAGGGTGGGGCAAAAAAGAAAAGAAAGGATTGTTTCAGGCTTGGTTATCCTCTTTTTGGGAGAACTTGGGAAGGGCAGGGCTTTTAGTGCAGATTACCTCACAGGTGCTAGTGAGGAAGTCTCACCTTGTTTAAGGGTCACATTCCTGGAGAAGTTGAAACTGCAATTAAGTCTTGGTTTTGCTGTCTTGGGTGCAAATGACTCCATTTGGGGCCTGTTATTTCTTTTTTAATACTGAGCAGTGAAATGTTTGATGGTAGGTTGTTCTGCTCTCTTCCTTGGTTTGATCTAAAGATCTATAATTTGTCTTCTTGATAAAATTGTGAGGAAATCAAGGAGAAGGACGAGGTTTTCTAGGTCCCCTGTCCCCTAACTTAGTGTTTGGTGAGTATTCAGGCAGTTTAGGGTGGTGGGGCGACCATGGGTTTTTGATGTCAGGCCAACCTGGGTGTTAATCCCTGCTGTGCTGATTACTAGTTGTGTGATTGTGATTAAGTTACTAACCTTCTCTGAACATTGCTTTACTATTTTGGAAAAAAATCAATCAATCAGTAAATCCATCAACCAGTATCTGAAGTCTCTGTACCAGCAGGAATAGAAATAGACACTTCCCGAACTGTGACCTGCTTAACAGAGAAGTTTAGATTCTATTAGACAGGCCCTTTGCTCAGTCCATTTCAAACACTGCACACAGTTACACATGGCTTCCTGTTTCTGCAGACACTGTGTAAAGAACATTAGGGTTCACAAGAGCTCCTACGGCACCTCTTTATTTGAGTCCAGCAGGTGAGTTGGATGTAAGAGGAAAACAAGGTCTGGCAAGGTTGTGGAATTTACTCACAATCACAAAGCTAGAAAGAAGCCAGTCAGGTTGTCTGAGTCCCAAATGCGCTTGACTTCAAGATGGAAGAGGAGTAATGGGGAGTTAGTGTTTTATGGGTGAAGAGTTTCATTTTTGCAAGATGAAAAGACTTGTAAGGATGGATGGCGGTGATGGTTGAAAAACAATGTGATGAGCTTAATATTATTGAACTGTACCCTTAAACATGGTTAAGATGGCAAATTTTATGTTATGTGTATTTTATCTCAATTTAAAAAAATGTCAAAGGTATATGGAAAATGTCTGGAACACGCATACTATGAGCTCAATCTATGATAGTTGTTTGCTACTTTTCCACATTTTGGTATTCATTCTTCTGAAGTTACTGTACAGCTGAACTTCTGTGAGACTCAATGTTAGTGAAGAACCTGTTTTGTACGAATATCTGATTTAAATTCTCTACCTAAAAAAGTATTTTTCTTCACTTCTAAGACTTTGAGGGAATACTGAGAAGGCTAAAAGGATGCAGTAGGCTGTAATAAGCTATTGGCTTCGTTCCCAGAATCTAGCTCATTAAACCAAACTTTAACAAGGGGTTAAAGTGGAGCCTCTCTGTTTGAATTTGGAGAGGGACAAAAATCTCATAAAGGGTGAAGGAATTAAACACAGCTAGAAAACACTGTCTTTAGTCTTTCTGGACCCAGGAAATATTGTCCCTACTCCTATCAATTGATTTGTAAAATATTTTGTATTTTATTAAGAGCATCCCTATATTACTTGGCTACCAACATTGCCCAATAAGCCAGAGTAAATATTTCTCCTTTATGGATGTGTAAACTGAGGTACAGCACAAGTTTCCAACTGAGGTACAGCACAAGTTTCCATTGCAGTTTTCTCTATGGTCAAAAGTGGCAGGGCCACGCTTGTATATGTTTTCATTTTCAACCCTTCACGTCTCCTGCGACACAGATGTTGCCATTTGTAAAACATGAGCTCTGCCCTAGCCAATACAAAGACAGGCATTATTCTCTATGACAATGACATCGTTTCACTGTTACAAATCCAAAGAAACCTCAAGAAAACCTGAAGTTGTGCTCTTTAAGAACAAAACACCCAGCTCAACACAAAATATGTCAGATTTCAAAATAATGACACTTGGCAGATTTATACCATTGTTTAAGAGCAGTAAACCGAAAGAATATAGTGTGATTTTAAAAACACATTTGCTAATTTTATTATATCCAATTGCATGTGTTGTAAAAGATAGTGCTATGGGCTGAATTGTGTCTCCCCCAACCCCCAAATTCATGGGGGAAGCTCTAACCCCAAGGCGATGATACTTGGAGATGGGGCTTAGGAGCCAGTCAAGGTTAAATGAGGTCATAAGGGTGGGCTCCTACTTGGATAGGACTGGTGGCCTTAGAGGAAGAGAACGATACATATACATGCAGGCATCATAGAAAGGCCGTATGAGAGCAGGTGGCCTTCTGCAAGCCAGGAAGAGGACTCTCACAGAGCCGAATCGTCCTGGCACCCCAACCCCAGACTTCCAGTCTCCAGACCCCCAGAGTAGATTCAGGTGAAAAATCATGAGTTAAGGAACTCTCCCACAAAGCCCCAGCGAAGAATAAACCTATAAAAATAAGTAAAATGAAACTTGAGAGATTTGTAAGATGAAAAGCATCCAAATCATATAATAGGGTCCCCTGGGAGACGGAAAAAAATAAATGGAGAGGAGAAAATATTTGAAGAATATGAACCAAAATTTTCTAGAATTAAAGAAAATGTAAGACTGAAAATTAAAGTGCATAAAGGACTAAACAAGAGAGATAGGAAGAATGAACTCAATTTAAACAAACTATCCTGCAATTCCAAAGCATCAAATTACAACAAGAAAATGTTAAAGCATTGTAAGAGGGAAAGCAGACCAAGCACAAGAATGGAAAGATCATATTGTTCAGGATCTTTTCATTAGGAATATTGAACATAAAATAAGATTGGAGTTATGTTTTCATTGTGTTGAAGAAAACGAACTCTGAAGCAACAATTTTGTAGTAGCTAAACCGTCGTTTAAACGTGACACTGAAATTAAGATATTCTTAGGCAACCTAGACCTTTCAAAGTCTGCAATGACTTTCTTGAAACGTTCTTGGGAAAAGTATTAAACCACAAGAGAAAAACAGTGCCAGAGGAAGCAAAATCATATGAGAAATAAGAATAAACCAGTA
Organism: Rhinolophus hipposideros; assembly: GCF_964194185.1. Taxonomy (NCBI): domain Eukaryota; kingdom Metazoa; phylum Chordata; class Mammalia; order Chiroptera; family Rhinolophidae; genus Rhinolophus; species Rhinolophus hipposideros. The sequence goes on along the minus strand of NC_138066.1, from coordinate 43,951,828 downwards.
CTTCGTGAGCTTTACTTTTGTTTAAATAAGCCGGAACACCCCGCACCCAACAGTTTATTCATAACATTGCAAAACTAACCTCAGATGACAACATGGGGTGTGGAGTAAGGGAAGGACCAGATACAAGTCGGAGTAAATCAAGATGCTGAACCTTTTTTAGGAGAGACATAGAAATGATAAGCTTAATTGATAGCAAAAAATAAATGTATGCATGAGTCATATTGAGTTAACTCTAATCAACAAAGCAAACAAAAAGTGCTTACTAACTTCGTCGGGTGCTTCAGATGGTACCAGCACTTGGTACTTAGGCTTTTTATATCAGGCCACTAGATTTTATGCCACCGCATGCCAGGGCTGAGACCTCCACACATCATAAGGTCAGGGGATGAGGTGTGACAGCTGCAAGGTCTGTACCAACAGAGGGAGCTATGACTTCCCCAGCGAGGGTTCCCCTGTCAAACTGGTTAGGACTTGGAACCCTGGTCCCACTGCGGTCAGGGAAAGGGGAGTCTCCCTCTTCTCCTTCTAAGGGCACTAACCAGCACTTTTATCAGCAGCCCACACTTGAGCAAGGGCTATCACTCACACGTCCCAGCCATTTTTAGCATCACGGGACCTTGAGAAATTTTTAACCAATTCACTGAACCTCAGCAGCTGGGGCAATGCTTAGAGTCTAGAAATACACCCTGAAGTCTAACACCTGCTGAGGGATTCACCCTCTATTAATAGACGGAGGACACTTCCAAAGCGCCTTAAACCAGTTCCGATGGCGCAATGCCCTGGGGTTCACCAGAACTCTGTTTCATTCAGAGTTTGCCCTTTGGGATGAGAATCCGAAGTAGCCATTGGGCAGAGGCAGTAGGCTGTAGCCCAAAGCTGTGCAGAGAACGTCAGCAAGTGTGGGCCTCTCCCAGCCAGACCATCCACCTGGGAGAGCCACGTAGCCAACCAGCCACAGCTAAGAAGCATTCTCCACAGTCAGCTGCAAGCGTTAACTCTGCCATCCTATTCATGCCACCAACTGTCATGACTCTGTCAGCATTTGCTAAGTGGACCCCGGGGTGTCAGATGGTGAGCTGTGCTTCCCAGACCATGAGAGAAAGTGAAATGGAGTTTATCATTCCCAAGTCCTAGAGGCACAGGACATGCCTTGAGGGGCCACACAGGGAGGTCGAGGCAGAGTGCAGCCAGAGAGGGTGACAGGACCTGGGGCTCATGGCTTTAGTAAGGCCTGGGGGTGGGGTGCTTTAGCCAGGTTGGTGAATTCAAACCAAAAGGGCAGGGTTTTGTCATGCTCCAAGGTGGCTTATGTAGGGGGCTCACAAGGAAAAGGCCCTGACATGCGGGGAGATTGTTGAGGATGTCACAACGGGACTTACATGTGCTTGTGCGGCTGTGGCCTGTTACCTCAGGCGTGCACTTGCATGAGGCAGCTAGTGTCAGTTTAAGGCTCCTACTGGCCGCTTGACCAAAGAAAATGGTTGTCAAGACCGCAGTGCCATGGAGCAGCTTAGCTGAACTCTGGACAGGAAGCAAAATAGGAAGGGCAGAGATGGGGCAGCATGAAGCGAGGAGTGTTCTAGGCAGGAAAGTACATTCAGCCTCTTCCGTGAGGAGCTCTGGAGAACCGAACTGCTCCACAGAGTTGGTGCCACTGAGGCACGTGTGCTGGTCTTTTGTACCCCAGGTGAGTTAGTCAATGAGTACTGGCTGTCTCAGGGGGTGGTGCGGTGCCTCCCCTCTGGCCAAAGGCAATTCTTGGGAGAAGAGAGTAGCTGTGAGCCAGTAGCCAACAAAACTCACAGTAGCTGGAGATGAGCTCTCTAGTTCAGAGAAGGAGATCAAAGCCGGTACCAACAGCATCCATGACACATGTTTGTAAAAGCACAGCTGGGATTTCAACCCAGGCAGGTTCAAAGCCTCTGCGGTTGGAACAAGCATGTATGTTGCTTCATGTGACTTCAGGGGTTGGGATGTGTTGATCTCCTGCCTTTAAAAAGTTAGATACCACAGTATTATTTCTAAGCTCCCACAGCAAGATTCTGGTTTTCACTAGAAGCAGAGTCTGGCCACTCAGAGACCGCCTTTCTTGTTTACCTGTTGTGTAAAACAATTGGGTCCCCTGGGCCCTCTTGTAAATACTGAAACAGACATACACCTCAAAATAAGTTATCCCATGGCCTGAAAGTATTCCTTCCAATGGAGCAAACAATAATTATGGCTACCATATTTGAATTATTTTAGATAGTCAATTAACAATAAGCATAGTAACTAAAGAATAACACAGGTGGTGATATGTCTGAGAGGAAACCATGAAGCAGAGCAAGGGGCATTGAGAATAAAGGACAAGTAAACAGTTGACTGCTATTTTACACAGCGAGATGAGAGTGGGCCACATCAAGTGCTACCTGGGCCAGTGCTTGAAGAAGGTGAGGAAGTTAATCACATGGAAGAATCTTCCAGGCAGAAGAAACAAGGGCAAGGGAGAGGTGCTGTCCCGGGAACATGTCTGGCATGCGCAAGGAACAAAAAGACAGCCAGTGGGAAGGAAACAGAGGTAGCTGTGCAAAGTGACGTAGGAGACGAGGGGAGAGAAGTTACACAAGGAGGGCATGCGATGGAAGCTCTTTGACTTGTAGTGGGATGGCGTCACTAAGAGTTCAAGCCCTGAAGTGGCACGCTGGCATACCTTTTGAAAAAAGCACTCTCAGTATGATGTCAGTCTCAAGGATGGAACACTGAAATCCATTGATAGCTGAGCAAAAATAGTTTGAAATCGTTACAGTGACCAACAGTAACCAGAGACTCAGAAAACTGCCTGATATTCCTGGGAAAGAAAAAGAATATAGTCCCCACCCTATTCTCCAGCAAATCCATTTGCAATAAATGTATGGTTAAAAAGGGAGGAGGGAGGGGGAGGGGAGGGGGAAGGGGAGGAGGATGAAGGAAGAAGGAAAAAGGAAGAAGATGAACTGACCTTGTCATTACACTCTGACCTCCCCCCTTAAGTCAGACAAGAGCCATTCAGAACTTCCTGCCTGTGTGCAGGGCTCTTTGCAATTTATAAAATCTATGAAGTGTTCCTACAGCCCAGAAAATTCCTCCCAAGTTCTGCTTCCACTTTCAACTTTGAACTCCGTCTTTTATCTCATAATTGCATTTCCCTTCTCATCCTTGTCCTTCGAGATCAATGACCACGTTGGACTACATACTTGGCTCGCTATTTTGTTTTTTGGGCTTTTTATTTCATAAGATCTTGTTCCCATCTATCTCAATAACACATACTGTAGGCCACGAGCAAGTAATTCTTTGCTCCCTGCAACAAACAATTGTAGTTATATGGGTAAAGGGCTAGGAATTAATTTGGAGAAAGAATAATAGTGAAACTAAGATTCTCTTTCCCAATATGTTGATAATACTCCACACAAAGCCAGGGGGATTCCTGGAGCAGAGAAGGAGTTCTGAAGACAATAAGCTGAGATGGTGGGTTCCCAAAATTTGAGAACAGCATATGAAATTTTTTATTTTATCTCGGGCCCCGTATCCCAAGATATGGATTCAGAATATGAATTATATCTGGGTTAGAGTTAAAGATAATCCTACAGGTTACAACTTCTACACAGAGCAGGATTTTAATTAACTTCTTATACTGGCACGTTGGGTTCATGATGGGAAGAACTAATCAACCTTAATGCTAGGTATTAGAAAGTCAATTACATCTACGGTAAGTAACATTGGTGCAGGAAGTCTTAGGGCTTAGAGCCTCATTTTACTTCCTGCCTCTTTAGCCAGTAGCTATTCTTACCTAGTAAAGAAAGAATGAAAAATATAAAAGCCTCCAACTCCATGCTGTTATTTACATCAACAAAAAAAGCTTTGTTTGCAACTTTCTTTAGAACATTGTAGGAAGCCTTGAACTTTCCCAGAAAGTACATAAGACGGCTTTGCCAATTTTTCAAAACTGAAAACAGTTTAACAATGACAAATATCCCTCAAACCATCTTAAGATGTCATTTAAGGTCATTAATAAAATGCTGTTCTTTCCCCAACTAGGCATCATATTTCTGGAATTGGCATAAAGAACACCTTTCTGTATTTTTTCCTTTCATGTGCCAAGCTAATTTTCAAAGGGTGCCATCTTTTGGTCTGATTTTTAAAATATCCATGGACTTCCAATTCCAGAATGCTTCTGGAAGCTTCCTATTCAGTGACCCTGCACAAATAGGGAAATATTTGCTTTCTACTTCCAGCCACCTGGGTGGCATCAAATGTCCCGTCTTCTGAGAATCTGACCTAAGCTTCTTGGCAAGCACTGGCTGCAAATGCATTCCAACAGGATGAGGATTGCAAAAGTGTAATGCCTGCAGATTTGAAGGCAGCTTTTAAGTGTCAACATTATGTCTTACAAATACACTTAGTCTCTACACTAGGGACATGTTGCTGCCCCGTTGTGTTCTGTCTTGACAAAGGAACCAAAAGTCCACAAGCCATGTGCTTTCCAGACTTTCATACATATTCAAAAGTGACATCAACCCTGGAATCTGAAGCTTATTCCAACACAAAATGTTGCAATTTCCCTTATTTATTTCAGTCACTAAATAATTTATCATGCCAAATTTTAAAGCCCTGTCTTACTCTTCTAAGTGCAAGGTACAACTTAAATCAATATAAGCATGTGCCAGTTCCTATCATGAGAAAATAGCTTTATGTCAGAATAACCCTCCTGATAATACCAACTACAAAACTTGGGGGAAAATATTTAAAGGCAGTAGAGAATAACCAAAGCATACAAAAACTGGATAGAATATAACCCCTGAAAGAAGGGACACACACGAGGTCCATATTTATCCAGCTTTTCTCCTGAGGGAAATTTCCAATACTTTCCAATTCTGGGAATAGAGCCTAAGCAGAAAACAGCAGTCATGCTGAATTTAGAAGACAAAGCTCAGAATTCATGGCTTCAATAGTGGCTGGAAATTAATCCTGGAGAGAAAAGAAACACAAAGCGTGAGCCCCAAATTCTGCACACAAATACCCATGAAATAGTTAGTGTATATGTAAAGTGCCTATGTGTAGACTGATACTCCAAGAAAACTAGAAGAAAGCAGTACAGGAGAGCTAAATTGCTGACAGAGATTTAGCAGCTACCCTATACTTGCAAAGCCTGCCAAGTTAGAGGGCTTTATAAATACCTTGGACTTTCTGTTGAAAACCAGAAAGGCAAAACTTAAGTAGACAAGCCCTTACAAAGTCATGATCAAAGTGAACTGGTGGTTCTCCATCTACTGTCGAAAGAGAATTTAACACTCTTCGAAAGAAAACATCTTCCAGAATCCCTATAATTTATGATCCAGTCAATGATACAAAGAGAATGAGTTGACTGTAAACTAAGAGAAAGAGATGATGAGAGAACTGGAACCTCAGGAGATTTAAACACTAAAGCAAACAAGGACCTTGATATCCGTCCTGAATTGTTAAAGAAAATAAAGAATAGACAAGCAAGATAGAGAATTATCTAAATAGAGAATTGGGATTTATTATCAAAATCAAGTGAATATTTTATAAAGATATAATACCTGAAATTAATAACTCACTGCACGGTCTTAACAAATTAGAAACAGCAGAAAACAGAATTAGTGAACTCGCAAACAAGCTGTCAGAAAATACCCAAACTAACGTGCAATAAAGAAAAAAAGAAGGGAAAGATGAAACAGAGCACGAGAAATACATATGAGGTAGTCAAATGTCTTAACATACGTATAACTGAAATTCGCAGAAGGCAAGGAGAGACTGAGTGGGCCAGAAGCAGTGTTTGAAGAAAGACAAGCAGAAAATTCTCCCAAACAGATTCAAATATCAAGCTGCAGATTCAGGACCCTCAGTGAAGCCAAAGCATCCTAAATGCAATGTAAACACATCTAAGTAGTGAAAGACTTTTAAATTAAGTTCTATATTTTATTATTATAAGCGCAACTGTTATGGACATTATCTTACACACATATTGTGACACAAATATGAGTATTTTGTTTGGGGAAAGATAGTATGGTTAATAAATGGTGCAGGAAAATTTGTCTGGAAGAGTTCCATTTCAGAAATAGTTGGAAAAGTAAGTGAAGACCTCTACCTCACATTTTTCAGAAATAAAAACCCCAGATTCATTGCAAAGCCATACACACACAAGAAATAAAAAACAACCAGAAATTATAAAAATATTAGAAGAAAATGTAATATGTATGATTATGTTCCAAACATAGCTCAACTGCTCCTTCCATCTAAAAGTGACCAAATCCAAGTTTGGCTACAGCGCCAGTAAAAGGTATCTAAGAGGCTTTCTAATTATCAATGTTTAATTCATCCTGATTTCTTCCAGTAGTTCTTTGGATGGGTCTTGTGTTTATTCTTTCATCCATTCTGGAAACTGTACAGAAGTAGACTAAATATAAGTTAATGCTACCCAAATGTATTAAGTGGATTATTAATGACCAGAATACCTAATGAGAAGACACGCAACCATAAGTCAGAGCTCACTTAAGACAACCACTTTGCTGGGTTTTTTTATTTTTCATTTTTTGCTTTTCATTTTTCCTTTTTTGTGCAGTAAGGATTGGAACAGCCTAATGCTCCCAAATACATAAGACAAAATTATCATCTAACAAATATTTGTTTAATTGCTGAATTACACATTCAGTAAAACACTTTGGCATGGCAACTGAAATTCAAATCAATAAAAACACTTAATTTGCTTAGAGAATTCATTTCTCTCCCTTCCTTATTCCCCTCTTTACAAACCACTAGTATATATTTTGTCAGCATGATAGGTGACAAAAATCTGAAATCATACCAGAATTGTATTACATTTTACATCGGCAGAGTCAGGTCCTTGAATTCAAATCCCGGTTCCAGCTCTTCCCAGTTCTGTAAAATGGGGATGATAATAGTAGATACTCACAGTGTTTGGTTAGGATTAAATAGATTAACATATAGGTTTTTAGAGTGGTGCCTGACACATGGTTAGTTCTCAGTAGATAGTAGGCTGTGATCGTTATGATAAGAGCAAAAAAATAAAATAAGACAAGACGAAACCAAACAAGCTAAGTAAGATAAAGCAGTGTGGGAGCGGGGTGGTTCTGGGGACTACTGGTCACAAAGGTTTTCTGTAAAGGGTCAGATCATAAATATTTTAGGCTTTGCAGGCCACATGTGATCTCAGTTATATATCCTCTCTCTCTTTTTTTTTTTATACAACGCTTTAAAAAATATATAAACCACTCTTACTTAGCTCGTGGACTATACAAAAACAATTTTTGCCCACCTTCATTATACTTACCAAAAAGAAGTAAATCACTGCAATAACCAAACCGGTTAAGATCAGTTTCTGACAGATGTGACCTCTTCTCTATACCCAGCGTGTAGTCAGTCTCATTTGCAAGTATGTTAGGTTGAAACATATGAAATTTCCATTTCTATAGATCAAAAACAGTTGAATATTGGTAATTTCATGTGGCTTGACCTAACAGTAAAGACATATAAAGTGGTGACCTGGATCTGTCGTTGTCCTATTTTCCCCTTTTGTTTGCATCTGTAAGATGAAAATGTTTTGATGGAAATATAAAGTTCATCAAACCTAATGTTTTGCATAATGGAAACAAAATACATGAATAGTTAGGGTTTGGAGGGGTTTGTCGGTGTTTTTGTGTGTGTGTTTTTAAAAAAACTTTTCAGCCAATTATTCACAAAGTGTAAACAGTCCTTCTACCTTGTTTTCCAGCTTCTCCCCAGGTTGTTCCTTTTCCTGCTTTGGATTTACCAGCTCTTTATTTCCATCATCTTCTTCCTAGCTTGCTCATGGTAATTTTTTCTACCCTTAAAGGATTATACAGACTTCCAAGTTGCATGGTGGTGAGAATAATGGATTGCTCTCATAAACAACATGGAAAAGGAGAAAGTAGGTGGGCGTTCTGGAAACAACGTGAGCTTGGAGCTTTAGAGGGCTTTCTATGCCCAAACCTCACAGCGAGAAAACATCTGGTCCTACATGCAGCTGTAGAAAGAGCTGCTTTTTAAAAACAGACAAAGCCCTATTATGTAAAACACGGAAAACCATTGTTTTTGTTATTTCAAAGTTACAAGTGCTCCCCCTTCTGTCAACCGTTAGCGTTGGTGCTGTCTTGGGGTCCCCTCGGACATCCAAGAAAAAGGCCTCAATTTAAATAAAAGAATGATGCATTATAAAGATCTTCACCCACAGAAGCTTGAGTTATGTAAGCCCCAGGAAAGAATACAGGGGCCATTTCAGTGGTAGTGACACCCCTGTATTAAATGGAAAGTCCCACAGTGGTCGTGGGAGCTGTGGTTCTGTGTTGTTTGCATGGCCAGGCCACTTTCTTGCAAACGACGGCCAATTTCCTGGTGGTTAGTCTCTAATTCTAAAGGCTTCAAATAATTTACTGTGTGTTGAGTCATCGCTTGATTGCAAAGCTCTGAAACTTCTCATTCAAACAACCGTGTCAGCCCACAGGCTCTGTGACCCTGACCTAAATATACCCAAAGACAAGCAGTTTTGAATAGGATTATTCATGTTTCTGCTTTTTGTTGCATTTTCACTTGAATCTTTTTTTTTTTTTAACATGCCAAGGAGCATTTTTACTTCTAAGAGTTTTCCAAGCATATTGTTGGGGTCTTCATTTTTGAGCTATGCACTGCAAATTTTTAACATCAGGATCTTGTCTGTGAACCAGATAACTTCATCAGGTTCAGGATCAGGCCTTGGAAACATTCAACCATAGAGACCAGGAAACATTCAAACAAGAGACCAGGAACTACTGTCTTGGCTGGTACATTTACAAAAATCTCTTTTAATTTTCAGCTGCAGTTGACATACAATATTATGTTAGTTCCAGGTGTACAGCAGAAGGATTAGACATTTACAAAGTATCAGCCTAATAAGTCAAGTACCCACCTCACAGCTGGTTCATTTTTAAACACAATCTTATGGGGATGCTCTGGACCCTTTTGCAGCCAGAATGCCACCATGACCCACAATGCACTCAAGAACCAGTCAGGAGAAGAAATGTTCTAAAAAAGAAAGAAGCTCTGGCACATAGCCATGTGTTATCTTCTAAATAATAATGTGTTATCTTCTAAAATATAATAATGTGATATATGTGCATAAGTTTTATGCTCAAACGGGAGGGGAGAAGGAAGGGAGATCGTTTTTTAAAAAGCACTCGATTTTTTCACATTGTTACTGTGGAAAGGCAGTTGTAGACGTGACTCATTTGCCTTCCTTTTTAAAAAAATTTAGATATAAAGTAAACTGTACATCCAATCACTTGTTCTTAAATTTAGTGATACTATTTTGATGTCCTATTTTACTCCAGCTGGGATGGTCAGAAACCTTGAAATAAGTCAAGATTACCAAAAGGAAGCTCTATTTCCAGAAAGAACCCTGGAATTCAATGTTTCCTCCTTTGGCATGGAACTTGAAGGTTGACTTTGAATTCATCTTGGAATCTCGCATCTGTCAGTTACGATAGCATAGGACAATAGAATACCCAGTTGTAGGAAGGCAAAATGTGGCTAAATCTACCTGCAACAGAACCCATAAAAAAGTCACAGCCTGGGGATCTCAGGGTGGTATCACCTCATTCTATGGTTCTGGCCAGTAGTCGTAAAGACGTGGAAACATGGTTTTCCCAGCAAGCATGATCTGACCAGCCATGGGCTGGAATAACTGTCCATGGAATAACTGTTCTTTAAACTTTGATTTGTGATATTTTTCTTGGTATGACTGGTTTAACTAAAGCTGGGGGTGGGAGTCTGGGGATGCAGAAAGATGAAATAGACTGACCAGCCAAGATTTCAACCTAGAATGTACACAAGCCCAAGAAACAGTATGCAGAAAAAAATAACAACATGTATATTGACCACCCCCCATTTTTCTTGGTCGATTCTGGTTTTGGGAAGGAAAGAAGAAGGTAAATATACGGCTAAGATTTTGTTCTCCTTCAAGATATGGAAATAAGTTAGTCCAGTGGTCTGTGAACCACAAAACCAGAGGGAAATGCATGATCCTCAAAACCTTCTATTTAGAAACGAAAACCTTCTGTTGACAATGTTTATAGAAATAACAATTCAAAACTAGCCTCTTACTATTACTTATGACAACACGACCTATGAAAGAAGCAACTTGGCTTGCTTCTTATCCTTACTTGGATTCTGATTGTTCCAATTGCCATATATTTAAATATATTTAAATTTCAGATAGATGAAGCACTAGATGTTTTACTGAGTCTCATTCTCTCGGCTTTTACCTTTTCCTCACTTGCTTTTCTACCCTTTCTCCTTCTACCGTGTTTCCCCCAAAATAAGACCGGGTCTTATATTAATTTTTGCTCCAAAGGATGCATTAGGGAGTATGTCCAGGGGATGTCATTCTGAAAAATCATGCTAGGGCTTATTTTCCGGTTAGGTCTTATTTTCGGGGAAACATGGTAACTCTGTGTGAGAAAAATATAAACAAAGTTTGTAAATTATAGAACATCCCGCATAGCGAGGCTTTGTTATTTGTCCTCTCACTCTGTTTGCCCCTCACTGCATGACAATCACTGATCCCTTTTTCCCTGATGTTATTCTTTTTCCCCACCCTCACATTACTCAATCATCTGTTATGAATCTTGGAGTGATATTAACATACTTGTTTTGAAATGAGGGGGAAAGGACAGAGAATAGAACGTCAGGAACCACTGGCTTTCCTCTTGTTTCCTAGAACATTTAGTATTGCTCAATGTCTCCTTTGAGTCTCAAAAATATTAGTCCCAAATAGACCACGACGTGCCTCACTTATCATATGAGGACGAGTTCAAGAAACCGCCCGGCAACTGCAAGTGAGCCCACTTTCTTTGTATCTGGTCACCACCAGGACCGCTACATTAAATTTTGAATTTAGTGTTTTGGACACTTCTAGCCGGGACATTGTCGGTAGATGTGATGTTTGGTATTAGTTGCCGGTTTCCTGCAGCCGTTGGTACATTTGTAGGCTTTGGAGATAAATAACCAAAACGCATTTCCTCTTCTTGCTTAGCGATCCATATGTAGTGTGGAATCCAGGGGCTTAGGCGTGATGGTTATTATATCAGCGGATGTTGCGGGCAAATTTTGAGCTGTAGAAGATGGTGGTGCTATCTCTGGCAGGGGTTACTCTGGGATGGCTGCCAGATTGTGTCACCTAGACTGGAGCTGTTTGAAGGACATAGGACTTCAAGTTTTAAAGATGGGAAAGTTCCAGGCACACTAGGACCAATTTGTTCTGACTCACTCAATCCATGAGTGTCCCCATCTGTACCACATGGTGATGCATTGGGTCTGACGTGACAGCCCCGTTTCCGGTCCGTCATCATGGTCAAACTTATTCCCTCCTTTGAATATGAACTCCTCCAGCCATTCCTCCTTTCCTTTCATAATCTTTCAAATACTGAAACCCAAACGCAAGACTGAACTCAGCTTTGGACTGCTCAGAGTGTGGGTCTGCTCTAAACTGCCCCCCGTATCCTCTCCCTACAAGCCTAACTCCTTGGGAAGGACTGAGGTGAATGGGGATGGGGATGTATTTCTACTTAACCAATTGCTCTGCAGGCCTCCTTCGCTTCACTGTGGACACCTCTCTTGCCACAGCTGGCCCTCAGAGGTGTCTGAGAGGCAGGCTTTCCAAAGCCGGCTCTCTTGAAACCTATGTGAGTTCCGTGCAGGACCCATCCCATTGCCCAGCTCCCAAACACAGGATGCACAGCTCCCAACCCAGTTTCTGCCTTGAGCAGTGCATCCCCTCAGCCTTAGACTGTGGTGACCCCCTCGCCCCAAGGGCAACCTGTTTGGGAGGTAAGATGGTGCAACTCGATTTGCACCTTCCTTGGTGGCCCACCCCATGACTCACAGAACCTCGGAACCTCGCTGCGTATTTGACAGAAACAGAATGGCAGTGCAGCTGCTCCTCTTGCTCTCCTCCCCACCCGCCCAGCTCCCTCCAGTTCTCTGGTCGCCTAGGAACAGGTCAGCAAGTGCAGTGTCTAAGCAGAAAGCCAAATCAGGAATGGAATGCAAGTGCTCGCTTCTAGCAGGCTGCCCCGCTACTCGCTGATATTTACTCGAGATTTTCTTGGCAACACTCTCCCATTCTTGACTGTAATGGAGAGGGAGAAGCCCCTCACCACAAACCCTGCATTCCCCATGGCCAATGACAGAACCCTTTCCCGCTCCTCAGGAGTAGGGTTTACTTAATAGGGCCGCTACATGTTTGGAATCCTCGGGGCAGGAGTTTACGTAGGATCTTTATAGGTCCCCTTTAAACCTGCCGGCTTGTGCCAAGTTCCAGGCCTCCACAGCTGACACTTTTCATTCCAAGAAGAGCTAATCCCCATGTTGGAACATCACATTAAAGACCAGACATGCAACTTGAGATGATGGCACTTGATTTACTGGGCACCACCGTTGCTGCCATAACGGTGTGCTCTTTGGCCCGATGCCACTTCCAATAACATGCAAACCACTGTGTCCCACACCCAGAGTGTTACTTCATGTACACTGTGTATTTCTCTTTGATGAAGCCTATCTTCCTTCCCCATACCCTCCCTTCTGGCTGAAAGGCTGCCTTTGGGGGCTGCCCACTCATTTGTCTGACTTGGATGGTCATCTTCTGGCAATTTTTTTTGCTACGGAGACAGCTTTTTCATGGTGATGTGGGAATGTGACAACAGTGTTCAGCCTCCAGGCACCACAGTTTCCAGCACACAAAATGCAGCTTCACACATCCAGCTAACATTCTCCTTCCCCGGTCGGCCTCTTGTCCCTTCTTCTCATTTTCTGCCCATTCTCCTGCCTAGTCCAATTCATTCCCCGTGACTGGCACGAAAGGAGGCACCCTTGACCCTCAGGTGGTGTCCCCTTGTCCTCTGGGCAACCGTGCCCTTCACACACTGGGAAAACAACCTGGCTACTCGGGGTCGCTGTCCCGCTCAGTTGACTCTCAAGTCTCTGTAACTCCAGTCTGACACTCAGTGGACACTCAGTAAATGTTTAACTAAATGGTCCTCATTTGAAAGAAATGGGTTTGCTATTTACTTTAGTTTTCTCATCAGTGAGATGTTTTCTTTTTTTAAGAAAAGCAGCAGTAAGAAGCACAGTTAATGCACCAGGCACTGTCTGGTTCCATTCTTTGATGGCTGAGTGAGGTGGTTGATGAATTCCATGTTTTGAAAATAAGAAAATTAAGGCCCAAAGAAGGAAAGTAAATAGCTCCTAAGTGTCTGAGCTTGAGATGAATAGTGGGCTGTCTGACTCCAAAGTCTAGGCTCTTTCTACTATGCCTTTTAAGAAAATAAAGGGAGGGATGGAAAGAAAAAGAAAAGATAAAAAGATATACATCTGGGGTGGGAGGGGAGGAAAGAAGGGTTAAACAGCTAAATAAAGAGGATTTTGAACAGTGGGGGGAAGAAGATATATGTCTGTGTATTAAAGCTATTTTGCCCTGGTTTGGTTGAGATGAGAAAATCAAAAAGAATGTGGACTGGGAAATGCAGTTACCTCATGTCTACACCGGCCTCTGTGGGGGTTGCTGGGGAATCTCCATCTCCAGAGCTGTCTTCCCCACACGCTCACATTCATGGCCGCGGATGGATGAGAGCCATGAGACTGGTACCAGTGTCCTCTCTGGAACCAAGACTAACTTCAAACTGTGGAGCCAAAGCTTCAGCTGGGCTCATCTGTCTATTCGCTCCCTCAGCTGCAGATGCCACTGGGTTACTTTAAGTTCCACAAAACGTTGTTAATACGCCAATGGTGTGGCTTCCACATTCTCCAGCATCTGCCCAGCGTTGATGTCCTGCCATCCATGTTGGCATGGACCTTGGTACTTCACCAGCCTACTGCAGGGGAGCTGGCCCAGGTTGTGTCATTATCCATGGTCCTTCACAGATGAAGCATATCCAAGGACAGAGCATGGCTTATTGGAGTGATTCCGTTTCTGTCATTGCTTGAACGGGAAAGACTTCTGTGGTTTCCATTCACCAACATTTGCTTGCAAAATGCCAATCATCATCCTCTGTGAAGGCTGTAACGAGAGAAGAGGCCATTTTATAAACGACGGAGTACAGTAAACACGTAAGCAACTGGTGGTTACGAGGCCAGGCCCTGATGCCAGACTACGTGGGCAATTGGGATCAGGTTCCAGCCTAGGTCTCCTCATGTGTAATAATAGATGGCTGATAAAAGCACCTACCTATGATTGAACCACAAGGATTAAGTGAGATGATGACCAGAAAGCCTGTGATTAGCATCTCCTGGTAAACAGTAAATGTTACTGGAAGAATCACCATCCCCCTCACCTCAAATATGAAGAACGATTCGTGGCAACTTATCGGCACTTGAAGAGTTTGCTCTGGAAACTCCATGGTTACCGACACCACCACAGACATCGCTGCTTGCCAACGACCTCAAGTATATATATTTTCATTGCCAGGTGCTTTTCATTTGCTTTGATTTAATTTAATACATCTATGGGAGATAAATGAAAGAAAGCAGAGCCCAAAAAAGGGAGGAAAGCATGTCCAGCTGTACATCATAAGGTGGACAAATTATAAATATTAAACCAAGGCTCATGTGTCTTTAGAGGTGTGAATTCTAGCAAAGAGTATAAAATTCTAAAACACACACAAAAAAACACAGCTTACATGAAGATCACCTGACTACCTTTGATTTGCGTGTGAAAAAGTAATGACAGTGAGGATTAAAGATCTAACATGACCAGCAAAGAATAGATCATGGGCTTCCTTCTGCAAGGAACCCTGGGGGAAAGATGCTGCTAGTAGGTACAGAAGATTCACTTCATTCAGCTACACAGTATGGCTTTGTGTTGACATTGTTATCCATGCATATCCTATTTCTATTAGGTTGGTGCAAAAGTAATTGCAGTTTAAAAGGTTAAAAATAATTGCAAAAACCGCACTTACTTTAGCACCAACCTAATAAAAGAATGTGCTCCATGCTCCGAGCATGTTTGTTTTTTTAGTAACCTCACTGTTGGGGGTTGGGGGAGGGGGGCAGTGAATGTACATTTTAGCCCAAACTGCTATTGTGTATACTCAGTTGGAGAAGAGTGAATTGTTTATCCTGCTGCTTTCAGGGTCAAGTGGCAAACCTGCATTCAGGTTTGCACTCCACAACCTGGTGTCTTGGTACCTTGAATACAGAGAATGAATCCTTATTCCCCAGCAGGGGTTTACTTAAGCTGTAATTCTGTGTTTTCTACCATATTTCCCTGAAAATAAGACCGGGTCTTACATTAAAGTTTGCTCCAAAAGATGCATTAGGGCTTATGTTCAGGGGATGTCCTCCTGAAAATTCATGCTAGAGCTTCTTTTCCGGTTAGGTCTTACTTTTGGAGAAACACGGTACAAAGAATTCAAGACCATAATCAGGATAAATTCCACTCAGATGTTTGTCATCCTTAAGCTACTTGCAGTGAGCAAATAAGTAGACCAGAGAAATAGAGTGGAAAAAAAGTTCCACACCAACAGGACAAGTTCTCAGAGTGACAGGGGCTTCCTTTGCTTCATGGGATAAAAATATGCCTGGCTCCTCATTCGTACTCATTCCACACAGTGTTTCAAGGTGTTGTACTCACAGAATGACCACACAACACTGGCCCTCGGTGTCTTGGATACTGTCCTACGGTGGCAGACTTGCGTCTCTCACTGCTGCTGGCAACTGGCACACAATGCCACACACACACACACAGTGTGGGTTTTATTCAGGCCACAGGAACAAGCAGTCCCTTCTCCAGGTAGGTTACATCCTTAGGACTGGCATTTGGTCACAGATGGGCAATCTTTACTACGTGGACACCTAACTCCTGTCTCCCTGACGTGTGACACAACATTTCATTCCCAACTCTCCACCCAGGCCGGGACAATTCACACTATTTCATACAAAACACAGCAACACAGAGCCACAAATAACCCTTTACCCTATTCAAAGGATTTGTCTGTGTGGGACCTTTTGGCCTGAATCCCACAGTCAAAGGAGCCCCACATTTTAACTGCTCTCTAGTGGCAATTTTTGGTCAAGAGAGTCGAAGGGAGCTTGTCACAAATATTGATCTAATTAAATCGTTGGACACTTAATAGTAATCAAATCTAAGAGTGGAGAGATGGTTTGAAAAATGAGGGGACCCGCACACACAAAATCTTGACAAAGTCTGACTTTTTATTAAGGGTTAAAGAAACAACAACAGTTGATCCACTGCTGAGTAGGAATAAAAACTCTCGATGCCACTCATTTTAATCTCGAATCCCCTTGGTGGAAAGGGTAGAATTTTTTGTCATTTTTCTGGGCCTGCCACGTCTCATATTTTTAAGAGCATATGGTGTACAGGAAGAAAGAGACAATCCTTAAGGAAAGTCTGCTATCCTCCCCAAGTCGGGCCATACACTGACCTTGTCATCATATAATGCCTCTTTAGTCCCAGGACTCAATGCCACAAGACCCTCACCAGCCAGATGCTATGACAGCCAAAATCCCCATCTGCCTAAAAGATGTCTCCATTCTGGACAATAATGCCCTTTCCTGGCACATGACTGAAGCCTTGGAATTCTACAGAGAAAAGCCATCATGATAATTAAGAGTCCCTTGGGGTCTGTTAGAATAAGAATCAGTCCCTTCACAGTTGATGTCCAAATCACAGCTCCAGCGACACATACTCACAACTGGAAGTAAGCAGTCAGTTTCCCGATTTGGAAATTGCCGAAGTGCCAAGACTGTATTCAGCCTTCTCCCAACACACAAGTACATTCTAGGATATTCACGTGCCAAAGAATTAAATTGGACCCCTTCCTCACACCACATACAAAAATGAACTCAAAATGGATCAAATGCTTAAATGTAAGAGCGAACGCTATAAAATTTTTTAAAAAGAACATAGGTGTAAATCTCAGAGACCTCCAATTAAGCGATGGATTCTTAGATATTACATTAAAAGCACAAGGGAAAAATGAATACGTTGAACTTCAAAATTAAAAACTTGTGTGTGCCCAATGACAGCATCTATAAAGTAAAAAGATTACCCACACAATGGGAGAAAATGTTTGCGAGTCAAACGTGACAAGGGGTCAAGTATCTAACACATATATTTTTAAAATCTTGCAACTCAACATAAAAAGATAAATAACCCAATTTAAAAGTAGGCCAAGATTTGAGTAGACATTTCTCTAAACAAGACCTACGAATGGTCAATAAGTAAATTTAAAAATGTTCCACCACTTCTGGGTATATATCCAAAGGAAATAAAAACTGGATTTTGGAGAGGGGAAAAAAATGTTCCATATTTAAAGCATTTCGTTTTCATAATAACACAGGTCCTGATGTTGATATGAGAGGGAGTATTTTTCAGTATCGTGACAGTTAAGGGGACAAACAGAAAGTGGATGAAAAACCATTGCATTGTTCTAGAAACAAACGACCAGATGAATATACCATGTGTTCAAACCATCTGTGTTTAAGCAATTTGTTTCTGGACTAATGAAGTGGTTCCCATCCAGGGAGGATTTTGTCCCCTGTGGAACATTTGACAATGACTGGAAATATTTTGGATTGTTACAACTTGAAGAAGGGCAGTGCTGGCAGCATCTAGTATATGGAGGCCAGTGATGCCCCTAAACAGAACACTCTCTCACACCAAACAATTATCCAGCTCAAAATGTCAATACTGCCCCTGTTGAGAACCCCTCGTCTAATGGGAGGGTGGCTTGTGACGTTCTTGACAATAAACCAGTTTCTGGGGAGTCTTGTGCTCAGACTCCAGACATTGGAGGTTGAGATACCAAAAGCTCTTTCTTTGAGGCCTCCTTTCTTTTATTATCATTTATTGAGGACTTATTTGGTGCTAGGCACTGTACTGAACCCTTTCAGTGTAGTATTTAATCTTCACAGTTACCCTATTCTATAGATGGCCCTGTTGTTTAAGTTTGTAATTTTCATCATAAGGAAATCAACGCTTGGAAAGTCTAGGTAACTTACCAGACAGAGGTCATTAAGTATGGAGCATCAGAGGCATGAGCAGAACTGAAACTTGTCTGACCCCAGGGTCTGTGTAAAAACCTCTATGTTTTAACATCTCATGAAGCCCCATCTCATGGGTCCCACTGCATTTCCCTGGGGTAAAAGATAAAGCAAGATGGTGATCAAATAACTGATATTGATTAAAGAAGACTCAGAGACCTGGCTCTCCACTATGGGAGGACTAAGTATTAAAGCGCACAACAGTAAACACTTGTCTTTTAAGTGAAGCATCAAGTGTGATGTTATACTCAGCCCAGCGAAGATGCTGGCTTAGAGCCATGACCACGTCTTAGGAGCAGGGAGACCCAGGTTCAGCCATGTGTAAATACTCAGGAGGAAGAAAACCTTTCCTAACAGCTGATAGGTAGAATTGGATTCTGATCCTGGAGGGGTCAGGGAGTATCTGGCCCTGGGACTATGACACAACTAAGACCAGGGAAACTGAAAAATCCCCCCCAAGTTGACTTAGTCTTCAAAAGCACGGTGCTCCAGCAGTCTCTTCTTCCTGTAAGACAGATAAAAGGACTACAAGACCTGGCCCGGTGGGATTCTTCAAGGGAGAAGCAGTCAGGACAGTAGAGTTCTCCATAGCTGAGATAATGCAGGCTCAAAAGGAACCTCCCTTCAGCCCTCCTTTGGCATGACCCAGGCACATCAGTTAAAAACGTCATGGCCATCGGGTAGAGTGGGACCCCCCCAGGACTTGGGACTTGGGTGGTAATAGCACCTAGAGCTACTTTCTGCAGAGGCACCCAAGCAGAATCTTTGGGATGGAAAGAACTCTTCCCTCAGCTCAGCTGGTTCTGCCCAAATAAGCAACTTCCTTGACAATGTTGGCCAAACTTACAGGACAGAGCCTCTATGACTGAGAGAACTCCAGGAAATGTGCTTTGGCTATGAGTCCCTAAACATCTTCGGAGCACGGTCAGGGCTTACACTGACCTTTATGAATTATGATTGTAATAGAAAATTCTGGATGGGAGGTCCAAGATGGCAGATTAGAAAATATCCCCCCGCCACACACACACACACAAATTCTGAGGTTTCATCTAGTATTTGCATAGCAAATTCAAATTACAAGAAGGAAAGAGACTCTTATTTTTAGCTGCTTTCCATATTTTGCTGCAGAGTTTTGCAAATAGCATATGTCTAAGAATAAAGAGGAATGTCTAGAGAGAAAAGACCACGAGAGGTTGAGGGGGAGGGACCCCTTAGCTTCTAGAGCTGGATCTATCAAAAGTCATTCCACACCTGCATCTCCCAAGGCGACAAACAAATGTCCTAGGAACAAAGGATTTTAAAGTCAAGATTGAAAACAATGGGTTAAACAAAGTTAAATTGGTGTCTTGACAGTACGTCACATATCTCCCAGAAAGGCAGACAATAGACAAGTCTTTTGTGGAGAATCTACTTAGAATCTAATCCATGGAACACGTTTGTGTGAATCATTAGAAAGTGAAAAAGGAATTTCACCTACTTTTAAAAACTTCTAATGGAAAAGAAAAAGTCACCGTCATCTCGGATATGAATTGGTCCTAAGGTCCTTGCTTTTTAGACTTTTTGCTTCAGCCTAACATGGACAAAGTACTGTAGGACTGATTACTTTCGATCACAATAAAAATTTCCCTGGTGTAATTAAGACCCTTGAAGCCACGTTTTCTTTTTCTTCATCCATCGTAGAAACGGATGTCTATTCTACCCCTATGATTTTTCCAACAAGCAAAAAACAAGCACATGCCTTTTATGTGTCTAACCAATGCAAGTGGAAACTCAATGAATTCATCGCATGCTGTGGTAAAAGTAATAAGTTTAGACTGGACACGTGTGAGTGATATCAAGAGATGGAACAATAAAAAAAAGTGCCAGGACTAGGAACAAGGAAAGTAGAGCAATTCCAGTAGACGAGAAGAATTTGCTGAGCTTATAAATAGTACTTTAAAGTACATTATCAGAGCACATAGTAAATGAAGGATGAATGAACAACTGAATAAATGAAGGAATGAAAGGCCTGGGAGTTTTGTATTCTGGGCAAAGCAACAGTACAACTTTTTAAAAAGCAGATGCAATCGCCTCTGTGGGTAATGGCAGCAGACATAGTTTCAGGATGACAGAGGACTTTTACATGTATTTTCTCATTTGCTTTGTACCCCAGTCCTGTGAAGGAGGAAGAGAGGGTATAATTCTTCCCATGTGGTACAGTCATTATTTTACCCATTCAACAGCTGCCTGGGGCCAGGAACTCTCAGGCAGAGAGAAGGGACTGGCCTCGGCCCTCACAGAGCACAGACTAATGGGGGAGGCAGACGTCCAAGGAAGGAGGACTAGCAGATCTCAGAAGGTTACAACGGGGTCATAGAGGCCTACAAACAAGGAAACACAATCCCAAATGGATTAAGTGGTTTACATGGGGTCAAATGGCAGCGGGTTTGGTCATCTCTGGACAGGACACTGTACAGAGCAAGGAATGTAATCACGGCCACCATTCTCTAGCCAGGTCTCACCATTCTGGGGACGATGTTTAAAGAGGGACACTGACAAATATGAAGAGCTGAGGACTGAGAGTTTGCAAGCCATGTCTTTTAGGGAGCAGTTAGAAAACTGGGTCTGTGTAGCCTAAAAATAATACTAATAAGAGCGTGAGCTCACTACATTCAAGTAGTTGAAGGGTCATCGTATGGGAAGAAGGAGCAGCCATTAGATGGAGGAGCTGAAGAGGACAAGGTCGCTCCAGGTGCCCTGAGAGGCAGACGTGTCTGTCAAGGTTCAGAAGAAAGTACTAGGTGTCGGAGTGAGAAGATAGAATCCCTAAGAAGCCATCCATCTGCACTTGGGGAGACACGAGAATGGTGAAGTTCAGGGTATGAATTCTGGGTCAGGCAGCCTGAGTTCAAAGCAAGCCCCTTGCCACAAGCACCACCACATACCAGCCATGTTTCCTTGGCTACATTACTTCGTCGTCCTGAGTGGCAGCTTTCTTTCCTGCAGTGGGAGGT
The DNA here is from genome assembly GCF_964194185.1 of Rhinolophus hipposideros. Taxonomy (NCBI): domain Eukaryota; kingdom Metazoa; phylum Chordata; class Mammalia; order Chiroptera; family Rhinolophidae; genus Rhinolophus; species Rhinolophus hipposideros. Next base: position 43,930,727 of record NC_138066.1, on the reverse strand, counting down.
AACTGTCTCAGGGGCTGGTTGTAGGGTTCAGTAAAGTAAAGCACATAACCTGTTTCACTCAGTGCCTGGCACGTGAAGTCACAGGCAAATACCTATTACAGAAATGAATATCCACTTGATGAGTGAACTGTGAATGAATAAAGGACTCAGGAAGCAGTATGAGGGGTAGCCCAGCTAAAACTACAACCTCATGACAGTAGCCCAGCTAAAATTACAACCTCACCTGCAGGTCTGAGAATGAACTGAAAGGTGGGTGAAAGTACCATTGACCATAATGAGGTTTGCAAATAGATGATGTTTCTACTAACAGGATCAGTTTCTGCACTGGGGAGAGCTTGGGCCAAATGTTCTCAAAAATCCTTTCCAATTCTTAAATTCCATGAGAATAAGAATTGTCAAATGGCCCAATTGTAGAAGTTAGGAAGTTTCTGTTCCTTCAGAGCAGCAAGAAAGGTCAGGGGACTGGAATCATGAGGCTGTTTCTTTCTAGAAAAGGAATGAAAAGTCCTTCTCCCAATCCTTACCCCAGCTTGTTGTTTACAACAACATAAAAGTGTTTTGTTCTTGTACCTTTCTCTACAAGAACATGGGAAACTGTCTCTAAAATTCCCAGAATGTACACAGGAGAATTCTTTTGTCTGTATTTTTCCCCCCACCCGCAAGCCTTCCCAAAGAAATACACCCAAGGACTCTAAGAGGCTTCAGGATATGAACTATGGTCTTTTGCAATATTTGGTCTTCTTCCACTTCTGCTTTGGACCTTTGACCTCAGTGTGAAAAACAAACCCCTTGTGTCTACTGAGATGGACATAGGTTTTCAGATCGTGCCATCTTCTGGTCAAGTGTAGAAACCAACATGGCTGACTTCTTGCTTTTGCCATGGTTCCAAGTCTGGGCCATCAAAGAAGCTAGACAGGAAATGTCTTTCTCCCTAGAATTTAATCTGGGCCTCTTGGGAGCTGACAGCATGAAATGCATTCAAATTAACCATGGGACAATTTCAAAAGTTCAATGCATATCTCTTTGGAAGCACATACTCTTAAAAAGTAATTACTCATTATGCTGATGTAGGTTCACCCTCTGGAAAGGGGAATCAAATTAGGACCTTTTCTAAAATGTTCTGAGCTGTCAATGTCATCAGATGGATAAGCCATTTGTGTTTTAGTTGTCTGAACACACTCAAAACTATGTTCATGACTCTGATAGAGAATGAATGAGAGGGAGAAGAGAGAACCAGGATCTGAAATCTCCAATCTATTTACTATGACCAAAGGTTGACCAAGGACACATGCAAAAGAGCCAATCTAGACAAACCCCGTTGTTGATCACTATAAGCTGTGGGCCCCAACCTCTCCATGGAACCTTTTCTACAGATAAGCCATCAGGACTCCATTTGCGCCTGTGCTCTGAGCCCAAAAGATAAAAGATTGAGTGACCTCCTTGGACCCACATCTTAACCTAAGCCAATCTCTGGGTAGAAAGAAAAGGCAAAGTAAAATGAACCCAGGGAAATAGTCCCCAAAATAACAAAGTATCTTCCTGGAGCTCAAAAAATCAAGAGTAAATCACCCATCCCAGACTTCTCAGGGTGGAACAGAGGAGAAAGAAGGCAGGCTTACCCAGGAGGGAGACATCCCCATGTCCATCAGCAACTGAAGCTTCATGGAAGACCCAAATGTTAAGGAGCTGAGAAGCCGAGCCCAAGACTCCGTCCTGAGATACTGTGTGGCAGGCTCCAATCTTGGGCTTGTCCCATCAGCAGCTTCCATCCAGCTCTGGAACCCGGGGGTGCCCTGCAAACTCCCTCTGTTCAGCATCCCTCTTGGTAAAGGAGTGAAGGAGAACAGGATGTTTGAACGTTCTTCATTCTTCCCTTGAACTGGCCTCTTTCAGCAAAACAAAATTCACCAGCAAGTTTTGAATCAGAAATAGGTTCGTTTTGTAAAGCACACAGACAGCTGATGCTGCAGAACGGTGTCTTTCAGATAACCCAAACGTCGCAGTCTGCGGGTCAAGTCCCAGATGAAACACACACTCCCCAATATGACTAAGATTTTTTTGAGAAAAGTATAAATATTTCAAAAATAATGGGGAGTTAGCAGTCTGGATTGGTTGTTCTCTATGAAACACGTCAATATAGATGTTTTAAAAAGGAGCATGACATGAAGAAATATTCCTGTCTAGGCTTAACTATGTACCTGACTTCTCTTAACATGATCCTTGGTCTATGTCTATTTACTGCTTGACAAGATTTTATACAAAAAACCCCAGTTTGTAGTTTTTCTCTGGAATAGATAGCTACCAGGAGAACTTGGTCTTAAGGTACAGGTAGAAGTCACAGAGTTTTTCCTAAGGTATGTTCCTTCGGACACCAGTCCCTCAAAATGCTCCGCCAAAAAGGGTGTCTGTACTCAGAAAAGTCGGTGAAAAACTCCGTGTTCTATCTGCTTTCTAGGAGATTCACAAAGTACATGAACTTACGAAGGATCTGAGAAATTTGGAAGTAAAGGAACATCTTTTAACAAATTAAATTTGCTCAACATCAAAATTTTCAAACTTCAAAGAATACTTACGTAGAGAACCATCTAACAGGATCTCAAGGAACAAGTCTGAGGAACACCTCACAGGAAACTTTGCTCATAAACAAGCAGGTATGTGGGGTTTTTGGTGTTGCTGATGATTTTCCAGAACTAGGAAAGATGGGCCTCGATACAGGGACCAAATGCACAGTTGCTATGTGACAATGAAAACAACTCTATGACTTGAGAACAGAGAGCAGAGAGTGAACCAATAGGTCCTTGAGTTGGTGATGACCCATCTAGCTCATTTCATTAAGCTTTGCCTATAACTATCTGATTTCCAGGAAATGTGGCACGGCTTGTCGTTATAACAACAGCAACAACAACAACAAAACCAGCTTCCTCATAAGCCATTTAGGAAGTAAATCATCTAAGTGGTATTTGAACAGCTGGAGTCCAGTGTAAGCGTTGCAATATTCTGTTTCCACCAAACTTTGTAGAATTCTTGTTCTATATATATCACTCTCCCAGAAAGGATTGGGTCCCTATTTCTTCTCTGTAAAGTGAGAATGCACAGACTGGGGTGGCTTGCAAAGACCCCTGCAGCCTTAAGAGTCCGTAACACTCATGAAAAATAAAAAAGAAATCTATCACATTCTTTTTGATGCCTTTCTAGAATTTTAAGTTTGTATGTTTTGAATACTAAACATAACTACTTTTCTTTTTTCTCCTTTATTATCATGGAACATTGTGTTTCCTGGTTTGGGGAGGAGATAGGGAGGGAGAAGTGCGTACCATGTTTATTGTCGGGGGATTCACAAATGGGTTTCTCTGGTTGAAACTTGTTGAGGGTTAAGCAAATCTCCCAGGAGAAATGCAATTTGTTTTTTTTCTCAAGGATAGTGAATCATAGACTGGGCATATTTCCCCTTCCACTTGACCTTCATCTCCCACAGAGAATTCCTCTGCAAGGATTTGGTGCCTTTGATTCTGCTACTTTAAACAAAAGAGTTAGATTAAGTACCACCATGCCCTGAAAACCTGCTCTCCTCCTTCTGGGTTTGAATCAGAGAGGTGCCCATAGTCACTTCTGCCCAAGCTCACCAAAGGATTGGGTGATTTCTGGTCACAAATTGCTACTACCATGCAACATGACAAAGTAAGCAATTTACGGGGAAGAAAGTCAGAAAGCCGAGATGAAAGTCAAACACCTTGTCTTAGACTCTTTATGAAGAAGACTGTAATTCAGTAAGTCTTATAACGTTGTATGTTTAAGCTTTGGACTTTTCTAAAGAAGTTCCTGCCAATCTGATGGAGTCCCACCTGTTTCCAGGGGCTTGCACAACTACAAATATTCTACAGAGTAGTTTGCTCATTTATCTGATGATACCCTTGTTATTCACTTTTTTTCCTCTAACTGTGATCAAGGCGAAGAGAAAAACCTTGGAGGAGTTAGACCTCAGTCATTTGTAGTTGTTGGAGGCACTGTTTACTTTTCTCTTTAGGATCCTGAAACAAGCCCAGGATCACAGTGCTCTGGGACAGAATCTCCCCAAGCAAATTTGCCGCTTTATTCCCTCTAGACTTTGACTCTCCAAGAGTTCCAGAAGGTTCTATCTCAGTTACAGGGCTCTAGGCACTGGAATCATCCGAGTTCCTTTTCAACAAGGTACTCACCTCCAGACTTAAAATCTAACCCTTTGTTGGCACGGAGTGTGGGGCCCACAGAGGGAAGAGAACTCTGGCCCAGGAATGGGATGGCACAGCTAAGCCTGAAATGGAGATTAGCCTCCTGAGACTTTGAATTCCCAACTTTCACTATGAAAATCCCCTACTTCTTACAGGTCTCTGTCTTTTCTCACCCTCTCCCTGCTTTCATTCTGTCTCATTCTTTCTGAATGTTCAACCCTCAACTCCAGCCCTAGGAAGCTAAAGGAATAACTTCTAGCAACAATCAAGTGTATCATCAATGATTTCTCCTTTCCAGGAGACATCTGTGATCGTTACCGAACCCAGAAGTTTTTCTTAATTTCTGCCCTTCTTGGATGAAGCTCTTTTACCTTACTGATGTGTTTGAAAGATTAAAAACATTGTAGGCAAGGAGAAATACTGCCCTCTACAGGGCATATGAATCTCAGAGTTTTACAGGTAATCACTCACAAGCATAGTACATTTTCTTTTAATAGATTGTTCGTTCTTTTCTTCTTTTACTTTGAGGTTAATACAGCCAGTGACAATCTGTTGACTAGAATGACTTCTGCGCACAGTTATGGTTCAAGTATAAAAGGAGAGACGATGAAAAAAATTTTAAGGTTTTTTTCTTTTTGCAAAAAATGCTGATCCAACAGTTTCCGAAATCAGGTGGGCATGGGGACATTTTGGCATCCCTCAGTGTTCCGGGGAAGCCATGAGAATCCCCATTATTCAGCTATCTTATCCCTCTCTTCCTGTTTTTCGCAGTGTTTTTAGTTCTGTTAACAGAAGGAATAGACTAAACCGCTGGCCATGTATCAATATCAAGATTCATCCATTGATTGATAATGTGTTTTTCTAAACAGGTTTTCCTTCACCTGCCATGTTTCTTCTTTAGCTGTCTGTCTTCTGAAGCTGGGCGCTCTATCTATACTTGTCCCCTGCTAAACACATGACAGCCCTTCTCCTCAGGTTTTGACCTCACCTTCCCTACCAGAAACCAGAGCACTTAGCAATTTCTCTTCCTGTCAAATGGGAGGCTCTTCATCATGTCCTCCTCTTCCTGATGCCTTCCTTACCTGTCGCAAATACCTTCAAAGCCTATAGAAAGAAAGTCAACCAACTGATAAAGGGAAATGTGTAGGAAGGCATTTTAGAAATTACATCCTCGTCACGCACGTTTCCCTGGAAGAGGAGAGACGGGGTGAGGCAGGCATTTCCCACACACAACCTACAACTCTGAGGAAGGCAACTGCTCAGACACTGAAGCAGCTTCTGCCTTCAAATGACAGCGATGATAAGGAAAGCCCCGGAATGAGTCCTGAAGATAGTCCTGTGTGGCAGTGTCATTCAGACTTTCCTTTTCTGGCTCAGGCAGTGTTCCTGGGATGAAAATAGTCACAGAGGGGATGGGTGAGTTGCAGATCAGAGGTGGGGGCGCAGTTCTCTGCCTGAAATAAAGAAAATATTAAAAGTAAGTTATGAACAGAGCAAAATGGCAAAGTCTGACAAATAGAGAAAAGTTGAAAATATAGGGCTAATAAAGGTATATAAGGCCAAAGACGTGTGGAATCCTCAGTTTCAAAACAAGAGAAACAGGACACATACCGTGTTTCCCCAAAAATAAGACCTAGCCGGACCATCAGCTTTAATGCGTCTTTTGGAGCAAAAATTAATATAAGACCCGGTCTTATTTTAATATAATATAAGACCGGGTCTTATATAATATACTATAAGCCTGGGTATAATATAATATAATATAATATAATATAATATAATATAATATAATATAAATACTGGGTATAATATAATATAATATAAATACTGGGTATAATATAATATATAATATAACAAATATGATATGATATGATATGATGTGATATGATATGATGTGATGTGATGTGATGTGATATGATATGATATGATATGATAATATACCAGGTCTTATATTAATTTTTGCTTCAAAAGACGAGTTAGAGCTGATGGTCCGGCGAGGCCTTATTTTCGGGAAACACAGTATGTTTATTCCCTGAGTTTCTAATGGTCAGTTTGTATCCTCTGCTCAGGCCTGATGAGGGTTATGCTAATAACTACAGCAATAAAATACACTATTGCTTTGTAAGTTTTATTCTTTCTTTAAGACATATCAAGTAAATGCTGATAATGACATTTGTTATATTTATCCTATTTTAATAAAATCAAATGGCTTATTCTGTACTTGCTATCAACTGAATGTTTGTGTCCCCCCCCAAAATTCATTTGTTAAATCCTAATACCTACCATGATGGTATCAGGAGGTTGGGGCCTTTGGGAGGTGATGACGTCAGGAGGGTGGGGCCCTCCTGAATGGGATCAGTGCCCTTAGAAAAGAGACTGCAGGGAGCTCCCTCACCTCTTCTTCCATGTGAGGACACACAGCAACAATACATCCACCTTTGAACTTGGAGGAGGGCCCTCACAGACGGTGACCCTTTGGTTTTGGATTTTCTAGTCTCCAGAACGGTAAGAAATAAATTTTGGTTGTTTCTAAGCTACCCAGCCTATAGTAGTAGTCTGTTATAGGCATCTGAATGAACGAAAATAGTAGTATCTTAGTAACTAACACAAAAGCAAAACCCTCTGAGTCATACAGACCTAAACCAAGCACTTTTTATACTGGCATCAACCCAAATTACAGGCATAGTAAGCATAAATAAGCACACTCTTTCAAACTGCCACCCTGCTCATTCTTTAATATAGGAAAGCATAGTTTCGGTAAACTTTCATTTCCATTACATCTGTGGATGTGTGTGTATTCATAATAACATACATACACTTGTTATGAGCTGTTCAAAGAGCTTTGAAGGCCTTAATGAGAATAAATCTTTGCTAGACATGCAAACTCCAACCTATTAAATGCCACGAAACATCATCATGACGGAAACCTAAGAATTTTAAACATCAAATCATTAAAATTCTCATCAACTATACAGCAGTTCTGCACACCTGAAAGTGAATAATGAACAGTTAAGGTTTAGGAAATACAGATATACCTGGCTTATTAATGTGCTGGGGTTGCCATATATAACAAAGGACCACTGGCTGGGTGGCTTCACGGAAATTTATTTGCTGACGTTTCTGGAAATCCAAGACCAAGGGATAAGCAGGGATAGTTTATTCTGAGGCCTGTCTCCTTGACTTGTACATGTCTCCTTCTGTGTCTCTTTCTAAGCTCTTTTTAAAAGGACAGCAGTCATGTTAAATCAGGACCCACCCTAATGACCTCATTTTAATGCCCTCATTTAACTCATTTCACTTAATCCCCCTCTTTAAAGGCCTTATCTTCTAATACAGTCACATTCCGATGTACTGGAGGTTTGGATTTCAACGTAGGAATTTGAGGGTGACACAAACAACTGTTTGGATGGTGTGTCTCATCCAACCAGTTCAAGCCTTAAGAGCAAAATCTGAGGTTTTCTGGAGATGGAGAAATTTGCCTCAGGGCATCACCTCCTGCCTGAGTTTGCAGCCTCTCACCCACCGGTCCCTACACACTTGGAACTTGCCAGCCCCCACAACCGCTCGAACCAGTTCCTTAACAAATCTCTCAATGGCATGCATTCATGTCCTGTTGGTTCTGTATCTCTGGAGAACCTTGATTGATACACGACCTTTTGCTAAAAACAATTCAGGATGTCATAGAGGTAATCCCGGCCTTACTCTTCTGTTTGTTGTGGCAACAGAGAATCAGCGCCATTCACTCCATCTTAGAACTGCTCACCGGGTCACATTGGGTCTGCAGTGCTCACACTCAACTCAAGGGGGCGCTCGTGCTCTACTCAAAAGAGGCCTCCCTGCTGCAGGCCACGCCTCACAGGCTTTTTAACTCCGATTTGAAGACAACCCAGTGACTCAGCAAGGGAAAGAGGCAGCATAAAATTTGGACCAAGGATACTGCCAACGTGCTCAATGTACAGAAGCTTCCCATCACAAAAATCACTTTTTTGATGTGTCCTTTCTTGGGAGTCCCATCTCTTTGGTAGGCCTGAGCGTGCTCCGAGCAAATATCCACTTGGGCAGTCCCGTAGGACCCCCAAAGAATAGAAACAACCCTCCTGTGCTCCTCCCCTCCCCCCTGCCCCGGGGGCAGGGGGGGGGCGCTAATAGAAAAGGGGGATACCTCTGTGCTTAAAGGGTGGCTGGCCATTTTGTCTAGTTTCTGTCTGCAACAGAAGAGAGGCCACCTGCTCATTGTTCTAGGTTTTCTTTCTTTTCAAACCACGGTTGTCTTCGGGAAGTAAGCCATTATCGCCAAGGGTGCAGCATGGGTGCCCGCCTGCGTGCGAGGCGCGCAGGGCATGACTCACCCTGACCCCAGGATGTCAGCTACCCACAGCCCTGGCGGAACAGCCTCTGGCTGTGCCTACTCCGCGACACCCCTTCTCCCCCTCAGTTACCCCTGCTGGTGGTCAAGACCCTACCCTGTCATTTAGGCCCTGTACCTGACCACAAGCTCCAAACATTTTAATGGCATGGGCTTGTTTAGTCCTGGTAATATTTTGTAAGCAACGTTTGAGATGCCTTTACTTTTTAAATTTCTGCTTTGTGTATGGGAAACAGAACCAGCTATGTTGAGTGACCCTGCAAACGTCACCCAGTGATTCAGGATCAAAATCATAGACACATGACGGTCAGTCAGGCCTGCTGACCTTTCTAAATCTGCCACAAAAGTTCTCCCTCCCCCACCTCACCACCACCAGTCCTTTCCTCCTACATATGAAATTGGTTTGGTTCATTTTTAGAGTATACACAGTCACATAAGTACACAAACCCATGCCAGTGTCCCTGTACTTTTAAGCAGTGTGCCAATGATCGCGGTTATTGGTATAACCTAGAAGTAGGTAGAGGTGTCACCTACCTTTTACATTAGAACCTGACTCAGTCCCTCTCTCAGAGCTACACAGTGCAGGACAGCAGATGAGAAGCCCTGAGAAACCCTGTAGACAATAAATACTTTCATTCTATTTAACCACCTATTTTTCAAACTTATTTGAATACACTGACTTTCCCCCACAGGAGCCTTCCACTGGCATCACTGGAAGAAGATTCCCTGACTTTCCATTTGGATATGATGAATAAAACGATCAACTCTTTGTGGTACAGGGTTGAGTGTACAGGCGATGACCCCCACTTGCTATGCTGAGGAATTCCTGAGTTCACAGGATTTGTCTTCTTGGAGTTAGTTGGACTTTTGTTGCCTCCCAGGGCATTCTAATGGTTGACCAAAGCCAAGTCTCACAGCAGTTTCCCAAGCCGGAGACTATGGAGCAGAGAGTAGATTAAATAGTACCCTACTTCTGATGGGCCTGTCCCATCCCTTCCAAATCACACAGGCAGGTCCACCCAAAGCCATCCTGAGTCCCCTCCAGCTGTTCCATTTATTGGGGTGATATTGGTTAGTAAAATTATATAGGTTTCAAGTGTACAATTCTATAATACATCATCTGTATATAGCATCGTGTGTTCACCACCCTGAGTCAGCTCTTTCCATCACCATATATTTGACCCCCTTTTTCCTCTTCTACTCTTCCCGCCGCCCCCCGCCCCCGCCACCTTACTCTCTGGTAACCACTAAACTGTTGTCTGTGTCTATGAGTTTTTGTTTGTTTGTCTTATTCATTTGTTGCTTTCAGTTTTGTATCCCACATATGAGTGAAGTCATATGGTCCTCAACTTTTTCTGTCTGACTTATTTCGTTTAGCGTGGATGGCTCCTGAGATTGTATCTCGTTGTTTTTTTTTTTTTCTTTTTCCTTTGTTTGCCAGAGGGTGATTTATTAGGAAAAGTTGTCTTCATAAACCATATATTTTTTTAAAATAGTTGTTTTATTTTTTAATTACAGTTGACATACAATAGTATATTAGTTTCAGGTGTATAACAGTGATTAGACATTTGTATAACTTACAAAGTGAGATTGTATCTCTTTTTAATTCCATATTCCATAGAGTTGGAATCAACCACGGAGTATTACATCACACAAACCAGCCCGTGCTGCAAACCAGGGCTTTTTTTGTTTTCAGGTGAGCCACTTGTCAGACGTTTACCAGCACACCGCTGGGAGACACCCACTTTCATCTTGATCACGGCGCATGGTTAAGTTAAGCCTTGCAAAGAGTACATTCATGTTTTAACGAATATTTTTAAGCTGTTGTTATATAATATCATTCAAATTCGTGTCAGGCATTGTGCTAGATGCGTGTGACCAAAATAAAGTTAGTGATTTATGGCAAAATAGATGGAGAGGAGAACAATGTTTCCAACTTCAACATCTTGCTTGCTAGAAATAAGTAAATAGTGGTTTGTAATTGAATTGTATTCCAATCTTGAGAGAGGTTAATGTTTTCTTTGTTTATTTGCAGCAATGTAAGGTGGCAACATCTCTTAATGTGTAAGTCTGGCTTTCAGAATCTGTCAAACAGAACTCATCGATTCAGTCCATTCAACTGACAAATATGTATTGGTTATCAACTGTGGGCCAACACCCAGGTGTAAGGATACTAAATTCTAATAAGACATGGGCCCTGTTATTTGAAAACTTAGAAGTCAAGGACATTCATCAAAGATGTAGATGCTCTTCTTGAAGAAACATGCCTGGTAAACCATTCCTCTAAGGTTAAAAAGTCACAATTGTTTTTAGCTTAGTGGTTAAGCGTGTAGCCTCTGGATCAGTGGGTCTTGTTCAAGGCCCAGTTCTGCTGTACACTAGCTGTGTGGCCACGAGCAGGTTATTGAATCTCTTGAAGTTTCGGTTTCCACAGCCACAAAAAAGAAAGGGATCCTTGCCCGTCTCTAACGTGTCATGAGGATTAAATGAGATAATGTATCTAAAATACTTCTTGCAATTCCTAACTGATAATGAGCTGTCGATAAAAAGGAGCATTTACTATTCCTCTCCTTCTCCCTCATCCCTGGACATAAGAAAAGCATAGCCACTTTCTGAGCTCTCTCTGCGTGAAGCCATTTGCCAAGCCAGTACATTTCAGAGAACCTGATCATTCCATCATCTGCCAGCCTCCAAACATTCATAGTAATCATGGACATTGGCCAAAAGAGAAAAACTACAAAAGGGGTGTTAAATGCAACTGAAATCTATCCCAAATACCTTTAAAAGGCTGGTGGGAGAGTGGCTGTCTTCTAGGCCACGTTGTCTGTTCACATATCCTTGTGTGATTCTTGGTCACGTGCTTTGACTACTGCAGATCCCTGAGCTTCCCTGGGAAGCTGTGCAGTCCCTACATCATCCATCATCCAGCAGCCATTCTCCAAGGAAATTGCGTAGACATTCTGGGGACCACCATCTACAAAGCTCAAAGGCAGAGTCTCCAGCCATTCCAAGGATGCAGGAAGTGGGCTTTGCTTTCACCAGCTCTTGCTGTCTGGGACACACACCTGGTGCTCTACCTACAGCGAAGAGAGAGTCAGATGTTTTCTTTTGGCTGCTTTCCCATCGTCTCCCCTCTTTAGGGTGTGATGCCTTCGCGAATCACCTGGAAATTCACAGCCTATTTATACCAACTGCTGCAACCCATGGACAGAGCTACTGCCAGGATTCCCAGGCTCATGGCTTATCATCCTGCCACCCCTCATAACACCAAGACAGTTTGATCGGTTTATTAGAATATGGCACTAGTACAGAAAAGATCCTAGTTCAATTTGTTCACCAAGCTTTATACTCAAATGCCCTTAAAGAGAGATAAAAAGGTTTGAAAATGAAATCAAGCCAATTAGGATATTTTAAAGTGGGGGAAGGATATAAGATCCTTGATAAAGTTTTTTTTTTAAAGAAACCCCCATTATAGTACATCATTGATCACATTTTTGCTGTGTTCTAGGCACTATACTAAGTGCCTTACATAGATTTTTCTCCTTGCACCCTCTCAAAAACTCTTTGAAAAGAAGCAAATATTGTCCCCCATTAAAACAGAATACACAGAGGCTCAATGGGATGAAGCAACTTACACCGGGTCACACCGTAAGTTTTGGGTCCATCTTCATCTCTTAAAAAATTATATTCACGTTTTAAAACCCCTGAAGCAGACAAGAAAAAACAGAATTTCCACATTTCCTGAATTGCCCTTATAACAGAAGGGTGTTACAGGCTGGTTAGGTGAGTGTGACCTCAGTGCCTTTCGGTATTCTGCTGGTTGAGCCTACTTCCTCTGCAACCAACTATTCCTGAAGCATGGGCTGATGTCTGAAAGGAAATATATGGTCTGAGTGTTTGAACAGTGGTTCCTAGACTCACCTCTCCAGCTGGTACAGTCTTCAGCTGGCACAGAGTGTTTCTCCTAAATTGGCTTAGGCCATCCTCAGTGTGGCCCGGTTTTCTTATTTGAGGTACAGACACCGTTACTTCCTGTCAATCAGAGCCATCAGCAGCCTGCTAATTCCAAAATAGAGTCATGTTATCATATGTTACGTTCACATACAGGCCCCACCCCCATCACACCCACACATACGCACTTAAGCTAAACCCTTTACTCTCACGTTCATCTGCTGCAGATACTATAGTTTACAGGGTTTCAGAGTTTAGTATCCTTGAGTTTATGCCCTGCGTGGGAAATTTAAATGATGATGGAAGACAAACAAGTGCCACGGGAAAGCATCTGCCTTCTCTTTCCTCAGAAATTGGAAATGTACTGTTAAAAGAGATCCCACCGTTAATGAACTTGGCAATTTAAAAAAAAAAAATCCTCAACGCGGCTTAGAAATGTGGCATCTAAACTCCCCGACCAGCGCCATGCAGGCTGTGGGGGCTCAACTTTGACAGCAGGCAGCCTGGTCAAACAGGCTAGATGTTCCAGTTCTAGATGTGCCACCCATGGGAGGGTGACATTAGAGAAGTTACTCAACAGCCCTAACCTTCTACCTCCCAGGATTGTAGAGAAGGATAAAGAAAGGCACACGGAGCACGTTAGATGAAAGATGCATTTCACTTTCATTATAAGTATTAATTACAGTCTGAAATATCAAGCCTGTCCTTGATGCCAGATGTGCTCATAACTCTCTCCCAGTTGATGGCCTCACTCTGTATGGCTGCATAGAAACACTCAACAAGAGCTGTCTCATCTTTCCAGTTGTCCCCTACCTGGTGTCCCTATCGCCATCGTTGTCACCTCGGATCCATTCTCTGACCAATAACTAGAATGGGTCTTCCAAGGCCTAAATCAGGTCAAGGTTCTGTCCTGCTTGAATCAACCTATGACCCTGGCCATTACGACGGAAGCAGTGGAACTAAGGACGTGTAAGGTGAAAGAGAAGGCAATGCAAACGTCATATGAGTCCAGAAACACCCACACACAGGCAATTGGCAGTAGATTCGTATCTGCTCTGCAGAATGCTTAAGCCACTTATGATTATCTTCTTAGCTTAGCCTTCATCTGAAGAGCTCAAACAATAGATCCTGAAAGCATAAGTGGCCCAAACACTTCTTCCATTGTGATTTCTAAATAGAAAACATTATCCAGGGGCAGGAGGGAGTGCTATGGGATGGAGAAAAGGAAACATCTCAAAGAGTCTATTCTGGGAAAGAAGGGAAAAAAGAAGCTCCTAAGCACACAATTAGGTTTTAACAATGCAATTTCTTCTTGGATGTTGAAATCTCACTCTTTAGTATCTGGAAATAAATCACTTTCATGCTGAAAGGGTCAAAGGGCAGCCTGGGGACTGAGTAGGCTATCCATCCATCCTCACTTTCCCCCTCTCCACTTCCCACCACACTTCTAGGAAGGACTCTAAACTCCCAGCCCTTTTCAACCAGCGATCCTGCAGGGAACTAAGCCCTGATGCCCTAAGGTACCTATTGATGTAATGAATGAATGCCTCTGCTTGGCATCTAGAACGGTCCTAAATCTGTACTGTCGTACCCTTGGGAGAACTGAGAAAACAGTCACTCAAATCCTTTTCTGTAGGGATTAATCATGGAACCCAGGCTGAAAAAGTCTACATGTAAGAGACTAGATTTTGTTTCTTAACAAGCACAGCTTGTTTTAAGCCACGCAGTATTTGGCAATTTGTTAATGGCAGACCTAGGAAATGAAAGCAATAGTGTTTTTTATAGTTATCTATGTGAAGATATTAAAATCTTGGTTGGATATGATCCTATATTCTGTATGTTTTGATGCTAGCATAAAATATGCTATTTTTAAAATTTTATTTCCTAGTTGTTAGTACTACATAGAAATACAGGTGATTTTTCCAAACTGACCTTACCGTGTTTCCCCAAAAATAAGACCTAGCCAGACCATCAGCTCTAATGTGTCTTTTGTAGCAAAAATTAGTATAAGACCTGGTGTTATTTTAATATAATATAAGACTGGGTATAATATAATATAATATAATATACTGGGTCTTATAAAATATAAGACAGGGTCTTACATTATATGATATAATATAATAAATACCAAGTTTTATATTAATTTTTGCTCCAAAAGACGTATTAGAGCTGATGGTCCAGTTAGGTCTTATTTTCGGGGAAACATGGTATATCCAACAACCTTGTTAAATTCACTTATTAATTAAAATTGTTTACTTGTATATTCTTTTTAATTTTCTACGTACCCATAAATTGTATGTATATGTGGCTTCTTCAAATAATAATGGTTTTATTTATTCTTTTCCAATTTTTATATGTTTTTTTTTATTATTATTGCGTTATTACACTGACCTCAAATAGAGTATTGAATAGAATGGTGATTATGAACGTCCTTGTCTCACTCCTGATCCTGGGAAAACTTTCAGTCATTCACCATTAAGTAGGATGCTTGCTCTACGCAGCCTTTATGGATAACCTTTATCGGGTTAGTTTCTTTTGTTTCCTAATTTGTAAAGAGTTCTCATGAATTAAGCGTTGAATTTTATCAAATGTTTGCTACAGTTCCGATCACCATGTGTTTTTTATTCTTTGTTCTGCGAACGTGGTGAATTCCATTGTTTGATTACCAAATGTTACAACAGATTTATTGCATGCAAATGTGCACGGTGTGTTACTCTTACGCATCACTGGATTTGATTTGCTAATATGTTGTTTAAATTTTTTACATCTGATCACAAAAGAGATTGACCTATAATTTTCCTTTCCTGGGATGTCTTAGTCAAGTTTTCGTATTATGGTTTCATAAAATGAAAGCTCATGAATCATCTCCTAATTTTTTTAAAATCTGAAGTGTTTCCTTTTGCATTTTTCTGGAAGAGATTGTATAGAACTGATGTGAACTCTTCTTTAGACACTGGGTACCAATCTCTTGCAAAATAAACTAGAATTGGA
Source organism: Rhinolophus hipposideros (assembly GCF_964194185.1). NCBI lineage: Eukaryota > Metazoa > Chordata > Mammalia > Chiroptera > Rhinolophidae > Rhinolophus > Rhinolophus hipposideros. The sequence continues at coordinate 43,915,211 of NC_138066.1, read as the reverse complement.
GATTTGTTTTTATGGAGTTTTAAAATTACAAATTCGATTTATTTAATAGTGATAAGGGTAGTTAGGGTATCTATTTTATACTTTGTGGTAGTTTGTGCCTCTTGAGGAATTGTCCCATTTCAAGTAAGTTGTCAAATTTCTATGTGTAAAGTTGTTTGTAATATTCTCTTATCCTTTTGATGTCTGCAGAATCTTCAGTGATATCTTCCGCTTAATTTCTGGTATTGGTAATTGGTGATTTTTAAATCCCCTTTTTCTCTGTCAGTCTTGATAGAGATTTGTCAATTTCGTTGATTTTTTCCCCCAAAAAACTATATTTTTGTTTCATTTATTTTTACCCATTTTTTTTTAAACTACTCTCCCAGTCTCTTTAGGGAAATCTACACGTGACAAGTCCTCTTAATTTTCCTTCATCTGAATATGTCTTGCTTTTCCTTTCATTCCTGAGGATATTTTTACTGGATATAGAATTGTGGGTTTACACCTTTTTTTTGGTCTGCACATGAAAACTTTTATGCCTTTTCCTTTTGGCCTCCATGGTTTCCAATCAGAAATTATAGTGAAGGTGTTATGTCTTTCTTGCTGCTTTCAAGATTTTTTTCTCTGCCTTTAGTTTTCTGGAGTTTGATTGTCATGTGTCTTGGCACAGATTTTTTGGGTGTGAATTTCTTTGGGTTGTGGGCTGTATTTGGCCCATCGGACATAGCTTGCTAACCCCTGCCAAGATGATTGATGCTACATAAAAAGTCAGGCCTAGTATTGCCAGATTTTCTGATTTTACAAGAGAAACTGGAAATATGGAACTTTCCTTATTTGAAATCACCTGCTTTTTAAGTCTCTAGATAAATTTTATTTTCTTTTTCACCAAAGTACTGGATAAAAAAATGAAAACAAAAAGAAAAATTATCTTCCAGGTCCCATGGGCCCTATTTGTTAGATCATAAATACAGTTCTCTTTACAGTTGTGAAGTACCCCCCTTTGTTTCATTTAATGCTCTTCACCTTGGTTTTAACTTTGCTGGACACTAAGATGAGGATTCAGACTTTCTTTTAACTTACATTTGCCTGGCATGCCTTTTCCCATTCTTTATGTTCAGCCGCTATGAGTCACTTCGTTTTAAACATGTCTCTTATCTCAGCTTATCAGTAGGTTTTGCTCTGTAATCCAGTTAGTTTTTAAATTATGATATTTACCCCATTTACAGTTACTGACATGCTAGGTATGATTAATCTTAATTTGCTTCCTCTGTGATGAATGTCTGGGTTTTTACATGTGGCTTCTGAAGGCAAAGAACCAGTTACAGAGGAGACACACTCCAGCAGAGATTTAAAATAAGCATGTAGTCAAGATGACTGCATTGGTAGTATTTCGCTGTTTAATACTCCCTGAGATGTATAACGTTTGGTATTCTGAACATTTGAAAGACCTTTCTCATTTATTTACAGTTATATCAGACTCCTTTGAACTAAACCGTTAAAGAAAAGCAATTATTCCTTCCTTCCTCCATTTTTCCCCCAGTGTCCAAAGGAGCATAAAGCCAGTTAGGGTGGAGGGCTTTTATGGTTCCCATATGCCACCTGGCACCCCACATTCCTCAGCTGCTGGCAGTTAAGCAGCTGGCCCTCATTTCAAGAAATGCAGAGCTCAGGCATGTGACACTGGGGACTCACTCTGCTGCCCAAAGCCATTGGAAAAACCTGCTCTGGTTTTGCAGTCCTGCACTCAAGCTGCCAAAAAGCAGGAAGGAATCATGGGAAATTACGTCTTTATCTCAGGCCTCCTGCTTCTTGGTCCTAAATGGGGAAGATTGATAAGGGACAGCTGTGTCATCTCGCAGTCCAGTATCCCTTCTCCTATATCATGGACCCTGAATTCACTTCCTTCCTCCCTGTGCTTTCCAAGTTCCACATTTAGACTGAAAGGGGCAGGAATAAAGGAGGGGGAGGGCTGCTGCCAGGAAATTTTGAGAAGGAATGGAAAAGCGAGCCTCTCTTTGAAGGGCTGTGATGGGATAATGGACTCCCCAGCTGAGCTTCCAGGCACCTGGGATGGAAAGAAACATCACCTCTTCTTCCACTAAAACTAAATGGCTCAGAAGGATCAGGTCACCCTGATTCCAGCCAACCTGAGCTGGCAAGGATTGCTTTTGGACTTCATCTGTAACACTGGCTCTTTCTGGTTCCCCAGCAGACTGCCTTTGAACTTGAACTGCAATTCTTTCTGTGTTTTCTCAGCCTGGAAGGCCAGCTGTGTTTTGTACAGCACAGCCCAGTGAGGCAGTGAACCCAGTTACTTGACTTTCCATTCAGTCCCCTATTAGGTTCCACTAGAATGTTCCCACCAACAAGAAGTTTGTGTTTCAAGTTTCAGTTTTTCAAAAGCCCTTCCTTGGGCCCTAAGATGTATAATTTGATGAGCAGAATATGGATTTGAAGTCAAAAAGACTTGGATTTAAGTATTGTCTCTGCTGCTGAGTAGCTATGTGACCTTGAGTAGTGCTCTTAAGAATGAAGTGAGATATACATAGAGTATCTACTATACCACTCTGCTAGTCAGGGTTCTTCAGAGAAGCAGAACCAATAGGGTGTGTACACACACACACACACACACACACACATACATAAAGAGAGAGACATTGATTGATTTTAAGATATTGGCTCATGCACTTGTGGAGGCTTGACAAATCCACAATCTGATGGGGCAGAATAGCAGGCCCGAGATGGGAAAGAGTCAGTTCAAGTCCAAAGGCAGTCTACTAGGGGAACAAGGAAGGCCAATGTTACTGATGAAGTCCAAAAGCATTCTGCTGGCAGAATTCTCACCTGCTCCAGGGAGGTCAGCCTTTTGTGCTAGTCTAGCCTTCAACTGATTGGATGAGGCCCACCCACATTGTGGAGGGCAATCTGCTCTACTTAAAGTCCACCAGTTTAAAAGTAAATCTCACCCCACAACAGCCTCACAGAAACACCCAGAGTATTGTTGGACCAAATATCTTGGCACTATGGCCCACCAAAGCTGATACATAAAATTACCCATCACAACCACCAACACACATTAGAGATCCAATAAACAGAGGAGTCCCCACTCCAACCCCAGCCCCGGCATTTCCCTGACTCTCGATCCACTAACTCCTGTTTTTTCCAACTATCTCACCCTTTTCTTTGCCCTGGCCCTTGGTCACTGAAAGACTGCACTGCTGAATGAAGATCGTCTCCCAGAATGCTTGCTCATGGAATCTTCCCCATGTGTTTCCACTACTGTCTGTGGCTCCCTGGATAATCCTCTGTCTTTCACTGCACCCTTCTCCTCCTGACCGCTGGCCTAGGCACTCAGCAAACATTTACTCGCACTGAAGGCCACCTGTCTCGCGTCACATGCAGCCTCTCCCTCCACAGCATTTATCTCAAGAAACAGCAGATTGAATTCAATGTTTTCTTGACAGTCACTCATTTCAAATATTTCTGAGTTTTGTTTCTCTTATATTTGGCTTCCTGGTCTTTGTTATTGAGGAAATTGAACATATGGCATCCCTTCCTGGTTCCTGTTTCCCTGCCCCTCGCCCTCTTTTGACCAAGTTAGTGGAGATTATTTTGCAAAACTTTGCAGGCATTTGAGTAAATTCAACAGATGTGGAGTGAATGCAAATTTGCTCTATGCCATCAGGGGCCCACTTACCAATTCACAGAAAACAGGATTTGGGCAGAGAAAAACACGTTTCTCAAAACCAGAAAACATGCAAAGATGTGTTTCTGCAGATTAATTGATCTCTAAGAGATAAATGTGATGCCCATATTTACAACTTATAGAACTGGAGAAGGATTATTTCTTGAATGCACAATTATACAGAGCCCCACACCGGGAAGTGGGACGGCACAAAAAGCAAAGACACACACAATGGTTTATAAAACACCATAAACTACCAACCAATGTATCATGGAAAGAGTGACAAGGACTACCAGACTGGATAAACACCCAGAAACATGTCAGGAAGACCTCATCCACTTCTCCAGCTGTCCAAGTTTTACCTAAACTTAAACCTCCAAATCAAATTCCTTAATTCTTAAAGATTCCCCAAAGCACTTCATCCCCGGTGTCATCTCTTCCTTCTCCAAACTCTTAGAGAAATATGTTTTCATAAACTTCGTTTGGCACTGGGCTGTGCTATCTAATAGACTGGTACAACTTTGTTTTGCTGTTTATTAGCTTTCCCACCCTTGCATGTTTTGTTTTTCTCGTTGGATTGGAAGATCTTTGATGGTTCTATATACGACTTATTTCTCTATGACCCTCAGAGAGCATAACTCAGTGACTGCAATGATCACTCAACAAATACAAGTTGATTCATAAAGTATGTCATCTTTCACCCACATCATCAGGAAATGACCAGAGAACATCCACTGAGTCACTCAGCACAGATAACAATAACAACAATAATCGTATTAGCAGCGGGAAGTTACTGAGTACCTAGTCTGTGCTAAGTTATATTTCAACCCATTTAATACTTCGAAACAAATCCATGAAATAAACACTTTTATTATCCCCATTTTACAGATGAAGAAACCAAAGCACAATGACTCCAGTTCTATAGCCAGTAAGTGACAGAGCCCGTTTTTGAACCCAAACTAACTAGCTCTAGATCGGGACTCTTTTTTTTTTCTTCTTCAATTTTTAGAGACAAGACTTTCAACTGCCACGCTATATTTAGAAATAATGTTTTTAAAGCCCTGGAAAGTAGACAGATATGTTTAAACCCATTCTGGAACTACTCAAGAACTATTGCATGCACCTGGCCCGTAGAAATATACAATTTAAAATGCTCAATTTGAATAATTTAGGTGGATCTCTACTACAGACCAGATGACATTGAAGCATCTTTATTTGCCATTCGTAGCCCTTTAATGTTTTTCCCAACTTAGTCTAGAACCCTCCTCATCATCTTTCATCTTCCACTGGACACCTCATAGGACCCAGAACACATTCAACACTTTCCCCTTTTGCAACTTTGCCTAAACCTTCTTATCACAGGATGGCCTCTGTGACCCAGGACTATGCCCACCTTTCCAGACCCAACTTTTATCTGTCCTAGCCAAGAACTTTACCTATTCTCTTTCCTTTCTCATCAGAATATCTTCCTCTCCCCATACTAGATGGTATCTGTAATAATATCACCATTAATGACTTGCATTCAGGTAAGCTCCCTTGCATTGGTGAGGAAATCATGGGGGCAGAGCTCATAATCTGGTTGACACACAAACGCCAACACCCATCCTACTTATAGTTCAGCTGAAATGAAGTAACCACTCCTTATATGGGCCCATGGGGTGGGTGAGGAGCCTGTGCGTCAGAAGGAAAAAGAAGTTGAAAACTACAAAGTTTCACACTCATAAATAATGCTACCAAAATTATGAAGAGTTACTATAAAAATAACTCAATTCACTCAAATTTATTTTTAAAAAAATAAGTCATCCTCATTCAGTACTTTATGATTAGTAACAAATGTCTGATGACTCATTCCACAACTAATTGGACCCACCACAGAGTGTCAACAGCAAGGCTGAAAACTGCAGCACTAATGGCTCCTCAGGAAGGCACAGACTACGTCTTGATTATTCAAAGAGCCTAGTTCTATGCTTCAGTCAGGAGGAACTTACTACCTACGAGTGGCATTGACCTGGATGGCCTTGAGCAGACTTGATCAAAGGTTTGGTGAGACTAGCTCCCAGAGTCGAAGAGAGGGCATAGGGAGAAATTGGGCAATTGGTAAACAATCTTTCACCGCACCCCCGGGGGCATGAAGGCCTATAAGTAGATACTCTAGATAATGGATAGTGGAGAAGAGGCCTATCCCCACCCTTCAAAGAGGGTGTATGGGAGACAAGACCAACAAATATGTAATCAGCATAAACATGAGGAGAAAAATACAGTAATTCCAAGAGTATGTTGAGGGGGAAGAATAAATGGGTAAGGTGGGAGAAATGAACCACAAGATCACTGGTGAGAGAAGAGACTGGTTGTTGTGTCTCTGGTTCGCCTAGTCATTAGTACCCAGAGAAGAAAACCCCAGAAAGCAGTCTGGAATGGGCCACTAGTGGTGGGGAGGGCTAGGATCAGCAGACTCCTGCCTTGGACCCCTTCAAGCTCATTTTGGACTGTGGGACTCTCTGTATCTACCCAGTCCATGATGCAAGGTGACCTGTTCGCTCTGGAAACACAGACTAGTCTCTTCCTTTATGGTTCTTTCCAGAATATTCTCATTTACCTACTATTCTTAGAAGTGAGGACAGCTCCACACGGAATACATCTTAGCTGTGAATAACTGTGCCCCACTCAATCTTCTTGCTATCACCAGTTTTGATGGAGAAACCATTGTGGAGAATGTTGGAGACCCAGCTGGACTGTTGCTGCTTCAGAAAGTCAGTGCATGTCCCTCTCCAAGAGAGATGTTGAATGACAAAAGAAGGTTAGGCGATGCCAGGCTGGTTTCTCTCCAAGTTACATTAATTGGTGATAAGGTGAAACAGGAACCTTTCTGCTAATTGGCTGTCTTCCCCGTAACCGTTTATAGTCATTATTTTTACATTAATCTCAGGAAATGTCATTTTATATGAAAGATTCTTCTCACCTTCTTCCTGCAAGTCACCTTAATAGACTGGGTAAACCAGTAGGCTTCCCCTCCTGGATTTGCTTATCTCAAGAATTCTCAGATGACACAACTTGGCAATGTTTCAGAGTGGCCCAAAACACTGAGAAATGCCTTCTTAAAGATTTAAACCATTTCATTGAGTAGCTTTGCCAATAGTTGCCTATCTGCCTGGGGTGGGGGGTGGGGGTGGGGATTAACAGGCTGGTAGAAAAGTGTGGCATGTATATGATCCCCTAAGGGTCTAGGGTTGCTGTTTTTAAAATAATTTCATGAGCTAATTATCTTTGTGACATCTTCACTTGTAAACTCCTATTTTCTTATCGTGCTATATCTGTTTTTAAGAACAGTGACGCTGTAGAATGAATGCTTGTGTTCCTCCCAAAATTCGTATGTTAAATCCTAACACCCAATGTGATAGGTTTTGGAAGTGAAGCCTTTTGGGGGGTGATTAGGTCATGAGGGTGGAGCCCTCAGGAATGGGATTGGTGTTGATGAAAGAGACATCAGAAAGCTCCCTTACCCCTTCCGCTGTGTCAGGACACAGCAAAAAGATATCAGTCTACAAACAAAGAGACCCGTCCTCACCAGACACCCAATCTGCCAGCGCCTTTCTCTTGGTTCCCAGCCTCCAGAACTGTGACAAATAGTCTGTTGTTTATAAGCCACTCAGTCTGTGGAATTCTGTTATAGCAGTCCAGACACACTATGACAGGCCATCTTTCCTCAATACATCAGTTACTTTTCTGGCCAAAAACAATAGGATAGAATGGAAGTGTCCCCCGTGTTTAGGTAAAGACCTGGACTCATATCGTGGACCCACCACTAATCAGTTATGCAGTGGGACACGAGTCTTATAATATCTCTAGATTTCAGTTTCTCCCACTTCTAGAATGAACATATCTATAGTATCCCCCACAGAATTGTTGACAAGGTCAAATGGGAAAATGCCCATGAATTTCTTGTGTGAAGGAGAATGTGTACTGGTGTTATTTCAGTACTGATGCTAGTATTTCTACCTTCCCTCCCTGTGATCACAGGGCACTGGCCATCAGATTCTAAAGGGTTAGAAAACCCCAAATCTGGGGATCAGCAAAATGCCTCTGCTTTCATCAAAATGCCATAGTGAGGCATTTGGCTCTTTAGCTTTGAACCTCAGATTGTACTTCTGTCAAACTGAAACGGACTGAAAGATCTTTGGATAGATAGGATCATTCAGAAGAAAAAGTCCCCTGATTACTCAGCAGTTGCGTGCAGTCCTTCCAAATCTCTCCAAACCTTTTCAGCATTCAGATATTCACCAAAGTCACCAGATGCTTTCATTCTTCCTCCAAATTGTTTGCTTCTTTGGTGCTGAGTTGCCCCATCACACTGAAGGCGTCCCAGTTTTATCAATAACATTCCTCTCATCTTTAACAAATCTGAGCAAAACCCTCATCTCATTTGAACTGTTTCCTCTTGAAGGCCACATTAGGGATTATATATGCTGTTATAAAAATAATCATTTGTGGATGGTCACAAAATAAAAGAAGGCACCCCAAAATTTGCCCCCTAGTAAGTCTTTTCTAAGTGAAATAAACACATCTGTGGCTCCATATCTTCCTTCCATAGTTATCTATAGAGTTTATTAACAACATCATAGGTGATTCATTTTTAGTTCAGGTCTATTAGATTTTAACAGTGAAGGAATGCTTTGTCTACTGTGACTGAAAACGTCATCTCACCCATTTTTCTGTCCTCCTATGTTTGCATTTAAACTCTCCTAAATCAGTAAAACCATAAAGTGACTTTTAAAGTACAAATTCAAGAAAAGTGGTCCTTCTCACTTGTTCCATGACATAACGAAAATTCCCTGCTTTGGACTGGATGGCACAGTGCCTGGTGCAGACTTGGCACTCAATATATTGTTGTTGAATGACTAGATGAATGAATGAGATCATCTAAGCTTCTACTGAAGTCTATGAATTATTACTTTTTCAAGAAATTTGTTATGGTTCTTTTCCATATGTATGTGAAGTAATTTCAGTTACAGCTAAGTTGTTTCCAAGTAGTAATAATTTGGAAACTTGTTTTAATGAATAGGGAGTAATAATAGTTAATGAACATATGGATCATCTTGTACAAATACATATTTTTAAATAGAAGAAAAAGTGACTATTTAGTTTATCGTGGTTTGAGAACCACGATCTAAATAAGGCAAAAGATTGTACAATTGTGAGCACTGGATGTTACAAATTAACCAAATGCCTCTCTTGATTCTCCACTATACTCAGGGACATTTAAGCTCCTTTCCACCAACTACATCTGTGTTTGGGCTGAAAAGTGACCAAATAAACAGTATCCTGGTCTCTGGAGTAACCAGTGGGTTCCACATGTGGGATATTTCCAACTAGAACATACCCTGGAGCTCAGGTGTTTACCTGGGGGGAAAAAATCAAGTCATCAGAGTTGAGTCTCTTGGTAGGACTATCATAGCAATAGAATATATAGCTTCCAGAAGAGTAGAGGGAATAAATAGATTCAAGAAAATGTACATACCTAAAGGAAGTCAGGACTGGGGGTGGGGGGCAAAGGAAAAATATAGAAAAAATAATATGCCAGACATTAGTCCAAATAGATCTTAATCAGAATAAAGATACATGGATTATATTAGAAAAATACTGATCAAAATAAAGATGTTCTAACCATATAAATGTCATAGAGAATAGACTTTAAAGGAAAAAAATATTATTTAGGAACAAGAAAGGTTATCACATAACACACCAGAAAACCATAAGAAACCAGAGACAACAAACATTAACAACATAGGCTCAAAATATTGGGTTGAACCATATGAAATTTTTAATATTTGATTGACCTACAAAAGCAGTAGTTTCATATAAAGTAAAAGTCAATCGAATTAAGAAAAACTGAATTTCTTGATTTTAATGTTCATCTGTTACAAACTGATCAATGAAGTGATCAAATAATTAATAATGACGTTAGATATTTGAATAGCATGATTAAGATACTTTATAAAATCCACATACTTAGAATTGTATCTCAACTCTTAGATCATCTGCATTCTTTTCAAGTTTTCAGGAAATATTTCCACCATATAACATCTAGATTAACCCTGGTAGGCAGTCTTGTTGAACGAGGCATCTCCCTACTCATGGATGTGGGCAGATCTGATCATGTCTCCTTAGAGTTCCAAGGAAAGGGGAGCGCACAAACAAGCAACTCGAGGACCGCTCTCAAATCAGAGCAATACACACACACGCAGGGGAAGGTATCTTGCATCACCATTCTCTCTCCAGTCCAGTGAGAACACCTCCTTAAAATGCCACGTGCATTAGAGCACAAAGGTAAGCAAAGCTCAAAATCCCTTCTTCAAGATTCCAGTTCTCAATGCCTAGGAATTCCATCTGCAACATTCTTCCAGGAACATCACAATGTCAACATTCCAATAAAGGGTAAGGTCCCAGAATCAGGGTCTAGGATGCCAGAGAAAGGCATCCCCATGATTTTGTATAAGGGCAAAGGCTACGAAGTAGGAAGTAAAAGAGTGAAATCCTGTCAACACGCTTGAATCTGAACACCATCCTAAGGATGCCCCATTTCACTAATTGGAAGGTCTCCCAGCGGAGCAGAAAAAGCTTGATGCCATATGACATCATATGCCGTGCTGCTGACATCAGGTGATCAGCTCCCCTCTCTCTCCCTTTATGTTACCAGGGACAAGCGCTGGCTGTCAGCAGCACTGCCTTTCTTAGGCACAAGGTTTGACCAATCTGGTTGCCAGTATTTTAACAATATGGATAAAGAAACAATTTTTTTTTTAATGTGAACGGAACATCTTTGCGATCGGGTAGAGGAGATGTGGATATTTTCTGTACTAACTTACTTTCATGTTATTGTAAACATAATTTGATAAGTAAAAGTAATAATTGTATTAGATTAGTACTCCATTCACCACCCCTAATTTGACTCAGAGGCTCAAAGGCCAAAGCCCAGTGTGAAGAGTCAGGCTTGTGAGGAAGTCAAGGAGAGGGCATCAGAATTTATGCAGAACACGCAAAGGTGTCCAAAAATGAAGTCCATTGTTGTTTATTACCACTCATTCTGGAACTCCCATTCCTCCTGGTGGCAGAGAAAAGTTCAAGTTGCCAACTAAGGATAACTTACTCTGTTCCTGTTTGAAACATGTCACTTGGAGATGAATTCAGCCTCATCTGGGTAAATACCCAGTCAACTCAAAGGCTATTTCTTCCCTCTCTCAAGAGGTTCCTTCTCCCACCCACCCCCGTTCCATCATAGGATCTGAGTGCAGAGAGAAGCTGATATATCCCTGTAGTAGGAGTCCCTGGAGTCCTTACCTATGGACTGGTCTTGTCCCTAAATGTCCTGGGCTGGTGTTTGCTTAGGTGTGGCCGATTTCACGGTCCTTCGTGCCTGCCTGCTGGCATCTGTTGCTGAAGCCTAAGGTCCCTGTGATCCCTCAAATCACCAGGTCCCTGTGCTTTGTGGCCTCTGGCTTCCTTGCCCTGACCACAGGCCTATGCCTGGACACTGCTGCTCTCAACACCGTGACGTCCTCTCAGCAGGGCAGGCAGAAACTCAGGGCCACAAGAAACCCTCTACCCTGGCTGTTCCACCACCTCCAAACCCTGGGCGACCCCATGGGGAAGCGGGGATGAGGCAAGATGTGCTGACTCTCCCTCAGACCTTCTGGACTTTCTGTGAGGGTTTCTAATTCCTCCACCCCCACCCCACACCCCAATTTTCCTTAAGCCCTGTGGGGTGGCAGAAGGGGAAGCCTGAGGGAAGGGACAGTCACTTCTCAGTGTCCAGGCTGTGCTAAGCATCCTACTTTTACCCTCTCAGAATCATCCTCCCATCTCCCGTGGCAACGCTTTCTACTTCCTCTTCCTATCTGGTGGAAATCTCCCATAAGTCACTTCTTCTGCCTGCTCTACACCACAGTTTTGATCCTATGTGACCTAGCCTGGCTCTTTGTATGTTGAAGGAAACCTCTAGTTTAGAAAACCCTTTCTGTCTTCACAAAGCCTGATCTCCACCTTGCTGTGGATTCCAGAGGCCGGGACCTGCATCTAAGTCACAGCTGATGGTCACCACCTAGAAGTGGGGGCCCCCATGCCACCCAATCTGGTGTGTGTTTTTTTAAAAAGAAGCATGTAATCCACATTGCATAGGAAAGGGACCCGTTTTCTCATTTAATTGTTCAATTTCAGTTTTTCATTCAATTTTTTAAAATGGGTGAGTTAAAGTTAACACACCACGAGCTTCCAATTGGCAGCCTAGGACATCACAGGAAAACCCAGCATCCCAGCCCGCCTCCACATGTGGCCGTAATGCTTGTCAACAGCCTTTAGAGGGCTTCCAACCAACACCGTTTGTGTTCTGTCAAAGTGAGAACCATTATGTTTGTAAGTTGAAGAACAATAATACGACGGACTATTTGTGGGTACCAGCATGAATTAAGCAGCATGCTAAGAACTTCACTAGGTCATATCATTTCATCTCCACAATAACCCTGAGATTTACATATATATCACTACCCACATTTTTACAGACGAAGTCACTGGGTTCAAACACATTAAGTCCCAAACCTTAAGTCACAAAATAGAAAAACAGCAGAGCTAAGAATTCAAGTCAGGCCTCCCTGACTGCAAAACTGAAGCTTTTTCTACCCAAACTAGGAGATTTCCCCTGCACAACTCTTGAGATTCCAGGCACACAAACCAGACAATTTTTCCATGTCAGTTACCAGTGATGAGCTCAGGATCATGCATTTTGCATTGCAGGCTGCTCACCAACCACCCAAATATTATGCTTCCTAAAAGCACCCTGGACACCTTTAGAACACCAAACAGAAAAAGAGATAAGCAAAGTAAAGAGTGGGACAGCGGGTGCACGGAAGTGGCAGGCTGGTGGAAAAACAAACAGAATCTGCTGAAAATTAATAGGAATGCCGAGACTCAGCTGAAGAAATGATAAGAGGGCCCGCAGTTCAATTTTTTTTCATACCTGATTTACAGAGAAATGTCATTTTCAGAGTGGCTTTTTAAAAAATGGATTCCACTAGCTGGCACTCAAAGGACAATATTAAAGTAGATTGTATCATCCCCCAGGCGTGCCATGAAAGTCCCAAGTACTTTCTTCTCTCTTTGCATCATAATTCCCACCCTCCTTTCTGCACATCTGGGCCATCAGTCAGCACAAGCAGCTCTCAGACTCCCTGGACTCATACCTCACTGAACATTTTTATTCCAGTGCAGAAATAAAGTCTGGTCAGACAAGAAATTGCCAAGGAGAAAATCCACGGTTACATATTTCCATAGGCTATGTCATTCTCTAGATCTTCTGCCAACCCTTGAGTCATCTCTAATTCCCAAACTGCCTCAAGCTCCATCTCAAGTTTTTCCAAATGTTTCTATCATTACTTCTAAAGTTATAACAAGAAATTAAACGTTACCCTTTTCAAGAGACTCATTGCCGAGACTTCTTTGTTTCTACATAGAGCTTAGTACGGGTCTCCCCAGTTAAAATGTTCAAAATGGGTTATCATTCCCCACCTTCCCACAAAGCAACCATTCCTCCCCTTAGAGTTCCGCGTCTCTGTAGGTAGCACCATCATCCACCTTTTGCTCCACCAACAGGTGTTTGGAGTCTTCTTTTCCCTTATTGCCTCTAGCCAATGCATCAGCAAGTCTTGTCGAGTCTACCTCCAAAACCCCTCCATCCCACCCTCTCCTCTCCATCTCTAACGATGCTATCCCAGCACAACCTGCCATCACCTCTCACCTGGATGGATGCAAGGGCCTCCCACCTGGCTTCCCTGCTTCCCCCTTCTTCCCACCCCCAATCTGTTTTTCATAGATAAGCCAGCCTAATCCTCATGAAATGCAAATCCAAGCATGGCATTTTCTGCTGGCTTCCCATTGCTTCTAGAATAAAATCTAAAATCCTGAACATTTACCATGAGACCTGACTCCGGCCTCTCTCCAGCCTCATCCCATGCCACGTTTCCTCTCTCTGTCTACACTGGCTTGTTTTCTCTTCCTCGAATATTACACGCCCCTGACCATCTCAAAGCCTTTACAATTGCTATTTCTTCTGCCTGGAATACTCATCGCCCAGTTTCTATTTGAATGGCTTGTTCTTATCCTTCAGCTCTCAGCTCCTCATTCTTTTGCCCAAAGAGCCTTTTCTGACCACCCAACCCAAAAGGTGGTCCTGGACAGCTACTCACTCACTGTCTCCCTTGTTTATTCCCCTTTGGGCACCTTTCACAAACTACAATTACTTCATGTACGTATTTACTTACTGTCTTGGTCCCACTTTACCCTAACACCTAGCATAGCGTCTGCGACATAACACGGAACAAAAAATGAGTTTTGAATGAATAGAGCCCACGACACCATCCTATAGCTCCAATAAAGCCCACGTCACAGTCAACTCGAGGGAACAAATGTCACTACTTTGTTGCAAAAGCAAACAGCCAGTTAAACGTATAAAAATATGCTTTCAGTTAAGATCACAGAAGATATTTTTTAACTGATTATGCTGAGCTGGGAAGTGAGATGCAATGATAATAAACACATTTAATTTGAAACAGGTGGCAATCTGGTCAGTTCCCCACTGGTTACTTGGCTTGGGGCCCTTTAAAAAGCATTCCCTTCTCATCACCATTTTCTGAGTATGATTTTTACGTGCCAGAATGTGCTCTGGTGGCAATCGTCCCCAACTCCCCAGCAGTCACTTGATGGCCCTATTTATCTTGACAAGGCAAGGCTTAAGTGAATCCTGGGGCCCATGCTGATTTGTGTGTCTGTCTAGGCCTGGTTATGGTCAGACTTAGCTACAACTTTATAAGCAAGCATCCCAAAGTGAGTGAAACACTTTAGCACCCTTGAATAGGGCCCTAGGGACATGTATCATAACATTTACTGAGTGTAGATTTCCTTAATGTGCCAAAATGTGCCTTAGAGTTGTCAGTTCAAATGTGGCAACTTGCTAAAAAAGTTGGAGGCATCTAATGATCAAACACAGAGTAGATCTTCATCTAAGATTGAGTTTAGCTTTTCTTTAAAAAAACACCTACCCAGCTACTTCCAACTGTGCTGCATGCAAAGTGTGTAAGTTGGATCTTTTGAGACGAGCAAGAGAACCATAGAGGTGAATAGGGGCTGCAGAAACCGCAACTTCAGAAACCAAGTTTAAACTCATGCAAGAAGAAACGGTGCTTTCTTTTTTTTTGTATGCATGAAGAAAATTTCATGTTCCTCTTTAATTTATCGGCGAGGAAAGCTCACAAACTGGTGTTCACCTAAAGGTCCCAGTAGGGACAGTGTTATTTCTAAATCCTTAACTGTTCTTTTCTAATTATCACCTCCAGGATGCTGGTTTTCAGATTAAATTTCTCTGGCTTTCAGGAGAAAAAAATTAAACCCACCAGAGATGTTACCACTTAGTGCTTCTGCAGATGGACTCACCACAAAATGCCAAAGCAAAGTCATGTCCTGTGCTCTGAGCCCGTACTGTAGCAGGATAGACTTGATGAATTCCAGATGCAGCCTTCCTGGGTACAGAAGCACGCCCTTGGCTTTCTGTTCATAACTCGTTCTGGTCATCACTGGGGTTGATTCAATATGCCCCCAACTCCGAATCTCCTTTCCACGTAGTTAATATTTTGCATCTGTTATCTTTTGTTCCCTTCTACCTTCACCCAGTACTGTGACATCCACCCACCCACCCATCCACCCATCCACCCACCCATCCATCCATCCACCCATCCATCCATCCGATATGGATTGAGCCACATACAGTGATGCATGTTAGGGATACACTGGTGACCAAGATAGTGTCTATGACCTCATGGAACCTAAAATCTAATAGGCATGACAATAGACCATTTATTTCACAATTGGTTATTACTAGAATGGAGCTATTTTACAGATGATGGGGACCAGAGGGCACGTCTACAAAAGGGTGAGAATTGGGCGGGTATCATGGACAGCACCATAGAGGAAGTGACAGGGAGGAATCCCCCGGGGAGGAGGGGAGTACTGAGGAGGGAAGGAGGGAAAGTGTTACACTCCAGACAGAGAGGGAAATACAAGCCAAGTCCCGGAAGTCTGAGAGCCGGCAGCATGTCCAGGGCACTGGGGTGCTTGTGCTGGTGAAATAGTGCCAGGGAAGCGTGGAAGAGAGGATGGAGAAGTAAGCAGGGTCAGATCAGGAAGGACCTTGTGCATGTTTGAGAGTCACTGAAGAACTGTATTTAATACTCCCTGTGGGGACAAAGCCCCAAAAAACAGTTTCCAGGCTCTCAGCCTCACCATAGAAAGGTGCTGGCTCGGGTAGTAAATGGCCATCAACTGTGATCAGATGGCCAGCAGCTGTGGCTAGTTGGCCGTCAGCTGTAACCAGTGAGCCATTGGCCACTAATATAACGGCTGTGGCTACGCTAGCGGAAAGAATGGGGGCTAGCAAGAAGATGGTGGCTGGCAAGCGCAGACTGCTGTTAGGCAAATTATGTAGATCCTGCTTCCTGTGTCTCCAGCCGCCAGCGAGAATATATTGGTTTGACTCCCCTATCTATGGCTCCGTGGGTGTTCCTGTTTGGCCTCACCGTGTCCTGCGTTCTTATGTGGGGAGTGGGAGCTGAGACCCTGCCTGCCACCCTGCACGACAAATGGCACAGCAAGCAGGGTCCCCTGCACGACACTCCCCCAAAATGTAAACAGATAATTGATATGCTAAAAAATGGGGGTGGGGTGGGGGAGGGACAGAAAACACAGTTTGATGTGCAGTATATCAATCATACCCCATAAAAATGAAATACTAGCTCTTCGATGTTTCCTGACCACCTGCATTTCATCCCTGTGAGAACCGTTTTCTTTCTCATGTGTGTGTGCTTCTTTGGTGTCACCAAAGCCACCATATGGAAGCATTATGTGTGGACCACCTGTCCTTCAATTGTCCCAATGCTCAGGAGATAGTCCCACCCTTCTCTCATGACTACTATAGGCAAATATGTTGAAAGTATCCATTTTCTTTCTAGATTTAAATGTGTGTTCATGAAGTGGGGAGTATCAGTTCAGCTCCTTCCTCTTCTGACCACTTGCTGGGCCACTCACTTGGGGTTATTGAATCACTCAGCACATTCCTCCTGACAGTGGCTTTTTTGTATCTAGAGTTCCCTGTGAGAGCCAAAAGGACAACTGGAAGCATGAGGATCTGCCTGATGGCCAGGCCTGGCCCCAGGGTCAGGTGCCACAAAAAGCAGAAGGTGCCCAGATCACTGAGGACAAAACAAAGGAGATAGGAGACAACAAGGCTGCGGAGGAAGGCCCTTTTCGCAGCAAAAGAGAACTACAAGAAGACGCCAAGGGTAAGGCCAGCCCAGGGTTATTGACCCAGTCCTGATGCTTTCGCAGGCATCCTTTGTTTTATGAAGTGGGGTCCTGGTCCTACAGCAAGGACAGAGCTGATGTGATCAGAAACACCTAGTAGAAAAAATTAAGGTTGCAAACAACACTTCTGCAGAGGCACTGCTATCTAGGACGGAACTTCTGGCTCAAAAGCTCTGATGTCCCTATTTAGGTATTATCTGGGGTTGGGTCAAAGAAGACTGCTTCCAATGCAACCAAAGGGCCATGCATGCTAATGAGCTCTATAGCCACATACTATGTCCCGAGTCCCAGGGACTCAGCCTCATCTTCTTCGTGAGAGAATCTGAGTCTTGGAAGGAGCAGTAGAGAGCGCCGTCTCCAGGGGATGGCTTGGCTCTGGCCCGAGGCCCACAACCCTTTTCCCCATTCATTGCCTTTACTTCCATACAGTTGGCCTTGTCTCTAAGCCCAGCAAAGCACACATCTGGGCCCCAGGCACATCCCATTACGGCAGGGAACAGCCACTGGCCAGTGAGGTGTCTCTTCAAGTCCGGGGAACACATCATTTAGTGTCAATGGTACATGTCTTCAGAGCAGGGGGCAGGGGCCCTGGAGCTGACACACAGAATGGCGGCCGAGCTGGCTGGAAGCAAGTCTCCTCTTCTCTCCTTTTGTAAAATCTTCCTCCTTTCCCCCCCTCTGTGCGTTCTCCCCCGCCTAACCTGTCTATTACTCAAGGAAAGACCCTTGCCTGTGGCTCCCAGAGCTCTAATTTACCTCAGTGAAGTGCATGGAGTAGGCTGTATTGTTTGTGCCCAGAGAGCTGGGGAAGGCACAGAGGCAAGACATCCTTACATTTCCGTCTCTTTCTCGAGCTACAGAAATCAAATCCTTTGCAAAGACATCTATGCCATGCTTCTGCTTAGTGCACCTCGTAGATGGAGGAGGGAAAAGCAACGGGGTGTTTCTAAGGTGAAACGTTATCTCTACGCCTCGTTTATTACCTGGAAGATGCAACCCTTTCTGTCTTGAACGTAGAGCTATCACTCCAAGTGTTCAACAGAGTGACAAATTGCAATTGCCAAAAGGGATAGTGAAGTCTCCTAATTGCCTCCAGAGGCCTATTCACACAGAATCAGAAAGGGTTTTTAGTGAGGCAGACGCTGCTCGCTCACTCTGAAAATCTCAGCCTGCATTCCCTACAAGTCTGCTCAATTTTAGTCACATTCAAGCCAACGAAAGCTGTGAAGACACAAACCAGATCAGACAAAGCTGGGAAAATGGATCTTTTGTGAAGCCCGGTCTTATTCCCCAGGACTGAAACTAGTAATTGAGAATTGTAGGGTAAAGAAAAAGAAGAGCTGTAACAACAGTAAGAGAGAGAGGAGAGACCATTTATCTTAGGAAAAGAGCCTCAGCCATGAAGCAAAGCCAGTGCGAAATCTTCATTGCAGACAGTTCAGAATGAACTGTCAACTTCAAAGGCACATGGGAGAAACTTCTGGCTACTCCTGCCTCCCCGCTTGGACACTTTCTGAGGATCTGCACATAACCAGTAGCTTTCCCCAACACCTCCACACAGCTATATCGATTCTTCCCCCATTCTTCCAGCCTGCCTAATTTATATTCCTCTCTAGCTCTGTTTAGAGATCAAAGCCCCTTTTGCTTTTTAACCTTGGTTTCCTGCAGCAACCTTTTATACAGTCAGCTAAGTGACAAGAACTTTCGGGAGTGCAGAGGATACAAAGATGGAATCATTCTTTCATTCAGTGAATATTTGCTGTGCACCCACTCTGTGTCAGGCACTGTTCCAGGTGCTGAAAGTACCTCAGTGAATAAAACCGATAAAGACAATCAAAGTTACTAACTCCTCAAATGCACTGAGGGGCCCCATTCCCTTCTCCAACTCATCTCCAGCCTTGGAGAGCAATGGTGAGGGAGGCTGAATTTGAACACCACTTCCAGCCGCTTATGGTCCAGTCTGGGCCAAATAAATCATCTCAGGAGCATGTCAGTGCTTGCTCCCTGAGAAAGTAGGGCCTTCCATGTTTTGGGAGCATTTATCCTGGGAGCCTGCAGTTCAGAATCCACGGACTGCACCCCTGTGAGGTCATCTGTTTCTTATTTTCTTTCCACTTGAAAGTGATTAGGATTTTCTTCCATTTGGGGGTTTCTACCCACTTCTGACCGTGAAAGGCTTAGGAAATTACAAAGCAAGTTTTCCAACAGATGCTTTGACCAGCGTCAGACAGTCCTACACAGCTGCTAATTTGCTCTTGCTACATCTTGTAAGCCTGGCGCATTATAAAGTCAAAGGAGGCCTGAACTAGATGGCCCTGCTTGCTTGTGGAATGCCCAGCTGCACAAGTGAGGCTGGCTTTTATTGCCTGAGGAGGTACTCCCAAGCCCATGGAGGTTGAGCTAGGCAAGAGAGCTTGGCAGGAAATATCCATTCATGTTAAGATGTAAAGCTTGTCATTGGAGTGGTGGAGTGTGTGTGTGTGTGTGTGTGTGTGTGTGTGAGACAAAGAGAGAGACAGATTCAGAAATGTTTAAAAAGAAATGGGTTTGCTTGGAAATGTGTGGTTTCCACAGCAATTTGGGGAATTTCAGTGCAGAGAATAGCAGGGGTGACTGTATCTGAAGAACCCACAGCCACTCCCCAATCAGAAAGCCATGGGTTGCATGAAATCTGAACCGCAGTCTTTGCCTATAACCTGCCTCCGCTCAGGGGTATCTGGGGGAGATTCGGAAGATTGCAGATCAAAGAGAGAGCTTGTTCCAATTTGTCGAAGTCAGGAAAACACATCATTCAGACCAAGACTGAGAACCTAGCATCTGCCTAAACATGCTCACCACAGCGAAGAGGCTGAGCAGAGCAGGACTTTGTGTTTTTGTTTGTTTTTCTGAAAAGAACAAATGATTGAAAAAGAAAGGACAGTAGATAGAGCAAAATCCTAAGAAGAATGAAGTGTCCATCAAGTAAACTCTGTCTGGCTTTGTGCAACTCATCCCAGACCTTGGTGCCTTTGTTTTCCCTTTTGCAAAATGGAGTTCATCAGACTCAGAGCATCAGAGAATCACAAAGTGGGGAGAGAATTTAAGGGCCGTGGTCTGACCATTAAGAAGCTAAATAACTCTTTAATTCATCACTGAAGTCACTGAGCAAAGGAACCAACAAGTGACCATATGCTGAGATCCCTGTACAACATCCCCACAAATGGTAATTCTATCCAGGCTTAAAACCCACTGGCAATGGGACCATCTACTGAGAGGGGCCGCTCTGCCATTGGTGGCTGTGGCTATCAGCATTGTGTGCAAACCCAAATCCAAACCTGTCCCTCACCCCATCATGCGTTCCAATGCCACCACTGGGGCTGGGTCCTATGAGTTGATTCCTCTTCTCCATGACAGTCCTTCAGATATTTGAAAGTAACTGTCGTGCCCCCCACTAGGTTTATTCTTCTTCAGTCTAATGATTCCCACCTCCTTCAGTCATGCCCCAAATAAATAGTTTTAGGGTTTTAGTTTTCCACACCATCCTCATCTCTCTCCTCTATCCTTTGTCCAGGCACACTTGAACTGAATTTAGGGATTCCGCTGTAATTGGACTAGAAAGAAAAAAGTGGGTCTGTCCCCTTCTTCTTCCAGATCTTGTGTCTACTGATGCAAAAGATGGCCTCTCTGGTGTACACACTGTCTACAACCCGCTCATCTTACCCCAGACCTGTACGTGTGATTTTAGGTCTCAAACACACTCGGGTGAGGGGTGCGAAAGACAGACAGCAACTCTTTTTCAGGTCTTCTCTGCCTCCAACAAAATTAAACACATCAGGCCCAAAGGATGATTTGCTATTCTGATTAAATGCTTCCAACCGTCCTTTTCCCCATCCCACAGCATCATCCATACTTCCCAGGAGTCAGTGCTGAAGAAGACAGGTGTCCTTATCCTTCCCCTCACACTGATTACAAACAAGTCTAGAAAGGGATTCTTAACTTATAATAAAGATGTTGAATTACTCGTTTCACATGTTAACACTGGACAGTTTACCAAGTATTCTCAAATCCTTGGGAAGTATACCTTAGGATGTAGATTTTTATATCAGACAGAATTGCATTTGACCTGAAGGAATAAAAAGGAAAAAGTGCCACCCACAGAAAAAGGAGTATATTTCCCCCACATGACACGATGTCCAGAGGAAGGCAGTGCAGGGCTGGTAGGTGGCACCATGATGGCATCAGAGACCTAGGCTGTTCATATAGCTTTCTACTTCTCCTTATTCTCATGTTCCCAAAATGGCTGCTCACCTCTGTGCATCACATCCACATTCCAGGCAGGAAGAAGACAGGTGGGTGAAGAGAAAAGAGAAAGGCACATTCTAGTTGAGTACCAGAAAACAAAAACTTTCCAAGACAACCCTTCCCACCAATGAATTTACACTCATACACACGTGCGTGCACACACAATGGAAAAAACTAGATTAAAATATATCTTACTACTGGAAGTAAGAGTTAACTTTTCTTTAAGGAAGGGCAATCTCTAATAATTACGACGGTCCAAATTCTGGATCTGATGCAAAAACTAGTCTGGCATCCTCTCAGTGGGGAGACGGGTGTCACCAGGTGACCAAGGCCATGTCTCTTTCTTTCTCAAGGTTGCTTTGACGTTCACGACATTGGCCTTTGTGCTCCCAGTCCTGATTAAAGACTCTCCTTAGCCCTCTTCCCGGACATGATTGACACATGCATCAGCTGGGGGCCGCAGTTCAGAGTGTGGATCTGAAAAGACACCCTTTCCACCCTGTTGGCTCTGAGGTCGCACGATGTATGTGTAGAAACCGTGTGTGAGATATGCTGACACATCCTTCCTCTAAACCACTTCATGGTACAAAGCATCAGGCTTTGGTGTTGTCCCAAAACACCAGTGAGCCAGTACACAGGAGCCTCATTTTACAAACTGTTAGCTGTGCCACAGTTAAACAGCACGGGGTCGGCAGTGTTAGGGTTTGACTCACACCTGCACCCGTTCCTCACATGGGCCCCTGGCCAAGTCCTTCAGCTTCCCTACACCATTATTCCTTCACTGGTGTATTCATTTTTTTATTGCCGTGTAACCAACTACCACAAACTTAGCAGCTTAAAACAACATCCACTTAATTATTTCACAGGTTCTGTAAATGAGAAGTCTGGCACACCTTAGGTGGGTCGTCTGCTGAGGGGCCTGTCTGAGGCCCAGGGTCATTGGCAGAATCCATTGACTTACAGCTTTAGAACTGACGGTGGCTTGCTTCTGCAAGACCCAGCAGGACTTTAGTCTCTAACCTCTTGACCCTCTTTTAAAAGGCTCCCCGAATTAGGTCTGACCCACCAGGATGAGCTACCTTTTCATACATTTAAGAAGTACAAAGTGGTAGTTATAAAGGAGTCACGGGCAGACAATAATTTAGTGGTTACCAGAGGGTAAGGGGGTGGGGGGTGGGTGATGAGGGTAAAGAGGATCAAATATATGGTGATGGAAGGAGAACTGACTCTGGGTGGTGAACACACAATGGGATTTATAGACGATGTAATACAGAATTGTATACCTGAAATCTATGTAAATTTACTAACAATTGTCACCCCAATAAATTTAATAAAAAAAAAAAGAGTCATGAGTTGTAAAGTACAGCATAGGGAATAGAGTCAATAATATGGTAATAACGATGTCTGGTGTCAGGTGGGTACTAGACTTCTTGGGGGATTGCTTTGTAAGTTATATAAATGTCTAATCACTGTGCTGTACATTAATATATTATTGAATGTCAACTGTAATTGAAAAAATAAAAACTCTTACCAAATTGAAAAAAAAAAGTCAACTGATTAGGGACCTTAATTACATCTACAAAATTTCTTCATCCTTGCCGTAATGTAGCACAATCGTGAATAATTTCCCATCATATTCATAGGCCTTGCCCACACTTGCATGGAGGGCATTACACAGGGCATGCCTAACAGGGAACAGAAGATTGAGGTTTAGTAGTCTGCCTACCACACCCTGTAAAAGGAAGATACTGATAGGATCAAGGTTACATGGTTGCTTTGCAGATTAAATGAGATGGTGACTGTAACAGGAAGTATCCAGCAAGCAGCAGCTGCTTTAATTCTTTAAGCATTTTCTGAGCACCTGCTACATGGCAGGCCCCATGCTAGGAGCTGGGGATTCGGAAAATAAGAATGCAAACCTTGCTGTGAAACAAATCGTGGCATTTCTCCAACGTTAATAGTTCCCCAACCCCGCCCCATTCAAAAGTTGGCAAACAGCAATGAAGCTTTCATCCAACTAAATGACTTTTTGATACAAAGACTCAGGTTTCTTGGCTTGTGGAAACCACTGTCCACCATAAAAAGTGCTGACTCCAATCAAATACTGTAATCCACCAGCATATTATTTGCACCCTTAAAAGCCACCTGGTTTGCCTGCTAATTTACATTCAGAGGAGCCACTATTGCTTCAGCACAGATGAACTCAAACTCTCGCCCAGCCCCATGGCTGCACACATTTGAATCACCCAGAGGGCTTGTGCAGGTCCCATCTGCCAAAACTCAGATGCATCTGGCCTGAGGTATGCCCCTGAGCTGGAATGCTTTAAAGCCCCTCGTGCCCACGAGTCTCGGCGGACACACTACCAGGGATGAGAACCGCTGCTGGGGCCAATGGTTGAGAGTTTCCCAACTATCTGAATGATGAATTCCCCTTAAAGAGAAACTGCTGAAGACATTACAAGCCAAAGAGACATGTGCCTTTTCCCATTTACTTTCAGCAAAGAAATTGAAATTCAACACATTTCACACCTTTTCAAGCCACTCTCCCAGGTCTGGACTCCCAGGAGGACAGCCCACCTACAGTGGGGAAGAGCTGGGATAGTACTGAGAAGAAATGAAATTGCCCACGTAGCCAAAAAAGCTGCTGGTACTCAGCACGTTTCCTGCTTGCTCTCTCAATGTTTACTCTGTCACCAACATGTATTAAGCACCAACTGTATGCCAAGCTTTGTGCTGGGTGTTGGGGCTTCAAAGATCAGTAGAACACAAACTGCCTCCAAGAGCTCAGTATCTAATGCCAAGCTGCAGATACCCTATCGGAACCAGAGGAGAAGTGCTTTCAGGATTGAGGGCATGGAGCTAGTTTCTAGGTTATGAATAATGATGTTTAAAACTTCCTCAATCTTCTACGATGATGTGTATCTCCAGGGTTTAATCACTTCCCAAAAGCAACCTCTTTCCAACATCCCCTCATTCACCCCCACCCACGCTCCTCCCCATCTCCCCACCCCCCCAAAAAAAAAAACTATTACCAAGGATAGAAACTGAAAAACTGACAAAATGCCAGAGTTATTTCACAAGGAAAAAGAGCAGGAGGAAGTGGCAGCCTCATTTTCTCCCACCCCTTCTAACTCACAGGTCTTTCTCCCATACCCAGGGGCACGCACACTCCACAACCCAGGAATGCATCCGGGGGGGAGGGGGGCGAGCCCCTTCTACCCACTGATGCTTCCTTGCGGGAGGGTTGCAAAGGCAGCAAAAAGCGCACATTTATTAACTGAGGGGACTTTGGCAAAGCCCAAGGAAGGTGGATTCCTCTTTTAAGATAACACTGAGCCAGTGGCAGCTATTTGAGACAGAGAGCCACGTGTGGTCTGGTGTTGTAAAATTGAGACTGGATTTGCTTTGCCTGGGGTCCAAAGAACTTTCCCCCCAAAATATCACATGCTCCTACAAAGCCTTGAGATGCAATCCGAGAGGAAGTTCAGCTGGAAGGAAACCAAAGTTCCTGTTCAAGAGAAAAGCCTCTCCAAAACCCCTACCCCCTTTCATTCGTTTTCCAAACATTTATTGAGAGTTCACATTCTGCTAGTCTGTGCTAGTCCACCCCATTCCCACCGAGGGAAAGTTTTTAAATATCAGAATCCCACTAGGGTCTCAAAAATTAAGTGTTTTGGCAGATCCCAGAAAGAGTCATTCTGAGTTATTTTTTTTATATACCTACTCTGACGTCCTGGAGAAACTGCTATGTTAAGCTTACTTCATTCTCTATTTTTAAATTTTGTTAGAAGAGCAATGCTTCATCTCAGGCTGCTGGAAGCTTTCAGGAACCACATCAGCAAACACCACACAGCTTCCCCACCTGGGCTCTCCACATCAGCTCCTAAAATCTGGGGGAAAGGAAATAAGCAAGGTCATGACTGATAGAGGAAAATACCAAAGGAAAGCTAGAGATGCAGTCTTGCCATTATTTACCCTTCAGTGCGTATATGTGGGACAATAAATAACTGTCTGACAACATTAAGAAGTCAGATTACACTGAGACGGAACCGCATTGCATCTTTGAAAGTTGGTCAGGATGAAAATGGGTGATTAAGGGACAATGATGGCTTCATTTACTCTAGGAGTTGGGTTTCGTTTTTCTTCTTCTCTTTCTCTTTCTCCTTCTCCTCCTCCTCCTCCTCCTCCTCTCTCTCTCACTCTCTCTCTTTCTCTCTCTGTCTCTCCCTCCCTGCCTCCCTCCCTCTTTTAATAAAGGAGAGCCTTGTATCCCTAAGTGGGTTTAAGTGTGGTCAGACATACAATGCAGAACATGGATTGAATGACTTCAACGTCCCTTGGAATGCGAGATTTTGTCATTGAATTTGGCCCGCCAGCCTGAATTTGGTTTGTTCAGGGCCTGGTCATGGGCCTGATGTCTAGCTTGCATATGGATTTTGAAATTGCTGAAACAACTTCAGAATACTCATTTCTATTTTGGAAAGCAGCACTTGTCTCCTTACAACAGGGGCTGTATTGAGGCATTACTAGGTAGGAGTCAGCGAACTATGGCCCATGGATCAAATCTGTCCCACCATCTGTTCCTGGATGGCTTGCTAAAAATAGTTTCCATTTTTAAATGGTTGAAAAAGAAATCACAAGAATAATATTTTGTGACACATGAAAATTCTGTGAAATTTTATAGTGCCCATAAATAAAGTTTTATTGGAACACAGACACACCTGCTACTTTACATGTTGTCGATGGCTGGCTACTTCTGTGCTATCACGGCCATGATGTATAGTTGCGACATGACCCACAAAGCTGAAAATATTTACTATCTGGCCCTCTTCAGAGGGAGTTTGCTGACCTCTACCAAAGTAAAAGAATAATCCTGCACAAATGCAGAAAAATGAGAGAGTCATGTGACTCATTCTTTAATTAACCTAATGAAATGACCAGGTTGGAGCCCCCTAATGATATTCCCTACTCAGTTAACCCCCCAGAGTGAGAATCACCTCAACTCACATGGCCGTTAGCAAAACAACTGACCGATACTGCACCTGGCAAAGAGAAGAGCCCATCATGCATATCACATTCTCAGCTGCCAGAAAAGTTCAATTTATCTCCTAACGAGCTTTCACTCTTGGCTCTTTCATTCCTGGGTTGAGCTCTGCTTCCTTCTCAGTTGCACAAGCCTCTCCCTTGTTATGCTGAAGGGTCAAACATGAAGAAATTAACCCTGGTCTAGCTGGGGAAGAAGCAAGCACTGTCCAGGGAATCTTACAATGCGGCATTTCTCTCCTCATCTCCTTGGAACAGATTGGAGGGTGCCAATTTCCCTGAGACCTGTCTATCCACCATTAATCCCAAGTCTGAGCACCACCAAACCTGTGGGACGAAGCTGGGAACTGTCTCCTCCGATAACAAAGAGCTTCCAAATACACGATGTAAGTCTTCCAAGGATCCCTTTTGCCCCTAATCCTTTGCAGACTGAGAAGTGAAGCTGTGCCCCATGCAGGGATGAGCTGAGCAAACGAGGTGCTGTGACTGACAAAGACCCAAGGAACAAGAGTAAGTGGTTTCTGTTCACTGCCATCCCCAACCTACCCCCATCATCCCCCTCCTGCATGTGAGACCAGTGCAGGGAGAGAAGTGAAGCCTGCAACCCCGGTCATAATGCATTGTGCACCTCATCGGGGCTCCCTAAAAGGAAAAAAAAAAAGATATCCTCAAAATCAGACAGTTTTCTGATGTTCCGAATGGTCTGTTTTGCCCCAGACACCTCTGTTTCTCCTCCTCGTCCTGAATTGCTACTACACTTCCACTGTGGAATACATTGTGAGTCTTTATCCCCTAACCTTACCTTCTGGTTAACAGGTTCATTTCACTTTGTGTGAAAGACATGTTTTGGAAAAGTGTGGTGGTAATCTAATCCTTTGTCCTTATTGTCTTGAAATCCAGAAATGGCCCCCAAAACAATTACCTGTTCATGTGTCAGACTTCTGTTGAGCACCTCCTACATGACACAATCCATGTAGATGGATAAAACACAGGCCCTGTTTTCAAGGAACTTAGGGTCTAGCTGGGACACGACTGAGTAGACAGACACATGCAGTAAGCCAAGTAAGTCAAGGTGGGTAACAGACCCTTGGGGTAAATGGTTTGGAAGCCCAGAGGAGGAGGAGCTAACTCTGAGTGGGGGGCCAGAAAGGACTCTGGGGAAGGTGACATGTCAGTGGAAGCCAAAGTCAGATTTCTGAAAGATGACTAGAACCAAGGCAGGAGAAGAGGTGGGGGAAGAGGAAGGCGATGCAGACACTTTGGCCCTTATATTAAAAATGTGATGGTGGTGGTGATGGCGATGACGACCCTTCTCAAGAGAGGCAACATGACAAGTCAGTGAAAGGTGCAGAGCTAGAAGAGGCCAGTGGCGGAGGCCTCTCTCATCTTTCACTGCAGATACAGCTCTGCTCTCGGTCAGCTCTGGCCCAATCCAGGGTGATCGGGTTGGTCTGACCCCATGTAAGATCACGGACATCAATCTGTCTTTCTTCAAGGTGGACTCTGGGAACCACCTTCCTTGGAACAGAGTCACCACCCTGAAGTTATATGTGTGAATTTAAACTTGATGCAAGAGAAGGTGACAGAGACCTCGGGGAAGTTCTCTCACCTTTCTGGGTCTCTGTTTCTCCTTCTGGAGAAAGTGGGGTGTTTGGTCTCTAAAATCCCTAGTGGCCTCTGAGTTTTGTCAGCTCCTCTGTCTCCAGAGCTGTTATCGCAGTGTCCTTCTGGCACCTTATGGTCAATGCTGGAAGAAATAACATAACACACATCTTTGTTTCCTGCTGTGTGGGAGACAGGAAATGGCCTAACCCCCTAATTGGAATGAGGTTCCTGCGGTGCGTCCAGCCGAGCACTCCTCAGCACACCCCCACCTCCCAGGTGGCGCAGCCAGAAAGGCGGACACCCTCAGCCATCAACAGCCAGAATCCATTCACTACCACCATCTTGCCAACCATAAGCCTACCTCTGTAGGGTGTAGAAGAATTAATATGTAGATAGACACAGCATTTGCTGAGCCTCATCTGCACACAAGGGGAAGCCAAGCATGACTGGGGTGGGCCCTGTGGCCAAGAATCTAGGCTGGACATTACTCTCCCATTGGCCACACACGGGTAGAGCAAAAAGAGGTACCAGCCCTTATGGAGAAATTGGTGAACAGGCAGCACTCGGGACTCTGTTGTCAGTCCAAAGAGGCTAGGCCAGAAGAGACAAAGCAGGTAAAGGTGAGACAGTCAGGAACTGGAAAACCAGTTGAGAGCAAGCGTCAAAGCAGTTGAATGTCAGGACCTGGTGCTGCCACAGCTGTGGAAACCCAACAAGAGATGGCTTCAAAAGAGAGCTGGTAGACCCGTGTGTGGGCAGGGAGGGCACTGTGAAGGGAAATTCTCTGGCTTGAAAAATCAACTGGGCACCTTGTGTCAGTGTCTCTCCCAGTGGAATGCAAACTGGGCTCCTTTGCTCCTCAATTTTTAATAAAAGTGAGATGAGAATAACAAGAGAGAACCCTCCATCACTCAGTCACACATCAGATCCTGCCTCCTACCTCCGGGAAGGATGGCCTTCAACCTATGGCATTCTTGACATGCCAGTGTCACATAAACCATGCCATTTCAGGCTGGAGAAGACCTTACTCTATAATCCATCATAGAGGGGGATGGAGAGTGGAGGTCCCATGCTGAGACAGCGTGGAAGTGCCCTGACCCCCAATCTACTGTGCAGACTCCCAGCAACACCTGGGGTGGGGGGTGTAGGGGTTTTTTAGCTGCCTCCCAAGGCCACAGAAAATTAAGAAAGGTAAACGGAAGTCCACCTAATGAAGGAGAGGCACGAAGAAGAGCGGCCTGTTTCAAACAGCACACCTTGTCTTGGGTGACCCCGTGGGATTTGGTAACACGTGCTCTCTGGGCTCCTGGCTGCAGGTGCACGTGGCTGGTCTGCCCCAGCAGGGCCCCTTCTGGTGCTTCACCGACATGAAGGCGAAGAAGAGACTGGCGGGCCGGAAGGAGCGTCGCAGTCACTACGGGGACGTCAACGTGCACAAGTGCTATCCGTTTGGGCAGATCTTCTCCCCTTTCCATGCCCTCGCCACCACGGTGAGCAATCTTTTCTTCCGTAAAGGAATTCAAAGTCCTTTAGTGAGACCAGTGACAATCTCCAGTTCTTTCTCCTTTTGAAAAATGGGTTAGTCAATTCCGGCCACACACACACACAAAAAAAATGCTGCATAACAAACCACCCCCAAACTCAGTGGTTTACATCACAAGCATCTGTGTTTCTCACTTGCTAGGCTACAGACAAATATCCTCATTCACTTTTCTTTACTGTAAGCTCCTCGGTGAGGAGGGAGTAAAGACTTGGGAACAAGGATTCATCTACCACAAGAGACCGCCTTTAGCCTACCTGAAGGTCAGTGACCTGAGGTTTAGGGGAAGGTCTGAAGGCAGATGATCGCAGCTGTGGTGTTCAGAAACAAGGCCCTTTCAAGGAGAGGAAGCTGTCTGGAGAATGGGGCTGTTTTTGTGATAAAAGAAGATGGTTCTGGTTCCCATCCCTCTATCTCATCTGTTACCTTCTGGACCCAAGTCAGTTCAAGCGGGACCATTTCAAAACGCGTCTCCTTGAAACTATTACTGTTGCATCTTTGTGATACTTTCCAGCTCTACATTCTTGTGGTTCCAAAATTTGGGAAGCCTGATTCAAATGTGGTTTCCGAGTTGGGAAGGTCTTGGATGGGGCCTTGGAATTGCCTTTTATAACCAATTCTCTCTTCACCCCCTTTATGTATCAGGACAGTCAGTGCATCCCCACCATGCTCGCATCATCAGCACTCCAAAGTCTGAAGAAGGCCTGTTTGTCAGGCCCCCTGGGACCCATTCACAGGTCCAGTGTGCACGGGAACCCAGGTCAGGGACTTTCACTCATCAATAGTTCTCATCCTTTTCTGAACTTCATTCAGAACCACCTGGATAATCAGCCATGACAATGCCCAGGCTGATTATCCAGGTGGTTCTGAATGAGGTTCAGAACCTCACCCCAGACCAATAAAATCGGAAGCTCTAGGGCTGGGTCCCAGGAATCAGTCTTTCTTTTTTGTTAATTTTATCGGGGAATGTTCGGGAACAGTGTGTGTCTCCAGGGCCCCTCAGCTCCAAGTCATTGTCCTTCAACCTAGTTGTGGAGGGCGCAGCTCAGCTCCAAGTCCAGTCACTGTTTTCAATCTTTAGTTGCAGGGGATGCAGCCCACCATCCCATGTGGGAATCAAAATAGCAACCCTGTTGTTGAGAGCTCGCCCTCTAACAAACTGAGCCATATGGCCGCCCCGGCATCAGTCTGTTTTAAAGCTCCAACTCATCCTGGTTTTCCCAGGACTTACTTTCATATTTTCCCCCGGGACTTTCCATCTGTTAGCACTAGAAGTCCTGAGTCCCTCAGTTCTGGTTTTAAAACTGAATGTCTCAGGGCCCTGGAATTTGTGCAAACCAGATGGCTAGTCACTCTAGCCACACTCGATCCCAATGCATAGCCACGTTTAGGACAACTGCTCTCTAAACGTTCTAGAAACGAGCCCCAGTTCCTCATGTCACAGGTAGCTGCTACCCATCTATGCACTCACTGGCTGACATTCACGCATGTGCACAGCCCAGAACTCAGCACTCTGGAAGACCCAAGAAAGGAAACCTCTACCCTACTCTCAAGGAGCTTCAAGTCTGCCAGGGAAACTGAACCACGAGCCAAAATCAGGCTGCAAAGACGCCTGATGAAACGTTACTAAGAACAGCTCCATAAATTGATAGACCCGGGAGGAGATGAGGGTTATCCAAATTTGATCTGCTTCCTGCTAAATCCAACCCCCTGAAGTCTTGCTGGAGAACAAAATCTGCAGACAGGGACACCCTCCCAAATCACAGTGCCACTGGAAAGAGCAGGTGTCTGAGCATGCCTGGGGAGCAATGGCAGTCACGTATTAGTGAGTTCTTACTATGTGCCAGGAGTAGTGCTAAAGCTTCCCAAATCCTGACCCCCGGGAACCTCACCCTATTAACACCATCCTCGTTGTATCAATGAGGAAATAGAAGCAGAAATAGATTAAGAAACTTGCCCAAGGTCACCATTGGTCGGGGGTAGAGCCTGGATCTGAGCCTGCAGTGCTGGAACAGATTCTCACAACCCCACATGTCATTTCATTGCTTTACAGGAGATGCGAAAGCTTCCGTTTCCCCAAGCCCTGCCCATGAGTCCGCACATGCACAAAAGGAGCATTTCACGCAGCAACAAAGGGAATCTCCAGGACTTATCTTTGTTTTCCACAGAGCTTGGCTTGGGGAAAGACGACAACATGCATGAGAAAGAAAAACCAGCGAGCCACATGAAAACACCCTTATTCCCCCCAATAGTTAAAGTGACAAAATTTAATGACGCAAAATAATAAAAACTGCAAAACTGCCTCTGACCCCTTGCTGCAAGGCTTTGTATTCAAACAGTCAGAGCCGGGGGACTCAGGAATGCTGAGAGGTTCCCCAACCGGACTTTACATTTAGATAAGTTATAATAAAAACTACTCAAAAGTACAAGCGAAATCACAATTACCCAAGTCACACCATTTAGAGACAACTAGTGTTTGCGTCTGGGAACTCTTAGATTACTTTTTTTGGAGCTTGCGCTTTTTATCATTGGGCCTAGTTCCCTTTTTCATAGTTTTATTGGGTTGTTTCTTGAAACCACTGCCCAACATCTCTCAGAGTGTCACCCCGTCCACTTCCCGGGCCCCTCCCATGTGGCTGTGGCTACCAAAGTCATGGCATCTGTTTGCATGATAGCACTGACCCCAGGCAGGTGGTACATGCTGTCCCGGTTTCGAACTTTTGAATATATACTAAACAGCCCCCCAAAACAAAAACAAAATCTATTCCTTCATGTTTAATCCTTAACCTTTTTCCCAGGCTCACAGAGGACTCAATTTTTTTCTAACATCCTCATGTTTATTTCCGAGCTACAGGATCTACAGCAGATTCCACCGCTCCCCTCCTTTGTGGCACGTCTTCCTTCCATGTGGCGTAAACACCTCCCTTGGCAGCGCTGTTGATGAATTCAGTTGCCTACTTGCTCTCATCGCAGTGATATCATTTACAATTACCCAGGCAGAATCGTGTATTTTAGTATTTCCCATTTCTCCTAAGCCAGGAACCCACGAACTGTGGCTCTCGGGCCAAATCTGGCCCTCCTGTTCTTGTAAATAACGTTTTACTGGAGCACAGACACACCCATGCATTCACTTTTGTCAATGGAAGCTTTTGTGCTACAACAGCAGAGACGACAAGTTGTAAGAGAGACCTACATCTCCGTGAACACAAAAATATTTACTCTCTGGCCCTTTACAGAAAAACTCACGACTCTACCTTAAGCCAAATTCCCCTTTACAATTTCTCGCTGCGGGATTCTACTTCACTGATCTCTGCTTTTCAGATTTGTCCTAAAGGCTAGAGTCCATGACTACGTCCATCCACCAGCATAGGAAGTCAAGAACGTATCCGGTTCCCTTCCTAGAAAAACCTGCAGTACACGAAAGCCTAATGCTGCCCCCATCACTGCTCTACCTGTCGGTGGGCTGACTTGTCACCTGGATTAAGAAACCATCCTGCCTATCTCCTGCATGACCTGGCAGTGTGTGTACAAGCTTCTGTCTTTCTCTCCTTTTATTCTAACCATGAGCCATCCAGTCCTTCCCACCTGTTCTGTTCTCAGGAGGAGGGTTCTATTCTCAGGGAGAGGGTTGCATACAGAAAGGTAGTGTCATGCAGGGTCTCAGCTCCTGTTCCCTGCACAAGAACGCAGGATATGGTGAGGCCAAAAAGGAACACCCACGGAGCCAGAGATAGCAGAGTCATACCACTATATTGGTAGACACAGGAAGTAGGAGCCGCAATCTGCCGTCTGCTTCTCTGCCAATCAACCAACCCCCTAACCTGCGCAGCCATGGCAGTTATACTAGTAGCTAATGGCTAACTGGTTACAGCTAATGGCCAACTCGTCACAGCTGATGGCCATCTATTACCCAAGCCAGCGCCTTTCCACGTGAGGCAGAGAGAGAGCCTGGTAACTGTTCTCCTGGCTCTATCCCCAAAGGTAGACTTCGTATGGGTGCCAGGGAGGGCACCCATCAGTGCCACTCCACCTGAGCGTGTTTTCTTTTAAACAAGGTGTAGCCTTCCACCCAGACTCAAGCAGTTCCAGTGCAAGGCAATGGAAGTGGGAGGTGCACAGAAATTCCTACCACTTAGATCACACGCCCAAGCATTAAGAGGAAGAACTGCCGATGGAATTCACAATTGATAATAAATCTCATCTACATATATTTTTGCAGGAACCCATTCATACACAAGGCAAGACCTGCATGGATAAAATGTTCTGTCTACTGTAGGACTTGAGCCAGGCAGGACTCGTAGGTGAGAAGTAATAATAATGGCACCAGCCAGCATACCCTGAGTAATCACTTTGTTCCAGGCACTGTGTTAATAGCTTTTGTGGATTTACCTCATTTAATCCACACTATTTGTTCCACTATAATAATCCATGATTACTACAGATGAGGCAGCTAAAGTTGCAAGAGATTATAACTGTGCTACCATGCACCTACTACTCCCTCTCCCACGCAGGCATTTGACTGGGTGTCCTCTGCAGCTCAGACATGCTCACTCTCCCAGCCTGGCCCTGTGCAAACAGCCCCAATGAGAAATCATTTATATTCGGCCCTTGTTCAGAACCATCACACACATTCTTTTCCCATTCTGCCCTGCAGTTTATTCATCCTTTGCTCTTTTCTTAGCTCTCTTGATAAAATAACCCATGGGTAGATGACAAATGCTAATGGAGTTGTTTGTCACTGCTTGCAGATAACGTCTTTCAATTTTGGCTGCTGCCTTCTAGAGCTAATTTGTCAAAGTGAGAACATCAAGCTCCTGGCAATTGAGTGGGGCAGGCAGTTTCCATGGCAAGAAGCCCATAAGGGAGACACGGGAGCTTTGAAAGTGTTCAGGTGCCACAGGCGGGGAGCTTAGGAGGGATGGAGGGACAAGTGGGAAGCTCTGGGGTGGTGAGGAGCTCAAAGCCACTTCCACTTCTGCCACTTGCGACTACAGGACCTTGGGCAAGGTGCCTGTGGGATGCGGAGGGGCCCGGCTTCTGGTGGAAAGCCTATGTGTGTTTTTTCAGGCCTGACTATGCAATTCCAAGACTTTCCTTGGCAGACCTCATAGGGAAAGAAAGCCACACTCCCCACCCCAGGCCTGGTGGCAGCCATGCACAGCAGACTCTGAAGGGAGGCGCAGTCAGGGACTCACACCCCTCTGTCCAGCCATGCTTTTCACAAAATGGTACCTCAGTTTTCAAACATCTCTATTGACGAACACTTTGGTTTATGAACGCTGTAAACCCGGAAGTACCTGCTTCGGTTTTTGGACACGACTCAGAAGTCGAACATGTCACACGGCTTCCACTGAGTGCAAGATCCTGAGGCCTAGCTGTAGGCTGTTTTCGAATGTTTCAGGACTCGTGAATTATATTCAAAAACCGAGGTACCACTGTGTTTGTGTTTCCAGCCCCGGCATCTTCATTTCCAAGTGTGTTTGTCTGAGGCCGCAGGTAGATGGAGTTCTGCTGAGGCTTCTTATGGGGCGGGGGATGACGAGGAAACTTGAAGACATTTTTCCCTATCCTGACTCAGTCAGTACCCAGTACTTTTCCACTCCCAACCTTTCCTCTTCGCCCTCCCCTCCAACTTCAGGGTCCATCACCAGTGAGATGCTCCATATCTGCACTTCCCCACCTGACCCTCTTGGTTCCATAGGCGAAAATGGACGGGGGCGAGTCCACATTTTCTCCAGTTCTTGCTTATACTATCACAGTAAGAGATGAAAGGCTTAACTCTTTCATTTAGGGCTTATTACTTGAATCGGATGCTCGGAACACCTGACAGCCCAGCTCTCTTTCTCCAGCTTGCTGAGCTCCTGACAGCTGTGCCCATCACACTTTCTCGTGTGAGAAAGGAGATCATGGCAAGCCTCTCTCACACCAAAGTCACGTGTAGAAAGTGTCTGGCACGTAATGAGTGCTAAATGGCAGCTGTCATTGCTTTTCTCCTACCTTTTCCCAACACTTGTACAGTGCTTTCAAGACACTCAAAGGGGGTCCACGTGGCTGAAGTGTGAGACAGTGAGGAGGGGAAAGTGGACCAGGTGAGGGTAAAAGGGCACCAGCCCCTGGTGCTAGGGGTGGAGGTGTCACAGAAGCCATGACAAAGACTTCCGACCTCACCCTAAGGGCAGCAGAAACCCAGTGAAGGATTTCAAGCCTGGGAGAGTCATGCCATTTTGTCTGTTAAAAGGATGACTCTAGTTGCCATGTGGAGAGAGCAACAGAGTTTCAGACAAGGGACTGATGCCATCATTCAGGCAAGAGACACAATGGCCTAGCCCAAGGTGGAGGCAGAAGAGATGGACAGACAGCGACAGGTGAGAGGTACAGTTTGGGATACACTGGCAACACTTGATGTTTGAGGGAATGTCACAGATGTGGGAGCAAAAGTTTTCCAAAATAGCTTCTAGATTTCTGGCTTGAGCAACTGGGTGAATGATGGTGTCATTTGTTAGAATAGGAGTATATGCCCAAGCTGGCCTAGAGACCCATCTACCACCATCTCTGTGCAAAACTGAACTCCAAGTTCCAAGGCACAGATCTGGCAACAAACTACTGGAACAGGGCTCATATAAAAACTGCAAATATCTTGTACTTTTATCATTCTAGCAATATCAGGTATTTTCAAACAAGGCTTGGTCTTTATAAACGTACCTGGGTCTGAGATTATTCATGTCCTTAAGAAGCAAAACAAATACATACACACACAGAGAAATAATAAACTTAGCTTTATTTTGTTTTGTTCCTATGTCTTGCTGACTAGAACTAAATGTTGCCATATGCTCCTAAAATGTCCAACGTTTGCATGTTTGTCTGTTTTTTTTTAATTTAGTTTTATCTGGTCTAGTCAGAGCCTTCAGCTAAGTAACCCTATAATCTGTACTTCATGAATAACCATGTAATTGAGCAATTGCCGTAATCGTTGAGGGCTGCTGTGTGGACAGTAGGCTTTTGGGGTTTTTTTCCCAAATTTTTTCTGGAATGCCAGGAAAGAGAACACTTGAGTCTCAGGACCCAGTGGCCTTTGGAATCAGCAGCCTTCCTCCAGAATTAATGAAGGTGAAGAAATAGGGCCTTGGTAAACAAAGTCAATCCTACACCAGGCTTGGAAGTGTTTTCCAGAATGATCTTCTGGGTTTTGTTTTTTTTTAATCGAAAACCTGGGGATTAACTAAATCTGCACAGAGCCTACCTGAGCACATAGAATGGGCTTTTAAAAACTCTGAACCATGCTATGTTTAGAGTGTCTCCCATGTCTCTGTGAACTGATATATCAACACTACATTGATACCACTAGCCTCCATTTCTTCCTCTTCTTCCACCGCCCCCACCTCCTGCGGTTCAAGCTGTTGTTTCTCAGTCTAGTTGTGTAGGGCACAGCTCCCTGGCCCACGCAGTATTGTGAGCCTTGCGCTCCCCCTGGCTGAGGCAGTCGGTCGCCGGTCAGTCAGCAGCTCACAGCAGCTCATGGCAGCTCTCACCGGCTGCCGGCTGCTGATGATGGCTGCCGGCCACTCACGGCCACACGCCACACACAGCCACACATGGTAGCCCACCGGCAGCTGAGCTCCAGGGAGAGCTGTTGTTCACAATCTTAGCTGTAGAGGGCGCAGTTCACTGGCCCAAGTAGGAATTGAACTGCAGGAATCAACCTCAGCATTAGGATCACAGCGCTCCAACCACCTGAGCCACCAGGCCAGCCCCTACTGGTCTCTATTTTTCAGATGTGTGAGCAGGCTGGTGGCTACTGAGTAATCTATAAAAGCGCGAGCTGCTCGTAAATTACAGTGACAGAACTTGAACCCACACCTGTCTAATGCTCAAGAAGATAAAGCTCCCCATTTTACCCTGAAGTTGTTGATCTGTGAATAAAATGCACAGAGGTTCGATAGCCCTGAAACAACACCATTTGTGTCTATATCCCTCCGCCCCTGCGTTTTAGACTTGCCTGGGTATCTCTACATTCAATATATCCCAAACCCATAACATCACATTCCCTCCAAAGTGTTTATTCCCTCCCACATCCCCCATCTCATTTAATAAAGCTGCCAAACTGTTGGAACTGGAAATCTTGGGCTCAGTTTTAATGTCTCTCTCTCCTTTCTTCTGTATGTGTTCGTGTGTGTGTGTGGTATCACCCACCCATTGCTCCTACCTTCTAATCATCTTTCATATCAGTTACGTCCCTCATCTCCATCTCCACTCCACTATCTTAGCTTTAATCCTCATCATCTCGTCTCTACACTTACAATAACCCCATAATAACCATTCTCCTTGTCAGAAAGAGTTTTCTGAAACGCAAACGTCATTATGTCTCCCCACTCCTTGAATGGCTCCCACTGCATCTATACAATAAGAGTCAAAATCCTTAGCTTGTCACACAAGGCCCGCTTCATCTGTTCCAGTCTCATCTCCTGCTTCTCCCCACCTACTTTCTTCAAATTCCACAACCACCACCCCCCCACACACACATCCGGGCTCCTCCACTCACACGAAACTTCTCTTCATCTTTGGATAGCCTGGATGCTTGCACTCTTCTGTAGCTTTGCACATAACATTCCCTCTGCCATAAGTGTCCTTCCTCTCCTTGTCTCCTGGGGAACCCCTCAGGAATCAGCTGGAAAGTCACCTTCTCTCACAAGCAGAATTAGCGCCCTCTATTTTGCTCCACTGTCATAATGTGTATCACAATGAATTGTGGTTACCTGGTGTCTGTCTTAAGGCTCTGCATTTCTGAAGAGCAGTCATTATATATTCTTCACCACTGCATTCCCCCACACCCAGTCCAGTGCCTGGTACTCAATGGCTACTCATTAAATGTCTGGCAAAGAATGGGGAAAAAAATGGCAGCCAGGCTTTGAGGGATCAAGCGTGGTTTTGCACTAATGAGACAACTGTGACCAGGAACTAAAGAAGATGCTAAAGAGAACACAAGGTGACTCAAAGGTGAGGGCAAGTGAGATGTTTGAAAGCTCCAAGAACTAAAAATGAATGTCAGCAGACTCCCCTGCAATTGGCAGATATTTTCCTTAAGCAGCACTGTGTGTTCTGTGTAATTGAGCCAGTTCTGCCCG
This sequence comes from Rhinolophus hipposideros, assembly GCF_964194185.1. Classification (NCBI taxonomy): domain Eukaryota; kingdom Metazoa; phylum Chordata; class Mammalia; order Chiroptera; family Rhinolophidae; genus Rhinolophus; species Rhinolophus hipposideros. The sequence continues at coordinate 43,876,558 of NC_138066.1, read as the reverse complement.
TCTTCTAAATCACAGTCTCAAAATGGCCACATTGCAGCAGCTTGCGGGGGGACGGGAGGGCTTTGCTGGGAGATCTTCCCCTGCCAGGCTGGGCAAGCCATTTCCCAGATCTCATTTTATTTTAACAGGAGTATATTATTCCCCTATTGGGTACCTGCCCTTTTGCTCTATACGCTCACGACATTTTTTGAAGTATTTAAGTATTAGTTCTCTCTCCACTCGGGAAATTGCAGTCTCACTGGAAACACTAATATATGCACATGGAATTATGACAAGTCACAGGACCATACGAGATCAATATCAGAGTGCATAAAATGCAATTTGGGAGTAAAGAAACGCCTAGAGGATAGATGGCTGGATGGAAGGAAGGATGGGATGAACCAACAGACAACTAAAAATTCTCTGGACTTATAATTGCTTCAAGCTAATCATAAGATACGTAAGAAAATTATAGTACATTAAGGTGCCAATCTTTCAATATTCCAAGTGGTATAATGATTTAGCCCAATTTAAAATACTCAGTATTCCTTTAAGGAATGATACTGATGAATGAGTCGTGAAAAGCGAGAATTTTTGGAAGGTTTCAGGTACTGATATTTTTTTTGGTTCCCAAACAGCACCTTCTTTGCCTGCATAAAATGCTAGTCCTGGCAGGAAGTACCAGCAACTCCTTACCACTTAGGAATGAAAATAAGAGGCAAACAGGAAACCATGTTTATTTTTTACCACAGGTCAGCCAAACTCCCACACCTATGCTGTGCATTTCCTGTGTTGGGTGTTATAAAATGCAATGAGAAAATGATGCTCCCTTCCTCCCTTTCTCCCAAGAAGCTATCTTACTGTTGCCTTGCTGGGTATACAGCCTGTGAAAAATTGCTGTGGAGCACAGCTAGGGACAAGTACAGGGGAAAAAACACTCCATCCTCCACCTAGGATTCCTCAAGAGAGTTGTTTTGAATCTCTCCCTCATAGGAAGCCATGTAGCTATTTAGCAATGGCCATACTGGTAGGGACAAGGGAGCTTTTGATGAAAAGCTCTAACAGAACATGACTGAGTCACAGGGTAGCCCAAACTGCTGCTGAAAATTGTTCCGTAATGGAACTACTTGGAAGAAAACAATAGAACCATGAGACATACTCGATGTTTCTCAAGTTCACTCGCCAGGGCTGGTAACATTCACCCTCAAAAGATTATTTGGCCCATGACTCTGTCAGTGAATTTTCTTTATCCTGTAGACACTCCTCAAGAGACGTTGGAACGTGTGTACCTGTTCTAATTTAGACTGCTCTTTTAACTTCATTTAAATTACTATTATCATGCACAGTCTTCCATAATGATGCACCTTGGTAGGCCAAAATGTCTCTGAGGTGCAGGCCCTTAATAATGATCTTAGTCCAAGAGATATAATTTGACCAGTCTGCCATGAGGCATTCACCAGCTCAGCTGGGCATGTCCCCTCTTGCACTGAACTTCCCTCACCCCCTTAGGAAGCACTCTGCTTGGTTCTTTCCCATTTTCTTATGAAACAGGCAACTCACTGTGTCTTTCTTCTTGGATCTGCCTGTCCATTCTTTACATAACAATGACATCATAGTCGAACACTAACAGGCAGCTTGAAGAAATCTCCTTATTCGTATTCACGTGGGTAAAAATACCATCTTAAGCTTGTCCAGTTGAGAACAAAGTTGCTTTACAATGTGGTTGCTCTCCACTTTACATCCCTTGGGATGGCTAATATTTAAAAACAGAAAACAAAAGACAAAAAAAAAAAACAGAAAATACCAAACGTTGGCAAGGATGTAGAGAAAGTTCAACCTTTGTAAATTTCTAGTGGTAATGTAAAATGGTGCAGCCACTGTGGAAAACTGTATGGCAGGTCCTCAAAAAATAAAAATAAAATTACTATATGATCCAGTAATTCCACCGCTGGGTATGTATCCAAAAGGATTGCAAGCAGGGTTTTAAAGAGCTATTTGTACACTCATGTTCAATGCAGCATTATTCACTGTAGGTAAAATGTAGAAGCAACCCAAGTGTCCTTTGGTAAATTAATTGATGAGAAAATGTAGTATGTAAATACAATGGAATATTATTCAGCCATAAAAAGGAAGGAAATTCTGACACATGCTACAACATGGATGAACCTTAAGAATATTATGCTAAGCGAAATAAGCCAGTCACAAAATAACAAATACTTTATGATTTCACTTATATGCGGTACCTAAAGTAGTAAGAATCAGAGAGACAAAAAGTAGATGGTGGTTGCCAGGGGCTCTGGGGAGGGAGAAATGAGGAGTTACTGTTTAATGGAGACAGAGTTTCGGGTTTACAAGATGAAGAGAGTTCTGGAGATGGATGGTGGCGATGGCTGCACAACAGTTTAAATATATTTAATACTACTAAACTGGACACTTGAAATGGTTAACATGATAAATTTTATGTTATATGTATTTTACCACAATAAAGAAATGTTTAATGTAGTTGCCCTGAGGTTTTGCATATATTGAAGACTGGATCATTCTGACCTTTTTATGCATACGATATAGAACTGGAAACTCTTCTAGAAGTTTCAGAAAAGCAAACTGCCATTGTTCTCAATGTAGGAAGAATCTTGACTTGAAATTATGCTGTGTTTCCTTGAGGATACAGGCATGAGTAGGTATCATGAGGGGCCTGATGGGCATATTGAATCATCTAAGGTTGATCAAATAAAAAAGTCTCAATCACTGGGAGACCAGAGGCCATTTTTGGCATTGCACGGTATCTGCCCCTCAGACCAACCCCTCACGGACTTAGGTCCGAGTCCCAGGAAGAAAGGAGCTCTCAGTAATATAATGGAAATAGTATGAGACTGTGGGAATCAAGACCGCACTGGCCTGCAACCAGTGCTGGTAACACAACACAGACACACAGGGGATTTCCCGTTTGGTAGAAAACGTGAGCGACTTTAGTATCTCAAAGCACCACGAATTAGCTGTGCCCAAGTCTGCAGCACTGACAGTCTTAACCCCTGGGACACAGCTGTATTGGGAGCAGGAAGAGGCACTAGCAGCTCTGGGCCAGTCGAAGACAGTGCCTTTCATGGAGATGCCAGCATGTTTGACCAGCAGCCCTTCCTGCAGGCAGTGCCAGGCCAAGGCCCCCTCTATAGCTCAGAAGGTAGAAAATAGCATCAAAATAGTCTAGAGCAGAAGGCAAAATAGACGGCTTAGGCTAGGTGAAGAACAGAGATTTACTTATGAGCACATACAAGGACACTCAGGAGTAAGGGATCGGGATATAGAAGGGAGCTCTCCATCCTTCATCAGTGAGTGGAGCACATCCAAAGCCAAGATCATTTATTACTTTTATTAATGTGAACCCATTCTGACCCCCAGGTAGGTTGGCCTGGAGAGACCATAAGTTGTATTAAGATTCTTAAATATATTTGTCACATGAGTAATTCTCACCAAGCTATGTGTATGGATGGGACATATGGGCTATTAACTACCTGTCCTAGGATGGGTTCCCTGTGAAACAGACTCTGAGATGGGGATTTGTGTGTGGAAGGTTCACTGGTGAGGGCTCTTAGCAGCAACACTTGTAAAGGAGTGAGGAAAGTGGGACAGGGCAGGTGGGGCCTGAGCTGTGACGCAGTTGCCGTGGGGCCTCAGGGCATCCCACGAGCGCTCTGAGTGTAGATGGCCCTTCAAGAAGGCCTTGTGTGTACTTCTGCATCAGCCAGTCACTGGATGTGGGCTGCCCAGGAAGGCACGTGTTCGTGAGTAGGGGACTTGTCTTCAGCGGAGGGGAGGGGCTCCACTGTAAGACACAGACAACACTGGGGAGGGATATCTGTAGGAAGGAGCACCTGGACCTGCAGTGGGGGGGTCTTAGTGGCACATGCCAGCATCCACTACACCCCCTTTCACCTATCTTCTCTTTACTGCGCTGCACACCTAATCCAGGGTTATCCTGGGAAGTAGAACAAAAAGTCTCAGTTGTCAATGGTTGCCCTTTCCACCCAAACTCACTTTAACCAGAAGGGGAAAAAAATTGGGGAGAAGAGGGGATGTTAAGCAGAGACCCCAAGGAGGGAAGGAGACAGCATCAATAAACTTTAAATAACATCATCGCATACGTCATCAGTGCCATCTGACCTTCCCTTCATCCTGCCCCTTTTCTTCCTCTTGGTCAAGAGGAGTGAAATGACGCATTTCTTCATTTATCCTTATCGATTGAAGTCCTAGTCTTTCCCAGGCCTTGTGCTAGAGACACACGGGTGTACAGACAGAGAGGACCCCTGTTTTCATGGAATTTCCTGCCTAGTTGGGAGCACAGGTAAATGCTTACAGTACAGTAATGAGATGCTACAATTCTTGCAGTACAGAGGATACAAGGAAGGGGACTCTAACACCAACACCACGCAAGACTGGAGGGCATGACTTCTAGGGGGACCTGTGAGCACTGAGAAGGGGGTCGGCAGAAAATGGGGTGTAAGTGGGAAGAAGGAGAGAGTGGGAGGGCTGCTCATAAGTAGAGGGAACAGAGGTGCAAAGATGTCAGCTCGTATCATTGATTAGCCCTCTACATGAAAATAAGTTGGCTGTTGTGGGCTGTGATATGATAAAACACTATGATAAGCATGTATTATGGTTGTCCTTGTTTCTCTTGTTGTTTATTACAGTATTGCACTACCCATATTCCCCACCCCCCTACCCAACACACACCCAGGCCTGCCTTCAAACTTCAAAGTTTCTTTCTTCTCAACCAAAACTTCCAGGTGTGCTGCTGCTTGTGAGTAGGCATGGAGTTGGCTGCCAGGTCAGAGCAGTTAATACTAAGATGTAATAAGAGATAAATCGATCGTCCCTGTTAGCATTTTGAACTAGAAGACTCTAAATCCTAATGGCCTTCTACTCTGCAGAATTGAGAGGGAGAGATTTTTGTACCTATGTCTCTTGGCTCTCCCTCTTTTTGGAGCACCTCCCTACCCCCACCCTGTAGCTAGTCTGCAAAGGATAATCAGCAATCGATATTTCCTGAGGATCCACAGCCCCTCCTCACCTTTACAAGAAAGCTCCTCAAGTAGAAAATGTGCACAAAAACATTCCAGGTGTTCTCTGAAAACAGAGGGCCTCCATCCAGCATGTGACCCCAGACCCAGAAAACCAGGGAGGCTGTGCCAGGTTTGGGAAGAAGAAAAGAGAATCCTGAGTTTCAGCCCCAGCTGTGCGACCAATAGTTGTGTCATCTTAGACCAGTCACTTTCCCTCTTTGTTTTTTCTTATGCAAAATGAGAAGGCTGCTTACAACGAATCTCCTTTGGGGTCCTCTCTAGGTCTGGAACTCATTCTTTTAAAAGGTAGTCTGGGATCTCCAGATTCTGGAAATACCTGCCTGGCCTGGAGTGACTGCACAGAGTGGTGCTCAGGGCTTCCAGAGCCAGCAGGCCAGATATCAACCTGCCAGAAGCTGGAAGAGAGAAGCGTCAATAAGCGCATCATTGCATATACCATCACCCAGCTGGTTTGCCTCCAACCTGGATCCATTCTCATGTCTGAATTCTCTTGGCTTCCTTTTAAGGTGGATAATTTAGCATCTGGAAAGTTGAACAGCCACAGCCTTCAAGAAGGTTTGCCAGCTGTTTTTTTTTGTTTTGTTTTGTTTTTTGTGGAATTTTTTTTCATCTTGTAGATTTTTTTTCTATACACTTTTTTTATTTATTATTAGTTTCAGGTTTTTTTAATCGAAACCATACCCCCCTTATCTCCTTCCCTTCTGGCCTGGCTAGTCTCTTTATTTCTTACCTTCCTCCCACCCCGCCCCAAAGTTGCAAACACCATATACTCAGATGCTAAGTAACAGACCAGTATGTTGTGTTGGCTGAATAAGAAATAGAGCAGTTTGCCTGGGAGTGAAAGGAGGTCAGTGCGACATTGGTTTGGTCACATTTAAAAACAAAAGTAGGGAAGGATGAGTGGAGGGAATAGTCTTCCTTCATTTATCCACCTCCCATGCTTACCACTATCCTGTCCAGAGGTTAAAATACACAGTTAAATATTTGGTTCGTCCAGACAATCCAAACAAAATCTCCACTTGTGAGTCGTTGGCTGCTGCCATTTGGTCCCCAAGATGCTGACCTCGCATCTAAAACCAAAGGAAGTACTGGAGGGAAGACAATGACAAGGCAGGACTTGAACATTAACTACTGTTTCCTTAGGCCGGATGGGTCCGTCCTTAATCCTGCTAATTGGTAGGTCACTGCTCTTATGGACGCCCTGGCATTTGGGCCTGGTCTGGTCTTGATTTAAGAGAAGAAAATAAGTCACAGATCCTTATGGGTAAAGATAATTGCAATGGGACATGTTTTTCCCAGACAAAGTCTTTTCCTCATTGCCACTGGATTCAAGAGGACTCCATTTCACCAGTCTCTGCCACAGTTGTCTCCCCAGAGTGGGTGTCTGGGTCCTTGCCCCCTTGGCAATTAATATTGCTGTTGACTAATGTTTGAATTTCTCTTCTTTCACTTTCCACTAGGTATTTCCTGAGGCTTCAAAGAAAAGTTTCCTTTACAGAAATAAATTTAAATTGTCCAGATAAAGGATTTTGTCCTTGTCCACCTGAAGTCTAATTTTTCAATTCATAAGTCAATGAATGAAGTGGTCTCTCATTTGTACATGTACTTGTTTTGTGAATTGGCCCGAGGGTCATGCACAACTCCTGAGTTCTTTTGGGAGATAATGATAGTTGCTAAAAAAGTTTAGAGGGAGAAAGGTTTAGCTATCCTCTCATAACTTTCCTGCCACGTTATAAGGAAAGAAAATCTCAGAGGAAATTCTTCCTATCACATGGACATTTATTCAACAAACATTTATTGGCAAGTAGACACAAAACAGTTTATGCAATCAGTTCTGAAGACTCAAATGAAGTCCCAGTTCTCTATCGTTTGGAAATTATGAATACCACCTTTATTAGAAAGGTTTTAGGGCTGGCCCAGTGGCTCAGGTGGTTGGAGCACCATGCTCCTGACGCCGAAGGACATCGGTTCGATTCCCACATGAGCCAGTGAGCTGTGCCCTCTACAGTTAGGATTGTGAACAACAGCTCTCCCTGGAGCTGGGCTGCCGTGTGTTGCCGTGGGCTTTTGTGTGTCGCCACGAGTGGCCGGCGGCCAGCAGTGAGCTGCTGTGTGCTGCTGTGAGCAGACGACTGTCAACTAGCAACCAACTGCCTCAGCTGGAGGAGCGCAAGGCTCATAACACCAGCATGGGCCAGGGAGCTGTGTCCTACAACTAGACTGAGAACCAACAGCTTGAACTGGAGTGGGGGGTGGGGAGAGAAAGAAAAGCGGGGGTGGAGGGGGGAAGAAAGGTTTTAGTCAAGACAGACACAATGTTCCAGAAGGAGGATTCAGTTACTCTCCGATTCAGACAACCATTCCAAAGTCAGAGGCTGAACACAAGATTATTCACTGACCCAGCCTCAGATGCCCACTCTAAGAATACGGGCTACACTCTGCAAGATTTTCATACCCTGGTCATGAAAGTTAAGGGGTGTCTCCAAAACATTTGAGCCAACACACAAAACCTGAATACTTTCTTCAGTGAGAGCTCTTTTCTTAATACTCCTTGTGCTAGATAAAAGATGTTATTTTCACCAATGAAAGTAATTCTAATAGCACCATATTATCTAGAAATTTCTGCTGTTTTCAACCACCCAGCCTGTAGGCATTTGTTACAGAAGACAGGAAACTAATACGACACTGAAGAGGAGACATTCAGATGTTGGTTGGCTCCATGGATCTGGAGCTCGGAAGACTAGTATACGAACTACAAGTCAACAACAAATGGATGGTAGCTAAAGGAAAAGGATGAGGTCGCCTGGGAAAAGGTATGTAGAGTGAGAAAGACAGTATTGGACAGAGTTAGAAGGAAGACCAATATTCCTGGTCAGAGAAAGAGTGGCCTGCAAAAGACAGGAGTTTGGAAAAGCAAAGAGAGATGAATGAATGTCCTGAAACTTGTCATAGTAGTTCCAGGAAGAGACCTATTTCCAGAAGCTTGCAAGGTGGAAGTGAGAAATTTGTTGCGGATTGGGACGGCTAGATGGTTAGAGCGCAAGCTTTTAATAACCGGGTTGCCAGTTCCATTCCTACATGGGCCAGTGAGCTGCGCCCTCCACAACTAGATTGAAGACAACGAGCTGCCGCTGAGCGGCTGGAGGGGCGGCCGGATGGCTCAGTTGATTAGAGCAAGAGCTCTCAACAACAAGGTTGCTGGTTCAATTCCTCCCTGGGATGGTGGACTGTGCCTCTTGCAATTAGTAAGATTGAAGAATGAAACTGGACTTGGAGCGGAGCTGCGCCCTCCACAATTATATTGAAGGACAATGACTTGGAGCTGATGGGCCCTGGAGAAACACACTGTTCTCCAATATTCCCCAATTTAAAAAAAAAATTTTTAAAAAGAAATTTGATGAGGATGAATGTAAGGAACGTGATGAAATTAAGGTTGGTACGAGATAGAGAAGCTCAAGGGACCGAATGAAGCTCAAGAGACCGAATGAACAGAGTAAGATCAGGAGGGCCTGGGTGCAATGGGAGGAGAGCAACAGAACTGAGGGTTCAGGATGCAGAGATGTGCGTTGGTAAGTATGGCAGGAGTGACACAGTGAGAAGTAGGAGACAGGGCTGACAATGAAACATCATCGTAGCACTCTCTTGGGATGTATGGAATCCTACCACGCCCTGCATTCACAATACAGTCACGAAGAGCAAATCAAAGCAAGTCTGGGGCATCCATATTAGTCTTTTTCTTTCTTTCTTTTTTTCCAATGCAGGCCTTAAACTCAAGGGAGGTGAATGATGCCCTAGAATTATAACTATTTATGGACTTGCCTGGAGGGGCCCCTAACACTGATATCCCTTCACTTCCTTTGAAAATGGAATTCCTTTGAGTTGGCAGGATTTAATTCACTGGAGTCATTTGTATTAAGAAGCCCAAACAGACCTGGGAGTATAGCTTTATTCTATTACAGCCTATAAAATGCTAATAAATGCAGATCTTACAGTCTCCTAGCTACTTTAGAAAAAAATAGAAAAGAAAAATTCCACTACAAACAATCCTCATTGAATTTTGATGATGATCCTAAAGCTTTCCCTCTGGTACCCAAAGGTAATTACACTCCATTGGGGCAAAGAAATCTTGTTTTCTAATTACAGAACAGATGTTTTATAGAAGCAATTACCCCTATGCCACCAGTAAAAAAAAAAAATCATCTAAAAAACTGAAAATCATTTACAAAAACATAAAAAAATCATTTACAAAACAGCTGTGTGATTCTGCCAGCTACAAACACTTATTAGGAAAAAAATAAATGAGTCCTCATTTATAGAGACCAAATGCATTTCAGAGCAGCTTTTCCTGATTTCCCAGAATTCTGAGATTCCAGGAATTGAGAGCAAGTGCCTGTCGCTGCTGGTTCTGTGGAAGCAGATATGGGCAGAGGGCAGGGGTGGGGAGGGAAGGGACAACACACTTGATCTTGGCAGACAGGGAATTTCATGAATACACCTCCCATAATGTCTGGGTACACCTCCCATAATGTCTGCCCTGTAAAGGTACTGATAACTTTCAACAGGATGGTTCTAATCAGTCACTCACTTAATTTTCCACCTCGCTGAGCACTGACAATCTCAGGCATAGTATCACGGACTGCCCTGCTCAAAAAACTTTCAGTCATTTCCCTGTTGCCGAATAAACTAAGCGTCACTACTTCGCCCCAGAATTGGAGACCTTTCATTGGTGCTCCTAAAACCCTCTTGCAGCCTCAGTTCCCTCTCTTCTGTGCTCCCACCAAGTTAGACCACGTCACCATTTCACCAACATTCTCAGCTTTCCTGCCTCTCCTCCTTCCCACCTCCGGAGGACCTTCGCAGCTAGAGGGAGTCCCATTTTACAAAAGGAATGTGTTTCTTCGACTCCTGTATCTTGGGACCAATTATCCTGTAACAACATATAGAAAGTCTGGAGGGTGTGTTCTCTGAACACATAAAGCTAGAAGCAATTTTGTTCTTACAGATGTGTAACCACCGGGTTTTCCATTTTCCCCATGATTGGATCCAATGACAGAATTTGTGTGAACCTAAGTTGTTCCCACTGTAAAGTGCTCTCTGTTTTGTTATTTCTCAGCATTAGCACTCATGTTTTGCAGACAGCAATCTTCTAAATTACCATCACGGCATATCGTACCACGGCTTAGTCTCCTTCAGAGCATTTTACCATATCTAACTTCATTCCGAAGTTATTGATTATTTTCAGGCACATTTTTCTATATCAGGCTTAGCACCAGCAAATAATAACAGTTTAGATAATATCATTGCATAACATATAAATATTTTAAATTTTTAATAATTGTAAAAGTTAAAATAATAGTTTAATAATGGCCTCAATGGTTCATAGAATTTCCAATCAACAGAATGGTTTTTGGAATAATAATAATAACGACATGGAATCATGAGTATTTTGTTTTACCAGTAAAGAGGCATCAATATTTGTTAATAATTTAAACACAGTCTACTATTGTCTCAGCCCACTGGAAATTAATTTTATAACGAATCGGGTTTGTGGTTGGGGGAATAAGAATAATTCCAAATGTTGTGCAGTCAGTGAGATTTTAACATCTCTAGACATCATATCTTCAAATTTTAGATAGGACTTGGGGCTTTCCAGGAAATAAATGAAGGGGTGTGATAAAAAGCAATGCATAAGTGGGAGGGGGTTATATCAGTCACTGTCACCTAGAGAAGCACGACGAGTAGCAGAGATATATTAGGAGATTTATGGCAAGGAATTGGCTTACAGGATTGTGGGGATTGGCAAAGCAAGTACAAAATTCATAGGGCAACCAGTCAGGGAGGGCAGACTGGCGCTCTGGGCTGGGACTTGAAGCTGCTGCTCACAGCTGGGATTTCTTTATTTTTCTTTTCTCTTTTTTTTTTTTTTACTCTTTTAAAATAATTTTTTAGTTTCCAATTACAGTTAACATACAATACATACAATATCATATTATGTCAGGTGTACAACATAGTAGTTAGACATTTATATAACTTACGAGGTCATCACTGATAAGTCTAGTACCCATCTGACACCATACACAGTTGTCACAATATTGTTGACTATATTCCCTATGCTGTACTTTACATCCCCGTGACTATTTTGTAACTACCAATTTGTACTTCTGAATCCCTTCCTCTTTCCCACCTATCCCTCCACCCCCTCCCATCTGGCAAGCATCAAAATGTTCTCTGTCTCTATGTGCTTGTTTCTGTTTTGTTTGTTCATTTATTTTGTTCTTTAGAATCCACATATAAGTGAAATCATGTGGCATTTGTCTGTCTGCCTGACATACTCCACCCAGCACAATGCCCTCTAGGTCCATCCATGTTGTTGCAGATGGCAAGATTTCATTCATTTTTATGTGTCTAGGTACCCCCTAATCTTTAGCCGATCATCCATTGAGAGACACTCAGGTTGCCTCCAGGTTTTGACTATTGTAAGCAACACTGCAGTGAACATATAGAGGCACACCTCCCTTCAGAGTAGTGTTTTGAGTTTCTTTGGATAAATACTCGACAGGTAGGATTCCTTTTCATGAAAGGCTCTCTCAGCTCTGCTTTTAAGCCGTTTCAACTGATTGAATCAGGCACACCCAGATTATTTAGCGTAATCTCCCTGCCTTTAATTCAACTGATTATGAGCTTTAATCACATTTACAAAATACTTTCACAGCAACAGCCCAGCTTAGGGACTGCTTGCAGTAGAGACTAGTCTAGCTAAACTAATACATCAAAAAGACCATCAGAGTGTTCTGGATGAGAAGGCCCCAAAAGAGCGACATTTGAGTGAAAACTTGAAGAGAGAGAGAAGCCAGGCAGAAGGAGAAACAAGTACACACCCCCTAATATTGGAACCATCTCAGCCTGCTTAAATTACTACAGGGAGGCCAATAGGCCTGGTAGGAGGAAGAAAGAGCAAAATTAAATGGGGGTTATCAAACTGCGTGGGCCTCTGAGGTCGTAGAAAAATGTGTGGATTTTATTCTAATTAAAATAGGCAATCACTAAGAGGTTTAAGCAGCAGAGAAACAAATCTACATAATTTTTAAAAAGATAGCCGGTTGCTATGAAGCAAGACCAGTTAGAAGGGGAGCCGGGTGAGAGTGGGTTGTGGAATTAAGGGATGCTGGTGGTGGAAATGGAGAAACAGGTTTGGGAATATTTTGTAGGTATACCAAGGCAGACTTTGCTGCTTAACTACAGGCGTACCTTGGAGACATGGCGGTTCCATTCCAGACCACCGCAATAAAGCGAGTCACACATCTTTTTGGTTTCCCAATGCCCCTGAAAGTTATGTTTACTTTATACAGTAGTCTATTAAGTGAGCAACTGCATTGTGTCTAAAAAAAAACAATATACATACATACCTTAATTAAAAAACACTTTATTGCTAAAAAAAAAAATGCAATAGTTGCGAAGCACAATAAAGTGGAGTGCAATAAAATGAGGCATGCTTGTATCCGTATTCATTCACCCCGGTCACTGATCAACAGAGTCTTCGTTTTGTTGGAGGTAGAAATAAGAGGTCTGACAATCAAGTTCAAGAACTTGTTGCAACAACATTGCTAACCTTTTTTGATATCAGAGGGATTACTCATGAATTTGTACCAACTAGACAAACAGTTAACCAAGTTTACTACTTGGAAGTGCTGAAAAGGCTGCATGAAAGTTAGACGACCTGAACTTTCCTCCAACAATTCATGGCTCTTGCATCACGACAATGCACCAGCTCACATAGCACTGTCTGTGAGGGAGTTTTTAGCCAGTAAACAAATAACTGTATTGGAACACCCTCCCTACTCACCTGATCTGGCCCCTAGTGACTTCTTTCTTTACACAAAGATAAAGGAAATATTGAAAGGAAGACATGTTGATGACATTCAGGACGTCAAGGGTAACACGACAACAGCTCTCGTGGCCATTCCAGAAAAATTGCTTTGAAGGGTGGACTAGGCACTGGCGTCAATGCATAGTTTCCCAAGGGGGAATATTTTGAAGGTGACCATAAATGATATTCAGCAATGAGGTATGTAGCACTTTTTCTAGGATGAGTTCGCGAACTGAATTGTCAGACCAGTATGCCCAATTGTAATGTTTATTATCCCCAGCCGTCCTGCTTCTGGAGTTGACCACTGATGTGTGAGACAAAGTTGCTGGGCAGGATTCCAGGAGAGCTCTTTTTAAGAACAAGCTGGACTGGCTTTATTTTTATCCTTATGCCCTTCACCTTCTTCCTGCCTTGCCTAAGTATGCAGTTTCAGGTACAGCAGCCATCTCTCAACCAGGAAGACAGAAGCTACACACTTATGTGTGAGCATTTGTGTGTCCATCTGTCCTAGGACAGGGTACTCAGATGTATGACACTAGCATTGAGAAATGGAATCCATTATAAATGAACTAATTTGTTGAGTCTGGACTTGAGTTACCAGGAGAAAAAGTTCTAGAAATGTCTTAACAGAGCACACATTTGTCTTTTTTTTTTTTTTTTTTTTTTTTTTTAGCAGGACCCAATTAGGCCTTCATGTAGAGATGGCAGGTTCAACTATTCTGATTCCATCCATCCTGTTCATAATTCCTTTTGTGCATTTGCATCTCTAAGGAACCAGATCAGAATAAACAAACTCCTGGCATCTTCTCAAATTTTGGTGTCTGGCATCTCTCTCTTAATAATTTCCAGAAGAGATGGTGGAAAAAGAAGCAAGCGTTCCTTCTGGGTCAGCTTCCACGGCAACTGACTGATGTTAGCTTTGAAATCTTTCTTCGGATAACATCTTTAGAAGAAAGAGAGAAGTGTGGGTGTGATGCATAATCCCCGTTTATTCTGGAAACATGCAAAAGCCTCAACAGACGTGTTTACAATCTTGTGCTTTGGGATCTTCCTTCCTTCCTTTTTTTGGCTTGGCTGGTTAGTTTTGTTAGGAAGATACCTCCAGCTTGTTTCATTGAAGGTAATGTCACAGTGGCCTTTGGACTAATAGGACTTAAGAGTTTATTTGTAGCATCTCCTGTTATAAAACTAGAAATAGCAACCCTGGAGAAGCATGTGCTGCACCGATGTTCTGGTCTCTCGGTTCTGGTTGCCCTGATTTTCATCTTTCTTACACATGAGAGACTAGCCTGCCAGAAGAGCAAAGGCCTACTTTTTACAAAGTGCAGATTCTAGGGCTAACCTTCAAACCAACAAAGCAGAAACTTTCAGGGTGGGACCTAGGAACTCACATGTGATTCTGAGTACCTAGGATTCCTTCCCACCATTCAGAGTCCAGGCTTTTGTGATGTCTTCTGGAAGCAAACAGGAACAAGGCATAAAGAGTTATCCAAAGGCCATGTCTGTTGAAATCAGCCAAGTTCAGAGCTCCCTACAAAACCTAATGGTGTTGGGAAATATGCAAGAGAAGAGCTACCAGACTTGCAGCCATTTGTTGGGAAAATCCAGTCTATTCACATGGTGAAATGTCTCAGGAGTCACACAGAGCAACATGCAGCAGAAGCAAGAAAATCAGCTATAAATGCTGACAGGATGAGTGGTAAAAGAATAATCAGTGGTTTTTGCAAGAAAAGCAGTTTGATTTCTATATTGGGAAACTGCGTATCTGCATCAGTAATGTTGATTTGGTGACAATTACAGATTAGAATTAATTATTTTCAGCTCAGAAACAGAAGAATGAATATGTAGGCATATCGTGTATGATTTAGTATGCTCAAAGTGGAGGGGGGGGGGGAGATTATTTAATAATTGTGTTGAGGCTTTCCATTTTCAAAGAGGAGTTAAATCCCTTCTCATGCTACATATAATACAAAAACGAATTCCAGGTGGAATAAATATCTAAAGATACAGCACAAAACTACAAAAGCTGTAGAAAACATAGAGAAAAATATAGTTTTAAGGCTAAGAAAGCCGTCCTACGCTGAGAAGGTATAAATGAAAAGATCTGACAGATTTGACAACACAAAAATGGAAGAGCTGCACTACAAAAGACACCATCAACAAAGTTCAAAACAAACCAATAACAGCCTGAAAAGAGAATATTTCCAGCAAGTATAATAGATTAAAAAAATAATGTACAGAATGTAGAGTTACTGCAAGTCAATAAGAAATGGGCAAACTACTCAACAGAAAACAAACAAACAAAACCAGGTAAAGGGTAAGAACAAACTCCGGCAAAAGAAACACAAATCATGAGCAAATACAAAAACATGCTAACCTTCATTGAAACTCAAAAGAGATAAAAATTATTCCAGCACATATTTAACAAACATTGATAATACCCACCGTTAGCAAGAAGGCAAGATCAAAGACCCTCTCAGACACTGATGATACCATTGTAAACCCATAAATATTAATCAATCAATCACCTACTTGCGCCCGTATACCTGGAATCAGAAATTCCATTTCTAAGAATCTATCTTCCAAAATACCAGTGCCAGTATTACAAAGATGTGTGTAGAAAAACAAGTTCACTTCAGAGTTGTTCGTAATGGCAAAAAAATTAGGAACACCTTAAAGGAGAATTCTTTGGTCAAAGGTAGGTAACTTTTTAAGTTCCCTTTCTCTCTGGCCTATTTCAAAACTCTCTGTACATTCTCTACAGAGAGCTTAGGATAAAAGGAATTAAACGACCCTAGAAGTATTCATTCAACAGTATTACAGCTCTATGGCTGCTCTGTAAGCTGCCCGAGACTGTGCCTGACAGTCATTGTGGAATGAACAAAGCTTTCCCAGCCTTGATCAAACACCAAGTTCTGCTGAAATAAATAGCTTCGGCTATTTAGGACAGTGTGAGATTCCAAAAGTGCCCTGCCTTGTTGAATGAACACGACATTAAGCTAGGAATTAGATGACTTCAGTTAAACTGCACCCATAACTCACGTCACCTTGAGTCATTTAACCTCACTGATCTCCAATTAACACATTTGCAAAATGAGGGGAATAACGTCTGCCCTTCTAAAGAACTACTCTGAGGATTAATGAAATAAACCTAGGCAGTCGAGCTTTAGCTCTGTGCAGGCCTGGAGTATTATCAAGAATGAGTAGTTCCTGCAATAAAATGAAAATGGAAAGATCCTCATGGCAGCTAATTGCTTCCTTCAGGAAACGGTCCCTTCAGATTCTTAGAGACACATCATTTTACCCTTTCCCTGGCATAGACATACCCACGGAACCAAGAGTAACCAAAATGAGTAACTCATGCTGAGCTGTCAGGAAACAGGCTTCTGCTTCAGGAAAGGAAACAAATGCTTGTTGTTTTCAGCCTCACACACGGTGCTGGGGTTTTCACATGAAGTTAATCTTCCCATCACCTCCTGAGGATGTTAGACTGCATCACATCCAAAGGCCAGTGCCAGTGCTACGAAGACGTGTGTGGAAAAAGAAGTTCACTTCAGAATTGTTCGTATTGGCAACAAAAATTAGGAACACCTAAAAGTAGAATTCTTCGGTCAAAGGTAGGAAACTTTTTAAGTTCCCTTTCTCTCTGGGCTATTTCAAAATTCTTGTACATTCTCTACATAGAGCTTAGGTTCAAAGGAATTAAACAACCTTATAAGTATTCATTCAACAGTATTACAGCTCTACGGCTGCTCTGTAAGCTGCCAAGGGCAGAGCCCATGGGTACTTTTCAGAGTGCAGGCCCAGCATCCCCTGGCCCTGTCATTGTGCCCCTCTGAAAGCCAATGTGTGTGCTGTGACCTCATCCCCTGGTCACAGATGATTGGTCTAAAAAGGGGCAGCTTGCCTAAGCTGCGCTAATCGGAGTGCCTCTTCTAGGAACTTGGAAAAGTCCAGCCTCTCTAGTGACTAAAGCTGTAAACTTGAACCCTGCATAGGTATAACAACCTTCCTCAGTATAGTCATTAAAGTAAACAACCTTCCTCTGTATAGTCATTAAAGTAAACAACCTTCCTCTGTGTAGTCATTAAAGTGGGATTTTTGCATTCCTGCAAACTTCTATTCTGTCCCAACAGGATAGAATTTATCAGTAGAGGTAAGACTAAAATCAAAACCTGTTACCTGTTTCTGGCTTAGGTCTCTCTCTCTCTCTCTGTCTCTCTCTCTTTCTCTTTCCTTCCATCCCTCCCTTCCTCTCTCTGGTCAATCTTTTGTAATCATGCACATAAACAAAGGGGTAGATAAAGTCACAAAACATTAGGATGTGTCGTGAACAATTTTCCCCCACTGCTGTGCAAATTTAAAAACAACACAAAGCAACAACAACAACAAAAAAACACCAATAGTCGGCTTTCTCATCCACAACCCCCGCGCTCTCCACCAGTTGTTGAAATGTTATAAGCCAACTCAACAGCCTGTGGCTGGACAAACCAGCGCACAGAAGCAGACAAATCACTTCTTCAGCCAGCAGCTCATTTGGACGCTGTGGAGAACGTGGTGTGGCTTGTTCTGTGCACTGGAGGCAGACGTTTCGTAGCCACTAACACACACAGCAGAAGCTACGCTGTGTGATCTTTGGCACTTCCGTTCGATCAATATGAGAACCAACTTTACAAAAGCCCTGTGTCACCAATATGGAAAGTCCCCAAACAAGTATCTGAAAATTATGACTTTCACAGCCAAGTTTACACAGATATCCTCCCTACCCCACCCCACCTACCCTCCCCCATAAGTAGCGGAAGCCAGCTTGGAGGGTGGGGTGGGAGAAGAATGAAGAAATTGGCAAGAGAAAAGCAGACAAGAAAGAAGAAATCATTGTTCCTGGGTTTCTGACAGCTTTCCTCCTCCTGGTCCCTTTCCTTCTAAAGTTACAGGAGGCACTCCAGCAGCCTTAAAATAAATTCTTCAGTGTTTTGCTGAAGTTGGCTTGAGGGAGGTTCTGATATTTGTAACAAAAGAAGTCTAAATAACACTGAGAGACCTTACTGTTCCCCTTTTTTTCAGTGAGGAGACCAGAGGGGCAGTGAAGCTCAGTAACTTGCCCAAGGTCAAGTGGTTCTCCTTCCAGGTTTATTTATCTCTGAGGCCCAAGTTCTTTGCATGGAGCTGATGAGGACAGGATGTGTCAGAGCCGATGGCAATGTGAATTATCAGAGTACACTGTCTTGTTGATTTCCTCCTCGGTTCTCAGTGAGAAGTTATCTAACGAGAGAATCTCATTCATTCAATGCTCTTAGACTCCCTTATGATTCAGTTGTCTTCCCATTTTTCTGGTGAGAACTAGAAACTTGTTCCTAGATACAGCCCTGAAATCTCTAGGTCATGGACGACAGGTCAATAAGAGAGGAATTTGGGAACAAGAGTTTTTGGTACATCTCCTCCTCTCAGACTCAAGGCCGGAAAGGGTGCCTGTTGTTCACCCCTGTATTATTTGATTGTGCACTTAAAGATTAAAAAGACGTGGTGAATATAACTTCTCCCAGCCTGCAAAAGATCAACACACTCAATCTTCCCTCCCACTTTGGCTCACACAGAAGCCATTTCTGAAATGGGGGAAGTGGGCCCTGCCATTTAACAGAATTGACATACTTGAATTTTCTTTATTTTTGTAAAAAAAAATAGAGGAATGAAAGTATATATCATCCCAAATCCTACCATCCTAGCACTGTCAGTTTTAGAAATCTGGTCCTTTTTTTCCATTCTTTTTGTTATGCATGTACCATATAGAGTTGCTTGGAAGGTATCTAACTTTGCTTTTTTTTTTTTTTACTTCACCTCATATCATAAGCATTTTCCCTGTTGCTGCACGTTCTTTACAATTCTAAATGTAAGAATAGGCAAATTTTAAGGGTGTAGCATAATTATAGCGGGCATTTGCAAGGGGTTTTTTGCTACCCTGCATTTAACCTTCTTCTCTCCAAAGGTCAACGGGCTTATTGTTAGGAGCTGAGCCAAATATTCCCTCTTCCCACTTCCCGGAAGCCAAGATATGGAAACAGTCTACGGCGTCAGCTATACAATGCGTTAAGCCTTGTGAGAGAAATGTAAAGAATTAGTGAGGATCTATCGTGTCACCGTTCTGACAGGGCTGTCTTCTCAGGGAGAGGCATACATAGCCTAAAGCCAGCAGAGGTAATACAGGCTTTCTATTCTGGACTAGCGTTTATACATAGTTCAACCATTTGGAACTTCATAAGCACCTTTCCTTAACTACTGACACCCGTCTAAACTTTGCTCAACTTTAACAACAGCAGTGATAATTGGGAAGCAAACTTATTTTCTGTGAAAATTTATTCTAGAATTCCACTAGAAAGCAAGTTCCACGTGAGCAGTGTGTTTTTTGTTTTGTTTTGTTTTGTTTTAACCATGATTCCTCCTGGTATATTTCCATAGCCTCTTTCTCCCGTGGTTTATATTTTCTTAATATTTTTGTTATTGAATTTTTTCTTTTTTAAGTCAGTTTTGTAGAGGCATAATTACATAAAACAAGAAAACAAGACACATTTTAATATACAGTTTCGTGAGTTTTGAAAAACATAAACACCTGTGCAACCACCACTACAATTAAGATATAGAACATTTTCTTCATTCCACCAAATTCTCCCCCTCTATCCCCAGGCCCAGGCAACCACTGAGTTGCTTTCTGGAACTATAGACTAGTTTCGTTTTCTCTGCTATAGAATGCCCTACAAATAGACTCATATGCTATTCACTTTGCCTTCTTTCACGTATCATAACATTTTTGAAATACAGCCATGTTGTTGCATGTATCAGTAGCTTTTTCTTTTTATTGCTGAAGAATGATTCCATTGAATGGATATGTCACAATTTGTCCTTTCACTGTTTGATGAACATGTGGGTTGTTTCCACGTTTTGTTTTGTTTTGTTGTTGTTGTTGTAAGTAAAACTGCACAGCAAAGGTGGAAGATGAGGGGGACACGTAAGAGGTGAAGGAGAGTCTGCAGATGGGAAGACAGGCTTCATGGGGATATCCCAAGAGGATTAGCTGTGTGACATAATAGCAACCAATCCAAGTAGGAACCGAGAGGTTGGTAGATGTTTGTCATTCTTAAGCTTAGGCTCCTGGGTAAAAAGGATCCCAGAAAATTGGAGCAGAGGCCCAGAAATCATGTGAAGGGCAGCAGACCAAGTTTCTTCTCATTTTTGAATGCCCCAATGGTAAAACTCAGTTTAAAGCACTGCACATTTTACCGCTCCCTGCTCATAGGCTTGTGAAAACCTGTCTAGAGCTTTGCAACTTGTGAATATCCAGCCTCAATTCATGTAAATGAGCTGTGCGTTCAGGCTGAAAACATCCTTCTCTTTGCCACCTCCAAACCACATGTCTGGCTTTTGGGCTATGAGTCCAGTTGTGATTGGGCAGGTATAGCCTAACTAATCCTCCCAAAACAAGCATTTGGGAATATTTCACAAGTAGCCGTGCCTCAAGTCTTGTCTGTTAAAACCAGGGTCTTAAGTTTGCTAAATCAACATGCTCAAAATAAAGTATGTTAGAGCCAAAATTTCTCTGGTGAAGGGAATGGCGGCAAACCTACATCAGAGATGTTACCTGCTTTCAGGCCTTAGGTGTAGTTAAATAAAGGTCTTTGTCCCTCTTGGTTTTTTTTCCATCTCCATAAACAAGAATCACACAAAGAACCTCCTTGAAGATAACTAAAAGGAGGAAATTTTCAGACAACCAACCCCGTTTGTGTGATTATTTTTATAAATTAACATTTACTCTGTGCTTGCCAGGGGCCAGGCAGTGCTTGTACCCAGGCTCAGCATGCATTGTAATATCTCATTCAAGCATTTACACAATCCTACCATACACTCCTATTATGTCCATTTGAAAAATTGGTAGGGTTGAGTAGCTTGCCCAAGGTCAACAACATCGGAAATGCCAGAGCCAGGAATCAAACATAGGCTTTCTCCCTCCAAAGCGGATGTTTTCACCACCACCCTCCAGGACACAGTGAAATGAACTTAACACCACTATGATCTCAATAATCAAATGACTTACCGTTAGTTTATCTCATCTCACTAAAAACTTACATAGGATGGGCCATCACTCCCAGCCACATTTTCAAAACCATGACGCAGTGAGGTCCTCAGGTGTGCTCTGTTCCCCTCCTTCCTTCTCCAGCTCCCCTCGTCCCCACCTCCCCTGACTCCACAGTTCTTTGGCAGAGAACAGGTGAACCTGAATAATGAACAACACATATGAGGTATAGCTTCTAGGAGAATAATAGTATCATTAAAATGTATACCGGGTGGGAAAGGGTCTAAGCACACATGGGTCTACACAAATTACATCTGGCAATTCGTCTGGGCATTAGATTTTTGTGGAAGGTGATCAAGTTCAATTATTAACCTATGTTCTCTCCTGTGTCGGCCCTTCCTTCATTTTTAACAGCAAAGCTATTTTATGCTTATTGGTTCAGGGAATGATGTAAAGAAGGGAGCAAAAGGGAAAAAAATAATATTTTCCTGGCTTTCATGTTTTAAAAGCCTGGGATGTTAGGAGCCTGGAAAGGATTCTCAGCTTAGACAAAATATTTCTTGGAAAACATCTTGAATTAGAGGAAGGCCAGGTAGGAACCATACAAACAGGAACAAGGAAGTCTCTATGGTAACATGCTTGGGCCAATGAGGGAGGATCAAACTGGGTGGCAGATGTCCCACCCAACGCCCTCATAACCAGATTACATTAAAGAGTAGATAAACCCATGGGACATCGAGTTCCCCCACAATTTACATATTATCCAAGAGCAGGAAGAAACTCCAAATTAACTGATTAAATGTTTACCACCCTGATGAAATGGGCCTTGAAATGCAAGGGAGACTGAATTTCAAAAATATAAGCAGTTTTTCTTATACACTCAAACTTCTGGGATAAGATTCACACCTGTGACAATTTATACAATTGAATGCAAACCCAGAGAGCATTGCTGGCAGACTCCTGTCTCAAAGAGAATCTTGAGAGCAGATTGAAAGGGTGAGGTTACAGGCCACCGGTTTGGGAGATTTCTGGATAGCAAAAGGGACAGGCCATGCTTTTCTGCCAAGTTCATATAAAAGGACAATGTGGCTTTTTATAGACATCCCAGAGCAGGGCCGTCAAACAATTTCGAAACACTTCTTTTTAGGGAAAGGGCCAAAATGTTACATAAAGTGAAAAAACAGTTTGCAGCCCAAAGCCCAAGATTAATACTGAACCCTCTCCAAACGTATTAGGAACCCTGTTGCCCCGAAAAGGGGGAGGGCTATGGCTTTGTGCTGTGGCCTTGATGCCATTTTCTCTTTGAGAGGAGCTGGGAATGCTCCCTTTTTAGCCAACAGATAAAGAAAGGAAGAAATCCGTAGACATACTGTGTGCTGAATCTGCTTCCATCCAACTGCCTAGCATGCACATGAAACAGATGGACGCCCTGGAGGCAGCCCAAGTGACAAAAGAGCAAGAGAGTTGCCTCCTACAATGAGAGAAGGATCTTGTCTTTCTATTCCAAGTGCCACCCAAGGAGCCACATCATCTGGGGGCTTGTTAGACATGCTGGACCTAGAGCTCCCCCTCACGTGGGGACCGGAAGATTTTTAGAGCAGTGAGAATACTCTGTATGATATTATACTGATGGGTATATGCCATGATACATGGGTCCAAACCCACAGAATGCACAACATCAAGAGTGAACCCTAAGGTGAACCACAGATTTGGGGTGATTGTGACACATCCACGTAGGTTCATCGGTTGTCACACAGGTACCATGCTGGTGAGTGAAGTTGCTAATAGGGGAGTCTAGGCCTGTGTGGAGGCAGTGGGTTATGGGGAATCTTCGTACCTTCTCCTCCATTTTGTTTTAAACCTAAAACTGCTCGAAGAAATAGAAAACCTTGTTTTAAAGAAATGAGGTTCTCCAACTGCTCCAGCAGGGAGGATTCCTTGGATGGGAGGTGTGTAAAATCAGACGATGAGCGTGGAGAGTACAGGCCCTGGAGTGAAAGTGCCTGAGTTCAAATCAGCCCTCTGTATTTCCTAGCTCTGGAACCTTAAGCAAAGTGCTCTCTGGGCCTCAGTTTCCTGATCCACAAAATGGGGACCGTGATGATAATAATGGAATTTAGTTCCCAAGGTGGTTGTATGGATTCGACGACAGGACACACAGAAAGCATTTGAAAGAGTGCCAGGCACAGTGAGCCCGCCATAAATGTTAGCGTTCAGTAATTTTAAGAGCAAGCGTTTTGTGTTTTGCATGCCTTACAAAGATGCTGAAACAACCTTGGAAATTCCTTCCGTGTCCTTTCCTTTCGGTTGCAGAAGACAGTGGATGATTTTAACTGACAGGTCCATGCTAAGAGGAGGGTAGCCAATTCTAAGAGGGAATGGTGTAAATCAGTTTCGCAAACTTTATTCATTCCAGAAACATCTTCACTTTTTTTTTAACCACTTTGATATCCAACTCATATGTTTTATTTTTACTCAAATCAATTTACAAGGAATTTGTTTTTTTAAAGTCACATCCTAAGCAATAAATAATATCTATGAAATCAGTAGTTTGATGAGCTCGTTGTGTGTGTGTGTTTGTTTGTTTGTTTGTTTTTCCTAATCCACATTAAAGTGAAACCCTAACTATGGAAAGAAAAACTCACACACACATAATATGCTACTTGGAAGTCCTGTAAGTCTCTTCATTCCTACATTAGCATTTTATTAGCTCTCAGCTGCAGTTCTAATGTTTTGACATTAAATCTCTTCACCCAATGATTCGAGCAAAACCTTTTTGGCTTTCAACTCATCCAGTTCAGCTGGGGACCAGAGTCATCAAGTGATTTGCCCAAGATAACACAGCCTGTGCAGGACAGAAAGTTTAGGTCACAGCTTTTCTTAAATACAGATGCAAGTCTGTCTCCCTGTTTGGTGACTTTTGTCTTGTTTCTGTCATTATTTAGAGCCCCCTTCCTTTCACATCAATATGATTACTGGGTTCGTACTACAGAGCTAGAAGTAATTATTTTGAAACGTTATGGCTTTCATTTTGCAGTTTACCAACCTCAGAGGGGCGCAATATCTTTCAGAGTTATCAAGGTTTTTCTCATATAACCAAGGCGGCAGCCAATTTTCCTCCCCTCCTACTTGTCACAAAGCGTATTTCAAAGGATGAGCCTCCTGGGTCACATTCCATTTTCCTTAAACATGTGAAGCGACTACAAAAGGAATGCATGAGCGAGCTCCCATGAGAGACAGCCTCCAGCCCAATTATTTCTTACCCATTTTTTTCCTCTGTGAATTATCTAGCAATATTTTAGCGATTCTTAACAACATTAATTAATGCATGAGGAAAGAGAACAAATTAGCTGCAGTGTCTGTCTGCTCTGCTTTATGGCCAGAATGATAATGTTCTTGGACATTGTGTTATCAACATTCAGGTCAATTCAGTAAATATTTTTTCAGGATTCCGGACAAGTCACAAGAGCTAAATGCCGCAAGAGTTACAAGACTTAGATCCGGCATCTTACAGCCCTCATACAAGACGGATGTGTCTCTTCCATCGGGTCAGCCAAAGGAAAAGTTTTTCATTTGTGTTTATCTAAGTCATGCATTCTCAATGGGGGCAATATTGCCCCTGAGGGGACAAAAAAATGGTTCTTGAAAGTGAAAATATCTTAGATACTACCACGCTCAATTCTACCCAACCAAATCTTATTCTAGAGGATTTAATTTTTCTCACCAGAGAGAAATGTATTAATTAATTTAAGTAATTTAATTAATTTAAGTAATTAATGTAATTTAATAATTTAGGTTAATTTTTTTCTTAGTGTGGGGGGGAACAAGGTTGAGCAACACTGATCTACATTAAACTATATTTCAAATGTGCTTCTCCTTTGACCTAGTATCTGTGCTTCTAGTATCTCTCCTAGAGAAACAGGCCCCAAAGGAGCTATGCATACAAAGTTGCTGAGTGTGTCATCTTTTAAAATAGCAGAGCAACCTCAAGGTCCATCAATTGGAAATGGTTAAATAAACTATGATACATCTGTAGTATGAGATACTATGTGTCAGTTAAAAGGAATGGGGTGAGTCTAGATGCAGAAAGAGAAACTGACATGGAGAAGCTTCCATATCTTATCACTGGATGGAGAAGGCAACCTGCAGAATACATATGCATGATCACATTTACATTCAAACAAACACCCACTTTACGTTTACAAAATAAATACCATGTTTTCGTATGTACATGTTATATGCGCAAATGCAAAAGAAAATGAAAGGAAGGATACACACCAAAGTGATAAATCCAGGTTACCTCTGGAGAGAGGAATGGAATGGTAGAGAGGTGGTTGAAGAGGTACATGGATGGCTTTTTATTTATCTCTTTCTATGTGCTTTGTTTTTGCACGTCTCACAAAAATGAGTTGTGAATAACTTGTCTAAGAACAATAAATAAACAAACATTTATAAAAA
This sequence comes from Rhinolophus hipposideros, assembly GCF_964194185.1. Lineage (NCBI taxonomy): Eukaryota > Metazoa > Chordata > Mammalia > Chiroptera > Rhinolophidae > Rhinolophus > Rhinolophus hipposideros. Next base: position 43,851,111 of record NC_138066.1, on the reverse strand, counting down.
ATAAACCCTGCCTCAACTACCTGACTACTGCCTTGAAGAAAAGATTAGTCCTTTCATTTCTAATAAAACTGGAAATCAAACAGCCTGTGTGCTCCACTTGTATTAAAGGTTTATCTTTTTAATCAAATTATAGAAAAGTGACATACAGGAATACCAAGTCTTTGGGAAAACATAACCTACTAACATTTGAAGTAATAGAAGACATGAAAAAGTAAAGAGAGATCAATTTTACTACGTAAAAATGAACCGTGGGCAATATTTCTAGAGGGTGATTTGGCAATATGTACTCAAATGTAAATGAGCATACCTTTTAATCAGCGGTCACAATTCTAGGAATTACACAAGAATATTTATTGCTGCATGCTTTACAATAGAGAAAAATTAGAAATCACTTAAATATTCATGAATAGAGGATTAGATAAGGAAAATATGGCAGATTCATACAAAGGAACACTTCACATGCATTCCCAATGATGGTCTATTTATTGCCATTGAAAGAGATCCACGGGATGCTATTGTATTAAAAAGCAGGTTATAGAAAAACACAAAGATCTTCTTTACATAAATATTTACAACCACTCTGGCTGTTGGCAAGAGGACTCAGTTTCTCAATCATACCCTCTGCTACCGTCTGCTTGAGTGGCCCCATGACACAGCAGTTGGTTTCCCCCAGAATGAGGGGTCTGAGAGAATAAGATCGATGCAGCAAAGTTGGACCTAGCCTCAGGTGCCAACCCTACCAATCCTGCAATATCCTAATGGCCGCATAAATCGGCCCTGTTTCGCGTGGAAGGAGATTGCATGTGGCATGAAAATCAGGAGGCAGCAATCACTAGGGAACCTCTCCAAGGCTGGCTACCAAGGGTATATATATTTTTAAGTTCTTGTAAATCTTACTGAGGCAAAAATGGGACATAAATAAAGTAACAATGGCGCTGTTACTTTAGAGTTCACATGTATTACTGTTTTTTTTAATCCAATCTAAAATACCAACAACTGAAGGGCATACTGTTGTTCTCTGTACCTCTTAAAAATAAATAAAATGCTGCCAATAAAATTGTGACATGATGCTTTCTTATCACTTTGAATTTTTGTTTACTTACTGAAAGAGCAGCTTTAGACTTACATTTAGTGATAGTTTATCATACATCGCTTGTGTGTCCTCATGAGAAAGAAAATAAAAGAGAAATAAAACGTTCAGAGTCTGAACGTCTTCAATCATTTTTCAAATCAGAGCCATGAATGTCCATATTTTTTCAATACAAAAGCATCCTTCAAGCTAAAGACATTCTGCTCTGACGTTTTTCTTTTAATACTAGCACCTATCCTGCAAGTTTTTAAAAATTTAGTTCTTTATTTTCAATTACAGTTGACATTCAATATTATTTCATATTAGTTTCAGAGGTACAGTGTAGTGGTTAGACACTTATATAATTTACGCAGTGATTCCCCTGAATAGTCTGGTACCCATCTGACCCCATACATAGTTATTACCATATTATTGACTAGATTCCCTAGGCTGTACTTTCTATCCCCCTGACTATTTTGTAACTACCAATTTGTACTTCTTAATCCCTGCTTTCTTGATCTGCTACAATGAATCACAACACCTTGTTGCTTTGAAATTTCTTTCATCTAGTCTGTGGAATTTCACCATTTTTACTGCCCTCAATTGCACTGCTTAGCATGGGATTAAAAAATAAAATCCTCTTACATGTATTGCAGGAAAAATAAACAAACAACACAGCTTTATCTCCTCATGAATATCTTCCTTAGGTTCCATGAAACAGTCATTGTTCTGTGAGGAAAAAAAACACCATGGAATTGTGGTCATTTCTCCAATGATGAATATTTACTTCACAGATACCAAATTTATATCCCATATATCTATATATCTATACGGCAGTAAGTGCAAGAAGTATCCCTGACTTCAGAGATGCTAAAATATAAAAAATATGCATCGTACCATTACCGCAATATAGTGTCCTATTTGAACTTCCCGACAGCCTTTGAAACACTGTTTTTTACAGCTGAGGATGCTGAAATTTAATTAGATATAATAGCTTGTCCAAAGTCACACCATCAGAAAGACAGAACAGATCTTCAACTCTAGGGTCCTCTGACTCTATCACCATGGCACACAACCTCTGCGCTGTACTACACATGTCCATATAGCCATCCCTGCCACCGGCAGCGTCACCGACACTGTCATCGTCATGGTCATTACCCTCACTCTTGTCGTCCTTATAATGATCATAGTCATGTTTCTCATCGTCATTATCACCACCACCACCATCATCACCATCATTATCAAGCTAATATCTACAGAGCTTGACTTACTATGGGCTAACTCTGTGCTAAGGCCTTATTCAGTTTGCTTCATAACTACCCTGTAGGTAGGTTTTATTATTACCTTATTCTACACACATTGGCAGGGAGGCTCAACAAAACTAAGTAACTTGTTCAAAGTTATTCAGTTGAGGCTTGAGTTCAAACCAGGCCATCTGCCCATAGAAACTACCCTGTGACCTACCACCAGAGTAAGGATGGTACTCAGTAAACTGGAAGCACTCAATACTTGTGCCTGTTCCCGTGACTGGGACTCAGAAAACAAACAGTTATTAATAACAACAATAATAACAGTTACTCGGTGCCAGGCATTAAGCTAAACACTTCATATTTATTTCTCTCATGTTAGCCTAACAAGGCAGGCACTATTTTTATCCTCATTTTACAGGTGAGGAAATTGAGAATTGGAGAAATTAAGAACATGCCCAAGGTTATACAACCAGTTAATGACTCAGCAATAATTCAAGTCGAAGAAGTTGGATTGAAAAGCCCATGTTCCTAAGTACGACACAATATTGCCTCCTACAAGGAGTATTATGAGTGAATTTGTTTGTTTTCAGTGACTCACCCCACAAATATTTCCTGAGCACATACTGTATACTGCATATTGTGCCAAGTGCAGTGGATGCAGGAAAGAATAAGACAAAGATGAACCTTGCTTTCATGGGAATTACAATCTGGATGAAACATCAGTAAAAATGAGAACTGTGAAGACCACTTAGACAGAAGGTGATGGAATGTTCACATTTACCTCCTACCCTTCCCAAAACTCTGCTAAGAACATAATAAAACTGTGATGAAAACTAACATTTACACAATGCTCTCATGTGTCAAACATTGATCTGAGCATTTTAGATTTATTATAACATTTAAATCTTATAACAACTGTTTTATAGATGGAAGGGAGGGAGGACAGGAGGAACGGGGAGGAGAAAGAGAAAAGGGGGAAGGAGGGGCAAAGAAAGGAGGAAGGGAAACAGAGAATGCAGGGTATTTTTAAATGTTAAATAACATCTTTGGAGAGATATAAGAAGATAATGTAACCACAAAACAAGAATTTATTAATTCGAGAGCAAAGAGGAGTTCTTAAATAATAAAGAGAGAGCACCAAAATAAAAATTTCCATGGATGAAATTGAAGATAAAGTTCATCCTAGTTTCTTTCCCGGAAAGAAAACAAATAGAGATAAGGAGATGGAAAATATTGGGTGGAGGGGAGAGAGACATGAGGGAAAGAGTCAGTCCAAATGGTCTAGCAGCCAAATAATAAGGACAAGAGGTCTACTTCCAAACAGAAGACAGAGGGCAGAAAAAAATATACGAGTATGTTCAAGAGTGAAAGGAGATTCCTGTTTGAAAGAGCATACAAGGAGCTCAGCACCAGAAGTAAAAAGACTTACTTCAAGTCACAGCATCACACAATTTTACAAATCAGGGGTTAAGAGCCACCAACAACACCTCCCCCAACGCACGAGGTAAATCACGTTTTGAGGTTGAGACACTGAACTTACAAATCCTCACACCTTCAAACCCCTTGATTTTCTGCCACAGCTATTTTGCCAGTTCCTGACTCTGAATAAAGTCAACCATCCATTTCCTCTGTTCCTGCTCCCAGACTGCCAAATTTCGCTGAAGGAAATTCTAAAACCATGCCAACTGGTTCTGCTGCATCCAGGATTCCCAGCCTCAGCTGGGCTCGCTCTGTGGCTCCTGCCCAGTGAACAACCTTTCTCACCCCCACAGGAAGTGAGAAGTAGGAAGATAATTGTATACATACGTATATTCATATATATACTGATACATTTATATAGGTATATATATAGTATATGTGGTTTATACATATATAGGTATCTGCATTATATATAAGCAGATAGTGATAAGTGCTCTAAAATGAAATAAGTTGTTCAAACTCACCACATTTCCTTCCTGAATAAGACTTTCCCACAACGTATTGCTCTGTTTCTAAGGTTGTTACAGGCACCCTGTTGCCTGGGCAATTCCTTCTCATTGTTAATGTCTTGATTCAAATCTCCTTTCATCCCAGAGGCCTTCCTTGACCCCCCAACACCGAAGTATTGAGGTGCCCAAGGGAACCATGGGGAACTCACAGGGGGCACCCTGGGCTCTTTTTCAGTTTCAAGGGAAATGCAAAGATAGTTGACATCTGTTGGACATGGTGAGAATTCCTAGTTCAACGCATTTTTTTTGCAGTTTCAACATTAGGTCACTATACTCCTTTTGATGACACCAAATATGAGCAAAGTTGGGTTTGGGGTATTGGATGTGATAACAAAGGCAATTGCCACCACATGAAAATCAGGGTGGAAAAGGCCGTGAGGTGACCATGTCCTATCTGGTTCCAAGGTTTGAAAAGTTGTACCGTGCTCAATAGGCACACGCATCTTAGCAAGGAATCTTTTATACGAACCAAATTACAATTCCTATTAATATGTATAAATAGAATTAGTAGGACATGAATACTAGGACATAATTGGTAGGACATGAATAGCTATTAAGTGTTTTGGACCTGGCCATGTCATGCGCAGAATGCTTAGGTATTTCTTTTGGCCTAGGTTACGGAGAATGAATTCCTAAGCCACCAAGGGCTCTGTGAACCCAGAAAGGTTGGGAGTCTCTGTCCTTGACTCTTACACCCACTATCATCTGCGTTTGTAGACCTTTTTACCTCCCTTCATACAGCATTCATTATACGTCATTGCAATTACTTGAGTAGGAAAGTATTTTGACCTGCCTGCTGCTAGGATAGAAAACACACACACACACACACCATTTGTCTCCTTTCAAATGCATGAGAGCTTTCTTCATGTGTAGTAGGCTTTTTAATGAGAAGATTTGGGGGGTGAAATAAACGAAGTGAGGAAGAAAGCAGGAAGGTAAACGAAACAATGCGTGTGCCCGGCTCACCTCCCTGGTCTCTTGGAGCTCCGTGTAGAGGGAAGACACTAGAGGCAGAAACCAGGAAAGCGGGTGCAAAACTCCAGATGGAAGAAGGGATCCTTTGTAAGTACAGGAGACAAAGTGGCACACAAATCATGGACAAAGACCCGTCCAGAAGTGTCCTCTTGCATGTAACATTGAGGTTTTCACGAGCACAGGTTTTCTTCAGGCACTGGGAATAGAACAGATAACTGGGAGCTGGAGTAGGAGAGTATAAGCAGAACAAACGCACTTGTGACAACTGCAGGACATCAGCTGGCTTCTGGGCCCATTCGTTTGGAGATTCCCCTAAAGCTCTGGGAAATAGTTTGGATGAGGGTTGAGGGCCTGCCATTCACAGGTGGGACGAGTTTGGGTCAACTGTAATCTGGATGATACAAGGACAAGATTTGGCATCTTTACTGCTGTGTGTCCAGTACCTAAGACAGGGATCACCACATAGTAAATGCTCATTTATTTGTTTTTGTCTATATGTGTTTCTTTGTTTATTTCTAACTCCTTGCTAGAAAACTAGACCTCTTTCCAACTTATCACACTCAACATATCCAGAACGAAACTCACTGTCTTATCTCCATTTATTCCTCCTTTGTCTTGGAAGGTTCTTGAACTACCCCATGTTCTTTCACACCCCATATCTAATCCTCCAGTTTCTTTCTCCGACATTTATCCTAAATACTGCCTCCTACATTGAGCCTCTCCTCCATTCCAGCCCATCCTACACATTGCTTCCTAAGATGCAATTGTTTGCTACTCTGCTCAGAAATTTCCATGGCTTCTTATTTCCTATTGAATACAGACCAAATTCCTTAATAAAGCTTGTGAAGGCCTCTACCTTCTGGCCCCTTTCCACTTTCATTTCTTCCATTTCCCTCCCCTACACTGCATACCAGCTGCCCTACCTTGCATCTCTGTATTTCTATCCATGTGTCAAGCTATTTCTTCTCTCTCATGCTAGATTTTAACTTCCTTGAACGCTGGGACCTGCCTTATTTATCTTTACATCTCCCTGTGCTTAATACAGTGTGCCTTTTTGGGGAGGAATCCTTAATACACAGCCCAGGGGAAGGACATTCATTGGCGTGATACTCAGGACATTCTCTTCATTGTCAATGACACTACCCCAGGGAAGGAGAAGATGACTTACCTGGTTCATGAGTTTGGCAAAAGGATCTGAGTTTGCTCAATTCCCCACCCTACATTTTCTTTTTGAGGAAACATCCACCTGTCGTTAACCTGTATTCTCATCGAACGCTCATTTCTCCTTGGCCACTCAGTAAGTTTATCGGGCAGGATCTTTCCAGCAAAGAAGGAAGGCCTCTGGTTTGAGGGAGGGCTACAAGTTTGATCCAGTAGCGTATAAATAAGCCATGCCCTTCGGTATAGTGCTTTATGAATAAGAAAGGTGATAATTTTTAACACCATTTGTCTGATTCTTCCATCTATTTTTTTCAACTCTTGTTAATTACGGTAGATAAGGGTGGGGGTGTATTGTATTTTAGGTCATCTCAAAACCTCGTGTCTAGTACAGATGATGTGTCCCCTATATGTGTCCTTGATTTAATTGACTCAAATTCCATCCTCGAGATTTATTTTCAGCTTTCTCATGCTGAGTAAGATTGAGCAAACAAAGCCTGACTTTATAAATAGTATAACAGTAATGTGGCATCTTTCAACTGAGGAAATTGAAACATTTGGGGTTTGAGAAACATCATTTGTTATTTCACAAACAGCAGGAGGTTGGGAAAGCCAAAAATGGATTTTCCATGTTAACTTTCTCTTTATCTGTAAACCCTTCCCTTCTCATGCAAATTTATAGGTTTCTGGCTTCTTTTCTTTTTGGTCATCAAATTTAATTTCCCAGGAGGATTCTTTTTAAGTTTGTAGTCTAAACTTGTAAAGTGTTCCCAATTCTTTTTCATATATATATAAATTTTATTGGGAATACTGGGGAACAGTGTTTCTCCAGGGCCCATCAGCTCCAAGTCATTGTCCTTCAATCTAGTTGTGGAGGGCACAGCTCAGTTCCACATCCAGTTGCTGTTTTTTATCTTTAGTTGCAGAGGGCGCAGCCCACAATCCCATGTGGAAAATGAACCAGCAACCTTGTTGCTCGCACTCTAACCAGCTGAGCCATCCAGCCACCCAAATGTTCCCAATTCTTGATGGCCCAGATCTTTTCCTTTCTCTTTAATCAATCACCTCTAGCCTATTCCTTGCCTCTATTTCTACTCTCTACTCTTTTCTTTTGAGATAATTAATTTCCCTTTATTTATTAAATTTAATACGTTTTCATGATAGTGGTGTACAGTTACTGCTCTCTACTTTTATTCCTCAGTCGATTCAGAGATAACCAGAACTCCTGCTTCTCTAAGATCCCTTTTGAGCTTTTGTATTTCTTTTGTTGTCATCTCAAAACATCCACCAACTTTTTTCATCCTTCCTTTCAGCCTCCGATTCTTTGCCTCTCTTCCTCTAAAAAGAGAACTTTTCACTTCTACACTCTATAGACCTGGGAGAACCACATTTCTCCACTTCTGTTACATCCTTACACTCACTCCTTCCCACCCACCTTTAAAATTCTCCAGATCTCCCTGTTTTGGGAAACCTCTCACTTTCCACTTCATTTGTTGACCATCTTCCCCTCTCACCTGCCTTCCAGTAACTATCAAACATCTGAAAACATCATGACACATGTTCTACGTGTACTTTCATATCATTGTCTTGCTCCACAGTTCCCTGACCTTCTGCTTCCAACCCAACCATCCAACTGAAAGAACTGCTCTCCAAGTTGACCAACAGTTTCTTCGTTGTCACATTTTTCACTCTTTTTTCAGTCCTCCTGCGTCTTGACTTTCTTCCTATAGTTGACATGGTGGACCACTTTCTTATCCCTCTTTTTATGTTAAGGGTACTATCTAACCAACACCACCTGCTTAAATATCTGTCTTTTTCCTGTATTAGCCTCAAGGTCTAGCTCTCAAAACTGTGATTCAGTCCTGGGTCTTGATGAACTCTGTGGCAAGCACTTACGGTTGCCATTTTCACTTTCTCTTACTAACAGAACAAGGTGCTCAACCATTATTTGACAGTGATTGGGGTAGAGATGGGCATGTGGCCCAGTTCTGATCAATGATCAGGGAACACCTCCAAGGGACCCAGGGAAATATTTTGCTTCCTATATAAGAGGCACATAAGGAAAAAAACATTTTGTCCTGCCTTTCCCTTCTGTCTTGGAATGTTATCACATAAAATCATGAAGCATTGAGCCATGTCATCTTGCCACCATGAGAAAAGGTCAAGAGAAGAGCATAGTAGCACATGCTGTCCTCTGACATCAATAAACTGCCACTATGATGCCAAATAAATAAGTTAATGATGTCACTATCCACATGTTTGAATAACAACAGGTCTAGATATAAGTAAGCAACTATTGGCTATATTTCTATTACATGCAGCCAAATACATTGAAGCATTCTTCCAAAACTCTACTAATCCATCCATTCTCAAGAGATATATTGTGATGTCAATGCTGATCTCATCAAAATCCCTATCTGCGAAGGTCTTTTTCACCCCAAAACTCCCCAAGCACTGGATATTTCCATTCAGAGTTCATATCATTGGATTAAGGCAACATGTTTAAATCCAAACGTATCATTCTCTCCTTAAAATCAGCTAGTCTTTAGTCATCTTCATAAAGATTAAGAACCCCTTCAAACTTTATTAGAATATAAGTTCCAACTTCATTAGAGCTCCCAGGTGGGGGTTAGGGGGGCCATTGTAGACAGGTAAGACAGAATTTAAGATTTACAACTTAACGTGGCTTATTCCTGTGTGGGTTATGCTAGATATTTCACAATGGCATGTAGGTATAACACAGCATGGATGAGACACAGCAGGAAATAGCCAAAGATAAAGCCAAAATAGGAGCAGTCACCAGACCATCAGAGTGGACTTTCTAAACAGTTTCACATTTATGGTGTGGCTAGTATAAGAGTTCAAGCTATGGAACAAAATGATTAGATTTACATTTTGCAAAAATAGCTTCAGCAGCAGCATGAAGAATGGGTTAGGAGGTGCAAGACTGAGATGAATAAAACAATACAAAAATGCTCTAGCCTGAAAATAATGTGGTCATAAACCAAGCTTCTGGCAGTAGCAATGGGGAAGTAAGGGAATATTTGAAAAATAATTAGGAGAGAATTCACAAGACCGTAAGACAGACTGAATATGGAAAGTGAGAGAAAAAGAAGAATATAAAATGAGAGGTTTTGGTTGCCCAAGTAGTTGGTGGAATAACTGTATAGAAGGAAACATAATAATTACTGTGGGTCAATATAATGGAGTTCATTCAGTTTAGTACATGTTCAAATTGAATTGCCTTTGGGACATCCAGGTGGGAATGTCTGGTAGACAAAGGAATACATGTTTCCAAATCTCAGAAGAAAAGCCTGATCTGGAAAGACAGATTTGGGAATATGAAAGGTACTATGGATATAGATGCTCAACATCCGTTCCAATCCTCTTATTGCATGCTTTCTTTCCTGCAGAAGCTAGAATGTTTACTTAAAAACCTGTATTTCCCAGCTTCCCTTGCAGCTAGGTGTGGCCATATGACTATGTTGTGATCAAAGATTTAAATAAGAATATATATGGGACTTCTAGAAAAACCAGTTAAACTTAGATGACTCAAATGGAAGTAAGTTCTTTCTTCTCTTCCACTCTTCCACTTTTCTTCAACCAAGATGCAAGATGTGATAGCTGGAGCTCCAATAACCATTTTGGCCTGATGTGACCTTGAATATAAAAGCCATACACTAGTATTTTAGAGTATAATGATAAAAGCATCCTGGATTTCTGGTGAACATGGAGCCACCATACCAGCTCTGGACTGAGAACATTCAGATTTACATTTAAACCATCGTTATTTTAGTTTTATGTTCTATGCTCCCAAATTCGATCTTAAATAGTACATCAACTTATTGCCAACTTATAGGTAATTCCTGGCATAGAAGATAATAAGAGGCCACATTAGAGCCATGAAAGTGGAACAAATCTTTCAGAAATAGTCTATAAAATTGGGGAGAGGAATAAGCAGAGATTTCTAGGGAACCTCAATGCAAAGGGTAGAGGAAAACAAGTCAGCTAATGAGACTTGAAAGGAAGACTCAGAAAATTGAAAGAATGTGTCACACCTAGAGATGTGCCACTCAGATCCCCCTTCAAGAAAGGACGTGCTGTCTAGCTGCAAGTAGTGTAGTTGGTTGAAATCCTCCAGCTGTTAGCTCCATCATGGTTCACCTCAGCTTTTAAGGTCATTAACTGAGGAAGGCAATGATAGCCAAGATCAACTTCTTCTTTGGACAGTCCTCTCAATGACTGAATAAAGCATGGTACAAAGTTTCTACCCAAACAGGATTCCTGTAACAGGCACTCTTTGCTCCAGGGCTCTCCATCGGGCTGATAGAGACGATCAGATCTGCATTGCAGTCAGATGGCCCCCTCGGCCCCGCAAATCTTTTGCACTGCTAACTCCATTTCAGCATCTGCTTCTCAGACAACCCACCAGGTGCGGAGGATAGTAAGAGGCTGCATGAGTTAACACATATTATTTGATTTGGTTACCTAAGGACTGAACAAGCATTAAAGTGAAGAGGTAGGAGGTTAGTGCTTACTCAACGAAAAGTACCAAATACAAACCCAAACTACCAAATACAGGTATTCTTATTTAAAGCAATTCACTTTCCAATTAATGGCCTCAGTTCTCTCTGGTTTTTTTCTCTGTTAATCCAGAACATAACCATATTTCATCAACAATCCCTGCAAAATATCATCCATTTATATTGTCTCACTTTCCTCTTAAATTTTACTTTGCAATCAAATATTATGTGGGAAAAATAAACAAGAATGAACTAATAAACCATGAGTAAAGGATTTCACTCAGGCCCCTTTGTGTATGTCATTACTGGTTATTTTCCAGATTCAGCTATATTATAGCATAAACCACAATCATTCAACACATAACTTCATATGGCAAATGCTCTGTATAATAAGATGAACTTGTAAGGCAAGTACTAAACTTGTTCCCAGAACATAATGGCCAGTGGAATTAATTGAAAAGATTCTTGTTTCTGAGAATCTAACCATTTATTTCACAAAGACAGAGATTCATTTTCTCTTACTTCCTTTTCCGCCAATGATTTAGTCCAAACTAATCTTCCAAGAAAAGCACATGTAACTACAAATATGTTGTCATTTCTTTCTTCCAAGAAATACAACAAAGCAGATAGAAATCTGATTTCCCTGATGCTAGAGAGCTAATATTATTGGTATACTATTCCAACTTTCTGATATTTTCTTTCAGGGGTCAGCAAACTACCATCCATGAACTTCATCTGGCCCACCACCTGATTTTGTACATAAAGTTTTATTGGAACACAGCCATGCTGCTAGTTTATCTATTGTTTGTGGCTGCTTTACTACTACAACGGCAGAGTTGAGTCATTGCAACAGAAACCATCTGACCTACAAAGTCTAAAATATTTACTCTCTGGCCCTTAGAAAAAAATTTGCCAACGCTTAGTTTAAAAAGTATGATAGGTTCTTACATTTCTATTTATTCATTCATTATTATTCATAACATTTTAACTGACATCTCAACATGTTAACATCACTGTTAATAAGTGTCAATCTGAAATCAGCAATGATTTTTAAAGAACATAATGAATGTTCTCCTTTTCCTTTAATTAATAGGTAGTATTTATTTCTTTAATAAACCTACTTTTTAAAACAATTATCTCCTACCCAGAAGACAGAATCTTGAGTATAGCACTTGGTATTCACCCATGTTTTAGGCTGGCTTTAAACATCAAGCTTTAAAACAAAACAAAAAAAAAGATTAGTCTTCAAAAGAGACTAGACATAAAACATCTACAGCTTTAAAAGAAATAAAAAGGTAATTATACCCTAACTCCCATGTTTTCCTTTCTTTCCTTTTGGAAAGATTGCCTCTCTAAATAAAAGATGACAGCCTTTTAAAAGGCCTTTCATCCTCAGATCTTGATGTCACAGATTTGCCTGTTTTAGTGGAACAACATCTTCCTAAGAATTCGTCAATGGATCATAGCAAGAGAACAAGAAGAAAAAGGAGGAGAAGAGGTCTGCACTAAAAGACAACAATGCGGGGAGATTCCACACTGGTTTGCGGCTCTAGGTGGTGAGGGCTAACCAGGCCACAGCCTTGCTCAACTCAGATGCCCAGAAGGCTGAGCATGGATTTCCAGTTACCAGCTTCCCTGTGTCCAACTTTTTCTGGGAACTCTTTAGGTTTGCTCTGGAGCATAAGTGAACGTAGGTCTCGTGCAATGAATTGGCCCCTCCGCCTGAGTTGTAGCTTCTCCTACTGTTTCCTTGTCTAAGTAAGTACAGTTATTTGAGATTTTGTGAACGATGGGTTTAACCATATCTTCAAGATGATTAAATCGGTACATCTCAATGTAGTCCCTCATTTCTCATACGCCAAGTATCTTTTGACTGTCTTTTAATTTCAGAAGTAATACAAAGATTTCTGCATAAAAGTCATAAACATACTGGTAGGCAGAACAAAAAGAAAATAAAGCAAGAAAAAAATATTCAGAGTATCTATAAATCCTACCATGCGAGGAAGCCACTGTAAAATGTTGCTATGTGTTTCTTCATACATGTAGTGGGCTGAATGGGGCTCACTCACCCCATCAAAACATATGTGATTACATTAAGGATCTCAAATGAGATCATCCTGGATTGTCTGGTAGGCCATAAATTCAATGACGAAAGTTCTTATAAAGAGAAGAAACCCCATAGAGGAGAAGGCCATGCAAAGACAGAGGCAGAGTTTGGAATGATGTTGCCACAAGCCAAGGAAAGCCTGGAAGCTGAAAAGGGCAAGGAAGGATTCTCCCCCAGACCCTTCAGAGGGAGCGTGGCCCTTGAGTTCAGACTTCTGGTGTTCAGAATTGTGAGAGAATAAATTTCTGTTGTTTTAAGCTACTGTATGGCAATTTGTTACAGCAGCACTAAGAGCTAATACAATACATTTGTTGATTAAATATTTATAAAACAACTATGAGCCAGATATTATACCAAAGAGTTGATGAATAAGACACCAAATCTTTCAAAGTTGTCTTCTATGCATACATAGAAATATACGTATAAATATATTTTAATGAGTCATAATATAAGTTATTAACATAAAATTTTCACCTAATAATATAAATGTCTTTTCATGATAATAAATTAATGTGCCTTCATCTTATAGATGACCATGATATTGCTCAAGCAGTTCTTAACTTTTTGAACATTGAGCTTGTTTCCATTTTTCTCTGTACTGCAAGAACCATTCTTTATCTACACCTTACGCATACCTTTAATTATCTCCTTAAACTTTTAAAAATGAAATTCTGGGAGAGCATCCAAGATGGTGGAGTAGATAAATGCTGTGCTTGCCTCCTCCCATGATCACATTAAAATTACAACTAAATCATAGCACAATCAACCTGGAGAAGCACCGGAAGTCTAGCTGAACAGAAGTTTTATAACTAAGGAAATAAAAAGACACGTGGAGACTGAAGGAAAAAAATGAAATAAAAATGGAATTCTGAATTCAAAGTCTATTCCAGTTATCAATTTATCGTCTCTCAGTTCCAAGTTGACCCTTCTTTCCCCTGCTTGGTGAAAAAGAAGCTGGACCCTGTGAACATTTCTCCTCTATTAGTTGGTACAATCGACTTTGCCAATAGAGGGCGCTGAAGGACCACCACCAAGCCGTAGTGACAGGAAGACACTTCCCTTCTGGACCCCCATTCTGGACCTCCATTTTTTTTCATGTAGCATGGGAGCCCAGCAGCCCTCATATACCAGCTCCAACCACACTTCTCCTTCACTCTGTAGCTATTTCCAGAGTAGCTCTGGCCATGGCCTCAGGCATCTGTCTCCCCTTCCCATGGACACAGCTACAGATTGACATGGCCTGCTATATGGAAAGTTTCTTCACCACCAATGGCTGGGTTTTCCAGTGGTGGACACATAGTCTTCAAAGACATCTAAATTTCAACCTTGGGTTGGGGATGAAGGTAACAGTCCTAGTCCTTGATTCCTTCATTGTCCACTTTTCCTGGTCCTAGATGTCATAGCTTCTTTTCTGCACATGCTACTTCTGGATCCTTTAGAGGTGTCTTACTACTTTTACTAGTTAACAATTGTTTCGATTGTTAACTCTTTAGGTTTGCTCTAGAGCACATAGGTCTCGTGTAATGAATTGGCTCCTCCTCCTGAGTTTTAATTTCTCGCACTGTTTCCTTGTCTAAGTAGGGACAGTTATTTAGGGTTTTGTGAACTATAGGTTCAATCACATCTGCAAGATGATTAAATCAGTACTTCTCAATGTAGTCCCTGATTTCTCATATGCCAAGTACTTTTTTACTTCAAAAGTAATACAAATATTTCTGCATAAAAGTCATAAACATATGGGTAAGCAAAAAAAAAAAAAAGCAAGAAAAAATATTCAGAGTATCTACAAATCCTCCCATGAAGGAAGCCACTGTAAAATGTTGCTGTGTGTTTATTCATACATGTAGTGGGTTGAATGGGGCTCACCCACCCTCTCAAAACATATGTCCAATGTGATTACATTAAGGATCTCAAATGAGATCATCCTGGATTGTCTGGTAAGCCCTAAATCCAATGATGAAAGCTCTTATAAGGAGAAGAAACCCCACAGACAGAGAAGAAGGCCATGTAAAGACAGAGGCAGAGTTTGGAGTGATGCTGTCACAAGCCAAGGAAAGCCTGGAAGCTGAAAGGGGCAAGGAAGGATTCTCCCCCAGAACCTTCAGAGAGAGCATGGCCCTTGAGTTCAGACTTCTGGTGTTCGGAATTGTAGAAGAATTTTGATTAATTTTTTCTTGTAATAACTGGTGCATTTTCAGTCTCCTGACTCATATAAAGTCAAATGTACTTACATTACCAAATGAACTTTCAGAATACTTGCTTTAATTTAAAATTCCTTTCCAAGCCCTAATCAATTTTGGATATTTTCATTCATTTGTGGCGATGACAATATGATAAGAAAGAAATTATCCCCTTGTCAATTGTTTTCATTGGTTTTTCTTTAACTACCAGTAAGAGGGAGAACTATTTCACTATGCACTGTAGTGAAAGGAGGCATATCAAACCAACAGTAATTACCTCCGGAACAGGAAATGAAATGGAGAGAAAGAAGGATGAGGACTTCCACTTATTACTCTAAAATCTTATATAGTATCCAAATATTATGCAAAAAAAAGATACTTGTGTGCTATTCATATAATTAAATATATATGCATCATGAAAATAAGGTGCTGCTGAGCCCTCTGTGACTACACACGATGGCTGCCAGTCAGAGTTGTTGCCTTCCTTAGCAGAGCTGAGCAATCAACTTGGGAAACTACTTATCTAGACCTATAACCACATACTCCAGTCCTGACCACTGACTCATCTTTCTGAGGCTGCATCTACAACACCAAAAGGAAATGAGGACTTGGCATCTGTGCCTGGTCATGGCAGCTGTAGTTCCTGTATTTTCAGGGATAGGAGAATCATGATTTTTTTTCATGCCCTTCCCCATTGCAAGAGCATGTGTAAAACTATGAGTTGGACCCTAAGTTCAGATTTTTAGTTCACAAACTATAGTCATCATACATTTGGGAAGAACTGAGGGAGTGTGTAGAGACCATAGGGTCCATTTGCCTTTTCCTATCAGGTAAATATAGTTGAAGCTTGTGAAATATGGGACTTAGTCTAAAATAGAGAGAAGAGGGCATGACTAGTTCAGCACAGAGATGGGTTATAGTCATGTTTCCAAAATGATCAATCATCTTTTACACCATCCATCCTTGCTTCCAAATTAAAAAATAAAAACAGCATGAAGAGAGTTAAGGCAATGTCATTGTATTTACCACAATTGACTTTATAATTCTTTGTCTGAAATGGCTTAAATATTATAGTACTGTATTACAAATACTTGAAATCCTCCTTTCAGGAAGGCAGGATTCTTTAATGACCTAGCCAGCTAGTGGACCTCTGTCAGGCTGAACTACGTAGGAAATGGAGAAGGCACTGGCAACCAGCAGGAGTGGGGCAGATTGCCTTATATATGGAAGGACTAGGGGTCATGGGATAAAGAGACGAGAAGAGCGTGGTGGGGTGGAGTTGTGGGGGTGGGAGACAGAGGGGAAGAAAGGGAGAAGGTGGAACATGAAGTATGGACTTTGTGAAGAGAGAGAACTGTATTAAGGTTGTTTAGAAAGGTATAGAGTCATCACATACCTCACTAATGCAATTCTCACTTCTCCAGCCCCTCAAAAGTCATGGAGTCAAGACCTATGTTAATTTTCAAAGCTTTCTGGAGTCATTTCTATTTATTTTAGCTGTATTGATATTCTGAGACTGAACTTTGAGCCAGTCCAAAATATTTATTTGTGTAACATTTGTTTAATGTTTGTCTCACCCATTAGCAGTGAATTCATATAATGGATTAGGAGTTGCTAGACAACAGTTAAAAGTTTTTAAGACATGACTTTCTAGAAGCCCCCAAAATCCCAACCTCTCACCTTCTTAAAATAGACATGTTGTCAAGGTAGTAAAAACTGAAACAGAGAAAACACGTCTGTGGTTAGTCTGGTACACAACATGCGCAATAGTCATACAACATGCGCAAAGATGCTTCTTAGAAGAACTACACAGTCTGAAAGCAGCTACACGCAAGGGCGTGGACTTCCTCCAATTCAAACTATAAATAGGGCTAATTTACATTGAGATTATTCTCACACATATCCTTTGCCCTCTATCATGTATCTCCTTTAAAAAGGTGCAAATTTTAAATGGTGCAAATTTCTTGACTGTTGACTTTCACTAACCTGCTTAAACTTAATATCAAAGCTCAACCCTTTAGTTCAACTGTCTCTTTAAGAAGACAAAATAATGCAGGATATGAGGCCACAAGGTAAATCAAGTCAAGTTTTTAATGAAATATAGTAAGTATACAGAAAAGCATGGAGAATAATAAGACCAACATCTATATACTTACCCACCCAACTTTGTCAAATCTTAGCATTTTATAATCTATCCTTCAGATCTTTTTTTCTAAGAAATAATTCATTACAGATACTAATGAAGTCCCATGTCTAATCTTCAGCAGTCCCATTTGTCTCGCTTGACTCTCATAGTCAACCACTATGCGGAATTCAGTGCTCATCATTCTGACACATATCTTTGTAATTTTACTACATATATATTTATCCGTAAATAGTATCAATAATTATTTTGCCAGTTCTGAGGTTTATCTAAAAAGTTTCATACTGCTACACCTACACACACACACACACACACACACACACACACACACACACACACACACCATATATAAATATTCCTACCCTTCATTGTTGGTAATGAATCTTTTAGTTTTCATTCATATTTCATCATTATTCCTGAAGAAAATTCATCCTGGAAGGGAACTGTACAATTGCCTAACTTAAGGTACTCATTTTACATATGAAGAAAATGAAGCCCAGAACTTTTAAATAATTTGCCCCCACGTCCCCGAGCTAGTTGATGACTCAGCCAGGACCACAGTCCACGCTTCCTGACTCCCAGTTCAGTGCTCTTAGGCTTCCTTCATTGCCAACTGCTGCACTCTTCTCAAAAAAAAGCTTGATTATTATGTGCTAGTACAATAAAAAATTATAAAATTATCATTTTTTTTCCGAACTGAAGGGTACCTTAAAGATCATTTATACCTGGGTTTCATGTTTTAGATGAGGAAACTGAGGCCCAGAGAAGGTAATTCAGTTTTCCAAAAGAAATTTACTAATAAGAAGAACCATGGGTTTTTACAGCAAAATCACACCATTTGTAAAGAATGGGTACTGGGGTGGTCTGTTGGTTGGGTTGTTGGTAGATTGCTTGCTTGGTTTTCCCCAGTAACAGTGATGGATTGTGCTGGGCCAAACACATTCTCTCCCTGGCGCCATTATGACCTTATGATACAAGTTAGACAGAACTGGACAGTGGATCCTAGCTAGACAATGTGTAGTCAAATCTACGGCTGTTCTCTTTAGCACTATACTCTCCACCAGTGATTCCCAAACTTCCGTGTATATCACAATTGGACTTGAGGGTGTGCAGAATCTCACAAGCTTATGAGAATCAGCTTACTGAAATTGCACATTCCTGGCCCCACTTCCAAAGATTCTGATTCACTAGATCTAGGATGTGACACTGGAATTTGCATTTTTATGAACATCTCTAGTAATTCAGATCCACCAGCAACACTGAGAAAACTCTGGCCATATTGAGGCATTATGTTTTGGTCATAAATAGGAAAATTCTGGACTTCCTGGCTCAGAATGAGAAAAGAGACTGGGTATAACACCAAATCTGTATCAGGTTTCTTAACCTCACTCTGTTTTGGATCTGTCGTCTAATTGCCCCCCTCCTCCCTCACTGATCGCTGAGACAGCTGGCAGCTAAAGGTAACGTTGCCCTCACACACACCCATACAGTGACAAAAGCCCTTTGAAAGCAAGAAAAGGAAGGAAAAAGCATGGTGATGTTGTACTCATGGAGTTACAGTCCAGTGTAGGAAACCCCACAAATGAAAAACAACTAGTCTTTTAAACAACATGTGAACATATATGTGAGATAAAAATAGAGTACAACCTTCATGGATTGAGGGATTCTTGTGTTTAAATGTGGACTCTGTTGTTTTCATGATTTAATTCCTGAAAGTAGAGAGCTTGATATTTAGCTAGACTGAAAGGAAACACAAGTGCCCTTTGCATTTCTCCTCTGAAAGTGTGCAGTGTGGCACATATTCCCTAATCTTCTCAGTGTCCTGCCTGGTACTTTTTCTGCATTGTCTTATTGGTACAGACAGATTTTGTTTCTCTAATAATCATAAAAGATGCCGGAAGGCAGGAGCCATGTTTCATATTTCTTCTCCTCCAGGGTCCCAAACTATGTTATTTTATGGTAACCAATAAAGCCCTCTGTACAAAGTGTACAAAGCCCTATGTCAGATGCTATGGTTGCTGAGATGCCTTAGACCCCTGTCCTCTATGGTTTCCCTTCATTTACGCAGCTAAAATTTTTTGAGCATTCCCCCAAGTGAGAGTCTCTGTCCTCAGAGCTCCACTTTCCCTCCATGCTGAAGAGGTCATGCGCCAGTGAGGAAGGTCGGCATGCGTACTGTATTAGATCACAAGGGCTGAGGTAACAAAGTACCTACCACAAACTGGATGGCTTAAACAACAGAAATGTACTGTCTCACAGTTCTCAAGGCCGGAATTCTAAGACCAAGGTGTCAGCAGGGTTGTCTCCCGAGGGCTCTGAGGGGCAATCTGTTGTGTGCCTCCTACCCATCTTCTGCTGATTTGCGGGCAATCTTTGGTGTTCCTTGGCTTGTAGAAGCACCAGCCTGGTTTCTGCCTTCATCCTCACACGGGGTTCTCCCTGTGTGCATTTGTCGGTGTCCAAATTCCCCCTTTTTATAAGGACACCAGTCACATTTGATCGAGGACCCACTCTATTCCAAGATGACTATTCTATTCTCATCTTAACTAATTCCATCTGCAATGGCCCTATTTCCAAATAAGGTCACCTTCTGAGGTACTGAGGGCTACGCCTTCAACATATAAATGAATTATGGGGAGACATAAATCAACTCATAATGCATACAAACAACTACACACAACATAGCCAATGTTTTAATAGGAGTACATGCAAACAGCCGTGAGAGCACGTGAGAGCACACAGCGCTGAGGTTAATGGGCATGAGGACAAACATCAGAGAAAATGGGACAAGTGGGGCCAAAGCTTGAGCAGACCATAAATATTCTCCAGGTGGGGAAACAGGACAGAGCTTTTGCTTAAAGGCCTGTCTGTGAGAACATGAAACACTTGGGGAAGAAACTACATAAAGTATTATGGGGTAAAAACTTTATATGCCAGCTGTCTCTCCATATAAAGAAGAGGTGGGAGATGAGGCTGGAAAAGGAGACAGAAGCCAAACCATGAAGAGTCACATCACAAGTCACCTAATCCTGAGGCAATGAGACCTTCTGGAGGCTTTTCAACCATGCGAACATCATGGTTGTATCTGCATGCCACAAAGCTAACTCTGGCAAGAGTTTTGATTAGATCAAAACACAAGGTGGGCCCTGACTTGGGGCCATACTGGAAACAGAGAGACCAGGAAGGAGCCTGTTTGTAAAAGTCTGAGAAAGAAATGATGAGGCCATGGGTACATTCAAGAACAGTAGAAATGGAAAGGGGGTATGGACTTGCAATGAGAGGCTTGAAACAGAACGAAGGGTCCCAGTACACAGCAGTTGGGGACAATTTGGGTGTGAATGGGGGGGATGTTTATGAGGCTGGTAGGAAAGCCAAGGGTTAAGAAATGAAGAGTCAGTGCAGGAGCAGAAAGGAAAGGCCCATTTCTGGGAGGGAAAATAAGAGATTTAGATAAACCTTAAGGATCGTTGCGTCTGACTGCCAATTCTGCCTCTAGGATTGCCACTCTCCCAACCCAACCTCATTCACACTTAATATCTGACTTCCACGTACAGTTTTTCCCTTGACCTTTACAGAGCAGGAAAATGTGTTTAGATCATCTCCAGTAGAGTTAGGAATTTTATTCCCTGAATTGAAGCCAGACAAGAATCCACTCAGGGGGCATGACCCCAGGGATGGCGGAGAATTGAAATTACAAGACTTGTGATGGCTTCACATCCATATCCTTTGCCAGCCCAGAAAAATGCAAACCAGTTTGCCACATAGTCATTGCATATGGAGCACCGTTCAGCGCCTGACTTCTTCACCCACTGCCCATAACATGTCAGAAGCTGCAAAGTTTCTCAGAAACTGGAGACCAGTTAAAATTTAATTCCAGATAAAAAGAAGGAGGTGGTTCAAGAAACCTTACAAATGCCCAACACCAAATGCAGATGAGTGAAGCAGCTGGCAATAGTACCATCTTAGGTTTACATGTGGACTGGTCATTCAGACCACCATGTGTTCCTAAAAACAGTCCCCTTCTGGTGTCTTCCTTTTCCATATTTTTCTATTTTTCTCCCACTCATGAACAGCCTCTAACCTACCCCGGCATACTGCAGGAACCAAGAAGTGATCCTATTTGTAGCAAACACATATTTCACACAGTGCTGGGGGCTGTTCCAAGCAAGTTATATACTTTAACTCATGGAAGCCACACAATAACCCTATGGAGTAGGTTCTATTGTCATCTTCATTTACAGATGAGGGGCTGGCAGAGGGCAGCAGAATCTCCCACTGAACCACAGGTGGGAAGAACTCTGGTCTGCACCCACAAGTCAGAGTGCGTCTGAGGTTCTTGAATCCAGCAAGGGAAGGAGGTGGTTAAAGAGTAAGATTAACATACATGGGAAGGTTTGCTTCCTCGGCAGGCAGCTCAGGCAATAAAAAAAATGCTTTTTCCTGAATGTTCAGGAGGGCAGGGTGCCTCCCCAGTCAGATTTGACCTTCACTGCCCTACCAGGTCATTAAATAGAGGAGCCAGGAGTTCAAGACTGGGCTCTCCCTCCCTCTTCTTCAAAAGGAAAATGGGGTGGGGAGTATAAATTACCTCACAGGGTATCAGGAGAAAGCCTAACATGTGTCCTCCAGGGATTCATTTGGGTGGACTACTTTCACACCACGCTAAATGCAAAAGTTCAGAGGGGGGTCATTAGGAAGCCCCTCCAACCTTGGGTGCAAGAAAAATTTCCTCTTCGTAAAGCACAGGCACAGTTGGAATCAAACGCCATCCAAACAGGAAATCTCCAAGATTCTAGGTAAAACTGGTGCCTTATTTTTAAAGGTCAAACGTTTTCATTCACTAAGTGTTTCCTGAGCCCCTATTACGAGCCAGGCACATGACACATAGTTGTTATGGATCTGGTATGTGCTCTGTGGGAAGAAACTGAAGAGAGAAACGACAACACACACACACACGCGCACACACACACACACACACACACACATCTGGCCAATCTACAGGAGAAAGGCTTTCAGGGAGCTTTTTTCTGAAAAGCAGAAATGAAATTAAACAGGATTATGAAATTAAACAGAAATGAAATTCTCATACACACACACACACACACACACACACACACACACACACACCCCGCTCGAGTCCCCCTAAGTCTGGACTGAACTCTGAGCAGGGAAAGTGGGAGGCCTGGGGACGAGGGGGGATGGGCGCGAGAATCGGCTGGGCGACAAGGTGGAAGGGCAGAGCCCGCAGAGGGATCGGAGTTGGCTGGCGAGCTGCGCCAGAGGCAGGTGCCAGCTGAGAGTGGGCGGAGGTGCGGGCGCCCGGCCAGGCGGGGGAGGCCGGCGCTACCTCTGCCTCTCGGAGTCGGGCGCTCAGACCAGCTCGCCGGAGGAGCCGGGGCACGGGCGTCCCCGCCGCCCGCCGGAGGAGCCGAGGGAACAGTCGCAGCCGCCGCCCAGCGACAGCATCCTCGGGAGAGACGCCCCAGGCCCGGCGGCCGCCTTGCTCCTCCCAGAGCCCAGCTCCGCCGCCCGCGCCTGGCGCTCCCGCCGGGAGTCGTCCCGCGCCCCGCCGCCCGGCCGCCCGCGGGGACAGCCACACCCGAGCCCCCGGCCCTTCACCTGCCGCGGTCTCCCGGGCGGGCGGGCGCGGGCAGCGAACGAGCCAGAAACAGGGGCCCGGGAGACAGCGTTGCCCGGTCTCCACCGCGCGCTGAGAAGGAACGCCCGCCAACACTGCGAGCCCCTGCGAGCCCTGCACCCAGTGCCCAAGTTCAAGGGTGACACCCATCGAGCGCGGAGCGCTCCGGCGCGGGGAGCCTTCCGGCCTCCCGACCCCACCGGCCGGCGGCGCTGCAGGCGGCCCTGTGCGCCCCGCGTCCGCCCGCGCGCGCGGCGGGGCCATGCTCGGGCTGCGCCGGGACCGCCTGCTCACCCTGCTGCTCCTGGGGGCGCTGCTCTCCGCCGACCTCTACTTCCACCTTTGGCCCCAGGTACAGCGGCAGCTGCGGCCCCGGGAGCGCCCGCGGGGCTGCCCGTGCGCCCGCCGCGCCTCCGCCCCGGCCCCGGACCCCCGCGCGGCCGCGCACAACTTTTCCCCCGCCGGGCGGGGCCCCGCGCAGGAGCACAGCGGCCGCCGCGGCCCCGGCTCCAAGCTGCAGGCCCTCTTCGCCCACCCGCTGTACAACGTCCCGGAGGAGCCGCCTCTCCTCGGGCCGGAGGACTCGCTCCTGGCCAGCCAGGAGGCGCTGCGGTATTACCGGAGGAAGGTGGCCCGCTGGAACAGGTGAGGACCCCGCCGGGCAGCGGGAGGCGCGGGCGCCGGCCCCGGGTTCCCGCCCCCCGCCCCCACCCCCACCCTGCCCCCCGCGGCTTCGCCCCGCGCTCCAGCCCCGGCCCCGAGGTCCCAGTGTGTTCCCCACCGAGCCCCCACCAGCTGGTGCGGACCGCGGAGTTCAGCCCCGGGTAGATCTCAGTGCGAGAAAAAGTTTCTTCTGTTCAGCAGCACAGGCAAGACGTGCTTCCAGCCCCTCCTCTCTTGAGCTTCTTGTAGTTCACTCCTTAGCCAGGCTTCTCTCCCCCGGGCCATTTCCGCCCTCCTTCTCCCTGTCCTGGTGTGGAAAGGCACTGCTGGACTTCGGTTTTCCAGAATCAGGTTTCCAAACAGAGCGATTCCAGGGCTGGTTCGCATTCCGCACTGACCCTCGGCTCGTAGGGCAGATCGGAGAGCCTTCCAGGAAGCAAGGCTTCTCCCTGAAAACGCAGCCCTTTCCCCTTCCTTCTTCCTCTGCCCTGTCAGCGATCAGGAGAGGTCAGCGGGGGCAGAAAGTACACCGTCCGCTCCGATAATAATCGCTCCGTTTTATTGAAAACGTGGCTTGTCCCTCTCTGGTGAGTGTGACAACCTGAAGTCAGCTTTACTATCCTGCTGATTTGGCTTGACTTAGATCTGTGGTTTGATGCTTTCGCAGAGGAGACAAATATCTACCTGAGAGTTTTTTAAACCCAAAGCAAAGTGTACCGGCGGAAAAAAAAAAATGCCAAACATATTTAGGATAAAAATAAGAAGGATGTTTTTGTAAAAGAGCAAGGGCGTGGGGGGGGTGGGGGTTGGCGAAGATGGAATCGTCAATACTGAGCTCCCCAGCTAATGGCAGAAATCCCCACCTAACTGTCATATGAGTTAGGACTCTGTCTTGGAGTACACACTGGTCCAAATATCACTCACATCCAGAGTTCACTTTTCTTAATACAAGAGGCTTCCAAATGAGATGTCATCGGGTGGTTTTATAGTCCCTCCAGAGGGTGGGGAGAGCAACAAATCTCTGTGGAAACTCAGTGCTAGCCTTAACTGTTTGCTCATTATTCTGGAGTGCTGAGACGGACTGCCGGGTGCGGGATGGGGGCGGGGAGGGGTGAAGCTTCAGAAAGTAAAAAGAGAGGCTGAGGGTTATGGGATCACTGGTGCATTTCAGTTGCTACTCTGATGATTTTACATTAGGAAAAAAAATGGTTCTCAATTCCATCGCTAATTGTGTGCAATAAAAAGGCAGTTTCTGGTGGCTTCTCAGACACTGTCATTTTCAGTATTTATTGCATCAATAGCAACGGGAGTCCGGATCCGTTAACTTAAGAAATTTTGCCCTTAGAAAATTACCTGCAGATTTAAGAATGAGGGGCTGTGGGCAAAGTCACTTGCTGTTGATCACCATTCACTGAGTCACTTTGCTGTGACCTTAAATTTCCCTATGATACTTCAGTTCTGAAGGAAGTTCCAGAGGAACAGAAAAGCAGAAAAGCAAAAATATTGCTCACCAATCTGTGCTACAATCGATTTGGAGGTTGGTTTGCTACACCGCTGTGTGTCACCCAGACACATTGACTGACCAGAAATGATCTCGGTCATTTAATAGGAGATCAATGCGGGCTGGTGACCTTGCTGTATTCAGAGGGAACTGAGCAGTTTTATGTGGTTAGCTGAATGTGACAGTTGTGATATTTGGTCATCACGTCCTTCTGATAATACATGGGATTGCAAGTGAGCTTTGTGGGCCGTAGCAAGGTGGTCAGCGGCAGGAGGGTCTAGTTGAAACTGGACCTCAGAGGCAGAGAACACCCTACCTGCACCCAAACTGCATTGCAAACGTCAGTGCGATATTAGTAAACACATGTATCACTATATATATCAGGGTTACAAATGGAACATGGAAAGCTCGTGAACCAGTGAGAAGTTGAGTCATGCTCAGAGCTCTATTGTGAGAGATAGCCACTCATTACCTGAGGGGAGAGAGTGCCCTGACAAATAGGAGGACATGTAAAAACACTGATGAAAGCCCATATGCCTGCTGCCACAAGCAGAGCCAGTGAAGGCTCCAGATCTCAGTGCAGACAAAGAATTAGAACAGACAGCAAAGAAAGAAATGAACAGCCTTGCTAATAGCTTATCGCTCGCACAGGTAAACCCTCGTTTGTAGCTACAACACAGGCAACATTTAAAAACCAGGGATTTATAGACAGACGTGGGTGCTAGCATGCCAATCATTGCCTAGCGTTAACTGCTACCCAAAACAATCGTTATCAGCAAACCATCTGGCAGACCAGGAGACGTACAGGTAATAAAAGAAGCCACGTCAGCATTATTCACCACTTGCCCAGAAGAGACCATTAGTCTGAGAGAGTGATTTATTTTTACCATTACACTAATAAGTAATGGTATGAAGCCGGAAATCATCTTTCTATGGCTCGGGCTCATTACCTATAGGAGATAGGTAATGGCCCGTCTTTTTCCTTCTGACATTCCTTTTTGATTTCACACCATGGAACATGGAGCTTATACACTGTTTTGAATGTTTCAGATTCTCAATCAATATTTGTTAACTGGATGTCAATATTTAGTGAAGTTGAAATGCAAAAAACGTGTCATGTGTAGGATGTCCTATCTGCGTGCTGACACACAAGCTTTCTGCAAACCTCCTCAACCTGCTGTTCTGCCCTCCCTTCCTCAGGTTTCCCCCCTCAAAATGTAACTAAATGTGGCACAGTCCAGGTTAAAAATTTAATCAGGGAAAGTGTTTCTGTCAGGTGGTGGGCCACAATCACAGCAAGTGAGCCAGCTCCAGGCTCCATCAGGCACAATGACACATTTGGCACCTGTCTTGAATCGTGAAGAGAAGAGAGCACAGGGAACAAGGGAAATGCAGTCTTCACTGTTTCAGACCATAAACCAATAAGCCATATGAAGTCTCTTCCTTTCAAAGTAATGATGGAAGGCATCACTCCAGGCAACAGTTAGTTACCTGGAGCACAGGTAACTAACTGTTCATGTTATTGCTATCCTTGCATCTTAGAGACTGAGTTTCGGATTTCTTCCCTGCCCACAAGCAGCCCAAGCCAGACAACATGTGTCCTTTGACATGTCAAAACCGGTCAGCTTGGGCTGGCCTTCTGCCACACATATCTTTGGTTGGTTCCTTTGGATCCCTGTGGTCTTGACAGGGAAGGTCAAATAGGGTCATGCCTCCCTCGTGTAGAAACTCCAGCAGCTACAACACAAATACGGGTTTTCTA
The DNA here is from genome assembly GCF_964194185.1 of Rhinolophus hipposideros. Lineage (NCBI taxonomy): Eukaryota > Metazoa > Chordata > Mammalia > Chiroptera > Rhinolophidae > Rhinolophus > Rhinolophus hipposideros. The sequence continues at coordinate 43,824,154 of NC_138066.1, read as the reverse complement.
CTGTCTGCTTTTCTTTCTTGACATCTTCCTCAGGTATCCAGAAGGTTATATTTTCCAGCAACTGTAGATCCAGCATTTTTCAGAAGTGTGTGTGTGTCTGTGTGTGTGTGTGTGTGTGTGTGTGTGTGTGTGTGTCCCACCATTGGAAGCTCCTATCTTTCCCTCTACTCCTACCTTCTTGCTGGCATGGAAAGAAAGTCCAGCCCTGAGTCTCTCTTTGAAAATCACAGTGAAGAGACTGGGCAGCTTTTCAAAAATGACAGTTGCTCAAGGGGAATAAATTGGCCCGCGGTTTTCTGGGGGAAGCTTTGAGAAGACCCAGAAGCTGAGGCAGATGAGAGAAGGGCGAGAAAGAGCCAAGAGAAAGGAAAAAGAACTCAGTTGGAAGTGAGAATTGTCTAGTCTAGGAGTTTTTGAAAGAAAAGCTTCTTCCCACCATGGCATCTGTGGAATGAAAAATACAACCTCTTTATTCTCACTCCCACTTTTAAAAATCTCTTTCCTGCTTATCTCATGCTGGCCCAGACAGTTTGGAACATTGATTTATAGGTAGCACGCAGTTCAACCCACAGAGTGGATAAAAGTTCAAATTCTTACTCATGGGTGGTGGCCATCTGCCTTTCCCCAGAGTCACCAGGGCCTGGCCCATTTCTTCCGCCAATGATGCCAGGCTGAGAGAGGAAATGGCCTTCTTTGATTTAAGATAGACCTCAACCACGACCTGTGTGTGGTTAGTGGAGGGAGTGAGAATATCCTGACTTCTATTTCCCACTTCTCCCAATTAGAGCTTTCCTTGGCTGGTTTGGGAAAAGCTATTATTTTGGTGGTTTCTACATCCCTGGATTGTAGCTGGAGGAAGCCTCTTCACTTTTCTGAAAATCAGAAGCTCTGAGCAGATGGGTTCTGAGAGGGCTAATCCAGAGGCCATTTTCAGGCCCCTTCTCCCTCATTCCAAAGCCTCATCCTCACGGCCACTACCACAGCAAAATCAGGGAGGATATCAGTGTTGTTCATCCGAGGAGGGCAGGCTCTTCCTGTTTCTAAATATATAGAAATGAAACTCCTTAGTCAAGAAGTAGAGGATGTTGTTCTTCAGTTGGTCCATTGTTCCCAACCCCGAACACTCTCCTTTCACCCCAACCAAGTTCTCACCCATCCTGGGGACTCGACTGGCTCATTCTTTGCATGCAAATCTCTACCTGAATGAAACATGCTGAATATGTGCCAAGTACTTTACTCTCAAGACAGCCCCCTAGGTTCCTAGCCCTGGCCTACACACACCTTCTCCTGAGCAGTCCATCAAATGCTGCTCCAGGTACTGCCACAAAGGGTCGTCGACGGGTAGGGAGATTGTCCAGGTGTGCTTGACCGAGTCACACGAGCCCTTTAAAAGCAGAGCGTTTTCTCCAGCTGGTTGAAGAAAAGAAAGTCAAAGATTCAAAGTACCACACAGATTTCGAAGATGGAGGGGGCCGTGTGGCAGGCGAGGTGAGCAACCTTTAGGAGCTAAGATTGGCCCCCAGCTGACAGGCAGCGAGGAAACAAGGACCTCAGTCCTACAACCACAAGGAAATGAATTCTGTCAACAACAAGAAGCAGCTTGGGAGCAGATTTTTTTCCCCAAAGCCTCCTGCCAAGAGCTCAACCTCGCCGACAACTTCACTTCCACCGTCAGCCCTGTGCAGAGAAAGGCACACCAAACTTGACTTCTGACCTACAACGCTAGGAGCTCAGAAATGGGTGTTGTTTTAAGCCACTGGTTTGTGGCAAGGTTGTCACACAGCAGTAGAAAAGAAATACAGTACTGCTGCTTACTTCATTTTATAGAGGAAACCGGGGACACAGGGGTTATATAACCCACCTTCGAAAGTCAGGCAGCAAGCAAACCACAGGCCGGCTTTGTACCCAGAGGGTCTGGCTCCAGAATCCATGCGCTAACCAGCAGCTCCATTACCAGGCAGCCTTTGATGTCCACAGGTCCTCACTGTTCTCCTTCTGGGAAGGCTGTTCCAGCTACCTCCACCTACGGTGATCCTTCCCTGACAAGATGCACCCTCTCCATTTAATACCATATTACTTTTTATGACTGTGCACTGTCCAGCTTCGTGGCAGTTGTCTGGAGCCACATGTGAGAAGGAATAACCACTTGCTCCTGGCATGCCCATGGTCACACTAACACCTTTGTTTTGTGGTGTCCCATAGAGCCAGAGAAAATATCTGTGGAGCAAATAATTGGGAGCAGACAACATCAGGATTTAGGTGCTGCGAGTCAATAGCCTGTTATCTCCTATGAAGAAAGCCTTGAACAAAAACAATCCCAACTGTAAAATCAAGTCACCTCACCTCTAACTTGTCTGTTCCTCCCTATAAAAGTCTAAGGCAAAACCACCTTCCTCAAATGTGGATCGGGGGTACTCTCCCTATTGCAGTAGCCTAAACAAAATCAATTTCCAAAAAGGAAAAAAAAAATTCCCTGAAGGAACGTTGAGAAGGGGTCGTTTGCCAAAAAGAGGGAAATTCCTCAGCTACCTGTGCTTCCTGACAAAGAGCAGCCAAGACTTCTTGCATTGAAGAAAAGTGGGAACACAGAGACCCTGACTTAGCCAAAGCAATCTCTGCTCTGCCCGTGGGCAGGTGCTGACCTGTGTTTTTCTTGTGATTATTCATTAAGCTGGAGGCTGATGAGAGCCTGTGGATTCTGCTGAAGTAAGCTTGCAGATGGCTAAAAGCCGAGTGGAAATCCCATTCTAAAGAGCTGCAGTGTTCATGGAGGAGAAGTTACTAGACATTAGAGCATCTGTGTACCTGTTATTATAGGCAGGCACCCACGTATAAGCCACATGAAAACCATAGGATGGAAATTTTAAACAAAAGGGCTTAGTTCTTTTTGTGGCCTGTCACTTGGCAGGATGTCCTCTGGTTGAAATGTGAAATCAGGACAGAACTGAGTTGGAGCGCCTTGGAGAGCTGACATCCAGGACTTTCAGTCCCTGGAGCCTGACCTTGGAGGCCAAGCCCTGGCAACAGCCAACATAATTTGGCTTGAGCAAGAGGCAAAGTTTAAGGGCCTATTTTATTGGATTTACTAGTACCAAGCCAGATACATTTGGGAAGCCACAGGAAATCGAAAATGGTGGAGGATTACAGTTCCTAGGAAGCCAAGAACATGTAATAAAATTCAGCAAACTATGGAGAGTGAAAGAGAAAGTTAAGGAGTGTTGGCACAGGGGCACATGGACTGAAAAGCTGGAGCATAAAAAAAAAAAAAAACAAGGTGGCCTGGGAAGAGATGGGGTTTTAGAAAACTTGGGAGAGGTTGATGGGTTAGAAAAAAGCGGAGCTGGCAGAACAAACTGAAAGCTGTTCAGCCTGGGAAGTCAAGTGCAGCTTCCCCATAGCAAATTTGCCTTCAGTTCTCACACCCTGGGTCAAGCTCTGTAGGTCGTAAGTAAATATTGTTGACCAAAAGGGAGTCTAGATGGAGGGACAAATGGTCTCTCCTGATCAATTCATGTAACCCACAGGGTCTCAATTTCATCCGTTTTAAATGGGATTTTCGTGTTTCTCACTCTTTTTCTTCTGTGGCTGGAGGGAAGGTGTATGTAGCTGCACTCACAGCTCAGCTCATATTTTTTCAGTCTTAATTAAAAATTATGCTCAAGCAGTAGCAGCTTATTTATACATTCTATGCTCCCCTGATCATCCAGAAATACTAGAGAAAGTCAGATTGACCAACCACAATGCCATAATCAAAGCAATCCCTTTGTTGTCCATCCTTTCACTGCTGGGGTGGCTTCTTTTTTTTTTTTTTAGATTTTTATTGGGGAATGGAAACAGGACTTTATTGGGGAACAGTCCTTCCAGGACTTTTCTTCCAAGTCAAGTTGTTGTCCTTTCATTCGTAGTTGTGGAGGTGCCATTTAGCTTCAAGTTGTTGTCCTTTCAGTCTTAGTTGTGGAGGGCGCAGCTCAGCTCCAGGTCCAGTTGCCGTTACTAGTTGCAGGGGGTGCAGCCCACCATCCCTTGCGGGAGTCGAGGAGGAATTGAACGGGCAACCTTATGGTTGAGAGCCCACTGGCCCATGTGGGAATCGAACTGGCAGCCTTCGGAGTTAGGAGCACGGAGCTCTAACCGCCTGCGCTACCTTTAATTGGGGTCCTTAGACCCCATGATGAGGTCTATAGTTCCCTTAAAGTGTATGCAAACTTTGCATCCTATGCATGTGTTTATTTTCTTAGGAAATAGTTCATTATGTTTGCAAAGTATTGTCTACATTCACCAGGATCCTTTGGTTTCAAGCAACAGAAACCCAACTCAAACTAAAGCAAGCAGGAAAAGGAAATGCAGACTCAAGAACCATACCTCAGTAAGGACAGCTGTCTCTACTATCCCTCTCCTTGGTTCTCATACCTCTCTTAATCCCCTCCTGTGGTTTCAAATCCTAACAGCCCTGGGACCACAGCAGTTAGAGGGCTTCTCTGATTTCTAAAAAGAAAGATTCTGGGCAAAGACGCTGATTGGCCAGGTCTGGGAACAGGATGCCCATTTCTCAACCAATCATTGACATCAGGGAGGCGGAGTCATTGGAAACTCTCCATTCAGCTCTCCATTCAGGCCATGTGGCTCAGAGTGGGGAAGGGCAGTTCCCCCAAAACCTGGCTGAGTGCCCAGACTGCAAGGGTTCTAGAAAAAATGTTGTTACCAGAGTGATGCGGGGAAGTTTCTCAGCTTATGCCTGCTACAGTTTCTGACTCCTAAAGCCACTGATCTAGAGTTTTAATAAGATGTTTTAAAAACAAATTTATTCACTACAAATTCCTAACGTGCAGATTTTTTTATACCAACCATCGAAATCCTCCCAAGAAGATAGAAATCTTTATTTATTTGAGCTTTCCCTTAAATCACCCTTACTCTCTTAATGGGAGCCTAAAGAAGAAATTGATGTTGACCCAGCTCATTCATGGGCTCATGTCTCTTTCTCCTGAAAAGAGATTCCACTTGGAGCCAACATACCTGTATTTTAATCCTGAGGAAAGCACTTCTTCAGGACTGTTTCTCCTTTTGAAATTAAGAGGGTGAGCCTGTGGTCCCTGAAGCCTTCTGAAGCTGTTTTCCAAGCGTTGCACACCTTCAACCAGGATTTATTCTGCAAAGTCTGTCACAATGAAAATATGGGACATTTTCCAAGTGTGCTTCACGGGCTTCTAGGGTTCTAGGTGGCACTTCCTGGGTTCTGCAAATGATTGATTAAATTATCACCTTGGAAAAAAATGTACTTTAAGGTCATTTTGGTGTAATAGGAAAAAACTCGCCGTCAGTTGTGTTAATGCACATTGTAGCACGTTAAGCCTGGCATGGGGAACTTATGCAGGCAGATGGCTTCTCCTCCTGTCTGTTTAATTGAGGAGTATCCTGAGATTGCAAGGTGAGCTGTTAAAGTACGTCTCCCATCCCAACTACTTACCAGGATTTGTTAAACTCTGCTACCAAAAACACTATGCAGGAATTAATTGGGTACTGAAATAAGACTATTCCTGTCTTATCAGGAACCACAAGTGCGACCTCGTACTGAAAGCCTCAGAGCCCGGACCGCTCAGAGAACTCTCTGTTCAAATGGACAAAACTCCCTCAGTGCAACTCAAGGGCATCACAGGTCACAGGGAAAAGTTGGTGCTCCTTGTTTATTATAGTCATAATCATAACGTTATTATAATGGCGAGAAAATGAGACATTCGTGTAACTTACTATCGGAAAGTTAAACACACCATCAAGGATGGATTTTATACCACAAACTATTCTGTGTCAGTAGCCTGGACCCCTCACCAGAGAAGCCTTTATGCGCTGCACAGCATTGGCTGGGTGCCTGAGATGTCACACTTCCAGGAAGCTGGAAGTCAGGTGTTTAAGCCATCAGATCTCTTGGCATTTCCTGAGCAGGTTCTGAGAAGGAATTCCGTCACTGTGTTTTTTTCCTAAGGCTACCGTAACAAATTGCCACTGTGTAGGCCACTGTTGGTGGCTTCAAACAACATACATTTATTCTTTCTCAATTCTGGAGACTGAGAGCTGAAATCTAGGTGTCGGGAGGGCAGCACCCCTCCAGAGGCACTATGGGAAAATCCGTTCTTTGCCTCTTCCAACGCTCAGTGGCTGCTAGTGTTCCTTGATTTGTGGGGGCGTCAGTCCAATCTCTGGTCACATCACCTCCTCTTCTATCTGTGAGTGTCTGTGTCTTCTCCTCTTCTGTCTGTGTGTCTCCTATAAGGACACATGTCATTGGATTTAGGGATCACCTGGATAATCCAAGACGATCTCATCTCAAGATCCTTAACTTAGTTACATCTGCACAGACCTTTTTTCCAAATCTGGTCATATTCACAGCTTCCCAGGATGGGGTCATGGAGAGCCCCTTGCAGCCCACTACCGTCACATCCAGTTTGAATACAAAGGTCACGCAGTTACCATTTTCGTTATTTAAAAAAAATATCAATCTTTTACATAAAAGACTATCTGCTAGATAATCTTTTAGATACATCATAAAGATAATGATGATATCTTATTATAAATACATGTACAATGGTTGAGAAAATGGGTCAAAGGGAAAATAAGGACACACAAGGCCGATGGAGCCAAGTGGGAAGAACTTAAAACACTGGCCATGAAAACCTACTCACCTGAGGGTGAGGTCTGCTCAGGGGAACCACCAGCCATATCTGTAGGGTAAACAACCAGCCAGCGGCCCAGGAAGGGCACAGTAATTCCTGGCAATTCTATGCACGACTCCCTCCTCCCTCCTGCACCTCATAAGGCAGTGCGGTGTGAGGACCAGCGTCTCCCACCTTGGAAGAGTTCCCCGTTGATGGCTCTTAGTGCCGTCCTCAGCATAAGCGGGCACCATGTCCCAGAGCAAATCCATAATACCAGGTCCATACAGGCCCCCACACTGGCCAGTCCTGGCACTCAGGTCCACTCTCCTCTAAGGAGAGGATTTAAAGCATTAGGGCTCCAGAGGAATGCGCGGTGGGTACCTCCTGTGGATAGTTCTCCACCAGTCTTGCTTTCCTAGCAGAGCTTCTGATCGGCATTGAGAGGCAGTGCATTTAGGATGAAACTCCAGGCAGCACCTGGAGGGCAGCTTGTCAGGGGTATCATTCAGCACAGAGACACAGACGTGGCAATTAGCTGAACTTGGAGGTGGGAACAAAAGGCTCTTTGTGAAGGTGGTGGACGGGAGAGTGAAATCAAAGCCACCGACCTCTGTCCAGAGGGGAGCCCGAGGTCTGAGGGCGGGCTGGGTTCTCCTCAGACAATACTTTTGAATCTCCTGTGACAGGCGAGCCAATGGTTAATCAGTGATTAATCAATGGTAAGTCAAAGTCGTAAGCCATGGAATGTGGCTGCAAAATGTTGGCTGGAAAAATATTGAAATAGGTTATAACCAAATGCTCACCTTAGGTATGACAAAAACCATCAATAAAACAAGCATTGAATGCCTCATTTGGGCAGTGTAACTTACCAGTGGCCCTTCGGGGTTGAAGTCATTGCAAAATGTACATCCCAGGTAACCAAACGAGGTGGCATTCTGTTCTCTCATTAGCTGTGAATCCATTCAAAGGAAGGGGAGGTCAGCCGAAAACCGTGAGCATGGATGTTAGCAATTGATCGGCAGCCCTTCTTTTTGGCAGGAACAGAGCTAGTGGTCTGTTTAGGCTACTTGGACCTTGTGACATTAAAACCACTTTATCTGCATATATGAAAATGCTTCTTTTTCACTCTCCTGGCAGGGGGTGCTGTGCCCAATTCATCCAAACATATTATTTTCTGATTAAGGTATAAATTAACAAGCGAATAGGCAAGAATGGCTGTACCCCACGGAACATGGTCCGCTGGCTCCGACTCATCCTTCAAGTCTCCTTCCAGAGCTGCCCACTCAGAAAGGGCTCTCCTGTTCCCCCCAACCTAAAGGGATCCCAGACCCTTTTACCAACTCCCGCTTTATTTTAACACGATTTAACTCCTTGTTTATAGATATGCTTAGCGTACAAGCTCACTAGATTGTAAGCTTTATAAGGATTGTACTGAATTGAATGGATATAATCACATCTTAATCCCCAGAACCTATCACCATTGTCTTATTGCGGGAGGGAAGTCTTTGTAGATATAATTAAGTTAAATATTGAGAGAACGAGATCATCCTGGATTAGCTTGGCGGACCCTAAATCTGACAGGTATCCTAAGAAAAAAGCAGAGCGAGATAAGGCACAGACGTAAGAGGGGACAACAATGTGACCAGGAAGACAGAGAAGGGAGCACTGTGGCCACAAACCAGGGCACCCCTACAGCCACCAGAAGCTGGAAGACACAAAGAGTGGATTCTGCCCTGCAGCCCCCAGAAGGAGCGCGGCCCTGCTGACACCTTGATTTCAAACTCTTGGATTCCAGAACTATGAGAGAATATATTTCTGTAGAAAGCCACCCAGATTGTGGCGATTTGTCACAGCACCCACAGGAAACAAAAGGGGGGAGCTTTATTTGCTTCTTTGGCTGTGTAAGCCATGTCTGAAATGCTGCTTGTACATAGTAGGTGCTTAATACATGTGTAGTAAACAAAGAAGTAAAAGAGTACTCAAGAGGCTTTGTTGTTGGGCAGTCCAGGGTTTAAATCCTGGCTCTGTCACACAAGCCCCGGGAGACCTGAGGCTCATTTCCTCCAGCCTCAGGGTCCTGTTCCCCAAGGGGTGTCGGGCGGGCACAGTGAGGTCACGAGTGTGACGCAGAGTGTGGTGCCTGGTTCATGCAGCACTGAGTCACCAGTAGGTGAAGGAGCACCAGGTAGTCATGCTTTTATGTTCCTTATGGGTTATTTGATAGCCATCAACATCCCATATTGATGGCTATGATCCACAGATACTTGGTGCTCAGGCTGATGAGAAAGAAAGAGCTTTCCGGATCTCCCGTTGCCAGGGAAAAGTACCAGCGCTTCCGGCCTGGCCACTGCCCTGGCTTTCTTGGCCACATCTGGGGCTTCCAGAGAGAAAAAAAATACATTTATCGATCTCTCCACGGTCACTTGATGTCAAATACCTAATGCTTGCGGACTGGGAGGAAACACAAACGGAGTCGGTCTGCAGTTTAGTCTGCCTGTCTCAGAAATGACACACACACCCCCAACACACACATTTCTGAGTGAAAACTGGTCAGCTAACATTCCTTAATTACTTGACGTTGAAACGACAGAAATTTTGCAGATTCCAGGAATGACTCCTTTTCTTTTCTCTTTTCTCCTCTTCTCTTTTCACAAAGCATTTAAGTCAGTTAAATAGGCTGATCTCTGCTCACTGGAGACCTTCCCCTTCAAACCCCACTTCACAAATTCTCTCATTTAACCCTCACAGCAGCCCCATAAAAGAGGAACGGTGCTTAGTCCCATCTTCAGCTGAAGGGGAGGCTCAGACAGAACCTGGATTTCAAAGGCAGAAACAAATCTGAGATGAGATTTGAGTGCAGGAGGCTGAGAGGGCAGCGCTCCCAGAGCGCCACCCCTTGTCATCAAGGCCCAGAGGTAGGTGGCAGAATGGCTTCCAGGTCTCTGCTATGCAAGGAGAGATGGCCAGGGGCCTTGCTGGAGGGCAAGTTGCCAAGAAGCATTAAAAGCTTGAAAAGTAGCCCAACTCCATCCATCCTTCTACACCATAGACCTAATTTATTTTCACACTGAAAATATTTGCTTTTATAATCATTGTTGGTAGAAGCTCTTGTCCATGGTGATTTCAGACTTGGGTTTAGTCACAAGCCTGCCACTTCCTAGCAGTGTGATCTTGGGCAAGTCGTCTGCGCTGCCCTTCCCTGGTTCCTAGTATCTGTAAAATGGAGGGAGTGACGGTGACCTTATCAGGAGCTTCTGTGAGGATTCAATGAGTCAGAACTGGCAACTGTAAGATAGTGCCTGGCCCTGTGTTAGGGCTGTGTGTGGGAAAGCTACTTCCCTTGTTATTATTCAGACCTATAGACCCATTTGGGGTTACTGGTTCCTCTTGAATTGATGTTTGCTTGTGAGGACGTGGTTCTCATACATGGGACTGTGTCTGATAGGCCCCTTCTCATTCAGGCCCCCTCTCAGCTGGGTCCATGCCAGCTCAGAAACCCCATCAATTGTCTAAATAAATCTTTGGCAAAGCCTCTCTTTCTCTGCAGCCTCTGTGAAAGAGCAGAGACGGCTCAGATCAGAAAGCCTGGCTGTTGGTTCCTCCTTTCCATGTGCTATGTTGTCACTTCCACATTGTGGACCTTCATTTCTTCCTCTGGCTCAGAGGTATGGTCTGCTCACAGGGCTTGAGGGGACTAGAATAAGATAATACATGAGAAGACCCCAAAAATATAGTTGTCATAAGCTCTATGCAAGCGCAACTTACTAATAGCATGACATAAAAAGACACATTTGACATTAAATAAGTACCACAAGGCTGTGGCAGAGGCACCGAAGTCCGCGTGTCCCCCTGTGTGTCCCAGCCCCATTGCAGCTAGGTGGGGCCATGTGACTAGTTCTAGTTGACGTGAACTCCATCACTTCCTGGCCAAAGCATTTAAGAGCCAGTACTTTACCAGTTCCTTCCTTCACTTGTCCTGATGACTGTGAATGACACACTGGGATATTGGTGTGTCCATCAAGCTGCGTCCCGGAGTCACGCATCAGACTCCCTGCTGACGGTCATTAGACCGGTAGCATGAGTGAGAAAGTAGCCTTAGATGCGTTAAGCTACTGAGATTTCAGGATTAAATTGTTACTCTAGCAGGACGTGATTTCACTCCACAAACTCAAGGGTGAAAGACATGTAACATTGATTTCTTTTCTCAAACTAAATCAAACGGGACTTAGCCCCTTTTCTGTTAGGTTGGTTAGAAATGCAATGTAGGTCATCACTGGAGGGAGCCCCTTTCTCCAAACCCCCTAGTGTTAGGGGAATATCCTTAGGGTCTTAGGTAACAAAACATCTGAGGGGGACCCTCTAGTCCCTGCCCCATCACCTGGTCTCTGCAAGTGGGTGGCACTGTTGTTTCTGTGCCAAACTTGAGCTCAGGATTATTTGCTGAGGTAGGTGTCTGGTGCCCAAAATGCACGTTCCTAGGCACACCGCACAGCCATTTCCCAGCACCTGGGCTCCCCTCCAGGAAACAGGCCAGACATACGACTCCAAAACAACTTTCCTTTCCTAATTTTGGAGCACCTGTGTGCTTCCCCAAACGTCTATGCCCCCCGCCCCCATCTAGCATACTCCTTTACTGAGTTTAGGTTTTCCAGAAATAAAACAATAAAGCTAGAGAGGGAACGGGGTAACCTGTCTAAATATCTGCTTGGTCCTGGATCAGAAACACCCTCTGAGACAAGGAAACGCAAACGCCCAGCTCCCTTCTTAGAACAGGATGCATACAATTCCACAAGAATTTTAAAAACACATTAATATCTCACTAAATTACCCTGCCACCTGGGTGACTGCTCATGCTGTGGAGGAAAATGAGCCCAGCTCTGCAATCATTCAGTTTGTAAATCAGATGGGAAAATGATACCATGCAAATTAGCCCTAACTCACAGGCCATGGACTTGAAAGAATTTAACCTGTGGGTGAGCCACCAGGAAATTTGCCTACAAACCTGAAAATAGGTGCCCCCAGCCCAACCCCCTATTGCAACGCCCTACACTCTGATCCCTCTCTCCGTCAAAGGCCCATGACTGTGTGATAGGCAGTAAGGCAAAGTTCAAAATCTTTTTAAAATAAATGTGTTCTGGTAAACCCTGGATTATTAGAGGACCCAGGGTGTGGTTTTTCTTTTTTTAAAGCGCCTGCGTTTTCTTAGCCCACTCTGAATACTGCCTTTAGATCACATTTTTGTTTGCTGCACTTAGGAAAATGGTAGAGGAAAGAGAGGACATATATCCATCCAATGCCAGTGTCATTTGCAGTGTGTGTGTGTGTGTGTGTGCGCGCGTATGCGTGTAAATATAACAGATATTTGTTTATTTCAGGCCTGCACAGTTGGAGGATGAAAAGAACCAAAATTATGACATTTAAATGGATCAATATTGCATCTTTTGCAAGTAACACGTGTGTTTGTATTTTATCAATATGCTTGTTAGATTGGTCTGACAACTAAATGAGTATGACTCACATGTGATTTTTTAAACAATTAAATAACATTTACACTTTTTGCTGTGCTGGAGATACAGAAGGAGTGTAGGAGGCCCTGAGGAAGGCTTTTCTGTTATCTCTGGAAAATACCAGACTGCGGAGTCCAGAACCCACCTTAGCCATTTTCAGGTCAGCATTCGAGGAGTAAGTGCTTAATTTGCTGGGATTCTAAGGCTCCCACCCAGGGTTTCTCAATCTCAACACTAGTAACAGTTGGGACCAGGTAATCTGTTGTGATAGGCACTCCGGTGTGACAGCAGAATGTTTACCAGCATCTCTTAGCACGCGTGCGCGCGCACACACACACACACACACAAACGACTATGACATGAAAATGTCTCTAAATATTGTGACCCCTGAGGGGTGATGTTGTCCCATTGAGAACCTCTGGTCAACAGCAGGGAGGTGATCGTCCCATGGAGAAACAGTAGTCTGCAGCGCTGGGACCCCTGCTGGATGAATGATCACATCACAGTTAGGCTGAGGGGCTCCTTGGTCCAGGGTTACTATTTCGGGTTTCCCAACATATATTGTGTGTGACACAGAATCCCGTGAATGTCGACAGGTGCCATGTAAAGGAAGAGTTTATGAAATGCTCCCTGAGCAGGAGGCCTGACTGTAGGACTTCTCAGAGCCTTGACTGCCATTATATAACTGCAACTCTCCCAGAGGGGCGACAGTGTGCTGCATCTCTTTCCAAAGGTATTTGTGTGTGTTTGGTAGTCATTCTGGTGCTTAGCTCTGTGCCCAGGACGAGAATCGGAAGCCTGGCCCAGCTAGAGGGTATCTGCTACTTCCCTGCCTTGACTCTGGGGACCCCTTAGACCAGGGCTTATTCTGGCCTTCTTCTCCAGGGTGTCCAAACTACTCACATTGTCAGCGATTGATCTGGAAGTTGTTTTGGAGATAGATAAGGAGATTTCTCACTGAGGCCGTAGTCCCAGCTCCAGGAATGTCCCTTCTAGCTTTCCATAGGCATCTATCTCATGCTGTGAGAGTCTCCAAAATCAACAAAGTCTGCAAAATGGGCAAGTCTAGCCACTTTGATAAGAACATTAAAAAAAAATCACATTTTGGGTCATAAGGACCTAGATTTCCTCATTTCATCTCAGATTTCTCTGTCAAGTAAGCAAGTCACTTTATCCCCAAGTCCCCAACTACACGTAGCTAATGTCTTCTATGATACCTTCCACCAAATGTCTGAAAAATGGCTACGGTGATGCTCTCCCTGCCTGGATTGAGCCTCCTGGTTGCATTTATGGGCCTAGAGAGCCTTCTCCCTGGGCTGGGAGTAGCAGGGTGGAGCCTGGGAAGTCAGCGGGGAGCCTCAGCTGAGAGCTTCAGGGTGAGAGGAGCCAGAGGGTGGTAAATGGACCGTGATGGGAAAGGCATACAGAGTGGTGATGAAGAGCTTGACCTCAAAAGCCAATTAGCCAGATTCAAATCAGCTCTGTGGCTGCCACTCACCAGCCAGGTGACCTTGAGTTAGCTCAAGACAGTGTCCTACTTGTGTCAGTCTCCTCATCTCTAAAAGAGGGCTGACAGGTGCGATTACCTTCAGGGCCCACACAGATAATCCACAATCATCACCCCATCTCCAGATCCCTAACTTAATCACTTCTGCAAGTCCCTTTGGTCATATAAGGAAACCTTCATAGGTTCTAAAATTAGGAAATGCATATCATAGGCGATTACTCAGCCGGCCACAGGGGCCATGCTATAGAATGCAAATTAGAGTTCTTGCTTTTACCCTTATAAGCAGAACTCAGGTAACTGGGAAATTAAAGAGTAGTTGCAAACAACTGTTCACAGTCCTCCTTCCCTACCCACATGAGACATACAGACCACTATAAATATGGAATCCCAGATCATAGTGATAATAACTCACACAAACAACTATTCAATTCACTCAGTCCTCAGCAAAATCCTATCAGGTACATTTATTATCCTTACTTTTCAGATGGAGTGAGGCACAGAGAGGTCAGATAACTTGCCCTAGGTCACACAGCCATGAGTGGCAGCACCAGGATTCAGAATGCGTGGTCTGTGTCTCCCACCCTCCCCTCTCTCTGCATCTGCCAACTCATCACTAAGAGTGACTCTGATCTGTAGATACAGTCGCATTGCTACCTGTCACCTACCCCCAAAAACTGAGTGTTGGTCCATGAGCTAGCTGAAGTAGATATTCCTTTAGGACTGAAAGACAGCCTCCAGAGAGTGAATGCACTTCTATCTTGGGAAGTGAAATGAGGAAACATGAAGCAATTGGGGAGCTCCCTTAGGGGTCTGCCGGATGGCTGCAGCTCTTGCTCACTAATATGGCCTCACAGCTGCCATGGACTTCCCCTTCAACTCGAGGGCACAGAGATAAATGGATGAGGAGGCAGATCACCAGAAAGGGACCACATGGGGATCATGCTCTTTGAGCCCACGGGATGGAGCGGTGGGGAGACATCTGCCTGTTTATAATGAGCCTCGGGATTTTGATGGTGAGTCAATCACCCTGCTGAAGATGTATTTGGGGAAGAGGTGGCCATTCCACAAAATTCTGTCGTGAGCCCATGCAAACAGCAGGAACTCAGTGCTTGGTCTCAGAAATAAAGTCCATTCGAATGGTGAACAGAAAAACCATTTCCAAAAGCCCATGTCCTCCTTGGTCTCAATCACGAGCTCTCAGTGCTGTTGCTCGGATGTTCTCAGGTACTGGCCAGGAGAATTGAGAAGGTCCATTAGATAGGGCCCTGACTTCCCTAAAATAATGTGCCCGAAAGTGACATGCTAAATATTCAGTAGGTCTTTCTGGGTTGTGAATTGCACCGTTGCCTGTCAGAGGCAGGTTTGCCATAACGCTTCAGCCCCGTGGGTACAGAGAGCTGTAGGGTGGGCAGGGAAGTGAGCTGGTCGGGCAGCACCTTGCAATCAAGAGATATTTCTTGAAGTATGAAATCTCAGAAGAAAGAGATCTAAGTCTTCGAGGCACTTGTAATTTTTTGATATCTTTTCTCATTCTAAATTTTTAAAACATCACTCTCATGTCTACTTTTGTATTGATAATTTTGCATTGGCTCGCCAAACTGTGTAAGCACCAGACCTTGCTAAACCTGGGTCCTTCTTGGTCACAGGAGAAATAGGACAGTCCAAAGGAGGATTTTTCCAAGCTCATAACCACCGTAATAAAAACAACTCTGAGAAATGTTCTTTCTAAGACTCATGTCAAGAAAAAGAATATCAAAACAGACATATGGATCAAACAGATGCACAGATTCGATTCAAAAGCCAAGCCCCACAGAACTTCAGTACAAGGCTTTTTCAATTTTCTTTATGACAAAGTGCTTTGGGAAATTCTTAAAATGAGTAAGACCAACCTTATGCGTTCCATCCCAACAGAGAGAGAATTCTAGTGCAATTCCCTTGTGCAAGAAGAGATTTAGTGCCCCCAAGACTTGACACGAGTGTTTCAGAGTCCGGTGGAGCTTTTGGCAAGCAGCAGGAAGCTTCCACGGGCATCTCAGAATAGGTTATTTATAGAGCACTTAGTTACTGTGAGCACTTAGTTACTGTGTGCACAGAACTTCGCCAAACGCTAAGGAAGATGCCAAAGAAATCCAAGGCAGGTCCTTGCCCTCAAGAAACTTAGGGTACGCTTGAGAAGACAGCATGTGGCTCTGAAATCTTTCACTGTCACTCCGTCTCTCTTTCAATGCTATGGCACCGTGGTCACTAACGTGAGTTCCCAACAGAGAGAATTTTGACTGAGTGGGTCACAGACCCACTCCCACCTCCCTCCTGCTCTTCAGAATTCTGAGTACAGATGGCAAGGACTCCATGAACCTCCATAGGTCGTCCGTCCCTCCTAAGCCAGGTGATGGAGCAGGGAGCGCCCCATCATACCTCTCCACCTGGTACATACCACCTAGAATTGCTCAGGCATGAGCAGCTCCAAGAAACGCAATTAGCAAATAATTAATGGACTATCACCAAATTCCTCCCCAGGGGACCCTAGTATGAGCTTTTAAAGCAGATAGTGTCATTTCTCGTAATAGCTTCATAACCAGTGAATTTCACACACTATAAATTCTATGGCGCGCAGTTTAAACAGCTAGGCTTGAGGGGGGTTGGCCTCATTGCTTTTGGAAGGGAACTCGTGTCCAGATACCAACGGGAGACTAGGTATTTCACTGGAAAGGACACAAGTTATTTCTCAACATCAGTTCAGTCCATTCTGACTCAGGAGAACTGGGAAATTTAAAAAGCAACACAGTTCAAAAGAGGGAAGGATGGCAGGTAGGATTTCTGGAGATTTGAATATTACAGCAAACATATGATATGCAAAAAGCATGCACATCAGCTTCTCTTGAGTAAACCTGTGATTCCCATTAGCTGTCTTTCCAGAAGAATACAGAGGTTAGTTCTTATAGAGTTGTGCATCTCCAACGGGTGACAGAGAAGTACATTCATTCAGGAAATATTTAGTGACCACCTGTCACATGCCGAATGCTAAGGAACCATTGTCAAACAGAAACAGGAAAGGACTTTTCCCTTGTAGTGCTTGGGGTGGACTAACAAATGTGAAATTCAGGGTAACATGTATAAAGGAGGATACATGGTGCAATGGAACACAGAAATAGAGACATGGGACCTGTCACTTCCAAGGAGGTGAGGCTTGAGCTAGTGGACAGCTGAGAAGGACTTAGGTAGGCAATGAGGAGATGAAGGAGTGCCCCAGACAAAGTGTCCTGTTCCCAGCCCCTGCAGCAGGATGGATCCATCACGTCCGTGGCTGGAGTGCAGGGACGTGGGTGTAGACTGATGCTGTCCAAAAGAACTTTCTGCAATGACCACGCGGCCAGTGATGAAAGAGCAAAACCACGAGAGTTTCTGAAAAGTCCAAAGACCAGAAAAACATCTTCGCCACTGCTCATGCATTTCTATGTCTGAGGACACTGGAAGTTTTTATTTTCTTCTGGAGGATAGCATTTAAAACCATCTGTCAAAAGAAATGTGCTTGGTCCAGCACTTTCTAAAAGATTTTGCATTCAGTTATTTGGAAGTACGTTTGGCCCAATGCAAATAAAAACGTAAAGAGCTCTCCCTTACACCTATGCCCAGCCTTGGTTCTCAGTGACCTTCAAACTCAGAGAGAGATGTCCAGTCCTTGCCAACCCTTTTGCTATTTACCTCCCTGACTCGCGTGTGTCATTGCCTCATTCCTGTGAAATTCCCTAATGTAGAAATTTTCCTTTGTAGACAACTTGGAGTGAAATACTCAAAGACCAGATTTGTCTTGAATTATCAAGCATCAAATCCTTGAAATATTCTGTAGCCCCTCAGTACCAAAAAAATATACTCAAGCCATAGCATATGTTGGTGCTACTTGAGAGCTTGCAACTTCTTTCAGTAATAAATGTGAGTACCTTCTTTTCAAGGGGCTGGGTTAAGTTTCATCAGGGGTGCAAAGATGAACAAGACATCACCGCTGTTCTTGATTTGGGAGAAGGAATGAGAAATGTGACTAAATCTCCTATTCCTCAGCATATGGCAAGAGCCATAGGAGAAGTGGGAGTTGTATGAAAGTTGGCGGGAGTGGGAGAGAAAGATCACATCCGGGTGTGGGATTGGAAATGCTTCAAAGAGGAAGGAAGTTGCATGGGAGTTTGGCCCTGGAGGCTGGGAAGGGTTTCAGGAGATGAAAATGTGGAAGAAGGCATTCCACGGGAAGAAGCAACGTGAGGCGTGATGAAAGTCTGGGAGCACTGAACACTGAGCTTAGGTAGGAGGGCAATGGGTGGGGGTGGGGAGGTTAAAAGATGAGAAGAGGCCATACCGGGGAATGCTAGAGTTAGGAGTTTGGAAGATTTTGCCGAAGGGAGGCACTTGGAAACTGTGCTTTACAGTTAAATTGGCGTTGCCCAGGGCCCGGAGTGAAGAGAGAAAAACCACTGAATCGTGAATATTAGTTACGAGGATATTCCAGTCTCCAGGTATGAGGTGTCCCAGGTAGCAAAAAGAAAAGGAGAATTTTAGAGGTTGTGGAGGTGAAATTGTAGGATTTAGAAATGATTTGGAGGAGAAAGCAGTCCAAGATGTCTGCCCTTGGGAACGAATGGTTTGCTCCTCAGTTTTGAGGAGAGCAAATGGAGGCCTCGATTTCCCCTTGCAATAGTTTCTTGGCTTCTCCACTTTCGCAGCCAGTGGAGAATATCCTTGTGTGTATATTTGTGTGGTCCAGTGACACAATTGTTCCAAAAGGGCCTGACCCCAACCCACAAGAAACCTGTAAATAAAACAGAGGCATTCATCCTTGAAACCAAGTAGGGAGAGGGAGTCAATCGTATTCTTTCTGTTTCCTCCAGACAAGACAGTGTAGGCACCGAGGAGGTTTTTCAGACCTGAAACCATGTGGTCAGTGACGTGGAGCACAGGGGCCTGCCCAAGCCTCTGAGAACCTTCCAGATCCTTCCTGAGCCATCTGAGTCACAACTCTCCTCCCTCTTTGCTAGGTTTGCTCACAGCACCTGGCTAATTAACACTGCACCCCAGTGGCTCTGCCCTCAGGATCCCAGAAGGGACAGGGGCCCGGGCTGTCAGACTCCACATGCTCTCAGCTCCCCACATCCCAGGAAGAGGATCCACACCCCACTGAGCCCAGTGGGAGCAGCTGAGGTGCCCAGCTCCAGGCTTCCTACCCCTCTCCATGCCAGCAGACGCCCCTTCTAGGTCCCGAGGCCAGACAAGCCTGAACACTCAAAGGATGGAAAACAGCGTTTCTGTCTAAGAGAATTTGGATACTGCTGAGTGTGCACATGGAAAGACCACAGACAAGCTACAGCGGGATTCTGAGGTCCCGTGGATGATCCTGGACCTTGCAGACATGTCAAGCCACGCCAGTGGTTGTGTCTAATGCAACAGTAAGACATGGATGTCATTCCCTTACTTGTGGGAGGTTCCAAGGGGTTTTGCTCTGGCTTGCAAAGCTGGTTGTTTCTAGTTACCCGCTACAACTGTGTTTTTGGAAACATCATCCACCTAGTTTCTAGTCTTTATAATTACTAATAGTAATAATTAGAGATAGCAAGCATTCTTGGATGCCTCTTCTGTGGTTGGATATTACTACACTTAATTCTTATGACACAATGATGTAGGTGCCAGCGTCCCCATTGTCTGCAATAGGTAAAGTGAGGCTTAGAAGCATTAAGCTACTTTTTAAAGGCCATGCCCTGTCCTCAGTCTTCTCATCTGCAAACTGGGGATAAGAATATGTATCTCGTGGGATAGCTGTAGGCTCACAAGACCCCGTGTGCATGGCAATGGTGCCTAATGGTCCTTGTAGGTAAAGACTGCTATCAAAATGGACTAAAGACGTAGAAGCATCCTAAGAAAAACATTTATGGTCATCTAGAAAACAGAAAAAACTAATGATTCTAATTTCAACTGGAAATGAGGCAAAGGTTTAATTAGGTACTGAGTGATGATGAAGATTATTGGAAAAGGTACCTATCATGTTGATTCACATATAAGATGGGATGAGGGAAGTGGTTTGTTTGTTTATGAAAAAAAAGTCCCTAATAATTGAGGACATGGGGAACAAATTTCAAAGCCCTTATTGGAACCCAGGGGCAGGTGAAATGGCCGGGCTCCACCCCACTGTGTTGTGTGTGGGCTGTGTAGCGTGGGAGCTGACACCATCTCCCCAAACCAGGGCATGTGTGTGACACATCAGGAGTGAGAGGCAGGATGGGGTGGGAGGCGACCATGATACCCTCCTGTCCTCCTCCCCACCCGCTCCCCAGGTAGTGACACTGGCTCTGGCAAGGGCAGAATAGCAAACCAGAGCCACCTGTCCCCACCTAAGAGTTAGTGTGAACTCTTAAGAGCAATTTGTCCTCATCCAGAAGTGACACTCAATTTGCCACCTTTTTTTTTTTTTTAATTTAGATGCTGTATTCCAGACTGTCGTAGTAGCTGGAATCCATCAGTTAGCAGCTCCACTTAAAAAAACTCCGCCTCCTAACAACCCCTCTTCCCCAAACCCAAGTCGGTCAGACTAACAGTTTCTCTTTCTCCTAACTTATTTTCTGTGCTGTTTTAGTTCAGGGTGACGAACTTAGCTCAGGACTTTGCAATCTTTCCAGCCAGACTCCCAAGAGAGTTCAGCAGTCCCATCGCTTTAGTGTCTGAGTAGCCTTGGGAACTCGAGCCTGGCCCCACTATTTTTTCCAATAAAAAGAAATGTTAAAAAAAAGTTTCTTTAAAAAGCTGGTGGGTCTTTAACACCCTGGGTCTGAAGCAGTTTAACACATGTCGCTTTCAATCATCATATCAGTAGTTCAAATATTCCCCCATCCCAAGTGGGAAGGCTCGCAGAGGACTTTTGCTCTCTTGGGAGAAGAGTCCCAGCCATCTTTCTCTCTCTCTTGCTCTTGGAGACCAATCTAAAAATAAAAGTGTTCCCTTGTTTTGCCCTGTCTCCTCTGGACACGTGCTTCCCCAGAACTAGGTGGAAGGAAGGTATCTTAACATCACCCTACTCTGGCCCACGTGACATCTGCATTTGCTTTAAAAGCATAGGGCACAGGACACAAACTGGCTGCTGTGTTTGTTGTTGTTTTTTCCAGCTTAATTGAGGTGTAATTGAAAAAAATTATATGTACTTAAAGTATAAAACTTAATATTTTGATATATATGTGAAATCATCACCACAATCAAGCTAACTTATATATCCATTACCAGTTACCAGTTGTGTGTGTGTGTGTGTGTGTGTGTGTGTGTGGTGAGAACACTTACAATCCGCTACCCTTTTAGCAAATTTCAAGAATACAATACAGTATTGTTAACTCTAGTCACATTGCTATGCATAAAAGCTCTGGAAGTATTCGTCCTGAATAATGAAAGCCTGTACCCTTTGACCAACATCTCCCCACGGCTCCTCCCCACAGCTCCTCCCCACAGCTCCTGGCAACCACCATTCTACTCTCTGCTTCTCTGAGCTTGACAATTTTAGGTTCCACAAGCAAGTGAGATCATACTTCTCAGGTTCTTGAACAATTAGGAAAATTACTATCATAAATGGAAAAGATAATGATGGACTCCTGCTTTGTTTCCATGACTTTCCTTTCCAATTTGGGACTTACTTGTACAGGTAGAGAAAGTAGAGATAGGTGCCTCACAGATGACCCCTGGTTTCTTTGTCAACATTTCTTGGCTTTGTTTTCACCCTCCTGGCTAAAGAAGTACTCTGCCACGTCCTTAAAAACAAACAAACAGCAACAACAAAAACCCTAGAAACTCTTTCTTTTAACTGGACAAGAAGAGACGCGCACTGTATACCAAAGTACCTTTTTAGGTAGAAATATCCTCACCTATTTCTGAAATAAGAAAAATCAATTCTGTTTAAGTCATGTTTTGCATCTTAAGTAAGTGTTCGCTACATATGAAAGTAGTAGCGTGTCAGAGTGGAGAAATAAAATCCATATTGTTGGGAACTTAATGATTGTTCCCTCCACCAAATTCACAAGTTAAAGCCCTAACCTCCAATGTGATGGTATATTTGTAGGTGGGGTCTTTGGGAGGTAATAAGAGTTAGACAAGGTCGTGAAGGTGTGTTCCCCATGATGGGATTAGTATCTTTATAAGAAGAGGATGAGACACCAGAGTTTCCTCTCTTTTCATGTAAGGACATAGTAAGAAGGTGGTCATCTGTGAGCCATTAAGAATTGATCTTGGACTTCCAGCCTCCAGAACTGTGAGAAATAAATGTCTGTTGTTTAAGCCCCCAAGCCTGTAGTATTTTACATGGCAGCCAGAGCAGACTAATACACATATCCTGCTGGCAAATACTTATCTTAGCACCCACAGAAGCGGATCCAGGAAAAAGTGAAAGCATGTAGGCCTGTCTGGCTGAGACGAGTCTAACAAAATTGTGTAGATGGGTGGAAATGTGCCCAGAGAGGAAGTTCCAGCTATGTACAGTTTCCTTTCAATCCTACCACCTCCCTCTCCTAACTCCCTGACCTGTTAGAGGAATGTTCTGGGGTGGATCTTACTGGTAATTAGCAGCAGATTGTGGGTGAACAAGTGTTAAGGACTGAATTGTGTTCCCCCCCAAGGGTGATATATTGAAGCCTTAACCCCTAAGTTGACTGCATTTGGAGATAGAGCCTTTAAGGTGGTAATTAAGATTAAATGAGGTGACAGACAGGGTGGGGCCCTAAGCCAATAGGACTGGTGTCCTTACAAGAAGAGGAAGAGGCCCCAGGGACGCACTCACACAGAGAAAAGACCATGTACTGAAACAACTAGAAAGACAGGGGCCATCTACAAGCCAAGGAGAGAAGCCACAGGAGAAACCAAACCTGCCGGCACCTTGATCTTGGACTCCCAGCTTCCAGAACTATGAGAAAATAAATTTCTGTTGTTTAAGCCACTCAGTCCGTGATCTTTTTTTCAGGCAGCCTGAGCGTATTAAGACAGCCGGTCAGGGTCCTTATCCATTAAACTGTGGACACAGTCCCTAGAATATACAGAAGCTTTTAAAACACTCCAAGACTTGAACGAAGACAATGCATTGGCTCAAAAATGAGAATTCCAAAATCAAAAGGAACTAATATAGAATTAAATGTTTACAAAACAATGAGTCAAAGTCGATGCGGTTCTATTACTAGATGCTTTACGCATAACAGAATTCAAAATGATAAAAAATAAACTTTCAAAAATTAGCGCAAAAAAAAAATTGAAGGAAGGGTGGGTTTTAATATGTTTGATGTGAGGTGAAGGTCTCCCAAAGTAGGGGTGCCCTGGAATGGGTACCAAGAAGGCCAGGACCAAAAGCTGCCAGAGAACCGTTCCTGCACATCGGTTTATAAAACTGTGCTTCTTCCTCAAGACAAATGACTTTCACCCAGGACCGCAAACCTCAAAGGACAGCCATGTTATTTTACTTTATTCACACGAGGGTGAGGTGAGTGACAGCTCACTTCCACCTTGGGCCAGAACGCAGAGGCAAGTTGGTATCCAGCGCTTCCCAAACTCTTCCACTAGGGGGAAGTGCAGAATAAAAACAGCCTCTTGGAGGGATATAGTCTGAGGTGACCACGTGAAATTTTCTTTGACAAGTCGGGTTTTGTCTTAAAAAGCGATCATGTATTTTTTGCTTTCTTCCCCATAACGTGCCTGTACTTACTTTACTATAAAGGCAAATTGAAAACCTACCAATAAGAAAATTTGACCCTCAAAGCAGACTGGCCATGTTTGTTTTGTTATTCACTCCATCACAGACCTCAGAGGTGAGGTATCACAGTTTGGATGAAATAGGAATGCATAGAAACACCCAAATCCTGACCCCACAGTTCCACCCACTCCCCACAAGCAGCTTTACCTAGCCAGATGACCTCGTGCTTATTTCCCTTGCTTTCCGATCAGAAGGCCTCCATCTTTTTCTTCCACCGTCCATGGATTCAACCTTCCTCTCTAATCCTCAGATATACCTGTCCCTCACCTGCCTCTCACATACTCATATTGTCCCAAATCCAGGAGCGCCCTCCACATCTCTCCTTCAATCCAAACACCACCCTCTTGAATCCAGCCGAACTCCACTTTCTTCTACTGGGGTCTTCCTCTGATGGCCTCACCATCTAATCATCTCTCCCTTCTCCCAAATGTTAACGGGTTTTAGTCCAAACCACACGTCTGGCGGTTGATTTACAACTGCCTTCTCTTTCGCTCTGATAATTTCGTGGACACGCAACTTGTCTCCCAAACGAGACTCCACACCTCTGAATGACAGTGGCATTGCTTTTTACTTTCTTTCTTTTTATCCTGGCAGAAAAGAGTCCTGAGCAGAACAAACAGTAAATGGCTCATTAATTCTTCTTTTCCTATACAATGGGTTGATTAATCTAACTCAGCTTCCAGCTCTACTTACAGACCCGCACCCTCCATTCTTTTCATTCTCACCGATTACCTTCTCTGCCCTATCTCCTGACTCCTTAGGTCAGAAAATATTGAGAAACACAAGATATATAGACTTTTTAATGGGAAAGTGCCCACACAGGCTCAGGATCACTCCCTGGGATCCCAGATTATCTGAGGTCCCTGATTTTACTCTTAACTAGGTATTTGCCCTTTTCCTTCACAGGATGTGTCACAGTTTGTATTAGGTATTTGTGTCTTGTGTGTGCTATTGTGTTACCTGCCTGTTTCGCTCACTGGATTAAAGCTCTCTGAGGGCACGGGAGGGCCATGCGGCTGTTTTGCCCTCATGGTATGCTAGTACAACATAAAGCCTGGTACATATTAGGTGCTCAATGTCCTTGTAAAATGACGGAAAGACTGGAGGATAGAGAATCCAGACAAGGTGTTTCCGCAAATCTTGGCATTCTTGTTCCTCCGATTAAAAACCATAATGAAACCCTTCGGCTCTTTCAGACGACACAAGATATACAAAGAGCAACTGAACCTCACTTCCCTGGACGCCCCACTGCAGCTCCAACTGGAGGCCAGCTGGGTCCAGTTCCACCTGGGCATCAACCGTCATGGGCTGTACCCTCGGTCCAGTCCTGTCGTCAGCAAACTCCTCCACGACATGAGGCACTTTCCCACCATCAGTGCTGGTGAGCGCCATGCAGGATGGACTGACTGTCTCCCAGAGAGGCTGAGTAAACCATCTCTGGCGGGCTCCAGGATGCAAAATTAAAGGGTTGACTCAGACTCCTGATACAGAGAAAAACAAGAAGAAAAACAACCCGTAGATACTCACCTTTTCCCTGTAAAAGAGATCTGACAGCCACAATTTTATCACGACCCCCTGAGGGGGCTAAAGAGCTGTTCTGTCCATGTAAAGAAAGGTGGTCACGACTATTGAGCGAGTGCTTCTTTTCAACCTGGCAACTCTCTCCTATGCAATGATCTTAGGACGTGGGCATGGTCATTGCCATTTTACTGACGGGAACACTGAGACTTAGAGAGGTTCAGTCCCCTGGCCAAGGAACGAGGTGGGGCTGGGATTCAAACATGGGCTGCTATCTCCAGGTCTGTGCTGTCAAGCACTACGACAGTCTAAGTGACATAGCAGGTTCTTAGCAGAGACCAAACCAGCATCGGTTTCCCAGCCAGGTGCTGCTAGGGAGTCCATGGAAGGGCTAGAAAGATGGGGCCTGGGAGAGAGCAGGGTGGGAGACTACAGCCCACCCGGCTCTGGGACATCCCCTATTGAATGGCTAAGAGCCACAGGCTGCCTCAGTCTCCCCCTCCAGTGTCAGAACCCGAGTCACAGCCCCCAGGTCAATGGCTCTCCCAGAAGCACGGCTGACGTTCTCACTGCCCTTCTCCTTCACAGATTACAGCCAGGACGAGAAAGCCTTGCTTGGGGCATGTGACTGCACCCAGAGTAAGTGACCTGGTCCTGCCCCCGTCCAGCCCTCCACTGTCACACCTTTGTCAACCCCAGAACCTGGCAACAACATGAAGGGCCCCCTGGCCACTCCATGGGGGTCCTGGTTGGGAGTGGAAGGGGCATGACTCTCTGCCCAACTGACCTCTGAGAACTCAACACATCTCCCCAGCCACCCACACAACAGGAAAGGCCCTGAAGAGGAGCTCTCACCTCGTGCAGGACCCTGCTGGTCAGCGTGTGGTCCAAGGACCAGCATCATCGCAGCATCGAGGAGCTTGTTAGAAATGCAGAATCTCAGTCCCCCTCTGAGTTTCTGAACCAGAATCTGGATTTTACCACAATCCTCAAGGGATTGGAATACATTCTCAGATTTAAGAAGCAATTGCACAGGACAGTGGTTCTCTACCCAGCAACGTAGCAGAGTCACCTGGGGAGTTTTACAAAGTGCTAAGGCGTGGCCCCCGACCCCAGGAGGTTTAAATGCAGGTGCATAGGATGAGACCCGAGCATGAGCATTTAAAAAGTAATTCTAATGCAGCCCAGGTGGAGACCCACTAGGGTCAATGATTAATAGAACCAAAAACCACAGGCGTGAGATACAGCACAGTTCCCTCTCAAGGGGATCATGAATTGGATACAGTTGGGCCTGGACACTGCACAGCTCTCGAGGGGCCAAGTCAGACCTGGACCCCAAAGCCCCCAAGCCAGTCACCTCAGCCATGCGTAGTCTCGTCCATTTACCTCCCTATACCAAATACACATCAGAAATTTCTATGTGCGTCGTAACGTGTTAAAGGTTTGAAAAACAGAGGTTTGTAGGGCCCGGGGCTTCCCTTTTCTTTAACACCTGCCGTTTGCCATTTTGTAGAACATAAATGCAAGTGAGACATTGTCCCAACCCTCAGAGGGCTGGGCAGGGACAGGGTGTGGCAAGTGAAGTGCCCAGGACACAGCAGGTCAGGAGGCAGCACTCACTGTCAGGGTCGTTCGAATACCTCTTAGGTGCCTTGTTCCCCAGCCCTGCCCAGCCCAGGTGTACAGTCTTAAATAGGAAGAGATAGAGATAAACTAGTCTAATAACGCAAACTAACAGATGGCTTAATCGAAATCTCTAAGGGTGCCAATGAAGCACCACGAGGAAGAGGTCAGTTCTTAGGGGAACATTCTTTGGCATTTTCAGTGAGTGTCTACCTGGGAGAACCTGTATTGTTTGCTGTGGGGACAGAGCCCCAGAAAGCACTTTCCAGGCTCTCGGCCTCATGTGGAGAGGTGCTGGCTCAGATAGTGGATGGCCATCAGCTGTGGCTGGTTGGCCATCAGCTGTAGCCATTAAGCCATTGGCCACTGATATAACTGCCGCAGCTATGGAGGGGACCCGAGGAGAGTAAAGGAGACTGAAGGAGAGTAAGGAGAGTTGAGGAGAGTTGGTCGATTGGCAGCAAAGCGGACAGCAGGTCGCACGTCGTGTAAACCCAGCCTCCAGTGAGACCATAGTGGTATGACTTCCCTACCTATGGCTACGTGGGTGTTCCTTTTTGGCCTCACCATGTCCTGTGTTCTTATGTGGGGAGCGGGAGCAGAGACCCCGCAGGCCGCCCTGCCAGACGCTCCGCACATCATTTGCCCTCGTCCCCTAACAGCAGGAAAGATATTGTCTTGAGCTCCTAGATACACTCTCCATGGCCTGACACGATGGAATTTACCCTGCGAGCTTTGAAGAGCAAACCCTAGTCTGTAGGGTCTTGTTACGTAAGAGACAAGAGAAGAAATTGGCTGGGTTTATTGAGGGTCTTGTCCCTGAGTTTCATGGTTAAGTCACCTTTCTCCTCCTCGCAGTTGTGAAACCCAGTGGGGTCCACCTCAAGCTGGTTCTGAGGTTCTCGGACTTCGGCAAGGCCATGTTCAAACCCATGAGGTAAGTGACCACCTTCCTCACCTCCATGCCCAGCTGTGGCAGCCCTGGGGGAGTTTGGACCCCAAATTAGTAAAAGTGGTCTAAAATCTTCAAGCCAGTCATTTGTAGACTCTCTTTAAGGCAATCTGCCCCAGCCTGTAACTGTTTTTGGTGATAATAATTAAAAATAGTAAGAGCTAGTCCTTATCAAGTCTTTGATAATATCTATGCTACGTACTTTATAGGATTGTGTCTTTGGGTCATCAAAGAGGTGCTATTAAAATGGCCACTTTGCAGATGACAACACTGAGGCTTGGAGAAGCCAGTTTACCCCAACCCCTGAGCTGCAGGCAATGGAGCCAGGATTCAAACCCAGGCAGCTGGGTTGCTAAATTCACACTCTATAATTGGTTCTCACGTTTTTCCAGGACTAGGACCCTCAAAAAGTTTATAGAAATTGACCTAATCATAATACTTTTATGGTTGAAAAAGTAGACGATGAAAAGGGCTACTATGAAGGCAATTGTACTTTTAAATTAATTTCTATTTGTTTCATAACAACAGCAAATACCTGCCTTTCAAATTTTGTGGTACGTGGGTGAAATAATAGGTATTCAGTTCACAGACAGAGCCTGGTGTGCGTATGGATTCCTGGCCCCCAAAGTGTCCACAGCCCACGGGGTGGGGACTCCTAAAGTAGGAATGCTTCCCCTGGAGGTGACATGCACAAGAGAAAATGGCCCAAATTGGGGTTCCCATTACCCCCATCATGTCTCCCCCCTAGAATGCACTGCATTCCGATGCAACCCAATGAGATTGACTCAGGTCCAAAGCAGCAGTCATTTGAGAGGCCTATGGAATGGCTCAGTGGATGGTCCAAAGGCAAGGCCCAGGAATGAGCTGGATAAAGACTTCTAGTCCCTGCACAAGCACTCGCTAAGGGGGTGCTTTGCAGTAGATCAACGGCTTGTTGAAACCACTTAGCGAGCCTTGGAAAATCCTGCTACCCAGACCCCACCCTTGGGGAGTCCAATGGGCTCAGTCTGGAGGCGCCGCCTGTGGTCACAGACAACCTTGAGAACTGCTGCTCTATGAAGCCATCCCCCATTTTTCCTAGGTGAAAATCCAAAATTTAAATTTGGTAAAGTTTAGATATGTAACTTTTCAGAGATGTACATGAAACCACTGAATGTCTGATTATATTTAAGTTATTGATTTTTTAAAAAAATATCCTATCATATAAAACTATCGATGTAGAATTGTCGCCTCCCACCCCCCGTTTCACATTTCACTTGTCACGAGAGTCACGTTTCGGATCAATGTCAAATCAGTGTTGAATTCTTTCCCCATCACCACCACCAGTCTGTTCTAACCAGTTTTGTCAGGTCATAAAACCAGCACAGACTGAAGTCAACTCAGGTTAATGAATTTGTCCCAAACAAACTAAAAGAAAAACTGAGAGGGGGCCCCGACATTTGAGAGGCTATGCAGGACTTGAATATAGAAAGATTCCTTTTCTGTGGGACAGTTTTGGGAGGGGATCTGATCTTATATTCAGGAACATATAAATGTATTAAAACGAAAAACCGAAACACACTAACAAAAAAAACCCGTGTTCCTTTTAAAAGAGCGCTACAGCAGTGAGCCCACATGGCCGAGGTTCCACAAGCAGGCATGTGACATTTTGGGGTGCCACACAGCAGAACACAAGGGCCACCATCGAGCTCAGGTCACTATACTGTTTTAAGTTATTGTTATGGTTAGTCGTGCACATTTAATGTTTACTTATAAGAAAGCCCCAGTTAAGAGAGGAGGCATAAGAATGCTGGTATAGAAGCATGAGACGTTAAAGAGAAGCACAAAAATCACGATAAATCTACAAATTTACCACACATCATCAGATACATCAATTGCGTTCTCTGAGAAAAATTCTTATGTGGCACTTGATGACATCTCTAATTGTTACGAACTGGAAGCTAACATAGAGTTGATGAGTTCCACTTTCCCTTTTGGGAGGAAAAACTACTCAGCTTGCTGTGTTTTATTTGCAGGAAAGCACGTGAAGTACCAGCCTAAAACCTTGTCTCTGCCTTGTCAATGACAAACAAAATACAAAGTGTACAAATTAACCAGTTTCCTGATATAATGCAAAACTTTCCAGTATTGGGTCATAAAAGCCATTTTCGCTATTCTTGTGCTGTACACAAAATTTATTCTGTATTTCTATAAAATTTAGCTCAAAGAGAAACATAGCATCTTTTAAAAATGTATTTCTTGAAAAAGCATGCATTTTTTCCTATAAGGAACTTAAACATCACTTGTCCCTTGTTAAAAGGGAAAGTGAACATTTATCTTTGGATAATATAAATCATGACCACAATCAAAGGTTATATTTTGAAGGTAGTATATATAACATGTACCATGAGGGCATACTTTTGAGAAGCACTGACGTAAAGTTAAAATGATTTTCAAATTTAAAATCACTTCTGTCATATGCCATATAAAAATGAGGAAATGATGGTTTAGAAAATTCTAAAGGGCATCAGAGAGATTGTATGTTCTACGGATGGAATTCAGGACTTAAAACGAGATTAGGACGCATGGAGAAGCTGGTCAGGCCTGGCCTGTACTTTAAATGTGGCTGCACTTGTTAAAACGGAAGCCTTGCCTTGGGCAGCCCCTCATTTCGGTCTCCAGGTCTCATTAGTGTTTTTTGGCAAAGTGCACGTCACTGTTTCTATGGCTGGTGCTGTTTATTTATTTACAGCTTTCCACAACATTATGTTTATTTACATGTAAACTGCTTTTGCAGCCATCGTGCATTCCAAGATCGTCAATCCTCCCTGTTTATTAGCGTCGAGGCCAGAAGCCACGATGTCATTAATGACTAGAAGGGACCTTTCTGAACATACACAGCTAGCTGTCCACCACTCAGGCAGGCTGAAGCTTTTCAGGAAGCCATCAGAGATTTTTAAAGTACATAAATCAATATCCTCTACACCACCCTTCCTGAGCCTCTGGCTGGGCCCACTCTCATGACCCAGCAGAGGTGCACTTATTTCTCCCTATCACAACCAAGATCCAGAACTTTCTGTCCTTCAAACATCAGTCATGTACACGGCATCCCTAGGACACTCTTCCTTTTATAAAGGCCTGTCTCACACCCCACCTCTCTTAATCTTTGGTATCTGTGTCTTTGCTACTCTGGTTCTGCTAGCCAGTCCCCGCGCTTCTGTTTATGTCTGCCTTTCTTTCCTCTCAACTACTGGGTTTTTGTTTTGTTTTTCAAAGACTCAGCCAAGTCACCAAAGCTGCCTAAGTAGGAGACTTCGCACTGAGGGGTCCCCACAAGACAATGGCTTGCAAGAAGCTTGGCTCCCCTTACCGTGCAAGTCTTCTCCGAGCCAAGGAAGCCACGGACCATTCTTGATTTGTCATTCCATCAACTATCGTACATTAAAAGCCTAACGACGCGTTTTCCTTTCCCTCTGGTCATGCTTCTCAGCTGTCTTCTCAGCCGTCTTCTCAGGCTCCCAGCTGAAGTCTGAGTCCAGGGCCTGATTCCTTCCTTCTTTCCAGACAGCAGCGAGATGAAGAGACGCCCGTGGACTTTTTCTACTTCATTGACTTTCAGAGACACAACGCTGAGATTGCAGCTTTCCATCTGGACAGGTAGGATGTGGCCCCACAGATGTAGCATTGACTGCAAGGGCCAATCCCGAGAGGGGGTGCTGGGCAGAAGCTCAGGTGGGGGCTCCTTGGAATGTCTTTTCTGGCTCTTTATCTCCATGAACCTCAGCATCCCACCCACCCTCATGGATTGGAAAACACGCAGACTTTTAAGGTAATGAAAAGAGTACCGTAGAAAGGACACAACCCTGCCAGGCGGCTCACACTGCCATCTTGGGCATGACACTGCCCTTTGCTCTAGTGTCCAGATCTAGAAAATGGGGAGAATGCACGCACTCCCCCTGATGCAAGGAGTCTTAAGGTTATGACATTATAAGGTGAAAGCACATTCCTAAACTTTCTAGCTCCTCCTACTTGCCCAGTCATTGCCACTCAAGGTGTGCTCTATGGTCTGGCAGCCTGGACACCACCTGGGAGCTTTTCACAAATAAACTGAATCACAGCCTGCATTTGAATGAGATCCCAGGCAACTCACAGGCATCTAGAAGTATGAGAAGCTCTGACCTAGAACACAGCTTGGATGGTGGAAGTTTTGCCCAGGAGGCTTGAGGGAATAAGGATTCCTATTCCACCCCTCCTCCCGTCCCTTTCAATGTAGCTTTGCCCTGGGCACTGTCAGCTCAGCACTGCAGAGATCTCTGCAGATGGGTATGGTCAGAAACACCAGTCCATTTCTAGAGGGCGACCATCGAACTCCCTGACCATCCCTCAGATCTGAACAGAGCTCCCTCTCTTTCAGGATTCTGGACTTCCGACGGGTGCCACCAACAGTGGGGAGGCTAGTCAATGTCACCAAGGAGATCCTAGAGGTCACCAAGAACGAAATCCTGCAGAGCGTTTTCTTTGTCTCTCCAGGTAGAGTACAGGCCAAAGCAATATTCTGGGTCTAAGAACGTGGTAGGCCAACACGGCCACCTACGTTCAGCGGTGGTCTGTCCTCCTGCCGGTAGCACCTTTCATTCCTGGGATGGGTGTGTGCTGCCATCAGACACTCCCAGCTGGTTCACCTGAACATCACACAAGGTGAACGGGGGATGAAAAAGGGTCATACATGAGATGCTAACTAGCCTGGGTGGGCACGTAACTACCGCCAGCCTCCCTGGAAATCTTCAGTTATCCATTCAAAGAAAGGACACTCTCATCAAATGGATAGGATGCAGGGAGGCTGGGTCCCACACTTTCTCTGCTCTGAGACATTTGAAAATTGGTACCCGGGATGCTCAGTTCGGTAGCATCCACGAGCCCCTACATCTGGAAAAGGCAATGTTTTCTTCTGCTTCTGTCTTTCCCCAAGCTGTGAGTCCAGGGTTTCCCTTCCTTCCTAGTGGATTTCTTGGGGCAGGAAGATGGTCCACCTCTGAGCCCTTCTCTCACCCCCCCTTTTCTCTCCCCGTCCCTCCAGCCAGCAACGTGTGCTTTTTTGCCAAGTGCCCGTACATGTGCAAGACTGAGTACGCGGTCTGCGGCAACCCACACCTGCTGGAGGGCTCCTTGTCTGCATTCCTGCCGTCTCTCAACCTGGCCCCCAGGCTGTCCGTGCCCAACCCCTGGATCCGCTCCTACTCGCTGGCAGGAAAAGAGGAGTGAGTTGCCCCCCCCCCAGCCCCAAGGCCATGGCCACGGTCCCATGGTCCAGCCCAAGAGGGGCCACATGCCTATGCCCAGGACTTGTGGCTAGCCTGGCTTTTGGACCCCCACATCTGCCTCCGTCCTCCTTTGCCTCATCTCATGTTGATCCTGGGCCCAGCGGGCCTGTGCCTGTTCTCTCCCTTAGTTCATTTAGTCAGTTATAAAGAGCCTGCTGTGGGCCCAACACTAGGTACTAAGGGATACAGAAATGAGACACACGCTCCCCCCTCAAGAAGCTCCATGGTCTAGCTGCGTGGGTCAGAGAAGTAGCCAGATTATGGAAACGCAGTGCAACAGCTGCTGATACAGAGAAGCCCACGAGGAGCCCGCAGGAGGGACACCTGGTTCCCCTGAGTAAGCCAGTGATGGCAAGGCCCCCGCTGTTGTACCCCAGGGCTTAGCATGCTCCCTGGCGTTTAGTACTCAGTTCATGAATACACAGGTTCACAATCCAGCCACGCCAATTGTGGTGGGAAGAGAAATAAACCCGGGCAGAATTTCTGGAGGATGTGACAGATCCTAAGGGACTTATGAAGACTAAGAACCCACCAGATAAAAAGGGACACGTGGGCATTCTAGGCAGAGGAGTATGTGTGAGTGAGAAGTGACAGAATGGCTTGTCGGGGACTACGAATGGCTCAGGAGAACGGCAGGGCCTGAGAGACTCGGTGAGAGGAGCTGCAGAGAAGCAGGTGAGGGACACTAGCCAGCCTTTCCCGTTGCCTGGTCACCTCCTCGGGCAGGTGGTATCCCAGCTATCGGGACAGCGCCCAGCAGAGCAGATGCTCAGAAAAGGTGTGGAAGGACCCAGAACCTTCTCACCCTGTGCAACCTCCGGCCTCCCCAGGTCCTCCTGCATGCCGAGGAGCTGCGAGCAGCCCAGGGCAGGATTTGGGGGTGGGGGGAGGCGTGAGGGGGCCCCCAACACCTTGCCATGTTGGCTTTTCCGGCCCCAGGACGTCTTCCCCCCCTCAGGTGGGAGGTCAATCCACTTTACTGTGACACAGTGAGGCAGGTCTACCCGTACAACAGCAGCAACCGGCTGCTCAACATCATCGACATGGCCGTCTTCGATTTCCTCATTGGTAAGTCCCCATGCTCAGGGCTCCTGGCGGAAGGGGCTCTGCTGCTGGGATGGCACCCCCGTGACGTCGGGCACCAGGTGTAGGCTGGGCCAGGAGGACTGAATAACGCTGCCCTGCCCACAGCAGCGGTGGCGGGGGTCCCAGAGGACAGAAGTTAACATGCTCCCCCACTCCCGGGACGACATCACTCAGTAGGCAGGCATACGACCCTGCCGCCAGGCCTGAGCGGGCCTCAGTTTGCAAGCGATTGGTTCCCTTGACCGAATAAGTGGAAAGCAGGGAGGAAATGGGTAGCAGTGGGAAGGCCTCCAGAAGGGGCTGGTCCTCCGCCAAGTCCCTTGGGGACCCAGGAAGCCTCGGGCAATGGTTATGAAGATGGCCAACACACACATGCTCAGATCTAAGTCCTACAGCACCTGCCCTGCCCCAGCTCACTCTCAGGCCCTCTGGGAAGTTAAGCTGCGTCTGCTCACCGTAACGGGCCTCAGTTGAGGAGCACGGGTGGTGAAACCTTAGATTTGAACACAGTCCACAGTAGACTCTGCTTGTCTAGCTTCCTTCTCCCTTGGCAACTTCCCTAATATCCCTGGGGAGATGACTTGTGGCCCAGGGTTCAGACACGTGGCTGAAGGCTAACAGGTCTCCATGCCCTGGACAGAACACCGAGGTCAGGAGCACCTGCCCCTTTGGCCTCGGGCCCCAGATCCAATGTCTCCCCGTCCTTTACAGGAAATATGGACCGTCACCATTATGAGATGTTCACCAAATTTGGGGATGATGGGTTCCTGATTCATCTGGACAATGCCAGAGGGTAAGTGTGCCAACACACCCCTAGCCCAGCTGGACCCCCTTGTGCAGCTGCTCAGGGGAAAACAGAGCCCGAGAATGAGGGACTCTGCTGTCATGTTCCCAGTCTCCTCACCCTGCTTGATCTTTGCTAAGCCACCCCTTGATTCTCCTCTACCACACAGCACTAGTAAAATACACTGGAGTTTTCCACAACTGTTTTACTGGAGGGTTCACTCCTGGGGGCAGGACACACATGGCTCATCCTGTGTCTGGCCCCCTGCAGTTGAACAAATGAATGGATGAATGATTGCTTGGTTTTAACATCTTTGGACAGAGGCTTTTTGTGACCCAGTGCTGCAGGTGGAGGGGCTGGAGAGGCAGCTGCCATGATCCCTGGTATTTCACCCCAAGCTGTCTTTTGAAAAAGGGCTGAGGTACAGGAGAGAGAGGAACAACACTGGGGAGGCAACGCTGCTTGCCACCGGTGAAAGCATGCTTCTCCTCCTAGGTTTGGACGACACTCCCATGACGAAATGTCCATCCTCTCGCCACTCTCCCAGTGCTGCAGGTAAGCTTTCAGTTCAAGGGCAGGTCACAATTGTGACACGTCATCCTGCTTGCAACCAAGCTCTGACAGACTGAATCAGTTTTCATTGGTCTTAAGACATGGGTGGACAGAATGAGAGGAAGTACCAACAACAGAATTTTCCCCCAAAGACTTCTCAGATTCTTTCATCTTTCAGCATGGGATGAATTAGGATCTACTTTTTTTTTTTTTTAAACCTTTCAATCACCAACTTTAATCTTTAGCCCGCTCGGATAATAACCACCCCCTTTGGCAGAGCCTGTCTTTGATGTGCCTCATCAGACCTCTGCTTCGCCCAGAGCTCATATAAGCTTATAAATATTACTACGTGCTCACCATCTACGAGTTTTAAGTCAAATCCTGTTTAAAGTTCCATAAACCCATGTCAGATTGAAAGAAGTACTGAGACCTTTGCCTGGCTACCATTTCTCTAGAATTTCAAATCTACTTCCGTACCTCCTGGGTCTCAGCCAAGCTTGCGAAATTGCCCAGCTGCCCAGCGACAATATCCAGAGCTGGTTAGGAGTATATGTCACACCTAACCAAACCATCGCATTCGTTTTCAGCTGGAACACTCAGAACGGAGCCTGAATTTTCTTTACCCACCTCTTGCGTTCACACAAGCTTCCCTCGTTGCCACCCTTTCCTCTCCTCTTGGGTAGGGTAGGCAGTAGTTGTCTAACAAAAGTCAGAAAATGAAACTGCTTACATCTGAGTCCAATTTCTGCACCAAAAGTAATCAAAATCTTCAAAGTCAAGATGGGTCCCACCCCAATTTCTTCCCTCTGATTTGGGAATCTGACACACTTGGAGAATAGCAGTACCTAGGGCTTTTCGGATGGCAAACTTCATCGTTTCACCTACAAGAAACTTCTCTTGTAGCTTTAACTCTCCTTGAAAAGTTATTACTTCCGTTTTGATTCCCTAGGCCAAGTAAGATGCGTATGGTCCAGCATCACTGTGTGACATTACAATTATCAACACTATCGATGACTTGGGAGGCCTTTGACCCAAAGGCAACTGGGGAAGGACTGCTGAATACTGGGTCATCTTTTAATCATTCCTTTTTTACCTGGTTTTCATTCAAATGTGGTTGGGAAGACACTGGGGAAAGAGGCTCTCAGAACAACAGCTGTAACAGCTTCTCGTGGGGAAAGAAGTTCAGGCAAGTTATTTTCTT
The DNA here is from genome assembly GCF_964194185.1 of Rhinolophus hipposideros. Lineage (NCBI taxonomy): Eukaryota > Metazoa > Chordata > Mammalia > Chiroptera > Rhinolophidae > Rhinolophus > Rhinolophus hipposideros. The sequence continues at coordinate 43,787,726 of NC_138066.1, read as the reverse complement.
TACACTTACTTACTGGGTTCCTATGACTTTGTCCTTCCAGGATAAAAAAGAAAACACTTTTGCACCTGCAGCTGCTGGCCCACGCTGACTACAGACTCAGTGACATGATGAGGGAGTCGCTGCTAGAGGACCAGCTCACCCCCATCCTCACAGAGCCCCACCTCCTTGCCCTGGATCGGAGACTCCAAATCATCCTAAGGACAGTAGAGGGGTGCATAGAGGCCCACGGGGAGCAGAGTGTCGTAGCCAATGGCCCAGCAGGACAGTCAGCCCCCGACTCTGGCCAGGCTAACTGGACAAGTTAGGGGCAGGACGAGGCCAACTTCAGAAACTACACCTGGAGCCGGCAGTGTGGACACTTGAGTGCAGCCCACTGCTTCCGGACATGCCTGTCACTGCTGGTGGTCCTGGGTTGTGAGCTCAGGAAGCAGGGAGGGCATTGGGATAACACTGAAAGAGCCAAAGTGGGATTCACAAACTTTCTTCCTTGGTGCACTGCTTCTCCAGTGAGCTGCCATGGCTCCCTCTTGCCCAGAAAGTACTGCTTCACCAAGGGCACAGACCATCTCCTGAGCCCACTGGGAAATCGGGATACCGGTCAGGCTTGAAAGGTTTGGAAGCCTTGTTCCTGAGAATATTAACTGTTACAAATAAAAGGACATCAAGTGGACACGTACCTGACCTCCAGGTCCTTATTGTATCTACAAGGATAATTCCCAATCCAGATAAAACATCTGACGTATCACAAACAGACAAGAAAGTTGAAAACCGGTAATTCTCCAAGTTGGGCAAAGCAGACTTCACACTTTGTACTCATACTGCAGGCCCTGCGGCCCAACCTGAAGACAATAATCACTACAGACCAGTCCCCTAAAGTTACTTTCTACGAGACGTTATTAAGGGAGGTAAAAATAACTTAGGGATTTGCTCAGAATATCCAGAAAAGGGCTGTTCCAATCTGATCTAAATACCAACTGAAATAACATGAAATATGTCAAAATTAGCACCAGGAACAACACGGAGTTTTAATGAAGGGAAACAAGGGTGGGCTTGAAGGTGGGACAGGACAGGAATGGGCCTCGCAGGAATGGGCCTGGACTAAGGGAGGGGAAAAGCCAGGGCCTCGCACAGCTCACCAAGCACAATCCTTTCCCGTGGGTCCAGGCGCTGTCCCCCACCTGCCCCCCACGAGGAGCAGGGGGCCACCTGGAAGTCCAGCACGCTAGATGCCCCTCCCCCCAGCTGCTTGCTCAAAAAGAACCACATCAAGTTTCCTTTCCCTCACTAGTGAACGTATCGGGGACTCCCTGTCTCCCCGACCTTCTCCCTACTGACCTGCTGACACCGAAAACTCAGTAGGAGGCTGTTTCTTATTCCACAACTCATGACTAAAAACACAAATGACAGGAAAGGGTTCATTCTATAATCAGTCAACAAGTAAAAATTCCTGATTTTATTCGATCAACTTTTCTGATACAGGCCAGAGGCTCAAGTGTGAGGGGGTAGAAAAAAGCTGTCACTAGACGGTACAAGGTCGAGAACTACATCTGTCACCCGACTTCCGCTGTGTGTCCGAAGGCAGCCCCAACAAGACAAACGGGTGTTTCTGACCCATCCTGGCACCCCACATCACTGGTACACTGCCCATGAACCCTATGTCTCCATGACAACATCACTACCTTTCACTGAGCTCTCACCACATGTGAGAACCAACACACAGCTTTCCAACCCTCCCAGACACAGCCAGAATCCCCTACTCCGATGTACACAGAAGAGAAATAATGCTGATGAACGAAAAGCACCCAACTTAATGACTAAAACCTATTCCAAAGTGTTCTTTCCGCTGTAATACTGACACCCAACAGTACATTTGAAGTTATCTTTGTTTGCTTAAAAAAGAAGTGTGACCCTTTAATAGAGAAACCTTAATCGCAGAGACACCCAGTCCTGAGGTGACGCTACGGCAGCTCAGGATTCCCCGTCGTGAACTGTTTCTGCTACTTCCAGCCAGTATTTCCCTTTGCCGGAGGGACCGGGGAATTACACACAGAAGAGAGAAAAGCAGTCAGCCAAAGACATTCAAAGACTAGCACAGCGTCTGCGACTTCCAAGTCACAGAGCATCAGAAACGTAAGCGACAGCTCCATCTCAGACGGAGCCTTTTCAATGACAACAGACTGGCTTTCAAATGGCCTATAATCCAAGTTTTGGTGTACTTTACAAACTAAGAGAAATAGAATTGAGTCTGACCATAATATGTAGAGTACCTAGATACCTAATTATTCACTTACCTTAAGCATTCCATTATTTTTTTCACTAATAACAAAATTAAGACTATTGTCGAAAACAGCAGAAAACAAGGCTCTAAGAATTATCAAGTTCATTTTGAACCATTGTTCAACTTTCCTTGACATAAAGACTTTCCTGTCTCTATGTAAAAAATGTTCGTGTTACTACTGACAGCAAACTAAAAACTGGAAAGGAATTCTACAGCACGTGACCTGGTGGAGACAGGTGTTCGAAGGAATTCATCAGAGCCTTTCCGAAAGTCAGGAGTTTGAAGACTATAAAAAATAGTTGATTCTCTTTTCCATGGTAGTTTTATGGTCTATCAAATCACCACAGACACTCAATTAATGGACACTGAACTATTTGCTCCTAGAGGAAATACAGGGTTTAGGTCCCTGGGAGCCGCTGCTTACATTCTGTCAACCAACCAATATATAATCTTGTCTTATGTGTGTTAAGGTGTGTTGAAGGCACCTTGTTTAACATATGCTGCTGATTCATTGACACTGAACTCGTGGCCAACAGCACCATAAGTCTTGCCTGAAAGAAGCTTGTTTAATACACATATTTTCTCCAAAAGGCGCATCACAGGCTTCTTGCCCTTAGGAATGCTGGCCAGCACTTCAGCATTATACTAGGGGGCCGTTTCAAACAGCGAAACCACCAACAGAACGCACACACCTCTGAAACAGTGGCCCTAAATAGATGGTGAAAAGGACGTCTGATTACAGTGTAAGCTGAAACAAAAGGCAGAGCGCCGCCTTGTCTGACCTGAGCTGGCACATGCAGGTCCCGAGACCCAAATCCGTCACCATTCCTCTCACGTCCGGGAATGACTGTGAAAGGCCTGCGAGTATTGACGTTGGGGTTACAAATAAATTTTAGCAAGTGGGCAAATTCGCAAATACAGTATCCGTGAACAATGAGACTCAACTGTAATTCATTTTCAGATCAACAAAGATGAGAAAAAAGCTCTCCATCTAGTGGTGACTTTTAATATCACAAAGCTACTCAAGGTACATTGGCAGAACTTACACAAAATGAAAAGACTACACTCGTTAGTGGTTTTGGTTGACTCACAGCAGAATACAAGAGGAATCAGGATGAAGTCATAGCTCTGAACTTAGGTCAATAGACAAGTTCTAGCTTTTTGTATGTACACAAATACTGATTTCTATGTGAAAGTCCCCTAGGGTAAGAAGAGAGATTCAAGATTCCCCTTTTCAATTCCCCTATCTCCTATTGTGATAGCTATCTTGGGGGAACGTATCAAATGCTTCACAAGGTTGTTTTACCTATCTAGAAAGAAATACACTGCCAGGGCCTCATGAAAATAAAAAAGGGTTCAGTTATTAATTTGTAGTTGGAGATAACACAGGATTAAGAAAACTGACATCATGCTACTTCAATTTTGAACCGTCAATATTTACTTGTAAGTCATTAAAAAACAATTCTATATGAGCCAATGTATTAGAGGGAGGATTAAACTGTAACCAGTACAATCAACCTAGGAAAATTTTCTTTAGTTATATTCTGTTGTAACTCTAATGGTTCCCACTCCAGTGAGTTGAGGGAATGGATTACTAAATCATTAACAGGGTGCATGTGTTACAAAGCAGTACAAATTAAAGGATGTTCTAGAATATAACGTTATCTCCAGTTTCACTGGATGTCAAGAAATTAATACCAATATATTAATGAGTACAACTTAATCATCTCACTTCTCTGAAATCTGAGGAATAGATATCAGAAATAACATTTTATACATGCAAAATATATAGGCACACCTAAATATCTAAGTGAATATATTAAATTTAAACCAAAAAGTTTACTGATTCCGAAATGTTTCCCCATTAAGTCTGGGAAAGTTCCAAGGCCAGAGAACCAATCTGTCTTCAATAAAAAGGAAATCTTCAGCTTCTGATTTAACCTTTTCCTTTTATAACTCAGTAAACACATCTGTTGTATCTCCATTATCCTTTTAAGCAAGATGCATTCTTTGACAAACTGACTTGGAAACCATTGAAAACAAACATATGACTCTTTTCAAAACACCAATCCCATAACTGGCTTGATTTTCATTCTTGCCCACCAGATTAGGAGATTCTGGGGGAGGGGGAGAAGAGAAGGAGAAAGAGAAGAAAAACTGATTCATTTAAGAATTTAAATTATTTCATCTTTTTTATTACTTGACCTACTATTAAGACAACCTATAACAAAAAGAATAGAGTATATTAGCACACACGGTATAATCAGACTAGTAACCAGGACATAATACAAACAAAATGGTCCTTTGGCCATCTCTACTTTCTAGAGCAGTAGACCGCAGAGAATCACTTACCACACCCAGAAATCACGACTTCTAAAGCCCTGAATATTAACTAAGACAAATTACGCCAATCATGATTTCTCACATATATTCAGATTGCACAAAGATAAAGCTTTAGATGTGATAATTTTTAAATTTAGACTTTAAATTTCTTAGATTAAAAACTACAAAGGGGAGTAAACAGCAAGCCAAATTATTTAAGAGCAAAACTCATTTCAGAAGCATTATATGTATCTAAATATACATGAACATGATTATACTATACATATATGAAACTGTGCAAATTTATGGCATTCTAGATAATTCACTGAAGTACAGTTTTGGCATTTAAACAAAGATCAAATCAAGCTAATAACAGAAGTTTTATTTTTAATTTTTTAAATATAAAAAGGTAGCTAAACACAAAGTATAGATCAGAAAACCCTCATTTAATATAATTTGGGAAAATAAAAAATTTGTAATAGGGTAGCTTTCTATCCCACACTAAAATGTAAAACTCCAAACTTAGTAACAACCTAAAAATTGTTCAAATCTATGAAAAAAAAATCTACCATGATCAATTCAAATTACCTGGGAAAGGTTAGAAAAAGAGATTAATAATCAGAGTCAGTTGCATACAGATGGAAAAATGCTTGCAATCACTCCCAAACATAACCCTACATTATATATAAATCACAATGAAAACAAAAGTGCCTACGTTATGGAACTGTGAGACTTTGTTTTAAAAAACAATAAAAATGAACCGTTAGGTACCATTGGTGCACATGGAAAAATGTAACATAAAGTTGATAAGGCTGGAAAATACTGAAATACAGTTAAGACTCAAAACACAAGTTTTCTTAAAAAAAAAAATTTGTCAGAGAAATAAATGCTAAATAGGAAAGCAGAACTGTTCAGCAGGATGGCCTTTTAGACCAATTTGAAACAACACAGACACATCCACCCCACCCCAACCCCCCCCCATAAATTCTAGCGGATGTAAAAAGGAGGGAAAAGGTCAAACCAAAGTAAAAAACATCTCCCCAAATCTCTTGCCCCAGTGAAGTGAGTGGGGCAAAGTTCCCAACACTGAACCCTGTCCACCCTGCCTTTATTTATCCCTTTTGTAACATCACCTCCACAGGACATTTGTTCCATCTATTCTATCTATTCTCATCAAATCCAGTCTTCTGGAATCAGCATTTAACGAGCACAGAAGATTATCCTGGAGTCAACTGAAAGATGTGAATCAACCAAAAGCTCTAAGTTAAGAATCGAGAGTGGAGACCTCAAATTCTCACTCTCAATTCAGCATCTGATGATCATTTGGCACGAGCTGAGCTGGATAAAGGTCTAATCAGGATCTGTGAGCTGAGGCAGATGTAGTTAAATCATACCCAATATATGCAGCCTATGATTTAGTTTCAAACTCAAAAGGCAGGTGTAGATAGCCACACCTAAATGTATTTCAGAACTAGAGAAAAAAAACATCAAACGATACTAGGCAAATTAGCCTGACAAACAAAAATTCTGGTTAAAAAGAAAAAAAAAATGGAACAGATCATATCTATCTGATAATTAGCAAAAATGGGCATTTTCCCACCCTTAATCTAGTTTAAATACAGGCAGATATCTTTCTAAGACTCTTTTATATCCATTTTTCCTAATTCTTAGAACTTAATGAGAAATCACTTATTCTAAAGAAACACAGCATATGTGGCCAGTCTAAAATATGCTTATAACTAGAAAATTACATCACTTAAAAAACAATCTTGCACTGTTACATCGTTACTCTGGTAATTCATCTGGTGCAGGGGTCTGCCCTCCCCAGAAGGCGTGGCAGGACTGCCCACGCTGAGTACTAACTGCACAAAGAGAAGCATAACAGCAAAGTCTCCGTAAAACTCCTTCTATTTATTTCACTGTGTATGAGCATTCAGTTAATGCTCCAAATTAAAAACGGTGCAATAAAAGCAACTTTTAATATAAACAGACAAGAAGCGGCGATGCCAGTGGCCACGTGGCGCTGCCAATAGGGGAAATAAAGCATCTGCGAGAGTGAAGCATGGACTGGGGGGAGAAGAAAAGGGAGGCACAGGAGGCAGACTTCAGACAGACAGTGACACAAAACTGTTGTACTGCTGGATGTTTCGTTTGAGGATATCTGAGCATGGGCCGAGGACACGTTCAAATCTAGGTCGGTCCAGCTTAACGCACTTCAAAGGGCCACGAGCCACCACGGTGGCAGCACGAGGACGATTCATCAGCAGTGCTATTTCACCTGGAGGAGGAAAACAAGAAGGATAAGAGGCGGCTAACTTCTATGGGGAACATTTTCTTCAAGGCGCACTTCTGAGAAAGTGAGGAAACAACTATGTTTCTCCCAATAACTTAGTACAGGTCACACACCACATCTGCACTTACAAAGAAAACCTGATAGGTATGAGACAATCGATAACTTAATTATTAACTGAGTTAAGGTCAAAATCTCACACCACTTCTCTGAGAGGCAAAAAAGACCACAATTAAAAAATTACATTCAGGAGAAGAAAAGACAAATTATGAAAGACGGTATCACACTGAAAGGTGACTTAAAGAAACTATGTATGTATTGTGAGGAAATCTACATACCAAAATAATCAGAAGGCCCCAATCTTCCCACTTCAACAAACTCTTCGTTTTCTGACCTACGTTGCAGCACAGCAGCTGAGCCCTATAATAAAATCACCAAAAAGCAAAACAAATACTTTCAAATCCAGGGTGTCATTTTAAATATCCTACGCAATTTTAATAGCTTTGCCAAAAACAAAAAAGGATTCTGTGGTTATTTCAAATTCTGTGTTCATCTAAAAGCTGGCTTAAGAGTCACTGCATGAGCTTTGATTCCTATTTACCCAGCAGCCCCTGCGAGGGACCATCTCATCAGGCAAAGGTACTTGAAGAGTTCAGACTCAGGTTAGTAGTGACTGCAGCTGGGAGCACAGAGCCCAAGCTTGGCATCTGACACCTGCTTTTAAACGTAAATTTTACAGGCCCACCACTCCCAATCATTCACATAGTGTCTACAGCTGCTTCTGCACTATGACACAGAGGTGAGTCTTCACAACAGAAACCTCAGGCTCGCAAAGCCTAAAATACGTCCCATTGGGCCCTTTACAGACAGTCCCTCAACCTCAGGTTAAAATAAAACACATTACCACCTACTGAGCCACATTCATAGAAAATCGTTTTGGATTTACTTGGCAGTCAAAAGCATCTGCTGTATATTTCCATGGATTGTGAAAATATGAAACATAGTAACTTTTAGAATTTGAATACTTGCCTTTGATCCTCGGGTGCCAAATGGCCCAAACAAGATTTTAAGAAAGATGATGCAGAATTATCAGTTTGCTATGCTAAATGGTTTGCTTAGCTTACATGAGGATTAATTTTGAGTGGGTCAGAATCTGGCTATTACTTTATGAAAAACCAACCCATCCACAATTCTGATTCCAACTCATTTAAAATGTGGTGGTCTGAAGGGAAACCAAATAACAGCATTTCAAAGTGAAACGCAATTTTTAAATAAAACTGTCAGCCATTCTTTAAATCTAAGGTGTGAATCAGAGGTAACCCCTTTTTTCTCTCATAGAGCGTACAACTTCTTAACGTATTAAATGTAGAGTTCTTCACCTCTAAAATAATGAAGAACTCGTCCCCTGGCTCTCCTTGCACCACAATCTTCTGCCCATCCTCAAACTGGACCGGTTCCAAGGCATCAGCTACTGTCAGACGTTCCCACTTGTCCAGAGATTCTGAAAAGCAAGAATCAAAAGAATTCCTCTGCATTATTTGGTATTGCTAAAAATTTCCAAGCAAAAAGTAGAAAGAGACTCAACCAAATAGCTATGCCTATTCAATACTCTAGTCGTGTCTCAAGTTAAACATGGCACCTGTCTTCAATGACCTCTAGTCTCAGCAAGATCCCCCTATTCCTTACAGATAACCCTGAGATCTTTACTTCAGCATCCCCAGTGACCAGGTTAATTTACACTAACTGCACCCAATGGTAAAGAAATTTAAAAATGTAATCGTTAAGTATTCCTAAAGACTGCCATCAATGCAAATCAAACCTGTAATTACAGGAGCCAAAAGTAAAAGTGTCATCATCCATATTATTCCAGAGGTTCACAGAAAATATCTATTTAAATCCTCAGTTGAATTAATTTATGAAACCAACAAGAACTAGAAAATAACTTTAGTTCTCAAAGGCCAAACTAAACCCAATACACTAAGAAAATGTAACCATTTCAAAGAAAGGACAAAAAAAGGGGGGGCGGAGAATCAATTCACTGTAACAAAACAATGGCAGAAGACATTTTACCTTACAAAAATCACCTTCTCTCATCTCAATGAAGAACAGGTTGTAAAAATACATTTATCTCCAAAATCTCCACAAAACTTCTAGCAGTTTTTCAGAGAAAGCCAATATACGACACCTAGTCTTTCTACAGAGGAAATGCATTCTTGGAAATACTTTCCTTAGCCAATAAACTCACTGATGGAGCAACAGAGACAGAAGCCCCAGGAGGAATGAATAACTGTGGAAGTCCACTGTCCTAAGAGGAACACTTTTAGCCTTTTTGTCTCTCCAGGAGAAATGAGGAGCATGAAATTCCAGAAGGCTTTTCCCTGGTCCAATCATTTCTAATTAAGAGGTTAGTGACATACTAGCAAATTAAACACACTTCAAAATTACTTCTTAGTCCAACTTCAACTCTGTATTCCATGTGTTTGCATTACTATCAGCAAAAACAGAATTGATAACTAGAGCAGTTTTTATGAAATACAACAGGTTCTGCTTAAATATCGCTAACACTTCAATTTAATAATTTTCCATGCAATCTTCCAAAACTCACCTAAAATGGAAACTTTACTAAGGAACTCCTCATACATCTTCCGCTTTCTCAGAGTGCTTCCCTATAAATAAAAGTTTAACAAACGTCATGTGAAAATGTGTAATTATCATATAATGCTGTGAAATAATAAAGTTTCAAGTAAATTAAAAAAAGTCACAGTTTGCTGCTGCTGCTGCTGCTTAATACATGAGTATTTTTCTTCATGTTGAAGAGGGGAAGGCCCTCTGTTTAGCTCAATAGAAAGCTCTTAATCACTTGCTCCTAAAAGGAACGTCAGATGTATGACCAAAGATAGTTCTCAGTACCACCAATTAGTGAAATGCCAAAAAAACAAATGATAAGTTCTCCAAAAAAACAACCAAGTAATATACTTGTATGTCACTATAGCTAAATATATTTCCAGCCCAGGCTCCTTCCTCACAGCCCCAATCCTCCATGGAAGTACAGAAATAAAACTGTTACCACTTAGAGCCCACGCCCCACCCCCCAAAAAACTGCCACATCCCCAAACTTAACCAAGTTGTCTTATCTGCAAAGTTTGTTAAATATATCTGGGAGGAAAAGGGAGAAACACAGCCCTCTACAATAAACATTCTTTACACAGTAAATTGCCTTGGCAATTCATGTACTTATATACTTATAAGTATGTATATATGTACGTATGTATCTCCATTCATCCCCCAAATACAGAAAATTTTCAAAGTGCGTCCAACTGCATATTGTCAAATAGCCAAACAAGCAGTGTACAAATTTAGAAAACCATTCTTCAAGATGACAAATGCCATTAGCTGGGATTTAAACACCCAAAGCTGCTCTATAAATTTGTCACAGAGTTCTCAAAATGTCTGACTATCTCAGCAGAAAGTTCCAGTGGTTTTATTATTTTATTTATTTGTTTGGAGACAGGGGCTGTAACATTTGCATTACTGATAACGCACTTTCTGTTAGGGAAGCTGGTAACTCATGAATGGCCTTACGTAACTGTATGCACTTAGCAGCAGCATCTATCAGACTATCTGTGACGCGTAAAGATTCCGTAAGTGAAGACGCATCTACCGGCCAATGGACAGTCCCAAACGTGAGCTGACCATTCCGTACACACCACATTTGTTTCCCATGTTATTTCTGGCCCAACTTTTGTTCTAAAAGATCAATGTTTCAAATGGTACAATAAAGGATGCTAAATTGGGCTCAATGCAACGCATTCATTTTCATTTGGTGTTACTATTCAATTATTCACTGTAAACATTAGTTATAACCTTAGACGGCATTCTACATCACACCCCCGAAACCCTGGTGTCTTACCATAAGGATTCTTCTATAGCTGTCTCGGTCAATGCCCCACAACTTCACATTTGTCTTGGCTTTGACAGTGGCCGCTCTAGGTGTTCCATAAATCAAAGCAAGTTCTCCAAAACTCCCTCCTTCCCCAACACTGGTCGCCCATTCATTGTTGACATAGACCTAAAGTGCAAATGACAAAGAACTGTTTTGTCTACATATACAAACACCTCAGTATTAAAACCTCCTTCAGAAGTGAAAAACCTGAACTTTGTTTTAAAATAGAACATATTGTGCTTTCAGTACACAGCAGAGCAAAATAGTTGACTTCTGACAATGAGTTCAGTAAGTTCAGAGTGTCTGTGATTGCCCTGGTTTAATTACCTGGTAAGACAAAGGTACTGCGTGGGGACGATCACAGCAAGACGGTGAGCTAAGCACGGATGACAAACATACAGGTAAGAGTGCCGGGCTGAACACTCCTGCGCTAATAAGCAGTTTACTTGCATGAGGCACTGACCCGTCTAATAATCCGGGGAGCAACACTATCACTATCCCCATTTCATGTTAACCAAACCTATAGAATCAAGAAACTGGTACCAAGTCTCATAGCTGACGACTGGCTCCAGACTCCCCCTTACATCCATCTTACTCCACAGCACGCATGCCGAAGTCCTGAACTGCATGTCAAGCTAAAGAAATTACCTTTAAAGACTTTGTCATTAAAATATTTTTCACAGCGTACTGACAGAATTTGACATAAAAGGGCTGTAATAGCCCTTCAGAAACTCTTAGAAGTAAATATCAATACATGAACTTAAAATTGTCAACATATTTTTGCTCCTGTTAAAACTTACATCCATCTCTCCTTGATCAATCACATAGAAGTTATCCCCTTCGTCACCTAAAGGACAGTAAAAAAGTTAAAAGCATTTTACAAATTAAAGAAATACAAATAGAAACTATCAAGTTAATGTAAAATAACACTTATTTTATAGTGGCGCTGTAAGAGAAAAGTGTGTTATAAATTTACACAATCTTTCAGGGAAAAAAGTTCAGCAATATATTTCAAGTCATAAAATTGATCAAATTTTCGGTCATCTCACAAAGAGTATCTCTGAAAAATAACTAAAAAGGACTATATATGTGTACAAAAATATTAACTGCCTATGATTTATAACAACAAAATAAAACCCAAATAAGTAACAAAAATCTCACATTGTCACAAATAGGAAAATAAATATATGGATTATCAAGACCCATGAAAATATAAGATTAAGGAGTAAGGAAAAAAGGCAGGGAATACCAAAAAGATTAGATCCATGTTAGTACCATGTTTCCTCGAAAATGAAAGCTAACCGGAAAATAAGCCCTAGCTTGATTTTTCAGGATGACATCCCCTGAACATAAGCCCCAATACATCTTTTGGAAAACTGAATATAAGACCCGGTCTTACTTTCAGGGGAAACACAGTATATGTGGGCAAAAAGGTAAGAATCATTAGAAGGCATAAAACCTCACAAACGGATGAGCTACATGATGAAGAATGCAAGTGTTTTGCTTATTTCCTACTTTATTGTATGAGTAGGTAACAATCAATATAAAGGGTATATGAGATATATACAGTTCTGAAACGCCACACAACATTCAATATAAAAATGTAGGAATTTCCTTTAACAGTTACTATCAACAAAATTGTATCAGATACTAGGGAAATACTAGTCCCTTAGGGAAAGTGTGCATTTTAGCTCAGTGTTAATTTAAAAAACAAATAGTATAAAATCCAGTAGTATGAAAGAAGTATAAAAGTATAAAAGAAGCATAAAAGAAGTATAAAAGAAGTGGTATAAAAGAAAGAAAAGGGTAGACTAAAAAAGGAAAACAAACTTCAATTTTGAAAAATCCTAGTTTCATCACGTCTCCTAGAATAATACTGCAGGTCATGAAGGCAACAGCTCTTACCTTGCTGAATAACAGTTTCTCCAGCAATAAAGGAAACTGGAAACATGGCATCAAAAATATCACTGCAAGGAATAAAAGGCCTCGTGTTAAATTCCATGTGCCTCTTCTATGGATTTCAAACATTAACCTTAAAATTAAAGCTCCCAGATATTCAGCCCATATTGCCATCAAGTGAACAGTAAGCCTTGAAACCTGCAACACTGATGAGACTAGTTTGGGACCACAGCCAAACTGGGAAATGGTGTATCAAAGAACCTGTACCTACCTTCTCTCATTATCATCAAGATGTGAAAACAGCACATTCTTTTCAATGGCCTTGGCTAAAGCAGCCATTGTCTTATAATCTTTTGGTATAACCTAGAAAAGAATAGAAGGTCAAATGACAATTCCATAAACCAAAAACATTTCATGCTTGTAACCTGCATTTCACTTAAATGTCAAGCTACATTATGGCATTTAAACAAGACTGCTTTGAGTTAAATATTTTCAACATAACGCACTTGTACTACCTTTGATCCAGAAAGTACAAAACAAATATTGATTAATTAATCACCTTTCCTAGAGCCAGACTGGTAGGTATTTAAAGGCTGGTATTTGTTCCCAGATAAAAACCGAAAAAACAAACCAAAAACACCTTGACCAAGGTCATTATTCTGAGGCAAAAGTAAACATTTTATGGTAATTAGTCATTTTTTAAACTGTAATCATATACTAATTAGCTTCACAAGCCTGTTGCCAAGACAATTCTCTTCCCCCTTCAGGTTAACAGCACAACTGGAAATAACAAGCAGGTTCTAAGGATGAGCCGATTAAGATGAATGAAATTTCTAAGATAAAAGGGTTAAATAAGCCACAACATGAATTACAGGATGTCAAAAAATTGACACCATGATTCAAGAGAAAAAGGAGTACTGCCTGCTTCTACAGCAAAACAATGACACGGAAAAGAAAGTCCCTAAATACAATCAGTCACTGCTTTATAATCACTGTCCGTACTGTTCCCCAGTACCCAAGACCCGTGCAGGATGGCGCACGGTCCATCCTGTTTGTGTTTTACTATTCAGAACCTGGCGTGCATTCGTCCCAAGCACCGAGGACGTCCAGTGGGCCCCGAGAGCACTGGCCCGTGTGTACACATCAGTTACCTTTCGAACATAGGATGCAGCATCTTCCTCCGTGTAGACTTCGGCGCTGATGGCTCCGCGGCGCCTCCGGCCTTTCACCACCGGGTTGGGGGGAGGAGGAGAGATTTCATCCTCCCTCGAATCTCCACGAGTGCTTACTTTCTGCAGGTTCTGAATCTGTTTTGCCTCTTCCTGAAAATAATTATAAGTTTATAAAATGAGATCTTTCCGAATGTAAAGTTGGTATTCTCATATTCCAATGAGAGTCCATCCACCTCAATAATTTCAAATCTCTTCCTCTATTACCAATGTGAAAGTTAAGGGGAAAGGCCAATTTTAATTGGGAAAAAATGGACTCGAGTTTGATAAGAAACTGACATAGACTGTTATACTGTTTCTCAAATGATAAGAGATGCTATACTTATTAATGAACAAAAGGCTTTAATTATTACAAGGACATGTAACAATCAAGTAAAAAATTGGATACTCATTATAGTAATACATTGATAACAACGATTTGTAATACACACAAGAGCAATTAACGGCTAAACAAAATCTTGAGGAATGAGGGTTTTTGTGTGCTGCTGCGGATAACATGAAACCCCCTCCCCCAAAAAGGAATGGTATCTAAGCACAGCAGTGATCCAAGGACGTCTACATTACTGGGTTATTTCATTAATTCAATAACAATCCCTTGACATGCATGTCAAATCTACGTTAGGCAAGGAAAATATAAAAACCAGTAAGAGGATTCCTGAGCCCATGGAATTCATTTCTAGCTGGAGTCAGAAACAAACAATGACATGATGTGTTGGTAACCAAGAATTTTTAGTAAGATCAGATTTAACAAGAACCATTCTTTATTATCAGCATTTACACTTGATGTTGAGCCAAAAAAAAAGTTTACCTTCTTTTAAAAACTTCTTGTTAAACCAATTCATATAAAAACTGAGATGAACTATTTAACATTATTATTTTTCAAATCTAGAGCCTTTAAAAAGAAATTCTTCTCAGCTCTGCAGTAAAGAACGAGTTATGCCTGACGTAAAATAATAATAAAAAAACAAGAATGTGTTATTCACTACTTTCTTGACTCATTCTCCATTATTTTTCTAAAGCATCTTTGAAATTCAAAATTAACTTATCAGCATTTATTTCAGAAAATTTTTTGATAAAAATGAAACTAAGGACATGCCTTCTTTTTTTCTCTCTCGTATGGTACTCAACACTGCTTCTGGCATCAAGACAAATAAAAGAACTACATACATGCAGCAAAAAAGGTCCAGAACAATTACCATCATGGTAGTAATAGTGTTAATTTCTATTAGTAGAATCATGCTTGACTTTTATTTTATTTTATTTTATTTTATTGTGGAGGGAGGGGTTTGCTTTTTCTCACTTCTCTGGATTTTCTAATTTTCAATTAGAAAAATGGGAAAAACGTAATAAAAATAGCTTTAGAATATTTGTATGTTTGATTACAGATGCATTTACTTCTTAACCAAATAATCCAGTAATTCCACGTCTAGAAATTTATTCTAAGATATGCATATAAGATACATATACAAAGTTAGTCATTGTACCATAGAACACTGGAAACAACCAAATTGGTCATCAATGAAGTATTTAATTAATTATACTATACCCACACAATGGAATGCCAAACACGTGTTGGAAAAGACTAGAAAGCTATTTTATATATGAATTTGTCTGTAAATGCCCATATACTACTACCTATGGAATGCTGGATGCATTCAAGGAACACAACCAACCGAGTGGGACGGAGATGTTTTACTGTTACACTCATTTGTACCTGCAAAATTCTGAACGTATGTGAATATGCAACAAATTTTTTAGAAAACTCCATTTTCATTCTGGTAATCGCAATAACCAGTAAGGTTTTCCCAATTCCCTATTAACACAGAACTATAAAACTCAAGTCTCTAAACCAAAAACAAAAAAGAACAAGACAAACAAATGAGAAACAAGAACTCATAGACACAGACAATAGTTTAGTGGTTACCAGAAGGTAAGGGGGTGAGGGTGAGAGATGAGGGTAAGGGGGATCAAATATATGGTGATGGAAGGAGAACTGACTCTGGGTGGTGAACACACAATGGGATTTACAGATGATGTAATACAGAATTGTACACCTGAAATCTATGTAATTTCACTAACCATTGTCACCCCAATAAATTAAAAAAAAACAACTCCAGTCTCCTCCAAAGTTTCAAGTTTAAGAGTACACATGAAAACACAAATTCTACCCCCAAAATGTGTCATTGGAATTTCAAAAAAGGCATTAAAAATTTCACAAGTAACATCTCATTTGGAACTGTATTCTAACTGAATTTTTAAGATAATTTTGGAGTACCAAAAGCATTTTGATTTTAAGAATGTTTCATGGATTCTTTAACAGCAATCAGATTATCACTTCACCTTAATGACTCAGAGCCATTGAGATTGATTTCTAATATGTATTGATATATTTTTATATCCTTTTTCTTAGTCTTATCATTCTATCAGTCTCATCCCTCTTCACTTCTTTCATATATTAAAACAATCCCCCCCACAAAAAATAAACCTTCCCAAGCTACCTACTGGTGAGTAACATTATGTTCTAATTTGTGTTTTTTTTTTAACTGGGGTGACTTTGGTTAATAAAATTACATGGGTTTCAAGTGTACAATTCTCTAACACCTCATCTGTACATTTGTTGCATTATGTGTTCACCACCCAAATCCTATCTCCTTCCATCACTATCATGTATTTGAATGTTCTAATGTTTTCAGGTCCGATTCGGTCCCCACCACTAAATATACTTTAACAATGATCTGTTCCCTCCCAGCCCTTCCCATTCCATCCTTCCCTGTGGGTGAAGTACACTTCCCACCGACTGACGTGGGGCTTGGCCGTGGAATGTAAGTGAAGGTCCACACCACATGTGGTTTGTATGGTTTGGCGCTGCCCTCTGGGGCTTCTGTCCCCTCTCTGCCTTGACAACAGCATGCTCTCTATAGTGGCTGCTCCTTCTACTCAGCCCAGAACTCGACACTGTGCAGTGAAGAAAACAAGATGGGCTGAGCCCAGAAGAGCTGCATATGACTAGGAACTAAGGAAGGTCTTTTGTAGTAAGTCACTGAAGTGTGAGGGCTGTATGCTGCCGCAACAAAAGCTAACTATTACACTGCACGACCATGGACAGCCAAGTTACTTAATTTCTTAGTTGTAGCTGCTACCTCTGTAAAATAATCAGTGACCTCACATGTCTGAAATAACGAGTATGTATGTACGTAAAGTGCTTCACACAGTACCTGGCACAAAGGAGACACTCAATGGTTGTAGCTATTAAAATTCCTCTCCTCTATCCGACAGGCAAGGTTCTAATAAATATACACATAAAAGAGGACTCAAATTCCAGATGATGGCCTGAAGTAAAAGAGTTCAACAGACCAACTGCGAGAATTTCTGAAGCACTGAGAAGCTGAGGAGGCCAGAAACATGACCCCTGGTTAACACAAGGAAGGAAAAGACAAGAATGTGACTGTATTTTGAAACATATAAACCTACCCTAACCAACAGACTAAAGACCTGTCTAAAAGCTGAAAATCTAGCTACTTCAAAGTTCCCATATCTATATTCAACCCTGGCTAAAGGAATGCATGCAAGTGAACAAAGACCCTTGTACTATAGGAAAAGCTGTGACTTTTATTAAAAGAAGCCAACACATATTAAATCTGACAATTCCATCTGCAAAGAAACTAATGATTTCTTGCTTTCCCCCTTGGGGCGTGCTTAAACAATGCAATGGCAAGCACAGGCCTTGAAATTAGCACCACACATTCAACATTCCCTATAAAAAGACACTCTTAGGGGCGGCTGGACGGCTCAGTTGTTTAGAGCGCGAGCTCTGAACAACAGGGTTGCCAGTTCGATTCCCACGTAAGACAGTGAGCTGTGCCCGCCACAACTAAATTGAAGACAACGAGCTGCTGCTGAGCTTCCACAACAAGACTGAAAGACAACTACTTGGAGCTGATGAGCCCTAGAGAAACACATATTCCCCAATAAAATAAAAAAATTAAAAAAAAGACACACACTTAATGTCTCACCAACTTCATCTCCTCATTTAATGGTTTCTATTGCCGTCCAAACAGAAGAGGGATCACCTTACAATGACCCATTTCAGAACTAGATCTCCAGGAACATACTTTATCTCAAAACAAAAATGTCCCTAGCATCCTGGCTCTAACGTATTTCACTATTTGGAAATTGCTTAAAAAAGAGAAAACCAGACTTCCTACTACAATTCCGAGACAGCACGGCTACATTCATAGAGCTGGTTGTTGTTATTGTTAAGATGCCTGACCACCGAGCTACCCAAATATTTTAAAATCTTAGTATAAACAGATGATTTTACTAATAAGCTGTGCTGATTAAGAAACTGTCCAAACCAATGGGATATATTACAAATATTTCCTTTATGCAATTAGATAATGATCATATACCTAAGGAATGCTTAATTGGTTCATAATCATTATAAACCACATCAAAACTTCAATATGCATAAGAAAACCTCTGAATTTATTTCACTGATTTACAAAAGCAAATCAAACTACTCACAACATTTAGCAATCCAGACTTTCTCATTCATCATTTGTTGAGGGAATAGAATTAAAGCATTGTCCTTGATGCAAAATTATCCTTTGGCTTAGAAAAACGTATACCACATGTCACACTGACATACTCACAATAAGGATGAACAAAAGAATAAAAACTGAAAAAACAAAGACTAAAAACTGGATTAACTTTCTTCAAAAAGAAACAAATCCTGACCAAAACTGTAAATCCAATTTTGACAACCATCAACCTTGATCTCTGCTCTATAGTCAATTCATCTGAGATATTCTCTACAATAAAATGGACTTCACTCATTCGGTTTCTGATACATCAGTCACAAGCTAGACTAAAACGTTTCACTACCTTGGTTTCAAAAGGCTGGGGTAAGTTAAGTGTTAAGTTTAGTTGCTTTGCTGAAGAGAAAAGCATTACCTGCTTTCAAGTACTACAGAATTTTTCATTTTACACAAATGCTGTTACTACTACTGCTCAACTGTATCTGATCACTTGTAATCAGTTTATTTTAGCCAGTTTTATGTATCAATCAAAACAGTTACAGGTTTCAAAACCTTTTGTTGGTCAAGTAAACTTTGCACACAGGTTTATTTTCTGATAAACTGTGATTACAAAGTTAAAAATCACTACAAATGCCTTAACTGTATTTCTTTTTTCAAATTCTATTTTAGACTTATTTGGTCAGAATTCCTTTTCTTCCAAAAGCTACAAATTAGTGACATTTTACAGCATTACACTGAACAGTTGTCAGGGTCATCTCGTCATCTCCCACACTTATTTTTACCTTCTCCAGCCTCTCAAAGTATTCCCTGAGGAATGCCATGGGTCTCTCGGGCCGGGCGGTGCACAACTGCACAATAGAATCTTTCAGCAGGGCCTGAATGTTGTGCTTCTGCACGTACAGCTCACATTCCCGGAGGCTGCGCTCCTCCTCGCTGGCGGCAGTGCTGCCAGACGCCATGGTTCTCTACGAGGAAAAAACATATGCTAATGTAAACTATTTACAAAGAGCAAATGCCAATTCGGCCTTTGACTTAACAAATTCATTAGGACTGATTCACAAGGATTTTTTTTCCTAAGTAGATGTTTTTTTAAAGGGAGGTGGGGGCTAGGGACTAAGCCGTACAGAACTAGCATTCTTCCAAGGAAGTGTTTCATTCAGTTGCAGAGGCAGGATCTAGTCTCTGTAGGCAGCAACAATAAGAAGCCAACAACCTCAGCTCCAGGGAGGAAGTATGAGCTACTATCCCTGCCGAGCGAGGCTGCAGAGGGAGGCTGCCGAGGGGTCAGGCCCTTAGGGAATTTCATTCTGTTCTCCCTCTGTAAAAGAAACCATGATGACGTGGGAAGTGTGTAAATGGTAAACAGGACAGAGAATTACACCGGCACAGGAGTAGGCCCTAAGTGAAAGCAAGTAAGCACAAAGAAGAACCTCTAACATTCCCTACACGGAACTCCTGTCCCAGGGGCTGTCCTAATGTCACCCAGCAAACCAGTGGAGCAAGGGATCTGATTAGCCAACTACTAGCATAATTAAGCATTTTTAAAGCACAAAAGGAACCTCAGATGAATCTTAAAAGCAACCTTTTATTCCAGACTCTTTTAGCAGATTCCAGCCCTTAATTATAACACTTACTCATTGGTAAGAGGGAAAACCCTTAATAGAAGAAAAAAAAAAAGGTTACCAAGTAAACTATAAAAGAATTGGACAGGAAAATGTCAAAACATTTTTTTCATCTGGATAGGAAAGTATTAAAATATGTTAAGTTTTAAGCTTACATGAAGATTCAATAACAAATTACATTTAATGAATTTTAAAGGGTTCAAACTACCTTGATGTGAAGTAAAATAGAGAACAATGTGCAGCTAACCTTACACTGGAATAAAACCTTAGTAATTTAACAATAGTCATAAACTGTTTTCCTTCTAACTCCTAATTACTAAACAATTAAGATTAAAAGTAAAAAAGGAGGTCCCCTTCACTCTGCAACTGAAATTAATACTAATCAGGCTTTTCTAAATATAATGCACACAAACCACTGAAATGAAACTGTAAAAGAAACGCTACAATAAAGAGTTAAAGTGCTGCCCTGTTACTCGGTATGTCGTTTCGACAACTTTCCTAAGGGTCAATAAAGACTGGATTAACAGATCACGAGAAAGTGCGCAGCTACCTGACGACATACATTAGAGGACACGGGAAAAGAACCGTGCTGCTACTTCGGAAATACACACTAAAGAAAGTCATTCACTTGAGAACGGATTTATACCAGCCACTTTTCCATGTCGATCATAAGAACGAAGACTCTCCTTCAGTAAAACTTTCTACATTTCAGATGACACTGAAGACTGCCAAGAACAATGATAAACCACATCCTGCATGCTTCACAACACGCAGGTATATTTCAGGAACATCAACACACATATTCAATTGACCAGAGAAATCATTCCAAGGTCAGCCCCTGGTGGGTAGAAATGAGAGCACTGGGTCTGAGAGGTGAAACTGTTTCTTTTTGTTGGAAACAAAGTAACGTATTACACAAGACCCCCCAAGACGCCCCCAAGATTACGCAGTCACCATGCAGAAGCCCTGACTGTCCGGATTTCAGGGCCGTAAGATTCTCCAGTCGAATATATACCCCGATGGACTCTGTACTTAGTCTTAAGAGCCCAACACTTGGGCTGCTCCTCCTCAAAGTCATTTAACACTTGAACGTTTTCAAAGAACTGTCTCTACCCTGTAGAAATCACACAGATTCTTTCTTTTGGGAATTCGGGTGGCGATAAAATTCAGTGTCAAATGGCTGACACGCCAGGCAACACGGAAAACCCCGGAGAGTCTGGCGGACGCAGACTGCCCCCAGGAAGCCAGGACCCCCCCCCCCCGGGGGCACGTGGAGCGAGTGCGGGCTCCCTTGCCTCGGCCAAGCCCGAGCCTGGGGGCCGTCTCCGGGACATCCCACCGGCGCCGAGCCGAGCCGGCGGGGCTACCAGTCACCGTCTCCTTTCGCGAGGACGGACGCGCGGTGCCGTCCACGCGGGCCAGAGTGACGGCCCCGCCACGCGCGGGGAGGCAGACCCGCACCCCGCCGCAGCCGGAAGGCCACAGGGGCGGCGAGGCGGCCTCAGCGGAAAGAACTCGGGAACGGCCGGGCGGTGACCAGGGACAAAGGGAAACGGAGGAGTCAGGCTGAACTCCTCCGGGGTGGGGTCACGCCGGGAAGGAGGCAACGCGAGTGCGGGACCCGGCGAGGAGACGGAGCGCGGAAAACCGGGGCCGCCGGGTCTCGAGCCCGGCCGCAAACGCCGACGGCCACGGCGGCCGACTCCGGGCACAGCGAGCTGCTGCCCCGCGGAGGACGCGAGCGAGCGAGCCGGCCGCGGGGCGCGGGGGCCGGGGGCGGCGGGGCGCGGGGGCCGCGGGGGGAGCGCGCGGGCGTGGGGGGCGGGGCGGCCGGGGACCCCGCACTGGCGCGGACGCTCCCGCGGCCCGGGGGCCTCGGAGGTGCAGGAGAGGGGTCGGGGGCGCGGCCCGAGGCGCGAGGCCTGCGGAGAGGGGCCTGCGGGCGCCGGGGAGGGGTAGGGGGTGCGGCCGTCCCCCTGCAGGTCGCTCCCCGTGACGCCATCTTGGATCGGTCCAGCTCCCCCAAACGGGCGGCGAGGCGGCGAAGCTCGCCGCGCCGGGGCCCCTCGTC
The DNA here is from genome assembly GCF_964194185.1 of Rhinolophus hipposideros. NCBI lineage: Eukaryota > Metazoa > Chordata > Mammalia > Chiroptera > Rhinolophidae > Rhinolophus > Rhinolophus hipposideros. The sequence goes on along the minus strand of NC_138066.1, from coordinate 43,765,534 downwards.
GACCCCACTTACCTGGGGACGGGCGGCCAAGGGCGCGGGACTGCGAGTGCGAGTCTGCGGCTTGCTGAGCTCCCTCAGCACTTCCCTCCCAGCCCTGCTCCACTCTGCGATAGCGGCTCCGCGGCGGCTCCACCGGAAACAACCCGGCCGCAGCCAATCAGCGCTCGGCTGCTGACGTCAATGTGCCTCGCTCTGGCCAGAGCCGTTGCCTAAGCAACCTTAAAGGCGCGGCGGCCCCGGGTTCTCCCTGGCCCCTCCTTGAAGGACCCCCAGTCCTCCTCACTCTCGAATCTTTCTCCTTCAGCTCTACGTTCATCTTACCTCCGTCCTCACCCGCAGGCCCTTCCTCGCTCCTGCCTCTTCTCCTTTCTTCGCTCTCTCTAGCTCAGCACTTGCCTTCTGTTTACCTGTCCCTTCTTACCTGTTCCTCTCTGGATGCCTTGGATCCACTTTATTCTTCCTTCGACTCTTCGCTCCCTCTGTGCGCAGCTTGCGAAAGCTGCCTTCTTGCCTCCTCCCCTTTCCTCCCTTCCTCTCTCCTCCCCACTCTCGCTCTGCCTCCCTCGCCGCCTCTGCCTTTTCTCTCCCCTTCCACCCCCGCCCCCCACCCCAGCTGGCCCACGTGGGGCGTCTCGGATGACAGGTGGGCGACTCCGCCCCGCGGCCCCTGCAGGGGGAGGACTTGAGGCCCGGACCGGGATTCCTGCCGTTTCCAGGCACCCGGGAGGCGGCGGCCCGGGCGGATCTGCGGCAGCTGCGCCGGGGGCCGAGCGCGGGCGGATGCCCGGGATGCGCGCGCCGGACCGCGCATCCTGTGCCCGCCAGAGCTGCGCGGGCCTCCGGGCGAGGGCCCGCCATCCGGTCCAGGAAATCTGAGCCCTGCCAAGTGTCTGCTTGGCCGTTCGAGCTACTCTCCTCTCCGGGGGTGCAGTCGTCCGTCCGTGGAGGCCACACCGTCGCCACGGGCACAAGACACTGGAAGGGACTTTGTCAGGGTCCGAAAGAGGCCTGAATCCTTCTGGAACCTGAAATGCCCCCCATCATCACGCCTGACCCCTCACGATGAGAAGCATAAATCTTGCAGATTGGCACAAACACCCCGTGACCATACAAGAAATCCCAACTGCCCGCAAAAACTGCACTAATCGAGGATGATTGGTGAGGGAGCGACTTGACTCCTTCAGCCATTTTTTTCCATCAGAGTATCTGCCTGTGGAGGAAGAAAGGGGGAGCAGGGGACAATTTTAGACATATGTGTCGCTAAATGAATACAGAAGGCCCTTGGACGACATGTCTCGTTGTGTCTGACTGGTGGTACCCGTCGTACTCACATGGTACAACAGGGTCGTATGTGTAAACCATAGATTTAAAACTTAATGCAAAAAATACATTACAATATCTCATTAATAATTTTTATATTCATTCCATGTTGCAATGGTAATATTTTGGATATATTAGGTTAAATATTGATAAGATTAATTTCACCTTTTAAAATTTTTTAAAATATATAATAGCCATTAGAAAAATTTGAATTATATTTATGGCTGGTGTTATATTTCTGTTGCATAGCACTGCCCTAGGAGGCCAACTGCTCCCCTAAATCCATCGGGCTATAATAAGTGTCCTGCCCATCAGAACATTTTATTTAGTTAGGGTTATCCCGTTTTCTGATAGAGGAAGGGTAGGAACTGTCAGAAAAACCATTATGCCTGGTGAGGGTGGAAATGTAGGAGGGAAATTTCTCCTCTCATGACCCCTCACCCCCATATGTTGACCATTGGTCTTTTGCCAGGGATGGATGGAATGGGGGATTAAAGTCAGAGGTTCAGTCATATAGGATTTCACCCTCGTCAGTACAAAGAAGAGCTAACAAACTAAACCCTAAGCTGGCAAGCAGGAGAGGGAATTCGATAGCATTGAGCAGGCCCGGTCCTGTACTGAGAAGAAAACAGTGCAGTCAAATAAATCTGAGTTTGGTGTCAGGCTCTGCCATCTCCGGTAATTGACTTAATCTCCGTGAGCCTCAGTTTCCTCAATCATAAAAGAATGAGCAGGGCTGTGTTAAAATTAACTAGTAAAGATGACAACAGCAAACATGTACATAGCACTTACTATGCCTGGTACTGTTCTAAGTGCTTTACACAATACTTAATTTAATCCTCATAATAACTCTGGCATAGGAATTATTATCACTGTTATTGTTACAGAAGAGAAATGAGGCATGGAGCAGTTAAGTGACATGCCCAAGGCCACAAAGGCAGTGGTCTTAATTGCTCTCCTTTGCAGTATGTATGTAAATACAACGCCCAGCACAGTGTGGGATACAGTAAATGTTAGTCTGCCTCCCACTTCTCCTCCCCCTTTCTAAAGAACTACCCAAACTATAAGGTTAAAAATGAGTTGTACTGTGTCCCACCATTAGTGTTACCTTTCTAAGACACTTAGAATATGGAAACAAGCAAGCTGCTGACATTGAACTGAGTGCTTTGAGTGACAACTGTTTCCTAGCTAAGGCCTGGGTGTATGTGTTCCTACCGCCCCCCCCCCTCCCCATTCAGTAGCATTCAGGCGCCAGTCCAGCAAAGGGCCATTTCCTGTGTCAGTTGTGCTCAAGCTTGTTCTAGCTGCCAAACCCTCATCTGCTGGGTTTAAAAGACAAAAAGGGAATTGGGCAGTAGATAGTTGAGCGTGGGGAGAGTTCACAGCCTGGACAGCTGTTCCGAAAAACAGTCCCAGTGGTTTCCAAATGGTGTGAATGCTCTTTAAGTGCCCCTGTGCTATTGCAAGAATAACACCTTGTAAATTACATTTCAGAAATGACAATGGTTCCACCAGTTACCATGGTTTCCTCTTCTCCAGAGGCCTCTGCCCTTGATTTGAAAGGCTGTGGGCCTTTCCTTTGGCCCATGTCATTGGGAAATTCAACAAAGTAAATTTCTAAGAGTAGTGGGGTTGTAAGTAAAATTTTCTCTTTATAACAGAATTCCTAATTGCCATTACAATGTTTGTGAAACAATAGCAAGCAACTTTAAAAACAAAATAAGTATCAGCAGTGCATTTAGTAAGCAGAACTAAGAACCAAAACATAAAAGGAAGGAATACTTTGGTGGCCCGTTGCTTAGTGTTTCCTGTGTTCAAAGCTTCTGTTGGCTAAGGATGGAGCCACATATTTCAGATTTCCAAGGAGAACTTTTCAGACTCCCACCACCAATTGGTGGGTGTGCAGTGGAGCTGAGCATTTTTGCTTCCTGTGTAACTCAAGTTGTGGTTTCAAACTCAAACTTAACCCAATTCCAGCGAGTATTCAAATGCCAGACGTCTTCCTACTTTTTTCACAGGCAAATGCTTATCTAAACTGAGAAGGGGTGTTTATCTTGAGCATTAATTGAAATTATCAACCACGAAACCAGAAGAGTGTCAAACTTGGGTCTAATACTAAAGAGAATTTCAAGTAAAAATATCTTCATCCAAAACATGTCTTCATCCAATATCGCATATTTAAATCCACAATGTTCAGCAAGAGAGACAGAGTACTATTAGTCAGGTTCTCCAGAGACACATAACCAATAGAATGTGGAGAGAGGGAGAGCAAGATTTTAAGGAATTGGTTTATGCGATTGGGATGCTGGCAAGGCTGAAATCCGAAGGGCATGCACGTAGACTAGAATCCCAGGGGAGAGTGGATGTTGCCACCTTGAGTCTGAATGCAGTTTGGAGGCTGAATACCTTCCTCTGGGAAACCTCAATCTTTTTTCTTAAGGCCTTCAGCTGATTGGGTGAGGCCCACACACATTATGGCAGGTAATCTGGTTTACTCAAAGTCTACCGATTGAAGGTGAGTCACATCTAAAAAATGCCTTATCAACAACATCGAGAGTAGTGTTTGACCAAAAACTGGGTACCATGGCACAGTCACGTTGACACATAAAATTATTTGTCATGACCATGAATCAAGATATTTGTATGAATCTCTTCTAAATATTCTTCCTCCGGATCGATTTCCTATGCCTGTACTACTTCTAACTAATACTAATCCTATATCAGTAGGGCATGGATTTGAGGCTTTAAAAAATAGTGATGGGTCTGTCCCCCACCCAGACCTTTCAGGTGTGTTGACTAGGCTCAGGAACCTTCTTTGATTCTGTCAAACTGACAAAGTCAACAAATCTTACTAAAGTATGCCTGTTAGCATTTTACTGACCATGTAGCTAGCTGTACCTCTTCCAGGAAATACATGTATGTTGTATGTATGTTATGGTCCCCTTTGAGAAGCTCATAAAAACAAGGAGCTTTCTCCCCAGAAAATATGCACAAACATACATATGACATTTGTCATGCTATTTGGGTGTGCTCACAGATTCTGAAGCCCATCCACACGTGATCACCAGGTTCAGAAGCCTTTAAAAACATTTCCTGAGTATCTATACAGCAGACACTGGGTGCCAGGGTTACAGAGACGAAGAGCCAAGGCCCCACCCTGAAAAGCTCACAGTCTTAATGGACCGGCAAGAACGTGGTGCTTTCCCTATAAAGGCCAAACTATGAAGGTGAGGGGTTGAGGAACACTGACAGGACACCTAACTTCGACTTAGGAGACCAGAGATGGCCCCCCAAAGGAGTAGCTCAGACACAGTGGAAACCAGTGAGTCCTGGTTGGTCTTTCCTGCACAGGAAACTGATGGCAGGAAACAGCATGGATTTTGAGAGAGAATAGCTCAGGATTGCGGAAGGATAAGATGTGAGATGGCAGGGTGAGGATGGATGAGGCAGAACGCAGGCAATGGGCCTAGTGCAGAAGGACTGGATATGCCTTAAACCAGGGGTCTGTATGTTCTTTTCTGCGAAGGGCCAGATAAATGTTTTTAGGCTTTTCTGGTCATCTGGTCACTGTGGCAACTTCTCAACTCCACCATTCCAGCGTAACAGCAGCCACAGATAATACGTGGTACATCCAGACAATGGTATATTATTCAACACTAAAAAGAAATGAGCTATTTCTTCTTAGAAAGGTGTGATGTGTTCCAATAAAACTGTAGGCACACTGACATTTGAAATTGTCATAATTTTTAAATTCATAGACTTTATTTTGGGGGGAGCCGTTTTAATTCCACAGAGCAACTGAGCAGAAAGTACAGAGTTTCCAGACACCACCCCACCCCCATCTTCCACACAGTTTCCCTATTATTAAAATCTTGCATAGTGTGGTACATTTGTTACAGTTGATGAGCAATATTGATGCATTATTATTAACTAATGTCCATAGTTTATATCAGACTTCACTCTTGGTGCTGTACATTCTATGGGTTTTAACAAATGTATTATATAACGACAGGTATTACTATTACTGTATCACATAGAATACTTTCATATAGAAGTTTCACTGCCTTAAAAATCCACCATCTTCTACCTATTTATGCCTCCCTTCCTTCCACCAGGCTGCTCGCACTGATCTTTTTACTGTCTCCGCAGTTTTGCCTTTTCCAGAATGTCATATAGTTGGAATCATACCCTCTGTAGCCCTTTCAGACTGGCTTCTTTCACTTGGTATTATGCATTTGAGGTTTCTTCCATATCTTTTTTGTGACTTAATAGCTCATTTCTTTTTAGTGTTGAATAATATACCATTGATTGGAGGTACCACGTTTTATTTACCCATTGACATATCAAGGGACATCTTGGTTACTTCAAAGTTGGGGCAATTATGAATAAAGCTGCCATATGTGAACCTAAGTTTTCAGCTCACTTGGGTAAATACCACAGAGCACAACGGCTGAATCATATGCTAAACCTGCCAAACTGTCTTCCAAAGTGGCTGCATCATTTTGCACTCCCACCGGCAATGAATGAGAGTTCTAGTTGCTCCATATCCTCAGTAGCACTTGGTGTGGTCCGTGTTTTGGATTTTAGATATTCCATTAGGTGTGTAGTGGTATCTCGTTGCTATTTTAATTTGCAATTCCTTAATAGCATATGATGTTGAGCATCTTTTTATAAGTTTATTTGCCATCTGTATGTCTGCTTTGGTGAGGTGTTTGTTCAGCTCTTTTGCCCAGTTTTTCCATTGGGTTGTTTTCTTGTTGTTGAGTTTTAAGAGTTCTTTGTATATTTTGGATAAAGCCCCTATAATTTTCACACTGCGTTCTTTTTATTTTGTTTTCAACAATTTAAAATAGTTAACAATTATTCTTGGCTTGTGGGCTGTACAAAAAGAGGTGGTGGGCCAAATTCAACCCACAGGCCATCGTTGCCCACCCCTGCCTTAGAAGTTGGGATTTTCTTTGAGAGCCATTGGGCTTTCATCGAGTGGTTGCATACAGGGAAGAGATGTGGCCACGTACACACTTTATCACTCTGCCTGTAATGAAGCAAGGACAGGAGTCGGGAGTATGAGGGAGCCTGGAGCAAGGATACTTGTTAGGAGTTTGTTGCAATGATCCAGGTGAGAGGTGGTGGCTTAAAAAAAAAAAAAAAAAAAAAGTTCTGATGCAGGTGAATAGAGCTGGGAAAATTCCAGAGATATTAAATAACAGGAGTGACAAAACCTAGAGATTGATACATTGATAAGGGGGACACAGAAGAGACGATACCTAGGGCTCACACAATGAATTAATAGTGCTCCAATTCACTTATTCAGAGAACACAGGAGGGGCAGAGAGGGTCGATAAGGTGATGTCAGGTTCAGTTTGGAATATTTGGAGTTTGGGACATCCATGAGGGGCTGTCAAGTTGCTTGCTGGTTGACAGTTCAGGAGAGAGCTAAGGGTTTTGAAATCATCCACTTATTAATCACAAAGCCATGGGAATAAATGAAATCCCTCCTGACAAAGGGTGTTGAGAGAGAAGAAAGGGGAAGAAGTAGGTGGCATGAGAAGGGCCAAGAATGAGAAGATAAAGGGAAGACGTGGAACCAGAAGGAACATTTAGAAAGCAGGCAGCAAACCAGGAGAAAATGGGGCTTGCAAAAGCCAAGGGAAGCGAGTGTTTCGAGAAGGAGACAGATGCTGCAAAGAGATGGAGTGAGAAAAGAAGAGTCAGGGCAATTCCAGGATCCCCACAAGTGGGATCCTGGAAACCAAGATGACACTTCTGATCTGCCATTAAGGGGCACATCTGCTCAGGGCTGTTTCTCCACAACTGCATGGACCCACCAGCAAAAGACTAGAGAATAAATAATCACGAAGCTGTCATTCTGCTTCATGTTCACTTGAAACTTGTATCAAAAGGCACAGGGAAAATACACGAAATGTCAAGTCCACATTGTTTTCACTAACTGCTTTTCTACTCCTATTGAATGGTGCAAATTCTAAACAGCGAGTGTCCTTACCCAACCACTTCAGCAATATGATTTTGAGTGTTGTCCCCAATTGCCACATTCCCCAAGCCTGGTTCTCACACCTTCCTAGAGGTTCTGTAAATTGCCCAATATACGGTCAATACATCCCTTTTCTACTTAGGTCATCTAGGGTTTGTTTCTTTGCTTACATATAAAGGACTGATGTTAGTCCCTTCAGTGGTCCTGGAAAATAACAGTTTAAAAGTTTCTAGGGTCTTGTTTAGATAATTAGGGACTGACCTATCCGTTAATGTGCAGTCTCCATGTCACCCAAGAAGGGAAGTCCATGAGAGGGCGACCATGATCAGGACGACCGTGAGAGCCCAGTCTGGCTCACCACACTTTGACCATCCCTGACCCATGCACACCTGAAGGGGGCAGCCCAGAGCAGCATGGTCTGATCACTGGCCGTCTCGTTTTGTGCAGTGGACCAACACACAAAAAATTCTCCTCTGTAACGTGAAGAAAAGTGTAGAAACATTTCCAACACCTACACTGAGAAACCCTGTATGCCTTTTCCACTTTGAAAGAAACAGTCTATAGGGAATGGTCTTATTGATGGTGATTGGTGAGCCTTCCTGAGCACCTCTTTTGGCTGGTCCTTCTGGACAGAAACCAGGCTTGCTGCCCCAGCTCAGTTTGCTCCTAGATTTGCATGCCAGGACGGAGTTCGGTGCCCCAGTTCTGAATGTTTTCTCACCCCTGGTCGCTGAATTGGTCTTATCTACTTATTTCCCCCTCCGTTCTCCCTCTCCTGCCTCCATGACACGCCTGCCCTCTGAACTGAGTTTGGCATTCTGGGTTTTCAGCTAGCCTTCTGCCTATGACCCCACGTTCTAACAGAAACTTCTTATCTTTGAATCCCCCATCCTTTTTTTTCAAATCCCCTGTCCCAGCATTCTTCTGCTTTTCCCCTTCTTCCTACCACCCATCAATTCTCCAGCCATAGTCAGGTATATAAGGTGTTAGCATTTTGTGCCAAGCGCAAATTTCAGAAGTACCCCCATAATTTAAGACTGATTCTGAGGAAGGCTGCTGGGTATTGTTGGTTCCCAGCTAAAGTGGCGCCACCAAGTGGCAACAGTATAAAGTTTAGTATTCACTGGCTTTGAAATGATGCGGCTGCAACTTTGTCATCTTATTTCAGATTCGCATCATTCTAACGCATATATTTTTTGTCTACAGTGTGCCTTGAGTTCACCAGGGCAGTCATCCATTCATTCACTAATAGTTTAATGTGCACCTAGTCTACCAGGAACTGCGACAGTTCCTACAAGGGTGAGCCACACATACTCCCTGGTCTCTAGGGGGAGGGAGACAGAAAAATATACATGGGGGAGGGAGGGTGGAGAGTAATCACGGATGGCTTCCCAGAAGAGGTGACATCTCTGCTGAAATAAGAATGAGGCAGCATTGGTGAAGAGGTGGTGGAGAGGAACACTTTCCAGACAGAGGAAACTTGGGCAAAACCCCCAGAGTTAAGAAGGAACAGGCTGGAGGGTATTTAGGAAACTGCAAGAAATTCAGGACACATGGAAGGAACCAGAAACTTTGTAAGGGGAACTGGCAAAACAGTAATCTGAAGAGTTCATAACAATCAGGCTAACAATCACATAACATAACACACACACATAACATAACAATCACCCGCGGGGTGCTTACTTTGTGCCGGGAACCGTTCTCATGTTTTACATATGTATGTTCACTCACCTGATCCTCACCAGAACCTTCTGCAGTAGGTACTATTTTACAGATGAGGAGCCGGAGGCGTAGAGAAGTTTAATAACTTGCCCAAGCTACATAGCTAGGAAGAGCTAGATCTGGGGTGTGAACCAGGACCTTGAGCCAAGCTAATGAACTTGGGCTTTTCTCTGAGAACAAGTGAAACTCTTCAAGGAGGGGTACGACGCTTTAGAAAGATTATAGGATGTCAGCGTGTTCTCTTATGCCAAGAACAAGATTGAAACCAAGGACATTCGGGAGTTAACATTCAGAGAAGACGCCGACAGCCATCAGAGCCAGTCCAAGAAGCAAGGGGCAGCAGCACGGGATGAAATTAGGGCCAACTGCTAAGTTTCCAAGAACTGAGTGGGGAGCGGCCAGGATTCCAGCCACGGCTGCAGGAGAAAGGCGTCTAGAGGCACATCTGCCTGGGTCAGGGCTATTTCCTCACGGCAGAAAGAGCCACCAGCCTGCTTAGTCTCCCTGCGCAGCGCCTGACACCGACTTATCTTTTCAGACTGACCTCTTTTCAGACTTATCTTCTGGAAATCACCCTAGATCCTCACCCAACTTGAACCTATTTTGTTATTTATACCCAGACACATTCACAAAAGAACTGAAGGAGCACAACAATAAATAAGCATATAATAAAACTATATTAAAATGTGAAGAATATTAAGATCAGAGAAAACATAAATAAGAGCAGAAGTCAAGCTTGGATGGTGGGGGTGGGGAGAGTGGAGAACACTGAAACACCAATGATCAGGCCGGAAGCTTCTCCTTCTGATGCTCTAGCCAAGCTCAGGTTTGACGCTGAGCTTCCAGGCAGAGCAGAAAGGAGAGACAAGGCCATTTACATAGTCGTTGTTCAGAGAAAAGAGGAAGTGCACGCCATCTGTCGAGAAAATGTTGTGGCCCTTGACTAGTGAGGTTCTCACACGGGTTTTCAAACCAGACCGCTCTCCAACGCCGTCACACGCCCTCCACTTTCCTGTCACTTTTGTCTGGGACACTACGTCCTCCACGCATATAAGCACATAGCGATCCATCAAAATCCTGCCCAATATCATAGCCCAGCTTAAGGTGTTTGGCACCCATGAACATGTCTCTTTTCTCCCTGGTCAGACGTTCTTCTCTCATTTATTTCCTGGCCCTGTTTTCCCTTCTTTCACAGCACTCGTCACATTCTTTTCTAAGTTATCATTCAATGTGTGTATATCTTATCTTACCGAGGCAGGAGAGCCCTGTGGTTGGGGTGACACCCGGGAGGCAGTCTACCTGGGTTCCACTTTTGCCACTTGCTGCGCTGCATGACCTTAGGCGAGTCACTTCATCACTCTAAGCTTCCATTTTCTCATCTGTAAAACAGGAATTATAAGAGCATCATCCTTGCTCTCTCAGCACACGGTTCCTGGCATTTGGTGAAATCATATCACTGTGAGCACCTTCAGAGTCATCATCTCTTCTCCAAGCACGGAGCTGGCCCATGCAGTCACCACTAGTCACATAATGAACGCAGGCCCGGCCCCCCCCCCCGAGGTTTGGCTCTTTAAATTGAAATCTATTATAATTACATAAAGTGGAAGTCAACCCTCAGTGGCACTAGCCTCACTTCAAGTGCCCCATGTGGTAGTGGCTGCCATGTCGGACAGCGTAGGTAGAGAGCATTTCTGTTATCAAGAAAGTTCTACTGGACATGGCAAGTCCAGAGCAAGGATCAGCAGTTCTTTTTTGTAAAGGGCTAAAGCATAATTACTGTAGACCTTGCAGCCATGTGGACTCCATTGCAACTATGCAACTACCAATGTAGCATGAGAGCAGCTCTAGACTCTGCCGAAATGAATGGGCATGGCTGTGTTCCAATAAAACTTTGCTTAGGACACTTAAAGCTGAATCTCCTGTGATTTTCACACGTCACAAAATATGATGCTTTTGAGTTTTTCCCAACCACTTAAAAACATAAAAATCATTCCTAGCTTGTGAGCGGTACAAAAACAGTTGGTGGCCCACGGTTTGCTGACCCCGGCTCTAGAGTAAAAGCCCCTTCTGGACAAATCTCCCATTTTATTCATAGCTCTACATCTTGGAATACCTATGATTAAGTGCCTACTACGTAACAGACTTCTGTTGTATGTTGGATGTTGTGCATAATTCACAGCCTCTGTGTTGTAAGAGCTCACAGACTATACTTAGCAGAATAATGACTCCCCAAATATCCCCATCCTACTCCCCAGAACCTGTGAGCTGTTATATTCCATGGCAGAGAGGAATTAAGTTTGCTGATCAGATGACCTTGGGATGAAGAGATGATCCTGGATTATTGGGGTGGTCCCAATGTAATCACAAGGGTCCTTAAATGTGAAAGAGGGAGGCAGAAGAGCCAGTGTCAGAGTGATGCCATGTGAGAAAGACTTGAGCAGCCACGGCTGGCTTTAAAGATGAAAGGGAGCCACAAGTCAAGGGACGTAGGAAGCTTCTACACAATGTAAAAAGCAAGACAGCAAAGGCTTCTGGAACTTCCAGAAAGGAATGCAGCCTTGCCAACACCTGGGTTTTAGCCTAGCAAGGCCCATTTCGGACCTCCAGAACTCCACACAATAAATTTGTGTTCTTTTCAGGCACTATGGCAATTTGTTACAGCAGCAAGAGGAAACAAATACACAGTTGTCTGTTGCCACCTAACACATTAACCCAACACTTAAAGCACCCGTCATTGTATCTCATGGTTTTGTGGATCAGGAGCTTCGGCAGAACTCACCCGGGTGATTCTTTTGCACCAGATGGCATTGACTGAGGTCCCTGCATGGTAGACAACTGACAGATGGGCTGGTCTGAAGGATTCCAATGGCTTCCCTCACATGTCTTCTGCTGTGGTGGGTAGGACTGAAAGACCCCAGACCTCTCTGGGGCTGTTGACCCAGAGCACTAAGACCCGGAGCACTAAGAGTTTGGAAGTCCCAAGATGCCCGACTACTTCCATGATGGCCCAGAGCTCCCAGCGAGAGTGTCCTCGGGGACCCAGAAAGCTGCATAGCTTTTCATGACCTAACCTGGAAGTCCCAGAACATCATTCCTGCCACATTCTCTTGGTCAAACAAACTACTTCGGCCAGCCCAGATCCAAAGGACAGGCCACTGAACCTGATCTCTCATTGGAAAGAGGGTCAAAGCTCCTTGGCCATCTTTAATCTGCTATGAGGATGAGGGAGGCAGTAAAGGGCTTTTTTTTTTTTTTTGACTGTGTAGGGTTGTTTACAACTTTTTAATATGGAAAAAGAAAATTAAAATCACCCACAATCCCACCACTCAGAAACTATCACATAACACTGCAAAATTTTCCTTTCAATACTTTTGATGTTCCCTCTTTTCAGACTCACTGTGTATTTTTGTCCCTTTCCACTGACGGGCTTTAAATAGGAAATAGACATTATTAAATTTGCATGTTGAAACATTGCTTTGGCATCAGTGTGGAGGCTTGTTTAGCAGGGAGACCAAATGGACAGCTATTGCTATAATGGAGGCAGGGGCCCCTCCAAGGTTTGGCTGAAAAAGAGCAGGGAGTCGGGAGGGGAGGGTTCAGCTATTGAACCCTCCCCTTGAGGGTTCAAGAGCTCCCCTCAATCTCACTTAGTTTTTTTGATATGGACGGTTTAACTTTTAAACATATTATACAAAGTGCTTTGCAAATACGACTTTAGACAAGCCCAATCCAGAAACAGGCTGGAAAAAGAGCCATTTGAACGTTTATTTCTCACTGACACATACTATGTACCCACCAGGTGACCTGAAATTTTGTTCTACATTGTCTTCACAGCAGACCTCCAGTTTAAAAGTGACATCTTTTTAGCACATTGTGGGAGAAGGAAAGAAATGTTGGAGAAACATGCTGTCTCTTCAACATGTCAGTTCCTCTCGCATTTCAGTGGTCAAAGCAGATCACAGGCCAAGAGGTTATATATGGGCAAAGCAGACCGGCAGTGGCCTACAAGCCCCTAAGATCTGGCTGCCGCCACCTCTGATCTCAGGGCTCTGCTCTCCGGCTCACACATTCCTCCAGCCACACAGCTCTCCTGCTGTTCAAGCAAGCCCCGGGCCACCTCCGCTCAGGGCTGCTGTTCCCCGCACGTGAAACCTCCCCAGACAGTCTCAGGGTCTGCTGGCTCCCCTCTGTCAGGTCTGAGCCTAGCTGCCACCTGTCTTATTTCAAATTGTAACCTTCTGCCCACCTCCACAGTACCTACCATGTTCCCACTTACGCCACATTTATCACCATCAGCATATATGTATTTTACTAGTTTATTCTTTCTCTCTCTCTCTCTCTCTCTCTCTCTCTCTCTCTCTCTCTCTCTCTCACACACACACACACACACACACACACACACACACGTAAACTTTATGAGTACAAGGTTTTCGTTTTGTTCACTGTTGTGCCTCTAATACCTACAATAGTGCCTGGTGTATAAAAAGTGTCAGCGATGAATGAGGGAATATTAGAAAGATTACTAGCCAGAAGGAAGTCATAAAATGTTGGCTTAGACTACAACTACACAGCATGGTGTCAGCCTAAATAAATATGGAATAACTAATTTAGTAAGCCTGAATTTGAAAACTCCAGAATGTACAAGCGTACCTGGAGGTACAGTTTATTTCCCAGCAGTTGAATTATAGGGAGTTCGAGTTGTCTATGTGTTTCTGATTTTTATTACTAAAACAGTATTTTGAGCTCTCACTATGTGCCTGGCACATACAGCGTGTGCAGAATGTCTTATGAAACCTACACAACATTAGCTCCGGGGGGTGACCACCATTACCACTCGGGGGTGACTGAGGTGTGTTAGATGAGTGATTTCTGCCAGGTAACCCAGCTCATCAGCAATGGAACCCAATTTCAAACTCGAGTTTGGTTCTAAAGCAAGAGTACAGCTCCCACGACCCTACTTTCTAGAATGTGCGTAGTTTATTTTTATAACATGAAGAGGAAGGGCGAAAGCTTATTTAAAAGAAGAAGAAAGAAAAGGAGAAGTGGAAGAAAAGGAGGAGAAGGTAGGGGAGAAGGAGAGAAGGAAAGAGGAAGAAAAATAGGAATCTTCTAATCAAGAGCTGGTGCCTCCTGACCCTCTAGCAGACTTCAGCCCAGTGAGTTTCACAGAACAATCCCCTGGAAAGCCACTTACGCTTTCAAGACTTCATAATCACACAGGCATTAAAAAATCTCCTGGTATTCTCCCTGCCTAGTCCAGACATCAGTCTGATTAACGTGAAATTGATTGCAAAGTTGGGTCGTTCCTGAGAGAATCCTTTCTTTCATTTTGATCAAACCTCACTGAAATACTACGTAAACCTGGTATGGACCCGAGGACTTCATCACAGAGTTTAAAGTATGTTTCTTTAGAACCAATGGAATGAACACATTTTTTTTTTTTTTTCTAAATGAAGAATACGTAGCTCTTCAGCCTTTGCAAGAATGTTTGGAATGTCTCTTCCCCTATTTACCACAACCCCTCCTCTCTAAAAGCTGTGGCTGCAAAAAAAAAAAAAAAAAAAAAAAAGTCTCTACCTCTGTGGTGCAGGCATTATCACCATTTTGCAAACACAGGGAGTTTAGAAGGTCCTATTTCCAGAGTAAAAGAACAAAGGGTCAAAATAACAAGTGGGCACTAAAAGAGAAATATTTTTAGAGGCTTAACTCACTAGAAGTAACAGATGCCTTCTCCTTTTTACTTTGCCCTCTCTCTTTTACAAAGCAAACCTACTGCTGTGTTATCACAATACAATCCAAGGATTTGGAGTAAATCTGAGGTCTAAGATAATATCCTTGTACAGCAACAGCTGGTTTTAGAGGTCACTCGACATTCAACCCTTTGTGGAAGTGAAGTCAATTTCAGTTTCCCAGGCTCCATCTCTGCTGAGCTTAATTCTAGACGAATAGGACTGTGCACAAACTAATGCTCTTTTCAGGATTTTTCCAAGATGTTTGGTGGGTAAAACCATCTAATTAGCAGAATGGCAGCCTACAGTCTGCCCTTGAATTCAGCAAATCTTAGAAGTTCAGGTTGTTCTTTGAGTCTTGGGTGAAACAGATACATCTGTGAGGTCTTTATATGTTCTTAGGTATTACACTAGACTGCTCATTTGTTAGTGCTTTACTATTATGGTAGAAAATAAATTTATTTTAAAGGGAAGGGAGCAAATAGACCTTGGCCTTGAACAAGGAAATTGAACAACGTGCAGTGAATTGTCGCATTGATTTCCATGGCGAACACAGGGGCATTGTCTCACTTTGGGGGGCCCCCAGGTCTGAAACTTCACCTAGGATCTGCTTGCTTTCTGCATCATGGCAGAGGACACTATTGTTGTATCAGTCCTTTCTGGCTAAGCTGGATGATCTTTCAAAACTGACCCAAAGAGCGCTTCCTCAATCTGATAAAGGGCATCTGTGAAAAACCTACAGCTGGCACATGGTAAGTGCTCAATAAATACCAACCATTATTATTTTTCTACAGAAGCTTTAAACTGTATATAATAAAAACAGTCCGCCTCTTTCTTTATGGCTGCTCCTGCTAACTGCCACTCATCTTTCACAATTAGGCCTAGACGCCTCCTCCATGAAGCCATCTCTATTCCCCCAGCAGCCTGTGCCTCACCCATTGCAGCAAACACAGGACTTGCTACTCTGCCATGAACCATTTCCTAGTCTCTGGCTCTCCCCATTCAATCATACACTGTTTGAAGGTAGAGGATTTTTTTTCCATTTTGTACCTCAGCACCCAGAGCATTGCCTAGCATGTGCTTAGCACCCAATACACCTCAATTTCCTTTCTTTTCATCTTCATGGCTCAGCTTAAGTTCCACCCCATCTAAGATGTTTCCTTGTGGACTCAACTTTCCACTGGTACCCCACCCCCACACTGGCTTTATTGAGATACGATTGACAAATAAAATACTGCATATATTTAAGGTGTACAATATGATATTCTGATATAAGTACATCTTATGTAATGGTTATCACAGTCAAGCTAATTAACATATCCATGCCTACACATAGTTACCATTTGTGTGCACGCAAGTGCTGCGTGTGTGTGCGCGTGTGTGTATGTGTGTGTGCGTGTGTATGTGTGTGTGTGCGTGTGTGTGCGTGCGCACACGTGTGTGTGTGTGTGTGGGGTGCCATTGGGTTTTATATATCCCAATTGCCTTTGTATCACCAGTACCTAGCGCATAGGAGGTGCCTAAGTAATAGCACATGAATAAATGAATGGATGGATAGATGAGTAACTATCAAGATGGGAGACTATGATAAAGAGGAAAATTTCTGGCTATCATCATCTAGAAAATTTGGGTTAAATATAATAATGTTTTTAATGCATAACTAAGCTTTCAAGGAGGAAAGGGAAACCTCAGGAGCCAAAAACATGGCACAGGCAGACCTCGCAGATAAAAAGCACAAACGAAAAGCGCGGGGAAAACCAGACTTGCAGGAGAGTGTAACCGGGTAGGAAGAGACATGTCTATTAGACATGGTAAATGACAGGCTTAGATTTTACTGCCTACACAGACATAGGACATGAAGCCTTGGAACCTACATGAGGCAGGGAGCTGAAACTAAGACCCTGCATAAAACCGAGTCTTTGACGCTCTACCACCACAAATGGGTGGAAAACATCCAACAGCTCAAAACAAAGAAGCTTTTCTTGTTCTTCTGAGTCCTGGGCAAAATAGAAACTCTCTCCAAAGAAACTGAAACCTTTAGCCTGTATTGCAATATGCAAATGGGTTTCGGCTTCAAATGTATAGTAACTGGGTTGTTGGGAAACTTTGAACTTTTAACATTAAAAAAAGTCTCAGGACAATGATATCTCTGGGATAAATTGGTGCAGCAACTGTGGAAAAGAGAATGGAGATTCCTCAAAAACTTGAAAATAGAACTATCATATGATCCAGCAATTCCACTTCTGGATATATATCTGAAGAAAATGAAATCACTAACTCAAAAGGATACCTGCATCTCTGTGTTCACTGCAACATTCTTTACAATAGGCAAGATATGGAAGCAACCTAAGTGTCCATCCATGGATAAATGGATAAAGAAAATGTGATAGATATATATATATATATATATATATATATATATATATATATATATATATATATATATATATGAAATTATTCTGCCAGAAAAAAGAGAAGGAAATCCTGCCATTTGTGACAACACATGTGAAACTTTAGGCTATTATGCTAAGTGAAATAAGTCAGACAGAGAAAGACAAAAACCACAAATACCACATGATCTCACTTATACGTGGAATCCTGAAAGAAAGGAAGGAAGGAAGGAAAGAAGGAAGGAAGGAAAGGAGGAAGGAGGAAGGAAGGAAGGAAGGAAGGAAGGAAGGAAGGAAGGAAGGAAGGAAAGAGAAAGAAAGAAAGAAAGAAAGAAAGGAAGGAAGGAAGGAAGGAAGGAAGGAAGGAAGGAAGGAAGGAAGGAAGGAAGGAAGGAAGGAAGAAAGAAAGAAAGAAAGATTAACTCATAAATACAGAGAACATATTGGTGGTTGCCAAGACAGAGGATGGGGGTTGGGCAAAATGAGTGAAGGGGGTCAAAAGTTATAAAATAATAAGTCCTAGGGATGCAATATATAGCACGGCAACTATAATTAATAATACTGCACTGCATATTTGAAAGTTGCTAAGAAAGGAGATCTTAAAAGTTCACATCACACAGACACACACACACACACACACACACAAATGTAACTACGTGTAGTGTTATATCTTAACTAAACTTATTGTGGTGATCATTTTGCAATATAAACAAATAACACATCATTATGTTGTATACCTGACACTAATATAACATTATATATCAATTATATCTCAGAAAAAAAAGAGGTATACCTAAAATAACATTGAAAAGTTGAAAGCGAAAAAATGGGGAAATAATATATTAGGAAAATAGTTGCCAAAAGAAAAGTATAGCTATATTAATATAGGAAATAAAATCAGTATTTAAGATAACATAGTATTAGGAATAAAGAGAGATATTACATAATGATAAAAGAGCAATCTCCTGGGAAGATGTAAAAATTCTGTACTTGTATATATCTACCCACATAGCCTGAAAATATTTGGAGAAGTGTAACAAAGATATGAATAAAAAAACATAACAAGAGGCATGGCAGACCCACAAGGGGAAAGTAGAAACACCACTGAAGGACCCAAAAGATGTGAATAAATGGAAAGACATATCATTTTGGGGGGATATCACAGCAGCACTGATCTCCCTTACATACATTTAATTAATACATTTAATTAATAAAAAATACAGAGTTTTATATTTTGTTTTATGCTTCATCTGATTTGTTTTGCAAAAGCAAACAAACTAATTCTAGGGCTCATGTGGAAAAATGTATAATTGAGAATAGTCTAGGAAATAACGAGGGGGGACTGCCCCTCCGGGTATTAACCTATTACAAAGCATGGCACATGAATACAAACACAAACCAGGGGTTCAGCGTAGAGAATGCTGACACAGACTCAAACACATGATAGAAGTTTTACTTATGATGCAGATGGCATTGCAAATCGATATGGGAAAATGAATTATTCAGTAAATGATACTGAGACAATTGGCTCGTCATCCAGAAAAAATAAGATGCTCCTACCTTTGACCTATCATAGAAATTTTTTCTTCAGATACACTCAAGAATAACATAGGTGTAAAAATATTCATTAGAAACACTACAAATACCCATTAACACGGAATGATTAAATAATATGTATAATATATAGTTATATAATAATATATGACATATAACGATATAGAATATATAAAGACATAGTCTATATATATATATTTTTTTCTCACAATGGAAAATTCAGCCATTCAAAAGATGAGCCAACCCTAAATGTTCTAATATGGTGAGATTTTTTTTCATTGAACATCTCCAAAGGATTAAAAACAAGGTAGGGAACTGAGAACAGTCTACATGGTTGTGGTAATATCTGTGTTAAAAAAGAAGAAAAGGAGAGAGGCAGACAGATAGACAGCCAATTTCTGGAAAGACTCACAAGATACTGGTAAGAGTGGCTGCCCCCCGGAGAGGGAGACTGGGTGGCCTGAGACCAGAGGAGGGGTAAAAATTTACTTTCCTATATGCCTTCCGGTACTTTTAAATTTTGAACTCGTACATAGACTATCTATTCCAAAAAATATATCTTATAATTAATAAAGTGAAAAATGGAGACTTCTGCTTCCCCCAACATGACAGACTAGATATCCTGAAATCCTTCTGGCTACAGATACCTGGTAATGCTAATAGAATGTGACAACAACAATTCACAACCATAGGGAGTGATTTTTAACCTACTATCCCCTAGTATTTGTTCAAGAAAACAACCCAAAACATTAGCAAGAAAATACAAGGTTTGAACAGTGTAATTTAGAAACTTGATGTAATAGCTGTATGAAGAGAACTCTGCCCCCAACAATTAGTGTACCCACATTATTTATAAACACTATAGGACACTTACCAGCACTGACCAGGCCACATACACACACACATGCTCTAGGCTACAAGGTTGGCATCAAAATCAAGCAACTCAAAAAATTCAATGTCACATCAGCACATTCTCTGCAAAATATGAAATCAACTTTAAAATTAGCAACAATAACACCACCAAACTTGACATGTTTATAAATTTTAAACATTCCTTTAGAAAAAAAATTATATATGTATTCATATATAGATATATAGAGATATATAGATACATATATATAGATATATAGAGATATAGGGATAGATATAGATATATAGATATAGATAGATTTTTGGGTCCAAGATGGCGGATTAGATTATAACATGAAAAAAATATATATCCATTTATCCATAAATCCATAATGGAAATTAGAAAATACTTAGACCTTAGTAGCAATGAAGACAATATGTATCCAACACTCTGGGCTGAAGCTAAAGAAGGACTTAGAGGAAATGTTTCATTCCATGCACATCCTTCTGTTGCCTGCCGTATTTACTCAATGTTATGTTTCTTGAGAGTTTATTAACAGACAAAGATTTCATTCATCTATTTAACTGCTACATAGAGACATAGCGCACACAGACCTGACTTGGAGGAAATTCTTGCCACGTTTCTACAATAAGCATGTTGTTTGGTAGAAGTTTTGGGTAGACACTTTCTATCAGGTTAACAAAGTTGTTTTCTGTGCCCAAATGGCTGAGGATTTTTATCGTGAATGAATTTGAAATTTGTCAACCCCCACTATGAGCTCTATTGAGAGGATTATGTTTTCCCCCTCTATAGTGTTAAAATTGCATAAAATATATTAATTTTTAAATGTTAAACCATCCTTTGATCATAGAAATAAATCCAACTTAGATTCTATCATTTTTAAAGATACTCGCAAATGTTTTATTTAAGCAAATAGGAAAACGCCTCTGTTTTGATTTTAACTGTGGGTGTTCTTTGGTTTTCCTTTGATAAGCTGATTGAGAAACCTCGCTGGGGAGCCGGGAGAGGCAGCACCTGACATTTTGCTCTGCTGACCATTCATCATGGGACCGGAGGCAGCCCTGCCTGCCTGCTGCCAGCCTTCTCACTATGTGTGATATCAGGCAGCTGGAGATCAGGCAGGCCTCTGGGGCACTGCTGTCCAAGTCACCCAGCCCTCAACTCCTGCACACAGCGAGTCCAACACAGGAAATAACCTTCTGTCAGCATCTGCTTCATTTGTTAGGAAGCACACCTCATCCCTTTAAAAACAACCACAAAAATGACAGCTGACTCCCTACCTTTCCAAAAACTGAGCCCAGTAAAAAAAAAAAAAAAAAGAGTTGATCTGACTTAATGCTCCAAATTTGGAAATTTTCCAGGCTTACCATGTTTCAGCTGAATTGAAGATGTTAAACTGTATATAACTATGTATAATATTAACATAAAAATATATTTCATGGTTTTAGAAAGATTAGCAACAATCAAAACATTACCATGGAGCAACTGAAAACTGAGATTGTAAGGCAACATGCATTTCTTTCCTGAAGAGTTCCTTTTCTTGTTAACAAGTTTTTAAATTGAACGACTTATACATGCTCATGCTCAAAAGGCCAGATAGTGGGCAAATTATACAAATAAAGAGGAAGCTCCCCCACACCCTATCCCCCCTAATCTCTACGCCTTTGGAAATGAGAAGAAACCTGGAAATCACGGCTTCCAATTTCTCTCCATCTTTCCAGAAATGAACAATGCATACCCAAGGGAGACAGGGCAATTGATTGGTAGATTAACAGCTCAGCAGCCAGATCAATAGTTCTACCTCTTCATACCAATCAGTTCTGTGTAAATCTGAATTTAAGTTTAAAGGCTAATTTGTACAGTGACATTTTTGTGTCCTCTGACGTCTCCTGTAACTTGTTTCATACAAGAAACTAAAACTTGTATCCTCAGAATAATCCTCAAAATTAAAAATTATTTACAATCTGACATTCACCAAGAGCAGCTGACACTTTTAATTACACATTAAAAACAAAGTTACTAAAAGTATAAAATTTAAGGATCTCATAAATGAATTTGCTGAAAAGTGAACCAGAAAAACCTAATGCTCAATCATCACATTCACAAATTATTGTGTTATATAAATTATGACCCCCAACCCACAAAATGTTTTTTGCAGTTTGTGAGTTTATGCTGATACCCATGTATCTCTCTTTTCCCATTGTGTTTTATAGGAATAAAGTATGCTTTAAAGAAGAAAGCTTTACGTTTCAGTGCCTTTAACAGCACTTTTTCCAGCTTTTTGAACAAGGGGCCCCGTGTTTCTATTTTTACCTGCAAATTATGTCGCTGGCCCTGGTTGGTAGCTTTGTTGTGCTGTAAAGACTCATAGGCTCAGCCCAGTGTGCCTGAGCAGAGAAAGCAGAAAAGTTCTTGGGTGTTCTGCCTGTGTCCCCAAAAATGTGGGAGGGAAAGATGTGAACATGGAGTCTACTGCCTGCTTCTTACCAACAGGGTGAGGGGAGAGGGTAGCAGAGGGGAAGTCTCTACTCAAGCCATGGCAAGGTGAGGTGAGCTCCCTGAGGTGTAATGGAGGTTGGACGAGTTATCAAGACTGGAGCCATCTTGAAAGCCCCACGGGCCACCTGCCAAAGCAACAGAAGAAAGAGGCACTGGCTGGGCACTGGGGGATGAAGCTGAAGACATGAGCCAAAGGAGGTCACCCAAATCAGGAACGAGGCTGTGCGGAAGGTCCCATGAGAGGCATCTGAAGAACCACAAATGGGACCCGGGAGAACAACAGCGTTTTGGAGACATTTGGAGAGCTGCCCTAATGGGAGGGAGTAACTTACAAAGTTAAGAGAGAGAGTAACTTACAAGCAAGAGAGAACTTGCAAGGGTGTCACTGAAGACTCTTCCCTCTCTCCTGCTAATCCCCTCTCCTGGCCCCAACTCAGGAGAAGGAGATAGACCGGGAAGGAGGAGATAGGGAAAGAGGGAAAAACGGAAAGAAAGAGGTGCTCGGTGGTTTGGAATTGGCTTTGAGAGGAATATATTCTACTCTCTGGAAGGACTAGAAAACTTAGGGGATTTATCCATACCATAATTTCTGTAATTATAATTACAGAAAAATAAGCACTCTCCTGTTTGTCCCTCCACTGAGTTCATGTAATAAAACAGTTAACACGTGTACATTCATACACGTTTTTACTAGAAATAAACCTTATTTTTTCATATAACAACATATCTCAGAGATGGTCCTATGTGAGTACCAATAGAGCTGTCTTATTCTTTTCATGCCTGTGGTACATCTACAAATGTACCACAATTAATGTAACCTGTCTTCTATTGATGGATATTTTGCTATCCTTCAATCTTTTGCTGTAGGTGTATTACTTTTCAAATCAGAAAAAAAAATGCATTGACTCTTTTTTTGGTACATATCACTGAAAGGAAAAAAATACTGCATTTCTTTTTTGATTCCCTGATTTATTTGTGCAAAGCAACAAGGTTACTTTGTACAGTGGGCTCTTCATTGTTTCTAGTTTCCTAGCCCCCCATCATGTTGTGAGTCTCTAGCATTTGATGGTAAAAGACACGTCTTGGGAGTAACAGAGACTTCAGCCAGGCAGTCACCACCCTATCACAGATTAACTTGGTGACCTTGGATATATTGTTTAAGTTTTCTGAGCTTCAATTTCTTTGTCTATCACATGAGGCTAATACTTCTTGCCCGAGAATGCTGTTAGAAAAAGTAGAGATAATCTTTGGAGAATGCATGGCATACAACATGTGCTCAGGAAAGGCGCGTGCTTTTATTGTTGATGTTTTTGTTTGTGTGGGGATGTGACTGAGTGCAACAAATTATACCCTTTTGGTTTGCTTTTCCGTCACTCAACACTCACTATGCACCTTGGCCACCACCTTTGGCAGTGATATTGTCTTGAGGAATAAAAAAGTAGTTTAATATTGAGTGAAGCAAAGGATGTTAAAGAAGAAGACAGTGTTTAAAGGTGATGCAGTTCAAAGGCAAAGGAAAGTATTTCTCTCCATGAATATCGATCGTCTGTCCTCCAAGTGTGCTTCAAGGAGGCCTGGGGCTACCCAAGAATCTCTTGGGGCATCTGTGAAGACAAAACTATTTTCAAAATAAAACTAAGATGTTATTTGCCTTTTTCACTCCTCTTCTCTCACAGGTGCACAGTGGGGTTTTCTAGAGGCTGCATGATGTAAGATGTCACCACAGGCTGAATGTGGAAGCAGCTATGAGAATCCAGCTGTCTTCTATTAAGCTAGACGTTAAAGAGATTTGAAAAAATGTAAAACAGTGCCTCTCCTTGAGACTCACTAATACCGTATAGTTAATTGACATTTGGTGATAATACCAATCAAATTTGGACATCACTTTTCAAGAGAGGCAAAAAAAAAAAAAATGACACTTGTGATTAATTAATGGAAAGCTAATTTTTGTATGATTTTTGAATGCCTGATTCTGTAAGTCAGATAGTTGGCAGACATTTCATGAGCCCCTATTATGTGGTCAAGCATTGCTTTAGATGCTAGGAGAAGCATTTAGACTCATGAGACCCTACCCTTATGGAGCTTACCTTCTAGATAGAGGAAACACATAAACAAATTAACAAATGAGGTAGTTTCAGGTTATGATAATTGCTTTGAAGGAAGTATATATTTGTCGGCTATTGTAGTAAAAATCCTTGGGGGTGGAAGAAATTGGGCTCTGTGGTCATGGGAAATTATACACCCAGGTCAAGAGGACCTAAGAATCTATACTATGTTCATGGATTGGAAGAAAAGAAGAATGGAAAATAACAGCCTGCCACGCAAACAACCAACACATAAAATAGTGCAAAATAAGTGATTCCTGTCCTTGGTGTGAGATAAATCTCTTCTTAAAAAACAACTCTCCCACAATTCCCCGGGAATTGCTGAAACAGAATTCTTTCAAGAGCTCAGGAGAAAGAAATCCCATCAGGAATGCGGGCTGAAGTGTTGATGTGTTCTGGGATGAAAGTCAGAGGCAGAGCATTCCAGAGAGTGAGGTCAGACATAGGTCATCTGTAGATAGAGGCTGACTTAAATGCCCACTTGTGGAACAGATCCCTGGGGAGAAAGCAGACAGAGAAGAACTGAGGGCCTAGGAAATAGCCACTTTTAATGTTTTAAGATAGGCTTTGTCCACTTGATATCTTTCCAAAAGTCTCTTACAGAGCCTCTGGAACCAAACGTCCATAAAAAATTAAAAACCTACCAAAGGACATTTCTGACCTCAGAGAAATAATGAAAAGTCTCCATCACGCCCACCCCAGCTATGCAGCAGTGAACACACTCGCGTGGTTTTTTTTTGAAAACATGCTGGCTTTTTATTCTTCACACATATTTGCAATCAATAAGAAAAGCAGGAGATCATGTAGATAATAGGAATCAAACTGGTACATTCAGGTTTAGCCAATGAGAGTGTTTGCCACTTCGCATTTCCATTTATAACAGAGATTCTCACTCACCAGCAATGTGTGACTGACTTAGAGCTGCGGCAGCAGGCTCAGCGCACAAGCCGGCCTCCATTCTGATAGTGGTCCTAAAATTAAAGGAATACTCAGAACATCAAACCCGGACATTTCATTCCAGTTCTTCACCAACTGACACATTTTCCATTACCTCTGACCTCCTCTCGTGGTGTCAACTATTACCTCCTCACCAAGGATTCTGGATCTTTCTCTCTCATCCCACATACCTACCCTAGGCCGGAACACGGGTATCAATGCCACATTAACGTAAGATTGGAGAAAACAAAAAACGATCATTTCAATAAGAGTTGAAAAAGTATTGGGAAAAGAAAGGAAGGAAGGAAGGAAGGAAGGAAAGAAGGAAGGAAGGAAGGAAGAAAGAACTTTGCTGTTGTCACAATGGACACTGCAGTCCTGGCAGTAACAAGGTACCATCTTCAAGGGCCTTTAGCGGCAGGAGCAAACGTGCATGTGGTGATACCCAATGAGGCGGGTCCCTGCACATGTGAGGCGTTTCCAGGGACTTCCAGTAATTACTGGGGAAGGCTTTGAAGGGAGCTGAATGTCCTAGAGAAGTTAGAGGCAAGAGCTAGTGCAATGTGGGTAGCCAAGGACACAACCTCATTTCCACTAGGAAGCCACTGAGACGTGAGGAAACCCAAGTTACATTGGCAGCCGCTCTCCACGCTGACCTGTCTCTCCTCACTTCCATGTCTAGTTGGTCAGTGAGTCCTATAGCTCCTACGTCCATCCCCCAGCGGCTCCCTAGGTCAGGTCTAATCATCTCTAACCTGGACTGAGGCACCTGCTGCCCCCCTGGTCTCATTCTCCCCTTCCCCACCCCTCCTCTACAGCCTCTATGTCTGGTACCACGTGAGCTTTCTGAGATGCAAGTCAGTATCTGTGGTTCACCACTGCGCACACACTCACACAACTCAGGTGTGCTGAGGAAGTGGACACTGTCGAGCCTAGAACCGATCTGGTCTTTCTCTGGACATCTGCGTGTTGCCTGAGAAAGCCCAGGGAGGCCGGGGGCAGGAGGGACGGGTATGTATGAAGCCCGCATCAAGCCAAGAGGGCCCACAGCACAAATGTTAACCAAAAAGGTTAATGTAAATGTTAGCCAAAAATGTTAACATCAGGAGGGCCCTGACAGAGAAGAGGCAGCTTATAAAAAGAACACATACTTCCAACTTTTAAAATATTTGATAATGCAGTCCTCCCCCCTTTCGTGCATCACACACTGTGTTCCAATTAGTACACATGTTCAGCAGGGGGGCCGTGGCTTACCTGTAAGCTCAGAGACTTTTACAGTAGGAGGTAATCATTTCGTCCAGCTTGTCTTCAACTTTGTTCTATGAAACGCTGCGGGCGGTAACACCTGCAGGTGAAGACCACCAGGTCACCTAGTCAGTGTTAGTTTTCACTCACTGCGGCAAGGGAGTGTGTGTATTTAATGAACGATGGTAAGAGGCTGTGGGCGGGCGCTTTTTGTAGGGTGTGGGTTTGTGTAAGTGATTCTAAGGTGGGAAAGGTAGGAGAAACAAGAATCAAGTCAGGGTTGGATCTGGTCATGCAGTGGTCAGTTTAACAATTGGGCAGCTCAGAAGTCTCAGTTTGGGAGGTAAGAGGAATGGATGGAGTCTGGGCAAGGCACTGATAAGAAAGAATTAGTCACGCAGTGTTAGTCATTTTGAAGCTGCAATGTGGCCTTGGGAACAACACTGTTTTCTGTGGGCCTTCCACTGGCCTTGTTTACAACTGACTGTCGGGAACATAACAGTTCTGCTGATCAGGCTGATTTTCCCTTTCTCACGCCCCATGAGAAGTTAGTGGGTGTTCCTGGAAGAAAGACATCTACATAAGCCTGGAAAGGACTTGCTAAACAGTGTTAAGTAAACGCAATGCTGGGCTTTCTGGAGCTTTTAACATGCTCAAGTGAACGGTGAATCTCCCAAGACACATTCAATTCATTTTCAACACAGCTGCCTGAGTGATTCTGTTCAAAGACAAGTGACAATGTCACTCCACCCCCAGGGTTACCACTGCGACCTCTTTTCCTGTTTATCTGGCCCCCTCTTCTCTCTACTCCAGCCAGCCTGGCTTCCTCCATGTTGCATGAGGTTTGTGTTCCTTCTGCCCAGAACGCTTTTCCCCCTTGTGACTGCATAACCTGTTCCCTTCTTTCCTTTAGGTCTTTGTTCAGATGAAACCTTCCAGCGAGGCCTTCTCTGCACACTCTATATAAAAATATAATCTACCCCCTCCACAATATTTCCGAACGCTTGTTTACCACTTTATTTTTCTTCTTAGCACTCCTTGCCCTCTAAGACACTTTACGTTTTATTTTTGATTATGGTCTCTCTGCCCATGTGGGCAGGAGTTTTTATTTGTTTTGTCCCATGGTGCATTCCTAGTACCTGGAAACATGGCTGGCACGTAACAGGCACCTGATAGAAAATTGTCAAATGAATAAATATGTAAATCCCTCCCCAACTTCTCCTCCAGCAGAGGAAGCAGTGAGGAGGGCTTCTAGGTTTTCCGTGTATAGGCAGTAAAAAGGTTTGGCGGGAAACACTTGCGGAGCCTCGGGGGCTCTTCGTCCAGGGTTTAAAATCAGCTCTACCTTCTCACTCAAGCTAGTCTTTCCTTCTGGGTCCATCCCCCAGCCTAGACCTATATACCGTGGGTCACTAGATGGCACTATTCACCAGGAATCCTGGGATTCTCCGCCCTCTCCTGGGCAGCCTAAGGCCTTTGCAATCACCTTCTTCCCAGAGGTGAAGGATTCTGAAGAACGGATACCACTCCCAACATCATTTCTCCAGACTAAGAAGAAACTGAGTTGTACAGCACCACTTACCCACTAGCCACCCCCGCCCATAAGCGTCGGTTAACCCTTTGCTTGGGAGCAAAAGATGTTTTCAAATACTTCAAGTAATACCTCTGACAGACGTAAGCAAAGCCTTAGTCCCCTTTGAAAAACTGCAGGACTCCATACCCTCCCCCTTGCACTTGGCCTGTGGCCCTCTTGGCACAATGCTGCCTCTTTCTCCCCACCCCTTGCCTCTCTGTTCCTGTATAGGATGAAATACAGGTTAAGAGGCCAATTCTATTTCTAGACACGAACCACAGAAGTCTGTGAGACAGCGAGGAATGATGACCTGGGAGCCTGGGGGAGGGGACTGAGTGCAAACTACATCTCTCCATAACAACTGCCCTACAACCTCCAGCAACTTACCTGATTTGGTTTACACAGCTGCGTGACGGGGATAAAAATCTGCCACACAGGACAGATGTAGGGAGCATTACATGAGCAGATGTATGAAGCTTCAAGCCAAGCTTTCCGTAAAACTTTGTTTTCAGGTATCACCTATAGTTTTACTCTAAAACTTGTCAGGCTGATGGGCTGACCCACTGAACCCGTCTGTAATCTCAGCTGGTCTGAAGATGTTCCAGAGAACAAAAACTCCATGATTGAACCTCTCTACATGGTCTTAAATAACAGACCCTTAGCTCAAGGTATGTCTGCAAATACACACATCAAAAGCTACTGCTTCACAGATATCAGCCTGACCAGCAAGTGTTTATGGAGAACTTGTGATTTGCCTTGGGGTTTTAGGAATTATTATTCTGAAAGCAAAAATAAGAAAGATGGGGGGAGAGAATGAAGACAAAGACACCAGTTCATGCTTCAGTGAAATATCATTGCTTCTTACTTTTGACAGGAAATGTACAAGTCAAGGGATATTGGAATGATCGTTGATCTTTGCTTTCTGCCCTCCCTCCCTTTTAAATCAATAAAACCCAGAAATAATGGTTCCATTTGGGGATGAAAGGCACGTAACAGAGACCGTTCCTTTACTGCAGCCATGCTCTCCCCACACAGAGTGTACTTATGCTGAAACACAAAAAAGCTCCAATGGGCCTGCCTGCTCAGCCATACCACTGATGGGGACTTACTGTTTGCCAATCCTTGGGGATCACCCCCTTTCCCAACCCCTCCCCTCCTACTCTAACACTGTGGGGCTGACTCTTTGAGCTTTCTTCCCTCTCCCTGACCCCCAAGGCTTATCTAGTCTGTATTGTCCCCAGGCCCTTCCTCCCAAAGTACCACCACACACTTGCCTAGGTTCTGAGTTGTTGAAACACATCAGGAAAGAAACAGGAGATTATTTCCTGTGACCTGATTTTATAAAAATAGAACAGATTTTATAAAAAGAAGAGAGGAACAGGAGTGGCATGGGCTCACCTAGTAGTTACTCTAATTATAGACAGTTGGATGTTATGGGCAACCATATTGGGTGACAGGATGGTTGCCTCAGACAGGATGTCTCATTTCCAACTTCCCCTGTGAATGTCCTGTGCGTGCCCTAATCAACATTTTAAAATTACAACCTGATTGTCACACAAATAGGAAGTCTCCCCATTAGCTGAACTGTGGCCTGCAATTTTGTATTACCGAGGATGTTTGACTCCCAGAGCCAAGACGTTGCTGACTGTTTCCCTAGGAAGAATGGACATTTTGTCGGGGAAAACATACACACTTAGGAATTTCAATTAGAAGAAGAAGAAAAAGCCAAAATCTTGTTCCCACTGTGGTAAAGTGTTTGTCCCCTCCCCCCCACCCCCGCCCAATATCTTTTGCTTCTGTTATTTGGCAGTGAAATGTCTGTTCCAAGAATGTGGAAAGATTAGGATGCCATAAGCCCAACATTCAAATTAGGTCTCGACTCCCACGGAACCTAGAACTAAAACTAGGACTTAAAAAAGAAAATCAGCCTGACATTAAATGAATTCAGCACCTCTGAATTTATTTATAAGCTTTTCCTTGGCTTTTTATAGGAATGGACATCTGGGATTTTTTTTTTTTTTGAGGGTGGAACATTTCAAAGAGGCTGCTTACACCTCTAAAAGCCGTCACAAACTGGCCCTCCACAAACCAAATCCAGCCAGCTGATGTATTTAGTTTGGCCCACATGGTGTTTTTTTAAAATAAGAATTAGTTGTCAACATTTAAAATTTTTACAGAGAAATATCGGTTTATAAAAAATATAAATGTATATACATATACATTTATTTTATATGTACAGACACATATATTTCTGTATTGTCTTGGGGAAAAAATAAAACCAGAAGAGGCAGCCCTGAGATGTTATTTCCACATAGGTGGTGGTGGAGGGTGGGCCACGAACCCAGTAGGAAACATACAAGGGGGATCATTCACAGGAAGGGTGGAGCTGGGAGGATGACCGGTTTTCTTCCATATATCTACATCTCTAGGCCTGAAACTTAAATCCAATGAGCATTCAGTTGTGCTACCACAACATGTCCAAAACTAAACGCGTCTTCCTAAATAGCTGCCAGATGTCTGTTTTCTGAAAACAACACAATGAGCTGCCCCTTTCCTAACCATGGAATCTGCTTTAACTCTTCCCTCTTCTTCCCGGCCACACCCCCTTCCCCATCAGTCACCATCCCCTGTGGTCTATGCTCTTGAAACATCACTGAGCACTAACATAAGTAACCAGTCACAGGAGCACTTAAAATATGACTAGTGTGAATTGAGATATGCTGTAAGTGAGTAAGACACACGGGATTTTAAATACTTAGGCACCACATAATAAACTAACTGATTAATAATTTTACATTGATTACCCATTAAAATGATATTTTGACAGATTGGGTTAAATTTTTAAATATGAAAATTAACTTGCCCATTTCTTTTTACCCTTTTAAACGTGACTTTTGGAAAATTTAAAATTGCATACGGGGTTTTTATCAGTGGCTCACATTATCTTTCTATTAAACGCACTGCCTCAAAATATCTCTTGAAATATCTCTTGGTGTAATGTGGTAGAGATGCTGATTATGGCTACCATGGCAATCATATCACAGTATATAAATGTATCAAATCAACATGTTGTACACTTTAAATTTACACAATGTTATATTGCAAATGTGTTTCAATTTAAGAAAATCTCTTGAGTTTGTCCTAACCTATATGGCACTGCTGTCATCCAATAGGCTGGTCTCTTACACCCCTTCACTCCTAGAATTTCACATTGGTCTAGGCTTTTCCCTGCTTTTAATCTGCTCCGCACACACCCTGGCTGAGTTTATCTGCCTGAAACATTGCTTTTATCATGAAATAGTCCGGCTCAAAAACTAACACCAGCTCTTTAATCCATAAAGTCCAAACTCTTGGTAATAACAGCTTCCATTTTAAAAACCTCTTGGGTACTTTATGTAATTCTCCCAGCAACCTAGCACCTAGCATGCCAGACTCCTGGTTTTCTAAATAGAATAGAAAGGACTGAAGCATTTGCCTTCGCTGGGAGTGGGGAGGGGAAGCAGCTTTGATCTGAGAAGTTACAAAGAAGATGCAGTTAAGGGGTTGCTGGTTGGTTAGAGGTTAGAGCGGGAGTTCAATTCCCACATGAGATGGTGGGCTGTGCCCACTGCAACTAAGATTGAAAACGGTGGCTGGACTTGGAGCTGAGCTGTACCCTCCACAACTAGATTGAAGGACAATGACTTGGAGCTAATGAGCCCTGGAGAAACACACTGCTCCCCAATATTCCCCAATAAATCTTTTTTAAAAAAGAAAGATTTCCTTTAAAAAAAAAAAGTAGAGGGCTATAGTATTAAAAAAAAAAAAAGAAGATGCAGTTAAAGCATCCAAACAGCAGCTCTTTTCATTTATGATGGTTCATACAACACTTCACAATTGACTAAAGAGCAATCAACATCTGTGGATCTATGAGATGAACTATTCTTATATTAGTTGAGAGAAAGAATGACAGTGTTGAGAGAAGAAACTGTTATGTTTGCATTTTAGAAAACCAAAGCCAGAAATCCAACCATAAAAGCTTAAGTGAAATAGGGTTCTTCTCGCGTCCACTCTATATCCAAGTTGTATATTTATACAGAGGGTGTCAAAAAAATTTTTTTAAGAAAGGAAAACTATATTAAATTTTTAATA
The DNA here is from genome assembly GCF_964194185.1 of Rhinolophus hipposideros. Classification (NCBI taxonomy): domain Eukaryota; kingdom Metazoa; phylum Chordata; class Mammalia; order Chiroptera; family Rhinolophidae; genus Rhinolophus; species Rhinolophus hipposideros. The sequence continues at coordinate 43,733,467 of NC_138066.1, read as the reverse complement.
CTGAATATGTACAGATAACAAAAGATGAATACAAGTCACGTTTGACTTCTGCAATGACAAGAGGTGCTCAAAGTGGTTACCATCAGTGTCCAGACACTTCTGATTATGGCGAACTACTGCTTGAGCATAGATAACATCTCTTAAATGTGTATCCATTTTTTTGGCACCTTTGATATATATATACATATATATATATATAGCTATTACAAAATAGGTAAATTTGAACTATGCCAATTTGAAGTGCTGTAATATAACAATAATTAACATACCATTCATCTCAAAATTTGAAAAGCATAAATTAAAAATTCATCAGGAATTAAATACAAAACGAATATAGCTAATGAATCATAAACTGAGCTGGTAACTCTGCATGGCAACATGTGCTTAGCTTGGGGAGAGAGGCCCTTTGTCATCTCTAATTATGTGAGTTTTGAATTGTGCTGTACTCAGGACTTTATCCCTTTCATAATATACACCATTTTTTTCCTTTTTTCTTTCCTTTTTTTTTTTTTTTAAGCTACAGATCAGATAGGTGTTTTCCAATACTGTCTGGCGGAGTCGTTTGGTTCATGGATCTTGACACCAGGCAAGCCCACATCCTACCGTCTGTGCTACTTTGGAGACTGTTGAGCAGTTCCGTGCTTCAGTGCCACCTCTTTAAATTGGATGTAATTATACCTTTCCTCACAAAGTTTTATAAGAATTCAACTAGATATATGTACATAGTTAATACAGTACTTGGCATGTGGTAATTCTCAACGGCAGTGCAATGGGTCAGACAACTTACCTGTGTGGCCTGACTTAGCACCCTGGTTTTAGAAACGTTTCTCAAAGCAGCTTGAAGACTACAAACGGGTGGGTGGGGCTCTGGCGTCTAAAGCTGTCCACTAAACTCCGTAAGTTTAATACACGAAGTTGCACATGACGAGGGGTTGGGAGTGGTCGGAACCAGCTGACCCCTTTGCTGCGTCGGCCGCGACGCAGAGGCCGGACTAGAGCCCGCAGGTCCGGCCCCAGCTGCACCAGCTCTTCCTTTCCCCCGGCTCGCCAGCGGCTCTGGCAAAGAAAACACCACCACGTGGCCTGCAGCCTCTTTATCACGCGCCTTCGCCCAATGGCGAGCCGCGTCACGGAGTTGGGGGCGGGTCGTCAGCAGGACGGTTCCGCCCACAGCCATCGCCAATTGGCCAAGGATGAGCCGCGGCGTGGGCTCATGGCCAATGGTGGCCGGAAGTGGGGACCCCGCCCTCTCAGTTGCTGTGTTCCGCGGGATTGGCAGGAGGGGAGGGGCGAGACGCGGAGGGGCGGGGCGAAGCGGGAACGGGGCGGGGCTAAAGCGGAGGGGGGCTGGCGACCCGGCCCGCAGAGCCGGTGCCAGCGGGCTGCTGAGGTGGCTGTCGCCGGCTCGGAGCTGCGGCTTCCCCGGATCGAGCCCCCGATGGAGGCCGAGGCCGCGGACGGCCCCCCGGCCGGGGTCGAGGCGGCGCTCAGCTGCTTCTCTTTCAACCAGGACTGCACGTAAGCCGTGGCGCCTGCCTTGCCGGGAGGTGGGGGACAGAAAGTCTCAACCAAGGGTGTTGTCCTGTCGGCAACTTGTAGCAGGAGAGGCGCGAGCCTACACCCCCGGAGGGCCTCGGCGGGGCGGCCGGCGGTGGCTCAGACTGGTTCGGGTCTTGGTAGCCCCCTCCTCCTCCTCCCTCCTCTACCAGCAGGGGGCTTGGGCGCCCCCAGCCCGCGCTGCGGGCCGACAGCCAGGAAAGGCTGGCTGACGGTGAACGGAGAGTCACCCAGGGGAGTGGGGCTGAAGAGAGCTAAGGGATCGGGAGGGGGATAGTGACCGGAGTGGAGGTCTGGGTTGGGAGGGGCAGAGGCCAAAACAAAAGAGATGGCAGGGGAGGGGCAGGTTGCAAGTTGACCCCAGGCGTTGTAGTTGGGGCCCAGGAAGATGGAAATACAGGAAAAACTTTCCCATTTGTCCTTGAGCATCTCAACGTGGCATCTGGGCAGGGCCTCGGACAAAGAGGCAGCCTATCCCTGCGGCCAGGCCAGGCCCTGTCCCAGCCCCAGCGCGGGGCATCTGGCCTCCCCACTCTGGATGTCAGAAACCTTTCCATTCCTCTCACTGTTTCCACACAGCCACTCAGCGAGGCCCGGCTGCCTTCTCCGAGTCCACAAGCCCTTTCCCCACCCCAGGCTGCCTTCTGCGAGGAGCATGAGCTCCACCCTGTTGCTTTTTCGAGTCGATGTTTAATGTTTCACCTTGATGGTCACATTTGGACTCGGGCCAGAGAGCTGGGAGTTAATAGACATCTGGAGGTTTCCGTCCCTTCGAGGCAAACACTTTTTTCCTACCCTCTTTTTCGTGGAATTGTTAGAAGCCAGCTCTGGGGACCACATAGAATAATCTCTTTGGAATGTGCACCCAGTGCATCAGGCAGGGATGACTCTTCCCAAGTTCCCACTTCCTGCTGTACCAGCTTCTGTTGTGTTCCTTGTTTGGCGTCAGCTTCAGGCTTGTGCTTTGGCCACCTGCGATTGGGCTATGCTAATATTGAACATTCAGTGGTGTGATCAGCACCATCATGTACCATAAGCAACTCTGGCTTCCATTCCCTTTGTGTTTCCGTTTAAAACCACCCAATACCAAACAGTATGTCTTTGTTCAAAAAAAAACTGCCTATGTAATCGGGTAACCTGGTTGCTGGGCAGCTTGGTTAGATATGTGACTTTCACGATTTCCTTGACCACAACCCACAATAAGAAATACATATTACAACATCACTCAGTACCCATATACATATAATATCACTAAAAAGTGATTCACACAGTGGTGCTTAACCTTATTATGTGTGGTATCCTCTGGTATTTTCTATTTCTTTCTTTTTTTGAGCCATTTGTGACTCACTGCATTGTTTTTAAGATTTACTCCCATTTCAGACCCGCACTTTACAAAAATGATAGTCTAGATAAAATTCTGTTTTGTAAGAAACATTTTGTAAGAGGGGATGGCTGTTGAAATGCATGGGTGTTTTCCTTCCCAACTGAACACAGGATAAGGAGGGGAGTCAGTTTGCTTACTAGTAGTCAATGTTCTGAATTCTGCATTGTAGCATTGTTTATCAGACTATTTTAAAGTGACGTTAATCTTCATTCTAGTTAAGTCCTGGCTTTCATAGCAACTGGATAAGAATGTTATTTTCAAAACTGTAGGGTACTGGGAAAGTTAATTTCCTTAGTTCTTACTGTCAGTTCAGTTGTCTTGGATGAAGGCTCTGCCGGGCAGCTCTGTCTTACCTATAAATAAGTTTTTGTCACAGTCAGTTGTTTGGAGCCACAGAGGGTATGACATTGGGTTTTAAAATAAGTCAAGCCCCTTACCGAATACATTGAGGAGTATCAGGGTGTCTTTTTCTAGTAAGTGTAGTCTGAATTTGAAACCCAGTATTTCCGGAGAAGGTGGGTGAAGACAGCTAACCTTCACCAGTCTCCTTGACTTGCAGTTAATGCTTGGCTGTGTGCTAGACACTTTGGATACAGTCTTTCATTTGATTGGTGATATATATTTGTCCCAAACCCTGGTCCTATGAGAGGTGAGGCTAATTTTTTTTGTTCCTACAGAAGGCCTTATGGATAAAATAAGGTTTTAGTCTGAATTCTTTGATTCAGAGGTGTTTATAGCCATTGATCAATCATTTAAAACATAATAGTGATCACACTGCCATTTTCTCACATATAAAATTCTTCTGTTCCAAAAGCAGGGCTTATGTTTGAAAATTATTTTACATTGCCAGATCTTTTAGTTAATATTATAAGACCCTAGTTACAACATTTCCCCCCTGACTTGCAAGCTGTAGAAACCTCGGTTTACCACTAAATGTGTCTATATTTATGTGGAAAAAGTTTAAAAGCAGTAAACACTACAGAGTATATTTTGAAGTTTTAAGATGCCTTTCCAGTTGCTCTTTGTCATCAGTAGGGCTCTAGTTCTGGGTGCCAAACCCACTGCTGCTCTCATGCAAATATCTAATACACCAGTTAAGCCACTGGGCAAATTGGAGGGCTAAGAACAGAAGCAGCTACCTCACTCATTAAAAGTTGACCATAGTCACCTGTGTTCCACGGAAGAACAAATGTTGGGTAGAAAAAAATATTCTAGAGAACATCATGTGACCTTTTTTTTTTTCTTTAGGCAAGTGAAACAAGAGCTGGGGCCATAACAGTAAGCTGCTTATTTTAGTATATGCTTCCCTGTGAAGAGCAAATCTCACCTGTTTGTATATTTGTTTTAAATGAGGAAGTTGGACTGATTTTTTTAGGTCCCCTTAGGACCCTTGCAGCTCGGACATCCCGTTTTCCCAGAGTGGAAGAGCTCAGGGTCAGACTGCTTACTCTGAGTGTGCGCTGTGTCACATTCTGTGGCTCACGCAGGTCTGGAGGGCAAAGCAGGAGAGAACTAGATGTAGATGGGGATTCCCAGCTGCTCAACGAAAGGGACTCATTTGCTTTCATCCTGAGGCCAGGTAAACCGGGGCTCACACTGTCTTTACCTATGGGTTGAAAAGTGAAAAATTAAGAAAACAAGGTGTTTTTTAGCACACATTGTCCCAGATAAGTGCTCAGTTTTTGTTTTGTTTGTTGGTTGTGAGGCTAGCTTTGTGGAACACAGTATAACACAGAGTTCTCAACCCTGGCTGTGCATTAATATACTTGAACTCAAACAAAACAAAAATCCAATTAAGTAAAAAGCTTAAGGGTAGGGGAGCAAGGCAGTCATCAATATTTTTCTTTTTTTTGGCAACTTCCCAGTGAGTGTAATGTCTATCCTGGGATGAGAGCTACTGGTATAAACTGTCCAGGATGTTTTCATGGAAAGTGATGAAAGGAAGTGTCTATTAAATTTTGCCTACTAATGACCTACTACGCCTACTATGAACATGTATTTCCTTTTTAAATAAAAAATGATTTACATCTTGGTAAAGTCCCTCTCAAACAACGAGGAGGCCCCTAATTGTCTTGGGGGTAGCGCTGTGATGAATATTCTTAAACATTCCATTTTTCCTATTTCTCCCCCTTTAGGAAAGCATGGACGGCCTCTAGTAGGTTTGACATTTCATTTGATAAAACCCATGACGTTTTAGGTCTCTTAACCATTTCACATTTTTGTGTGTAGATGTCTTTGACCTTGTCCCTTTTATTGTACCTGCCCACCTGACAAGGTGTGCCTCACCAATTAGACAGGTATCAAATATCGAAGCTCCTAAAAATGTACGTTTATCTGTCCCCTATGAGGTTAGAGGGAAAATGGGTGTCTATCTTCGGGCAGGTCTGTGGTTGGAGTACAGTACCTGCTGTCATTCCCGGGCTGTCATTATCTTCCGCAGATCCCTAGCAATTGGAACCAAAACCGGTTATAAGCTGTTTTCTTTGAGCTCTGTGGAGCAACTGGACCAAGTCCACGGAAGTGGTAAGTGTGTGTGTGGGAAGGATCTCAGGGGCACCAAATCCTCCCTCTAGACTTTAATCCCTGGTGCTTCTGAGCTTTCTGCATTTCTCTCCCGTACCGTCAAACTTGAGTCAATATTTTTCAGATTTAAATATAAATCGTTGTCTCCACTTGCTTTAAAAAACCAACATGAAACACTTAGTGAGACGCTGCAGTAGCTTCGTAACATTTTCTTTTTATATTAAGAAATCCTTTGTTTGAAACCATATTGTTGACAACCTTTGTATACACATAGATATGCACAGTCCTTAATTTTTATAGTTGTCATACCAAAAGATCACTTAGGATTTGTTTTTCTTTGCCATTATATTGGCACTGTAGGATATTGGTAACACGCATTCAGTCCTGGAAGTATTTTCTTTGTTTGCACAAAGCAACACTATCCCATTGACACAGTCCGTATCAAAGATGCTGGAATGCTTCTAGTGAACACTAAAAAGAATTCCGCTTAGAAATGTGACTCTCATTTTCCCAGGGTAAGTAATCATTCGTGCCATCGTAATAGTGAAGAATATATACTCTTTGGATTTCCTGGAAAGAAAGCGGTTTGGTAAATAATATGTGGGGTTCCTAATTTATTTGTAAGATATAATTTTTATTATGCCATTTTCATGGATATTTTGCTCTGTATCTGTTCTGTGTCGTTCCCTAAGGGACGTGCCCAAGTACAAGAAAGGCACGCATCTGAAAAGAATGTTCTCAGAAAGGCTCCACCCATGGGCGCTCAGCAGGCTTCCCAATTTACCTTCTTTCTGAGTGCAGTACTTCCCTGGTCATGACACAGATGTCCAGGCTGTTTTCAACAGGAAAGGGACTCCAGAGAGGAGACACAAGATAGGGAGATTTAACTATGTCACTGCCCCCCAAGGTAGCACTCCTCAGAGCAACAGGGACAGGCAGCATTCTGAAGAGGCTCCTGACAAGGGTAGTCACTTCTTTGAAACCTCTCATGGAGATAAGGTAGATAGAAATTGTCCAAACCTCCCAAATATGTTTTACAGGGCAAACAGTGGCACTCGAGGGCTCTGGAGGTAATTCTGCCACACTGACAGCACAAGGGGAAGTTCTGGAAATCCCAACTTTGTGTCTAGTCACTAGCATTTTCTTTACTTGAAGGGGCTTTGGAACTGTTAACATTTGGAAACAGTGAAAGCTTCACTGTGGGGGGAAATAATCATTGCAGATGCGTGCTAATTAACGGAGGGCATCCAGGGAGTAAGACCTAGAGATTGGTGGCTAGACGCATAAGTTGTGCTCGGTTCAGGGGAGGCCGACATCCGTGTGACCTCGGGCTGCCTTCCCTCCCAGATGAAATCCCGGATGTCTACATTGTGGAGCGCCTCTTCTCCAGCAGCCTGGTGGTGGTGGTCAGTCACACGAAGCCACGCCAAATGAACGTCTATCATTTCAAGAAAGGCACAGAGATCTGTAATTACAGCTACTCCAGCAACATCTTGTCCATAAGGCTGAACCGGCAGGTAAGTGGCGGAGATCCCGCGAGAGTGCAGGCTTCTGCTGATTGGAACTAAAGAAAAAGATGGATACATGTTCAAGATGAATGTCTCTAAAACAAGCATCAAATCCTAAGGGGGATTTTTATACTCAGGCCAAGTATTATGGGGCTGCTGTAAAGAGAATCTACTTTACGTGGTCTTTCGGTGCTAGGTCCTCCCTGGTCCTTCTGCCTCGTGTTTTTTTAAATGTTGGCCATTGGCTAGGTGAACCCTCCCCTGGGTTCAGGCTGTGTAGAACTCTGGCTCTGAAACTGTCCCCTGAGCAACTGCAGGGACGCCTCAAACCACAGGAACGCCTCTCTGGTTTGAGTCCTAGGTGGTGGCATTTGTCACAGACTGGCGGGAATTCCTCTCAGAATGAAAGCTCCTGAGGATAGCATGGTCCTCATGGGTTCGTTCTGAAGCCAGTCCGTAAAACAGCCCCTTCTCCCGGGTTCGTTCTGAAGCCAGTCTGTAAAACAACCCCTCCTCTTGTTTTCCCATAAGGCCAGGTACTCAGTCTCATGCTTCCACTTTTCTTTCACCCAGCTAACCCTTGAAGATTTTTCTTGTAGTGTTTTCTTTGTTGAAGGAAGGATTATTCTTATCTCAACTATGCAATACACTCTCTTGAAAAATGTCAGTTCTTGTTAAGTAAGTATTTGAGATATTAGCAGAGTTTCCCGTGAATTATTAGATTTTTTTTTAAATCCTATGAGGGCAGAGACTAGATCCATTTTGTTCTCCATAATAAGACCTGGTAGAAAAGACAGTGCCTGGTAGAAAAATGCTCCATAAATATCTGTTTCCTGACTGCCTAGTAAATAAACAAACAGGTAGATTCTTTATGTGACCATGCAGCTCTGCCTTTTCAAGTAAATATTCCCAGGATAGTGGTTATTGCATTCATTGAGACAATGTTTTCTTCTATCTTTGTACCTAAACTGTTGAGTGCTAACTCATTTTTTTTTAAAGACAAATGAGACAAATACAGTGCTTTCTGAAGTTTATGGGAAGAGATTGTTTCTTTGAGTTATTCCACTATTTTGATTGACTATGCACTTAAGCCCGTGTAAAGAAAGCAGTGTGGTAGAGAATAGCCTGAAAAATAGAATATGGGGATTTTTAAGCAAAGAGGAGCAGGAGTAAAGAAGCAAATAAACCCGGGTTCTTGGCAAGGGAGGGGAAGGAAGTTTGAGAGTTTTCAACTTGAAGGCTTTTAAGCACAATTCTTGGCTTGAGTGCTGTCTCTGAAAAATGTTGGGAGCACATCAAATTTCACTGCAAGACTTTTTAATCTTTGCATGTAGAAGCCAGTATATAAAAATTAAATATCCTTTTTTGGGGGGGCACCTGATTGTCTTTTTAAGATTGTTTAGGCACATGTCCCACAAAAATTGGAACCCTCAAAATAGTATCTATGGTATTTATTTGTATAACATCTCTCTTACTTGCTCTATGATATTTCCAATGGGACAAGGAAGGATTATTCAAGTGTCTGCGTCTGTTAACGTTTAGATGCCACCCCTTCCATGTAACACTCGTCAACTTTCAGATGGTCCTCCCCCATCGTCCAAAGGACATTAATGCACCATGAACTACTCAGCTACCAATGGCCAAGCTATTCTGAACCCAGATCACACAGGTCTCTTTGCCGTTAACATTTCTTCTGCTAAGATGATTTGAAACAGCTCTTGAAAGTGTCTGGGGTTTGCTTTTCGTAAAACCTTCCAATTTGGGCCTTACCAACTTTTGGTTTAGCCACCTGCTGCCGCCAGGTGGGGGGAACCGCGCTGTCCCAGGACCTGCGCCCCCTGGAGGCAATGAGCAGCTCATGCTGTTCCTACCTCACCAGGTGTGTCCAGGTGCAGTTCCTTTTTTAAAAAACGGGAAAAAAAATTAAAGATTCGCACAAGGAGTTATGAGGAAAGAACATCCCTATTTTCCTCTCAGTACATAGGAGGGAAGAATAGTAATTGCGATATTCTTCATTTTTAGTTGATATTATTGCCCTTGTGCTTAATCGAGGAAGTGTATTTAATGGAATAAAGGCAGTAAACCAGATGCGTTTTGATAGGTGAGCTTTTACAGTTCTTTCTGTTCTCAACCCCATCGGGAGGACAGGGGCCCCTCAGAACAGATGTAGCATCTAGACCCAGCCTCTGACGCTAAATCTAAATCTGTGGTGCTCGAGGGCAGACGCTGTATTTGTTTCATTGATAAAAGGAGTTATTTCTTCTAAGACCTAGCAAAGGCGATGAGCGCCAAAGTGACAGGGAATGAGCTGAGCGGAAGGCCAGCCTGGGGTTTTGCCGAGACCGAACACTCATTGTAAGGAAGCACATTACCTGGTCGTGTGCTCATCCCAGAAGCGCACTGTCACGTGAACCGAAGACGGAGGATCTTTTTCCCTCTGAATGTTTTGTTTTCCTCCCATTGAATTCTTGTCTGCAGCCAACACAGAGGGTAACCTGAAATTCGGCTAAGTGGGCCACAGAGGTGGTGCTGTTAGAGGTGGTGGGAGAAGACGCAGATGAGGTCAGACAACATAGATGTAGATGCTATTTCTGCAAGAGGCATGTCCTGTTCCCCCCTGTGCTGGGACTCGGCCATGGGGCTGGAAGGGGACACCAGCGGCTCTTACAAAGCTAAGAGCATAAGCAAGCACAGAGTAATACAGCCCAAACCATAGTAAGTGCTGGCAAAAGGCCAACGGATCAGGCAAATCAGAAAATGCGCATTTTATGGAGAAACACTAATATTTGTCATCAGTTTTGAGACTCTGTTAGAATGTTGTTACCTCTCAACACCCAGTCTCAGACCTATGGCCACAGAGCCTTAATTAAAATTGAGACAGATACAAGGTCAGACGATTACATTCGTATACTCATCCTAGAAAAAGTGCTACAGACCTCACTGCTGAACACATCACTACCAGCACCTTCCAAGTACTCCCTTGGGAAGCTATGCACCGAGGCCAGAGCCTAGTCCACCCTTCAAAGCGATTTTGGAACTCTTTCTGGAATGACCATCAGAGCTGTCATCATATTACCCTTGATGTCCTGAATATCATCAAAATGTTTTCCTTTCAATATTTCCTTTATCTTCGGATAAAGAAAGAAGTCATTGGGGGCCAGATCAGGTGAGTAGGGAGGGTGTTCCAATACAGTTATTTGTTTACTGGCTAAAAACTCCCTCACAGACAGTGCCGTGTGAGCTGGTGCATTGTCGTGATGCAAGAGCCATGAATTGTTGGCGAAAAGCTCAGGTCGTCTTCGTCTTTTTTACGCAGCCTTTTCAGCACTTCCAAATAGTAAACTTGGTTAACTGTTTGTCCAATTGGTACAAATCCATAATGAATAATTCCTCTGATATTAAAAAAGGTTAGCAACATCGGTGCAACAAGTTGTTTAACTTAGTTGTCAGACCTCGTATTTTTCTGCTTAGTTATTTTCTCCTTGGTTAAAGTGTCAGTCTCCATTTTACTGAGCTGCGAGGAGTCTTACTGGGAAAACAGTCAGGCGGGCTTTTTCCAGGAGGAGAGCCTGATGCTTTTTTGTGGATTTTTTAGGTACCTTTTTTTTCAAGTGTTTTTCCATGGGGTAAAAAGATCTGGCCTGAGAGCAATGGTCTCAAATTTAGGTGTCAGAGTCCCCTGGGGTACTTGATGAATGACTTCCTGAAGCAGAATCTCTGGGGAGAGCCCAGGCCTTGCCCTTTGGGTGCTCGATGCTCATCTTTGTCAGAACCACTGGCCCTAGGGGAAGCTGAGTCAGGCATGTGCAGGGGTAGGAGGTCGCTGCTCAGAGTGAGGAAAGAGCTACTGACCCCAAATTCCTCCCAAAAGCTCCTCACCAGCACCTGACATCTGCTCACCGGCACAGATCTACGCGTCCTGTTCCTTACACACAGCACATTAAACCCATAGCCTGTTTCCACGTGGCAGAGAGCATGGCCATTGGGAAGAGGCTCCAAACCTGACAAGTCTCATTTAAAGAGAAAGAGCAGGGTCTCACCAAAATAGGGAAAGGGACTCCCAGGGAGAGGAGCCAAGCGGAGTGAGTGTGTGTGTGTGTGGGGGGGGGGAGCTGCAAGGGACATGGAGCAGTGAGACGGGTATCACATGAGGGCTGAAGGGCTTCTCCATTCCCTGTACCAGGGTTGGAGAGAGCGCATGAAGGTCGGTCTGCAGGGGACTTCAGTGGAACGAAGTTAAAAGTGGCAATTCACTGGAGAAACAGAAGATTGGGTGATACAGAGGAGGCAAAGAAACCCACCTCTGTACAAGAGGGAGACTTGTCATGCATATCGAGAGGGAGGCTGTCTGATGGGAATAGGAATCCAAAATCTTACCTGAAATTGTCCTAAATGGCAAAGGCTGTCCGATCAGAAAGTATTCAGAAATCCCCATTCTAAGGAGAGGGGAAAGCACCAAAAAGAATTGAAAAACAGGAAGGGAGACCTCGATTTCTATGTGAAGTTTCTAAAGGTCTTGTATATTCCGCACCTGTTCACGTGGATGAGGACATATGCATGCCCACATGCATGTGTGCAGACATAAACATACCCTGCACATGTATCGTCCGAATTCCCCCTTCTCTAGGCTTAGAATCAAGGTAGGACTCACAGGAAACATGAGTGATTTCGATTTGGTCCGTCCTTTCGAGGAACCAGTCTGGTAGACTGATGAGTGTGTGTGATTCCAGAGGCTGCTGGTGTGTCTGGAGGAGTCCATTTACATTCACAACATTAAAGACATGAAGCTGTTGAAGACCATCCTGGATATTCCTGCAAACCCAACAGGTGAGCTCCCAAAACGAGATCGGTGACCCCCCCTAATCTCATGTCCAGCTGCTCCTTTCACAAGCTGTATTTCCACCTGAATTGAAAACTTGAAGCACTGTCCATGCTTTATAAGTCTTAGTAGTGTTTACCTTGCAGTTGTGTTTTAACAGTGGCAAGTTCAAATACATTAGGCTGTGCGGCCATCACTGCCGCCCAAGAGAAATTCCTTTCATCTGGGTCCCATTCCTAGCAAATGCGTCACAGCATTTACGGTAGACACGTGGGAGATGTCGCGCATCTGATATGGAAAGGTGTTTACCCCTAATTATTTTTCATGGTTGTTCGGTACAAAGTAGGTGTAATCATTAGAAGCAGGTTTTGACTTGCTGTGTCTACATGACTAGGACAAACAAAAGCTGAATCGTGAAGAATGTGTTTTATTACTTGGCAAAGAAATCTCCCCTTGGCTATAATCTCCAAGCTATAATACTGGACTTGAAAAAATTCTCAGGATGGAAGCCTGTTGGGTAAGCTACCCATTTCAGAAGGGGAATAGTTTGGATTTGTTAGACTGAAATAGCAGATGATGATGTTTTATGAATTCATTGAGGCAGAAGTAAACGAGAGAGATCCTTCATCGGGTGGCAGGGGGGGCAGTCATCACACTGGAACGGTTTGTGCATCTCATGATTCAGGTGAATATTTGTAAATTGGACTCCACTTTAGTATCCTTACATGACAGATGCAGCTCACTGTAGTTCCCCAGTTCTTTGATTGTCACTGCATTTTAAGATCTGTGTGGCCCCACCCAAGTCACCTAGACTCTTTGAGCCTCGGTTTCCTTGTCTGTAAAATGGGATAATAACACCCATCTCACAGCGTCGGCTGAGAAGTAAGCGAGGCAGTATTTGTGAAAGCCAGCAGCTCGCGGCCTGCCGTGCAGTAAATGTCTCCTATGCTTCGCTTCCCCCTCTTCATCTCCATTGTATAGATGGCCCTTTACTGCCGACTTCAGTGCTTAGCCATGACAAAGTGATACTGTAAAAGAACAAAGCCTTTGAGGCCATTATAAAGTTCTGAGACTTTTTAAGCTTATTTCACAAAAGGGAGGATGGTAAGTGAAGAAGCTAAGGGGGAGGGTAAGTTTTTTGTTTTAGGAATGAAAGATTGAAGTAACCTAGAAAAGTGCTGAAGACATACTGTGTGCCCAGTACCACAGTCGGCACTGTCAGGTACAGATATGCAATCACACACCAGGAACCCCAAATCTAGCTGCAGTATGCCCTAGACCATCTGCTCCATGTGACACAGTGTGAGACAAGTGTTCTGGCAGCCTTTGTAGGGGTAGAACCCAATATGGGACGGTAATAACAGTAGAAAGAGAGATGTGCTCTCTGGTAGGGTGGGGTAGGGGCTGTGGGATCTGAGCAGAACTGGGAGGGGTGGGTGTGCGCTGGACCTTGACAGATTTGGGCAGGGAACATTCTAGGCCTCTCCTACCACCACACACTCAGGCCACTCAGATCACGTGTTAGTGCTGCCCTCAGGACAGGGCCTATTCCTGCCATGAAAAGCAAAGTTTCTTCCCATCTGCTCTTAATTGTTAGCAAATACAGCTGTTTCTTAGCTCAGAAAACTCACCTTTTGCAGTTTAAACAGAGAGAAAAAGAAGTTTTGAAAGTGTGGGGCTATTTGTGCTTTATATTAGAGAGAGAATGTATTATATATAAAGGGAATAATTTGTTTCAAGAAAAATTTTAAAACAACTGGGAAGTGTCTTCCCTGTCTCAGAGAAACAAACAGCATTTTGTTTTTAGCATTTCCTTCTGAAAGACCACAGGCAGGCAGAAAGACCAAAATGTTTCTTATTACACCTTTGCTGTTCTTTGGAGAGATAGCCCATGACTTTTTCAAACCCTGAAATTTATAATTATCATCTCAATTGCCACTGAGCTCCCTTTCTACAACTGTAAAATGGAAATGATGAGTTTTACCCCCCAGAGTTATTATGGGGAGGACTAACTGAGGGAATGGAGTGCGTGAGAGCCAAGGCATGTTTGCTCCCCACACAGGAGTCCAGCTAAGCTAACTCACTAGCCCAGCCCCAGCCTGGACGGCAACCTCACACCAGCTAAAGTTGCCCGGTAGTGACATGAGTTCCTCACTCAAGAACCATCAGTGGACTCAGAACTGTCAAATCCATGAACATAAAATTCTGAGGCCCCAGGGTCTCCTTTATTTGTTCTCATTCTCTGTTTTCTGAACAAAAAATATAAGATGGACACTCTGGCTTTGATTTTATAAATCCTTCATGAGTACACAAGAGAAACAGACTCACTTGTCTAATTGGCTGGAGCACACAAATTCTGTGTGCATTTTGCCCTAGTGAACTACAAATAAATGATATATGCAGAGTTCTCCCATTCCTTTGCACTCAGTATCTAATGTGGCTGTAAATTTCCTTTTTCTTTGTCTGTGTTTGTGTCATGCACATTCCTGTTGTGTCAAAGATTGCTGGCTGTTTGGCCAGACTGGGCTTGAAGCTAATTTCCTGCTAGCACAGCAGTCAGTGCACTGAGCAGTGGAGGCTGGAAATCTCCACACAGGTTCTGCCGACTGCAGGACGCGAGCGTGCTATAGATCTTACAGCCACCTTGTAGGAAGTATTGAGGAGGCCGTCTGCACCACACAGCAGTGTGTGTAACAGAACAAAATAGTGGTTTATTGCCCAGTGAGAGCTCTTTCTGAAAATGGTGGTACAGGTGGGGAAAAGTTCTCGTTTGCAGTAGCATAGCACGTTCGCAAATACAGAGATTTTTTTCCTTTCTATTTTTTGAAATTGGAAAGCATAGTCTGAGATATTAATCACCCCAGAGGGAATTAATTGCATTTATAAATCACCGTTAAGGGAGGAGACCCGAGATGGTGGAGTAGATAAACACTGTACCTGTGTCCTTCTGTGAACACATTAAAAGTACAACTAAATTATATAACTAACAATCAACCTGGAGAACCATCTGAAGTCTAGTTGAACATAAGTCCCATAACTAAAAATATAAAGAATCCACATCAAGACTGGTTTGAGGGGCAGAGACGCGGAACGGGCCCCAAACCTCCGTGTGGCAGTTGAGAATCTGGAGGGATACCTCTGCCATGGAGGTTACCCATGGAGGAGCAGCCCCCCACACCAGGATCCCCAGCCCAGAGTACTGGCGTTGGGAAGGGGAGCCCCTTTGACATCTGGCTGTGAAAGACAGTGGGGATACTGACCAATAAGGTGGGACGGAAGGCTGGGGGAAACCCAAACATCTTTTTAAACAGCCCACACATGGACTCATTCACTCGCTCACAGTCACTCACCTTGGGCTCCAGCAGAGATGCAGTGACTCAGGGGAATCAGAAGCATGTGAGGGGCAGACTAAGGTATATGGCTGTAGAGCGAGGGCTGGAGGACAATGGCCATTTTCCCTGTGTGGGGTCCTGTTCCCATGTAACTGGCAGGTGGGTGCCATCTTTCCTATGATGAGCCCTCCTCCTATACTTATGGCCAAATCTGAATCAGATTGGCCTGGTTGGCTCCGCTGCTCCACCCTGCTGACTCACTGGGACCTCGTGCCACCCAATTCCCACAACACCAGAAGCACTTTCTCCATGAGTAGCCAGTCCCACCCACATTGCACTCTTTCTTGGAAAATTATCAGAGTCCATGGGCCCCAGGTGGGCAGTGACTGGCCTCAGTGTGCTCTGAGACTTTTGCTGAGTAGTTCCAGGCTCAGCAATGGCACCAAACCAGAATTTACATTAACCTGGTGACCAGAACTCTTCCCACTCTGGTGACTTCCTGATACCATGCCTCACCCAACTCACGTAATGCATGAGGCTTTATCAGTGGCTGAAACTTAAGGGAGCTGCCAGGTGGCAGCAGGCCTTGGGGTGTCCTGGCTTTCTGTGGCACTACCCCATGCCAGGTATTGGTGGCAGCCATCCTCAGTTCACAGCATGGCCTCTCCCACATGCCTCCAGGTTTAGCACAGGCAGGGAAAATCCATGGATCTCTTTGTATTAAGCTCCTACCAGGTAGTCCCCAGCCGGTCACAGGCAGTGGGTGACCTGAGCCTGCACTGGAGCCCATCCTAAGAGGCCCCAGAACCAACATACTTGGAGGTAGGCTTCAGACTACAGCAGAGCACCACCCAATTAGCCCTACAAGCAGCATACACAAAGGGTGGTTTCAACAGGCACCAGAACCTGCTGGGATGAACCCCACTTACTGGTGTAAGCCCCCCATAAGCCATGGAAGTGGCCAGGTCCCACAGCCAATGGGATGGTCAATCCCATCCATGGATGTGCCAACAACAATCAAGACTCAACTATAACAGGAGGGCACACACAACCCACAAAAGGGACACTCCTGGAGCACCGGGAACAGGTGATGAGGGAGACTGCCAGGGCCCCCCAACTACATAATGCCATCTGCCCTAGACTGGGAGAGATAGCAGATCTACCTAATACATACAAACAAACACAGGGAGGCCGCCAAAATGAGGAAACAAAGAAATGCATCCCAAATGAAAGAACAGGAGAAAAATCCAGAAAAAGCAACCTACCAGCAACAGAATTTAAAACAATGGTTGTAAAGAAGCTCAAGGAAATTAGTGAGAACTTCAACAAAGAGAGAGCAAGCATTAAGAAGGACATAGAAACCATAAAAAAGAACCAGTCAGAAGTGAAGAATACAATAACTGAAATGAAGAACGCACTAGAAGGGAATCACCAGCAGACTAAAGGAAGCAGAGGATCGAATCAGCAATTTGGAAAATAAGGTAGCAGAAAACACCCAATCGGAACATCAAAAAGAAAACAGAATCAAAAAAAATGAGGATGTTGAAGAGACCTCTGGGACAACAAGCATAACAACATTCGCATCACAGGGGTACCAGAAGGAGAAGAGAGAAAGCAAGGGATTGAGAACCTATTTGAAGAAATAATGACTGAAAACTTTCCTAATCTGGTGAAGAAAATAGACATATAAGCCCAGGAAGCGCAGAGAGACCCAAATAAGATGAACCCAAACAGGCCAACACCAAGACACATTGTAATTAAAATGGCAAAGGTTAAAGATAAAGAGAGAATCCTAAAAGCAGCAAGAGAAAGGCAACTAGTAACTTACAAGGGAGCTCCCACAAGATTGTCAAGTGATTTCTCACAGAAAATTTGCAGGCCTGAAGGGGTTGGCAGGAAATATTCGATGTGATGAAAAGCAAGGACCTACAACCAACATTACTCTACCCAGCAAAGCTATGATTTAGAATCGAAGTACAGATAAAGAGCTTCCCAGATACAAAAAAGCTTAAGGAGTTCATCACCACCAAGTCAGTATTACAAGGAATGTTAGAGGGACTTCTTTAAGATGGAAAACAAATCAAGATTATGAATAATAAAATGGAAATAGCTACATATCTATTGACAATTACTTTTAATGTAAATGGATTAAATGCTCCAATCAAAAGACATAGGAGGGCTGAATGGATAAGAAAACAAAACCCTTACATATGCTGCCTACAGGAGACTCAGTTCAGATTGAAAGACACAGACAGACAGTAAAGGGATGGAAAAATATATTTCATGAAAATGAAAAAAGCAAAAAAATCTGGGGGAGCAACACTTATACCAGACAAAATAGACTTTAAAACAAAGGCTATAAGAAGGGACAAAGAAGGACCCAGTAATCCCACTTCAGGGTATTTCTCCAAAGGAACCCAAAATGCTACTTCAAGAGGATGTGAGCATGCATATATTCAATGCAGCATTGTTTACAATGGCCAAGATATGGAGGCAACCTGGGTGTCCATCAATGGATGAATGTATAAAAGTAGGTGGTACATATATACAATGAAATAGTGCTTAGCCATGAAAGAGAATAGGTCCTTGCCATGTGCAGCAGCATGGATGGACCTGGAGGGTATTGTGCTGAATGGAGTATGTCAGACAGAGAAAGACAGATGCCATGTGATTTCATTTACATGTGGAATCTAAAGAACAAAACAAACAAAACAGAAAAACAAACCAAAAAATCACCATTAACTTGCTTTAAGTTTCACATGTCACACTATAAATATTATACCAAGGTGAGAATGGCTTAGAATCACAGGACTTCCTCATCCAGCTGATGCCACTGATTCTTGAATTGATAGCAGGCCCTTCTTTTCTAGCTGTGGAAGAATTACAGCCAAACAATTTCAGTGAAATTATAGCTGACAGTGAGTTGTGAAAATGTTTGTCAAGTCTAAAACAAGTCCAAACGCCACATCAAAACTGAATTTCTACATAGATAAAAGACTGGAAGGAATTATACTCAAATATTGAGAACAGTGAAAAGCCTCTGGACTTTAGAATGATGGATGAATTTTTTTTCTCTTTATTCACACTTTCTGGGTCCTGCAAAGTTTTTTACACTATCACTTTACTATTATAAAGTTATATCAAAGAAAAAGCTCATTTTTACCTAAATAAAGCTGTGCGTGACACCTGTGACAGAAACAGAATGGTAATATCTAAGCCTGAAGCAAACTCTTTCATGCTTTCCTTGGGGGATTTCACAAGAAATAAAGATATATTCTTGTAGCCAGTTGGATGGGTCTGAGAACTGGACCTTAAGAAATCGAAGGAACTTGCGTTAAGCATTTCTGGGGACCTTCATTAAATCTGCGAGGGTCGGTGTGCAGGATCCCTTGGCTATATTCAGATGGGCTGGCCGAGGTGTGAGCCCAGAGGGAAAGCTGTCAAGTAAGTGGTTATGTCAGTATGCCTGCCCCAGCCATTATCTTTTGTCCCTTTCTTATTAGAATCTAGGGTCATCTCATTCTCCATTAGGTCTTACAGAAAGTTCCACGTTAGCTGAAGAAGTTGAAGTCTTTCTGGGATATTTACATTTTAACACAAAACTCTGAAGGGTACCACATACCTTTTAGAATGGCTATTATAAAAAAGACAAGAAATAACAAGTGTTGGTGAGGATGTGGCAAAAAGGTGGCCCTCATGCGCTGTTGCTGGGAATGTAAATTGGTCCAGCCACTATGGAAAAGAGTATGGGGGTTCCTAAAAAAAGACTAACACTAGAACTACCATATGATCCAGCAATTCTACTTCTGGGTATATATCTGAAGAAAACAAAATCACCCTCCCAAAGAGATAGCTGCACCCTCATATTCATTGCAGCATTATTTACAACAGCCAAGACATGGAAACAACCTAAGTATCTAATGATGGATGAATGGATAAAGAAAATGCAATATATGTGTACAATGGACTATTATTCAGCCATAAAAAAGAAGGAAATCTTGTCATTTGCGACAGCATGGATGGACCTTGAGACCATTATGTTACATGAAATAAGTCAGACAGAGGACAAATATCACAAATACCATGTGAACTCATTTATATGTGGCATTTTTTTAAAATGGAGCTCATAGATACTCAGAACAGGTCGGTGGTTGCCAGAGGTGGGGAGTGGGGGTGGACACAATGGGTGAAAGGGATCAAAAAGTACAAACTTCCAGTTATAAAATAAATATGTCATGTGAATGTAATAATGTGTAGCATGATGACTATAGTTAGTAATACTGTACTGCATATCTGAAAGTTGCTAAGAGATTAGATCTTAAAAGTTCTGATCATGAGAAATTGTAACTGCATGGTGATGGATCACTAGATACTTCGTAATGTTCATTTTGCCATATATACAAATATTGAATCATTATGTGGTACACACGAAACTAACACGTCATATGTCAATTATACTTCCAAAGAAAAATTCTGAAGGGCGGTGGAAGTATTTGTCCAAGACCTCCTAGCATTCCCTGACACAAAGATGGGCCCTGTCAATAGTTTTAGATAGAAGAAATAAGTGAAGACTTAGCATCTTGGAATGTTAAAGGTGAAAGAACCCTGTATCAATCACCAGAGCCCCTCATTTCACAGACAGGAAAGGGGCCTGGATAGGCCACAGATAACTCAGCCAGGGTTATACTCATACAATAGATGGTAGGCCTGGGTATTGAACCCATGTCTTCAGCCTGCCTCCACCAGATATGAATAGATATTTTTAAAACATGGCCTTTTTTTTAAATAGCTTTGTTGAAATATAATTCACTTGCTATATGATTCACCCATTTAAAGTGCACAATTCAATAGCTTTTAGTACATTCAGAGATGTGTAACCATCACCATAATCAATTTTAGAACATTTCATCACCCCTCCCCGCAAAACACCCCATTACCTTGTAGCCATCACCTCCTGTGCCCGCACCTTAGGCAACCCTAATCTACTTTCTGTCTCTATAGATTTATCTATTCTGGGCATTTCATACCCAGAATAGATGATTGTATGATTCCACTGGAATCATACAATAAGTGGTCTTTGGTAATGGGCTTCTTTCACTTAACATATTTTCAAGGTTCATCCATGTAGTGTGTGTCAGTACTTCATTTCTCTTTATTGTCTAATATGCCATTATAAGGATATGCCACATTTTATCTATCCATCAATTGATAGACATTTGGGTTGTTTCTAGTTTTTCACTGTTACAAATAATGTTTTATGACTATTTATACACAAGTGCCTGTGTGGCTATATGTTTTCATTTCTCTTGGGTATATACCTACGAGTGGAATTTTTGGCTTATATGATAACTCTCTGTTTAACCTTTTGAGGAGCTGCCAGGCTGTTTTCCAAAGCACTGCCCCGTGTTACATTCCCAGCAGCAGTGCATGAGGGTTCCAATTATCTGTCTTTTTGATAATAGCCATCCTAGTGGGTGTGAAGTGGTATCTCTGTGGTTTTGATTAACTCTGCTTTTTTTAAACATGTGCTCAGAAACCTTCAGTACTTACCCACTGCATTTATAAGATCTTAACTCTCTGGTTTGGTACTCAAATCTTTCTACAGTCGCCACATTCAATCTTAACCTCTTTTCTGCTCACCACCCCTATGGGAACCCCCACCCCCCCATGCAAGCCAACTTGATCTCCCAACTGTCTACCCTCCCCAGTGTCACAAGACCAGAATGCCTTCTGCCTGCTTAGCTGTTCTTGAAATTGCCATTTGGATGGCAAAGAACCTAGATGAGATGGGGAATTGTGGTTCCCAGAGCAAAACTGGGAAAGTATGAGTGGTCTCTTCTAAGGCCGGGACCAAGAGTGACCTTGTGCAGGCAAAAGGGTTGCAGGGTGCCGGAACATGCAGGCAAGGGCACCAGTCAGTCCCTTTCTTCCCATAGTTCTGTGTGGCAAGTGATAAGAGCACAGCCCTGGCTGTGTGCTCGGCAAAGCCAGAGCAGGAAGTAGGACCTTGGTTCCAATGCTCAGCGTTTGACTTTTTTTTCCCTCTGCTCTTTCCCACAGCAGATTAGGTAGGGTACATTTTAGACTGATCTAAAGTTTTTCTTACACATTTACAAGAAACCCACTGAACATGCTAACTTATAACAAAGAGGTCACCTTTTTTATTTCAAAAGATGTCTCTCTTGCCTAATCTCGAAGTTCCTATTCTGGTCGTGCTTTTGGTTCTGGTAATTCCTTACACTCACTTCTATCACATGCACCTCTGTTAATCTGAACAATTTTTGTGAAAATCCTTTCCTTAAATGCTATTAGGATTCTCCCCCTGCCCTTGAACCTCCTTGTAAATAAGAATGGTTTATGTTGGTTCAGTGGTTTGATTGGCTGTTTACTCTTCCAGAATATTGTCAAAGCATCTTAAGTCCAAAATGTCCTCTTTCTTTAGTTGTTTCAATGGCAGACATCTTAACTGCAGGTGCCACCTTCAAATGAACTTCCTCCTCTGGAGAGGCCCATTTTCCTTATCAAGGCAGGGCACTCGGCTCAGAAAGGAGCCATCTCTCAACAGGCCCCTTCCCTCACCACCTCCCGTCTCCAATTTGAAATGATTGGCCAACTATATTTAATCACCTGCAGAAGGGCTGGCACATACTGCCCTTTCACAGTTGGAAGACTCATTTCGGTTACAAGTACACTCTCTTGTAGGCCTAGAGGTTAATGCAATTGGAAGAGAAGTCCATGTGGTTTCAGAGCCTTGGGGTCAAACGTGAAGAAGAGCATTTTCAATGTTCTAAGCTCTAGTTGCTTAGCTGGGGAGAGGACATGGGCAGTGTCAAATCGGGAGGTCTTCCACTGTGAATTTCCTTTGTTGGAGTCCTTTGATTTGAAGAATAAGCAACTGAAAGTTGTCTGCAAAGCCTTCCTCCCCTCACCAGAAGGTGGCGCTGTAGTTGCACTGTTTTCAGGTGCCCTTTCCAGGCACTTTCTCTCCCTGGACACTGGCTTTTCATCTGCTGTTTATTCTCCACCAGGTCTGTGTGCCCTCTCTATCAACCATTCCAATTCTTATGTGGCCTATCCCGGAAGCCAGACTACAGGCGAAATCGTGCTTTATGATGGACACTCCCTGGTAAGTTGACAGTGACCCCGGCTGACCCAGCCCACCTGCTAGGCTCTGCTGTCAGTGGCAGGTGATAAGCAGGCAGGCTCTGTCACAGCGAGGTGAGGTGCAGGGGCAGAAGCAACACTGGGGGGCTTTGTTCTGGCCGCAGCAGTTGGGTGTGGAGGAGTAGGTACTGATATTTGCCCTCATACCATCAGTCAACAGCCAGGAGGCAGCGTGCCAGGCCAAGGCAAACATCTGCAGTGTCATAGAAACCACTTGCCAGCTGGTGGCCCATTGTCGGGTTGAAGGTGTCACAGGCTGTGACAGTGTGCAGCTCTTTCACAGAGCGGGGCAGGATTACTGCAGGAATCCCCTAAAGAAGCAAAGAGGGCCCGTGACAATGACATCACTCCTCTCTGGGCACAGTTGGTTGTCCATCTCTCTGAGGGCAAGAAAAGGGACAGAAGTGGAGTGGCCCTTGAAGCGGAATTTAGATACACCAGAAAACTATGTACAGCTTATATGTAAACGGTCTGCTGGAAATGCTGGAGAGAGAGACAGAGAGACAGAGACAGAGACAGAGAGAGACAGAGACACAGAGACAGAGAGAGGCACCTGGCAAATGAGGGCGAGTGTCTTAGAAGAAAAGAGGAAGGAGAAAGAGATGAAATCCATCATCCCTCTTCCCCAGCGTCAGTGTCTATTTTTCCTTTTCACAAACAGAAAACAGTCTGCACTATTGCTGCTCACGAGGGGACACTGGCTGCCATCACCTTCAACGCCGCGGGCTCCAAACTAGCGAGCGCTTCAGAAAAAGTGAGTGTGCTCTGCGTCCTCATGGGCTCTCCTCCTGCCCGGGGTTTGCTGGATGGCTCCCGCGGTGCCAAAGAGCTGATGGAGCGAGTCTGGTGACTCAGGACTGCATGGTCTCTGGGCCCACTCAGAATTCATTTCAGAGGGACAATTTCTGCCTCCCTACCCCATGTTGTGGTATATTGATGCATTGTGGCTTGTGCTATGCAAGATGCAAGACACTTTGCACCACAGCTTGCAGTCTTATTAAGAAGTGGGCATGCACATCACACCATCACAGATACAGATCGATGCCGCCTTTCATAAACATAGTGTAAACAAAATGCTTTGCCATTAGCAAGTAAGATTGACCTCTTCCGACTAGACTAATCAGGAACATGATCAAGGTGAATTTCAAATGCCATGAAAAACAGGCAGAGTGACTACTCTAGGAAGCCAGAGCGGTATGAGTGAACACACACACAGCCTTGGGCTAGCGTGGGAGGGAGGAGGAAGACAGATGCATTCTGAGCAATGCTTATATGGCACATGTGCCAACAGAAAAGCCTCTGTGCTCAACACTTTGTGCTTCCTCTTCAGAGACAGATGTTCAAAGCCAAGACAACAAGCTCCTCTCTAAAGGGACATGTCTGTGCAGCCAGTAATGGTATTTAATGTCCACTTGCTTTCTTTTCCAGGGCACGGTCATCCGGGTGTTCTCTGTACCTGAAGGGCAAAAGCTCTATGAGTTTCGGAGAGGAATGAAAAGGTCTGTGTTCACTGTAAAACCCATTTTAAAGTACCAGAGAGGTTCTGCAGTGGATGGCTGGCAGCCATCTAGGGAGAGGCCGCAGGAGGGCTCTGTGCCCTCCCTGTGCCGTGGAGGAGGTAGA
Source organism: Rhinolophus hipposideros (assembly GCF_964194185.1). Taxonomy (NCBI): domain Eukaryota; kingdom Metazoa; phylum Chordata; class Mammalia; order Chiroptera; family Rhinolophidae; genus Rhinolophus; species Rhinolophus hipposideros. The sequence goes on along the minus strand of NC_138066.1, from coordinate 43,709,557 downwards.
ACTGTACTTTCTCAGGTACCTGACTTAGAGGCCCGCTCAGTACTTAGTACACCTGAGAGGATAGACTGTGTAACATGGATGTTCAGCCACGGGAGTCCTTTTTAAATACGTGGCTGGGTGCCCAGCAAAGGAGAAATGAGAGAGCAAGGGAGTCACAGTCCAAAAGTAATTTCTGATTCCCTTCCATTGAAATAAAGGGTGTAGGGTGGTTGGGGACCCTACTGGCTGTAGGATTTGCAGCTGGACCAGTGCACAGAGCAGCTGGAAAACTCCCAAGATGATGGGAAGGAACAATGCCTTGTTTCTTCTTGCCCAAGTCCGTTTACAAATCTTTTCAACATTAATTTCTAAGTATGAATGGCACAAGGTTGAAGGGATTTGAGAATACCTAAACTCTTCAGGATGCCTACAGTCTCAGAAAACTGATTTTTGAACTCATTTTTTCCGGCTCCCAAGTCCATCCGTCACGCTGTTTTCTAGGTACGTGACCATCAGCTCCCTGGTGTTCAGCACGGACTCCCAGTTCCTCTGCGCCTCCAGCAACACCGAGACGGTGCACATCTTCAAGCTGGAACACCTCACCAACAGGTAAGTACAGCGCCGCATGTAAAACACTCATTAGACTAAAGGAGCCCAGCCCGAGTATTCTGCAGCACTGACCACTGCCAGCCTAAGCGATTTCTTCCATTTGAATGCCGTAACCTTGGCTTTGCTTGGTATGTCTTCACCAAAGTGGGGAGTGTATGTGAGCAAAGCCCTGGTGATGTAACATGTGGGAGCACAAAGTTGGGGGCCACCCAACCGTGGGCAAGTAATTTAATCTTTCTGTACTTGGGTATAAAATAATCTTCTACACGTCTTAGGTTTGTTGTGAGGATTACGTGAGTTCCTTGACCTAAAGCATTTAGTGTAATGCCTGGCATACAGTAAACACTAATAAGAATATGCCAGTGTAGCTATAAATTTGGTAATCTACTCATCATTGCCATCACCCCACCCCTGAGTGTTAGTGCGTGGCTAACACTCAGTGCCCGTGAGTGTAACTGTGGCAGGAAGGAGGTGAGGGTTGGCGGTATGAAGCGTGTGGTAGGTTGCAGCCAGTGCTGTGTGTGAGTGTCCTATTGCTGCTGTAACAAATTACCACACACATAATGGCTTAAAACATCCAACATGCATTATCTCACAGTGGTCAGTGGTCTGGAGCAGCTGAGTTCTCCGCTCAGGGTCTCACGAGGCAAAAATCCCAGTGTCAGCCACCCGCCGGCCCATCTGCAGCTCAGAGTCCTCCTCCAAACTCATTCCTGTTATGGGCAAGAATTCACGTCCTTGCCGTTGTAGCAGTGAGGTCCCCACTGCCTTGCTGGCTCTCCGCTCCGAGGCCACCCGCCTCCCTTCTCACTGAGCCTTCCCACCAGCACCATCACGTTGAATCCTTCTTGGGCTTTGGATTTTTCTGACTGTTCCTTCTGCCTTTTCTGTCAGCAGTCAGAGAAAGTTCTCTGCTGTTAAGGACTCCCGTGATTAGAGCAAGCCTGCCTGGATAATCTCCCTACCGAGTCACCGGCCTTATAGCGACACTCTCACTGCTACCTCATGACGGTCACATGTTCCAGGGACCAGGCCATGGAATCTTGGGGCCGTTGCTAGAAATTCTGCCTGCCGGCATGTGCGAGCATTAGTTTACAGTGCTGAGTACGTTACGTGTGTGCCCATGCCCTTTAGATATTTCACACTGAAAAGCAGTAAAGCTATGACAAATTCTCCTCCCACCCAGCCATCAGTCACAGCAGTGTCTCTTTACCCAGCCCTCCTCCCAGGGTCAGGGTCCCATTTCTAGGAGCACAGTAGGTGGCTCACAGCTTCCTCGGGGTACTTCAAGCACCTCACGTCTCCTGACACTGCTCTTCAGTGTCATGACAGGAAATTGAAATGCGAAGGTTTGGTGATTAGTGCAGTCACACTCAGAAAGCAGGGGGCATAGTCAGTGATGACGACACTTGTACATCGAGGGAACACTTCATAAAGTATTCTCACACACTTCCTCCCTTGATCCCCACAATATTCCTAGAAGGCAGCCAGGGAAACAAGCTCAGAGAAGTTCAATGTCCTGCTCAAAGCTGGCCTCTGTCTCCAAATCCAGGGTTCACATATAAGTGTCCCATTTTACACCCCTGCCAGGCTTCTAGAGCTGCTCCAGACTGGAAACTCCCCGAAACATCGTGAATAAATGTCCTAAGTACAGAGTCCTGTGCTGGGTTTCACAATTGTACCAAGAGAGTCCCGTCTTCTATGACTGAAATAAATTCTTCTCATAATGTGGTAGAACTTTCACACACACACACACACAATTTCCACCTACTTGATATGATACAGTACCTGGCCTCTGTTATGGATCTATTAGTAGGCGTCTGTGTCACTCCATCCAAGGGCACCACCTACCAAGTAACCGTGCTGTGGATATTTCAGTCCTGGTTCTAACTTCACTCTACAGGCTGGGATAACACCCCTTCTCTAGAAACCTTGTCCCCCATTGGCATTTGAAACACTAGGGGTTGCTCCCTTCTCGCCCCTCAGTCTTCTCGGAGCCTGCGAACGTCCACCCACTTATGTGGACCTCAAAGCCCATGGTTTGCCCTGCAGTTCTGACTGTTCGTTTTTCATGAAGATTACATCTATGTTCTAGACTTCTCTGTCACTTCTCGAACAGCTTCTAAAACTTAAGCTCTGATCTCCTCTGGAAGTTTAATTCGTCATCTGTTGTAGCAGGTTGGAGCACTGGAACTGAACAGTTAAGATGCCCCTCAAAATTCTAAGGGCCGGTGGTCGAGTGACCCCCAGCTGCTGCTCTAGTCTTGTCTTCATCTGAGGTCACTCGTGATGCTTAAGGCAGCAAATGGCCACTTGAATTCACTGCTTTCTCCAGCCTCTCCCGTTTCTGCCAGGGACCTCAGATAACCAGGAACGGCAGCTTCCAGTCGTTCCTGACTCCCCCCCCCCCCCGGCCTTCCATGCAGCACTCACACAGCCTGTGCGGCATGGCTCACCTGTGCCTCCTCGGTCCCCTTTCTTTGGCCACTATCTTTAATATCTCTTGTCTGGTCCACTTCACGACTCTCCCATTTAGTCTCTCCCCTTCTAGTCTCTTCTTACCAATCTATCCAATGTCTTCTTAGTGGACTCATCTTCTGCAAATGCTCCTTTGACGTGACACCCTCCTCAGACACCTTTGTCCTTGGGGACAGATTCCCAGCTCCTCCAGCTTGGCGCTCAAGGCTTTGCTCGGTCCCCCTTATCTGCTGCTGCAGCCTTCCTGCCTCCTCCCTCTCGGCCAGACCAGCTTGGCTGTGACTCCCGGATGCATTCCTCTGGGTCCACATCTGAAGGGCTCCCCCCACCCCCCGTGGAGCTCTGAGTCAGACCTGACTGCAGGGCACAGCCCAGAGGCCACCCCCCCCCCACAGCCTCTTCCGTCACGCCAGCCGCAGAGACACCATCTTATAAAACAGTATTTGCCATGTGCCAAGCGCTGGCTGTTAGTTGTCACAGCTAGGTGACTGTGATTATCCCTGTTTTCCAAGTAAGGGGAACTGAGAGGTGATGGAACTTGATCCACCTCTCCCTCCTCCATGGTCCTGGAGTAGCTACAGTCTGTGGCCTCTATGTGGCAGAGGACATGAACTGCTCATGTTTTCTCTTTTGTATTTTTCTGGGCTACGTCTCCACCTTGAATGCAGGACCTGGATATTATACCTTTGTAAACCCCAACCCTTTTTAGCATGGAGCTGTAGGAACAGCAGGACAGCCATGCTTCATGGTGTGTAAGAGCATAGGATGGCAGCAGCATGCCCAGGAGGGCCCGTCACTTTCAGATGAGAACATGGAGGCCCAGAGGCTTGTCCCAGACCATCCAGCTAGTTGGCGACAGAGTGAAAAATAAACTCCAGGGCTTCTGAGCTGTGGTGTGTGTTCCTTGCCAGGCTGGGTCCTGTAGACAAGTGGCTTCTCAGCAGGTGCCCCTGGAGCATGTGGCCATGCTGGCATTGAGGTACTGCACTCTGTGCAGAGCGGAGGTGGGGGGCACCCTGTCCATCCTCACATCTCCCACCAACACAACCGGCACTGCTTTGCTTGGCGGACGCCCTGGCATGAAGCTGGACGACTGCCGGGGGCGGACCCAGTCCCTCTGAATCGTCCCCACCACTGTGAATCGCGCGGTACCTGGGCGATCCAGGGTGTAATCAGACACCGCCCAGGCGTCTCGCCTGGAGGTTTGCTTCCCACTCCGTCTAGCTTAGAGGCCTGCACACTGAGATCAGTCTGTTCTTCCCCGCAAGCAGGACAGGCTCGAGCTTATTTCGGACTCCAGATATCAATTCCATCTTATTCTCTAGCCTAGCCCCCTTTTAGAAATCAAACTAATCATCAGGTACAACTTTTCTAATGTAGGAAAGCGGTCACATTGGGAACCTCTTAAGAGCTTTTCCATGGCTCATCTGAAGGACGAACAAGCCCTCGCTGCCCTGTGGGCACGGCCAGAATACTCTGTCCCGAGTCACTCTGAGTGGGCAGGACATTAAGCTAAGGCGCTGTCCCTTGCCCTTGCCCTGAGTGCGGCTCATGGCAGTGGGGTGTGGAGGTTACAGGATCGCCGGGGCCTGCACTGCAGCTCGGTCTCATCCTGGCCCGTGCGTTGCTCCCCCAGTCGGCCAGAGGAGCCTTCGACCTGGAGTGGCTACGTGGGAATGATGTTCATGGCCGCTTCCAACTACCTCCCCGCCCAGGTGTCGGACATGATGCATCAGGACAGGGCCTTCGCCACTGGCCGTTTGAATTTCTCTGGACAGAGGAACATCTGCACCCTCTCAACGTACGTACGTCCACCACCCACTCTCACAAACTTATTTTCCCCGAAGCACAACCCCACCCCACCCCCCAGACACCTGCAAAGGAAAAAAGAAAGAGAAGGTGGCCAAGAGGAAGGATGGGCAACATTGAAACTCTCCAGTCTCCTGTCAGCTGCCTCTCCTGTCATCTCAGGGAGCAGCTGAAAGCTGGCATGGGAATTTTCACCTTCGGGTATAATAACACTGTCTTGAAAACAATTCCTGTTTTTATGTAATTATGTAAAAAAGCTCTAGTTCCAGTGTCTACATTCAGACACCTATGGGGTCAACAGATGTTTTATCTAAGGAGTTTAAAGGAGTTAAACACTTAAAACATTTCATAAAGCTAGCCAGCAAAGATGGTGAGCCAGTTTTCCCCTTTTTTCCTTTTTGTCATGTGAAAGGCACAGACACACATAAGATAGAGATGACATCCCCTTCAGGTAAGCTAATGTTTTGTTGGCAATAGCTTTTCATGGAGTAATAGAGTGTACACACATCGTTTTGTCTCCCACACCGTTATTTTCAAAGACCAGAATTAATCCTCCAGGTGGATCACTAGGTCGGAACGCAAAGAACTAGCCAGAAACCCAGACTCTGGGGTCCGTGGGCTGAGACTTGTTGATGGCAGGAGGAGTTGGTGACAGGCAGGGTGCGTCGGGCTTTGTCATGTGAAGCTGTTGTAATCCCAGCACATGTTTCGCTTGGCTCTTAGGATCCAGAAGTTGCCAAGGCTCTTAGTTGCATCATCCGATGGACACCTTTATATCTACAATTTGGATCCTCAGGACGGAGGGGAGTGTGTCTTAATCAAAACCCACAGGTAAAGATACCAGGTTTCAAAAAGACAGCTTTTCAAGAATCGGCTGGTAGAGTTGTCCCGTGGCCAAGAACCATGACAAGCTTCAGTGCTCTTGCTTGGCTTTGTTCTTTACCGGCAATCTCAGTGGCAGACGTCTAGTGGGCACCTGCTTTATGTTGGGCTCAGTGTCAGGTGCCCTCACTGTGCTGCACCTTCTGGGAAAGTGCCAGGATAAATAAAATGCAAAATAGAGAGTCTTCTTCCTTGTACAGAACATGTGCTCAAAAACAATTACTGAACTGAATGAAAAGTTCTCTCGGCTTCCATGACCAACTGCAGGATGAGCTCTTCCTGCTGTGGACAGGACACGAGCTGCCACTGCTCCCTCTAGTATGTCTCCAAGTCCTTGCCTGAGTGTACCAGGAAGCACAAAGGGCCAATCTCCGTTCATGACATGCAAGAGAAAGGGGTCATTGTGCAGTTGCGTCATTGACCCTGGCAATTAAAGGTCACTTCAGTTCATGCAGACCCAGCTGGGCACTGATACGTCTATACTTTACACACAAGCGGCCAAGCATGAGCTTCCTAGTGCTTTTCCTTTCAGAGGTGTCCTGGGTATGTGATGATCTCTCTTTCCCCTCTTAATTGCTGCAATTAGGTTGCTTGGCTCAGGATCAGACGAGAATAAAGAAAATGACCTCAGACCTTCATTACCTCAGTCGTATGCAGCAACTGTAGCCAGACCCAGCACGTCTTCCGCCTCCACGGTGCCAGGTGAGTGGACGTGGGGGACGTGTCTAACAGCGACCCTCTTGTCCCTCCACTGTTCCCTGTGGATGGAGCGCTCTCCCGGAACCACTCATTTCCTCTCTGGTGAGGCTGAGGCCATGGGAATAGCTTCTGAACTCGGGTCCCTAAACCTGGCAGGCACAGCACCACAGGCTTGTTTCCCCCACACGTGGCCTGAACTGTTTGCCACTTTGAGAATGTGCCAACAGGTGGAAAGTTTTAGGAACCTGGAGGGGAAGGTGGGGATGTGGATTCATCTGAAGCGCAGTCTCTTCAGGCAAAAGGCAGAGGCGGCCTCCGTGGCTTCTTTGAATTCTCCTTTTCCTGAGGTCCTGCCCCGGGTCCTGGCACAAGAACTGTCCGTGTGGCTTCTCATGCCTCCTTCTTGGTTTCCAGGTTATTCTGAGGACGGCGGGGCGCTCCGAGGAGAGGTTATTCCTGAACATGAGTTTGCGACGGGACCAGTGTGTCTTGATGATGAGAATGAATTTCCCCCTGTGAGCATTAGGAACCCTTAAGAGAGTGGCTCGGTCTATATGCTTAGAAGGAAGCCTTCGCCTCGTGCCCATTACCTAGTGTCTAACAACTAATCTTCCTCTCTAATACTCAGAAAGCCACAGATTGTTCATGTTTACAGACTAGCCATCAGGTGTCCCGCTCAACCCGACAGCGTTAGAATAACCGAGCACTAATCCGGCAAGGTGGGGCGGCCCCAAACCCTCGACTTTGCTTCTGGAGCACTATCTTTGCTGCTCACAAGGCAGGACCTTCTCCCTGTGTCAACTCTTATTTCCGTGAGGCTCCTGAAGGTGCTTTTGCAGAATGCTGCTGTCCTGGGGCTGAAGGGATGTGCTAACGGGGCTGGGCTGCTGTGCGCCATGGCGAGAGGGACCCTCACTCCCTGGAGCATTGACGGGGGCAGACTCAGCCCCCGCAGCACAGGCAGGCCATGTGCAGAGCCCTGGGGCGCCCCCAGCTGGGCTTCCCAGCGTCCCGCTTCAGCCGTTCCAGCAGCGAGAGCCCTGGGGTTGGCTGGGCGCTGCGCTTGGCTTCTCCCAGCATCACTGTTCCCGGCGGGGACTACCAGCGCCTCCTTAGCTTCTGAGTCTTCAGGCTTCTATTCTATATTCCAACACATAGACCCCTGTCGTGAGCATCACTTAGAGGACAGCCCAGATACTCACCCTGAAAACATTTATAGACGGAAGTGGTGTTTGGGCCGAGACAGAGAGAGTCAAGTCAGCGTCACCCTCCTAGAAGCAGAGACAGCAGCCTTTGGGGCATTGCTTCCGTGCCCGTTAGGTCTTGGTATGGAACGTCTTCTCCTGGTTGTGATTTTGTGGCAGTTGAGATTCCATGTGCAAAAGGATGGAGTGCAGTTCTGGCTTCTTTCTTGCATAAATGCACAGAACAATCTAGTGAGCATAGTCAGCCAAACAAAAAACAAAGACTGGGTCTTGTGGGCCCTCCGTGCCTGACGGGAGGGCTGTTTGTATTCCCACGAAGGCTCTATGAACTTGAGGTTCATCTACATTCTGGCTTTTAGTGGGCATACTGCCAAAGACATTGCCAGGAAGTCAAGTTTCTGTTTTAGGGGTGGAAAGCAGTGGCCCTTAAAAATACTAATTATAAATTTAAAAATATCTGTTGGCTTGCAGCGTCCTGATAAACCAGTCGTTTTGCCTTTAGCGTGTCATGCCCCAGCTAGCCGTGAAGGGAGGTTTTTTTTGTCCCCCAAACACTGGTGATCATTCACCTGAAGCTGCGTCTTCCAGGAACCAGAGCAAGTCAGATGCAGCTGGGGATAAGAGTGACGGTCCTGCTCCCTCAAGGTTTAGCGCATTCACTCATTGGGTTCCATTTCCGTAATTTGGGTAAAAGTCTGTGGCTGCTATAAAAAATTATTAGATTCTTAGCTGTGAGCAGAGTAGACCTTACACCTTTTGATATTTGCAGAATCTGGGTACTTCCGATATTGGCATTCAGGAGGTGGTCCCTTGCCAAAGAAGATGTATATACATGATAGGCACACTGTGTAGAGCATTTGTTTGGAGTAAAAAAGAAAAGGGGGGGAGGGGATGCTTAAGAACTAGTGCTAGAACCCGTCACGAGGCCTGTTCGCCTACACACTGCCGGGAAGCCAGTTGTCCTATCGCCTTCTGTAAGGGCCAAATGAGTGCAGGTTCGTTTAAGTTACATCAGGGACTTTTATTTATACACGAGGAAGGCTTCTTGTCAGTGAGTGTCAATCACTGAGCGAGTTTCCCTAGAACGGTTGTTCGACCCTAGAAGGTATCGGGCAGCCTGTGTGCAGAGCCGGTGGCAGGTGTCACAGAGGCCATCAGACCCCAGCCCTGTCCTCGAGCCTGCAGGTAGACAGTGAGGCGAGGCCGTGCTCCTGTGAGATACTGACACAGTAGCAGGTAGATTTCTCCATCTCCCCACACAAGGACCAGAGGCGTGAGTGCTACTGAGATGTTTTCTCAACATGGACCAACCATCTCAGTCACACCCTCACGGGCAATAATATTCACCAGGAGATGCCAGACAACTCCCTCTCTCTGCCTGTACTCTTCTATGCCTATTTGAAATATCTGTCCAGAGTTCCCTTCTCTCCCCACATTCCTTAAAAACTTCCGGAATTCTGAAAGGAGCTTGGCATCTCTGCTTGGTTCAAATCACTGCTGTAGACATGAATGTATGCTTGCCTAGACAATCTCACGAGGAGCTCCTGGGCCTTTGCCTTAAGAATATGGGTCATCACCAGTGGTCTTTTAAAATATATATATACTGACACTTCTCTGGATATGGTCACTCTTATCCCCTTGGGATTTACTTTGCTCTCAGGACCATGAAAGAAAGAGACTTGATCCTTTCTGGTACCTTAGAACGATGCAGCATTCGGAGGTGGGGGGGGCAGCATTTGTTTCAGTAACAAGCCAACCTTTACAAGTCTGCATGTTTTCTGACACTAGTCTCTTCCTCTTGTGAGCAAGAGTAAGGGGACTGGGACCAAGGGTATGTCCCAACTTTTAATATAATAGTGATTTAGCAGTCTGTGTTTACAAGATGAGCCTTTTTTAAAAATACACATACACATATTTTATAGTCAGTATCTTCTGAAACTGTGCCATCCTCCTCCACACCTGCATAAGATGGGTGAATTTCCATAGCCGTGTACGCCCGGCCTCCCCCTGCCAGCCCTCAAGGGCACAGATCTGTCAATCCCGCAGCCTGCCTGACAGCCTCTTCCTGGAGAGAGTAAGGCCATTCTGTTTTGATTTCGGTAGATAATGTTGTGCCGTGGAAGTCAGAAGGGCAAAACGAAGCAGTCATGATGAGCCGCGCACCTCAGAAATCAGGACACCCCCTGTCAGGTGTTTTTGGAGAAACAAGGAAGAATGGAGTGCGATTGTGGGCACAGAATGGGGGGCTGGAATCCCAGGTGCCTCCTGCTTAAGCCACAGGACGTGGTTCACTGCTCACCGAGCCCTCCTCAGCCCTGGCCGCCAGTGGGTGTGGGGGACACTGCACACGTCCCGCTATTTAAAATATATTACAGCCATGGCATCAATGCGAACTAACCATATTGGTCTGTAACCGGAATTTTATATTAAAAAGGGCATCCTTTTCAAATGTATGCTGTGTAAAAATGTACTTATAGGGAAATGTCTTCGAATTGTATTTCTTGTACATTTCATCTAGAGAGAGACTATTTTCGCCAGGCAAAGTATTGTTGCAGTGTTTGGAATGAATCATTTATTAACTTTGAGTCCCCTTTAGGACACTAATAATAAAATCATGGCAATGCATTTTGAGGCTCTAAAAATGTATTTCTTCATGGTTTTAGGAAGCAGGAAGAATGCCTTAACTCTAAAATACAGCTGTTTGACCTTCAAAGGGGGGTGGGTCGGGCCGTGACTTATCTGAGGGCTCTTCCGCCTGGAGACATCTGACTTGGTCTAGTCTCTAGCCATGCTACTCAAGCCAGACCCCCAGGAGTGTCCCAGAGGTGCACGATTTCAGCCCCACCCCAGACCTTCCGAGCCACAACCTGCCCTTTCACAAGATCCCAGCCGATCTATGTACACAGTGAAAGTGGAGAAGCCCTGCTCTACATACCAGCTGGGATGAATCTCTGCTAAAACATCCAGTGAAACTGGGTGCACTGAAAACAAACAAAAAACCTAAAATGGACTGAGCGCCTGCCTCAAGTGTCAGGTAACGCGCAAGGCACTTTCGTGTACTGCCTTACTGAATTCTCAAAATCAGCTTGCGCGTTAGGTGACGTAGTGGCCTAAGTTCCAAAGCTGGGGCTTGAACCTGGTCTGACTCCGAAGCAGGTGCGCTTCCCATCACAGCTCAGCACAGCTGTCCTCTCATGCCAGCATGCAGAACGGACAGTGGGGGACGCAAGGTGGGCTTCAAAACAACATTCTGAGACGTATTTGTAACACAAACATAACTAAAGAAGGTAAGACTGAAGTTGGGGTGTGCACTTGCCCCGTCTCATTTCCCGATGTTTCTGCTTGTTGAAATGTCGGTCTGGGAGGCGGTCTGGCAGCGGCAGGCAATTCGGTGGGGATTACAGCAGGGAGTTACCGAAGGGTCCCGAGTGTAGTCCGCTTGGGAGATGTTGTCGTGAGCAATGTCTTGAAGGACATCTGCGAGAGCCTCTCTGACCTTGGGCAGTACGCTCCGGTACTCGGCACTGCCTTGTTCTAGAGGCACAGCTTCTGCAGCGCCTTCTAGGTTAAATATAAGGGGAGGTTCGTGATGCTGCTCAGGGCCCACACTCCCATCACAGGCTTTGGCTCCACCTAGAGAGAGGGTGACAACACACACGCCATCAAACCCAGCTCTGCCCTGTGTTGGAAAGGAGAACTGCAGTGGATGGTAAATGATTCAAGCACACCGGGCCCTGACTATTCAGATGATGGCTCTTCCTGACAGAGAAAGTACCTGGAGAATCTATGTGCTATCCCAGGATATTCCTGTTGTCCAGAATGATCTCCTTGAAATTGACTTCAGAGCCAGTAGAACATTCAAATAGTTCTCCTCTCTGCCCCTTTGGGAGTAAATTTGATCTTTTTTTGAAAATTGATTTGAATAGCAAATATATTCAATCCAGTGAAATAGGTAGGAAGGCAAGGTGAGTCATTTCACTTTGAATTGAAGTTGACATTCTTGTATGAATTAAAGCCTGGCTATTAAGGCAGTCCCCAGAAAGGAGTGACAAATGTTTAGAGTGATGGCAGCATCCTCGGTTGGTAATGATTCAGATGGCTTTGTTGTTTGGCTTTGCATACAAAACAGTAGTCAAAGTATCTGACAGAAATGAATATAATATAAACAAAAGGAATTATGGCAGAGGACAGCCCTCCTTCCGAGTTCCTAAAGACCTTTGCCTCTGAGTCTCTCAGGAACCAAACATTAAGCCAGGAAGCAGAGCGTTTCTGGCACGGAGGTGTGAGAGAATTTTTTCCAGTGGCTCCTCATACCTTCTTATTAAAAAAACAGCTGTACGATCAAGATGGTCCGGCTGATGACTTCCTATCACACCCTTCACTACAAGAGGAGGGCATGATGCCAAAGTGCAATTCCATAAAAGCAGGTCTACAGGGGCTGAAGCCATGCGACCTGAGGATACAGCTTTCACTCTGGCCCCATCTGGACAGAAGTAAAATCTCAACTGCTGAGTGACAGAAAGGGTAAATCGCACAGCCTTGGGGCAGCCATCCTTAAGGGGTTTCCTCCTGGGATGGAGACTCAGGCTGTCCAGCAGAGTAAGAGTTAGTGCCTTGGCTGAGAGTTTGGGGTTCAGTTGAGCTCTTCTTCACAAGAAAGAGTGGTGACGCAAGCTTTGGCAGTCAACCAGTCCAGTGAAGGTTGGGACTGACACCTCTTGTAAAAATTAAAGACTTCCCCGTCAGGGAATAGTGGGGTAGCTCGCATAGAACTAACCCTCCTGTACATGACACTATACATTCTAGTCAACATATTTCAAAACACAGCAAATTGAAGGCACTGGAAAATAACCAACGCAGGCAGAAGCTGAAAGGGACTTGATCCTTGAAAGAAGAAAGCCACACTGGGTTGGATCTATGTTTAAAAGTGTTTTCCCCTGGGGAGATCCCCACCCCGCCACCCCCCGGTCTGTGCAGCACACAGAGCAGGACCGAAGGAGAAGGCTGTGGGCTCTTTGGCTTGAGGTGTCAAGGGACAGAGTTCAGGGCTGCAACAGATGAAAACTGGTGGGTGAAATCCTGGGAAGGAGGGGGCCAGAGAGGGGAAGCCTCAAAACTGCAAATAAACGCCCTTCAAATCCTCGACTGACCCTGTGCTGTGCATGTACAGGGGAGACAGGTTCTGCCGACAGCTCGAAGTCTGAATAGCTCAGCAGACATTTCTGTGCTACCCAGTGCAGGGAAGGTAGTGTTTAGAGTGTGAATACTATTGTTAGAAAGGCTTGATAAACACTTCCTATTTTCCACTGAAGTCCCAAAAGATTCCTGCTAGCGTGTTTCCCCAAAAATAAGGCCCAGCCGGACAATCAGCTCTAATGTGTCTTTTGGAGCAAAGATTAATATAAGACCTGGTCTTATTTTACTATAAGACCTGGTCTTATTTTACTATAAGACCGGGTATAACATAACATAACATAACATAACATAACATAACATAACATAACATAACATAACAAGTTAATACCAGGTCTTAGTTTACTATAAGTCCGGGGATATGATATGATATGATATGATATGATATGATATGATATGATATATGATATGATATGATATGATATGATTGATATGATATGATATGTTATGATATACCAGGTCTTGTATTAATTTTTGCTCCAAAAGATGCATTAGAGTTGATTGTCCAGCTAGGTCTTATTTTTGGGGAAACACGGTTGGAGTAAAGACCATGTCTCGGGACTAAGGCATTTACCTAAGATTAAGGACCAAATCTGAAAGAGCCAGTTCTAACAAAGTGCAAAAACCAATCTTCCACAAGTTTAAGGGAATTTGCTAATAATTAACTGCCTGCGAGAACAGAAAAATCAATACTCCTTGCATAACAGAAGTCAGAATCTCCACAATGTCCAATCTTTAAAAACTACTAAGTAGGAAAGTTCCAGTTTCTGGTTCAGCTGTAAGGAGCTTGGAAGTTGTCACTTCATGCTGACAAGTAAAAATCTGAACAAATTGAAAAAGCAACTCCTCTTCTTAGAGCTGTCAGAGAAGTGAGGTTACAGGACAAACCACTGCCCCCAAAACTTAAGACACAGACAGACAAATAGACCCACAATATTCTGGAGCATCGATACCCCTGAAAACCAGCAACGAGGAAGGGAAACTTCGACTGTAATTGATGAATTGCTGGAGGCTCAGTGCACACAAATCTGAGACTTAAAAACTCCATGGGGCCCAGTTATTTCTTAGATGGAAGTTCTAAGAAAGAATAAAAAAGAAATGCTACTGATCAAAAACAGAAATAAGATAAGAATGCCTTTGATGGCTCATTAGATTGGACATGGCTGAGGAAAAAGTCTCTGAGCTTGGGGATATTTCAAAAGAAGCTTCCAAAATTGAAAAAAAAGCAAAGAAAAAAAAAGACTCAAAAAAACAGAACAGAATATCCAACAATTGTGGGACAAATACAAAAAGTGTAACAAATGCATAATGGGAATACAAGAAGGAGAAGAAAGGAGCAAAAAAGAACGATACAAAATAAAAATATATGACTGAGATTTTCCCCAAACTAATGTCAGACACCAAACCACAGATCACAGAAGGTCAAAGAGAACATGACGCAGGATAAATGCCTGTGAAAGACAATGTCTAGTGAATGAAAAGACAAGCCATAGATTGGGAAAAAAATATTTGCAAAAGACATACCTGGTAAAGGACCATTATTCTAAATATACAAAGAACTCTTAAAATCAACAATAAGAATATGAACAACTCAATTACAAAGTCAGCAAAAGACCTGTACAGACATCTCACCAAAGCGGTTAGTTATACAGTTAGTAAAGAAGGCTATGAAATGGTGCTCAACATCACATGCCATTAGCTAACTACAAATTCAAACAACAGCGAGATACCACTACACACCGAGGAGAATGGCCAAAATTGAAAACACAAATAACATCAAATGCTGGCAAAGATATGGAGCAATAGGAACTGTCACTCACTGATAGTGGGACCCAAATGGCCCAGCCAATTTGGAAGACAGTTTGTGGTTTCCTACAAAACTAAACATACTCTTAACCTATGATCTAGCAATTGTACTCCTTGGTATTTACCCAAGTGAGTTAAAAATGTATGTCCACACAAAGACCTGCACGTGGATATTTATAGCGTAATTGTTAAAACAATTAACTCATAATTGTGAAAACTTGGAAGCAACCAAGATGTATGTCAGTGTGAATGGATAAATAAACTGTGGTACATCCACACAATGGAATATTATTTAGCACAAAAAACAATGTTATCAAGCCATGAAAAGACATTGAGAAACCATAAATGCTGCATTCATCAGGCTTTCATTAACAAAATACCATAGAAAACTACAGAACAATATCCCTTATGGATATAGATAGAAAAAACTTTAACAAATGCTAACGAACTGAATCCAGTAGAATATAAAAAAAATTATACACCATACCAAGTGGGATTTATCCCAGGGATGCAAGGTTGGTTCAACATACGAAAATCATTATAAAACGATGTATATTAATGGACCCTAAAAATGATCATCTCAACAGATGCAGAAAAAAAAACCATTTAACAAAACCCAACATCCCGTTATAAATACTCAACAAACTAGGAACAGAAAGGAACTTCCTCAACCTGACGTAATGTGCCTATGAAACCCCAAAGCTACCATCATACTTAGTGATGAAGACAGATCAGGAACTGACCCCGCTAAGATCAAGAACAAGATAAGAACGTCCACTCTCACCACTTCTATTCAACATTGCGCTGGAGGTTCTAACCAGAGAAATTAGACAAGAAGAAATAAAAGGCATCCAGATTGGGGAGGAAAAAAATAAAACTACCTCTACTTGTAGATAAAATGATTTTATACGTAGAAAAGCAAATGGACAAAACTTTCCAATTAAAAAGCAGAGATTGTCAAACTGGATGAAATAGCAAGAGTCTATGCTGTCTACTGTAGACTCATTCTAAATATAAAAGCAAATGAGTTCAAAGTACAAAGAAGAAAGCAGATATATCGTGCAAACAGTAGGCATAAGAAACTGGCGTAGCTACATTAATATCAAGCAAAATATATGAAGACATGTACTACCAAGATAAAGAGGGAATTTCATCAAGATGAAGAGTCCATTTTGAAGGAAGACAAAACTAAAGGGAAATAGAGACAAATCCACATCCTAAATGGATATTTTAACACTCCTCTCTCAATAATTGATAGAACAACTAGGCAAAAATTAGAAAGAACATAGATGATTTGAACAACTATCTACCACCTGCATCTAATTGACATTTATGGAACATTAATCACAAGAACTACAGAATAAACATTTGCTTCTCTTCCACATGGTATGGTCACCCAGACAGACCATATGGAAGGTCAGATAATGCCTCAGTAAATTTCAAAAGAGTGAACCTTCCAGAATAACTTTCTGACCACAATAAAATTAAGTTAAAAATTACAAAGATAACTAGAAAGGTCCCCAGATTTGGAAATGAAGCAATAGATTTCCAAATAACCTTGTCATTAAGGAAGAAATCAAAAGGGAAATTAGAAAATATTTCCAACTAAGTGATAATGAAGATAAAACACATCAGTATTTGTGAGATGCAGGAAAAAGTGCTTAAAGGGAAAGATGTAGCTATAAATGCTTACATTTGAATATAAGTTTAAAATTAATTATCTGTATGTCCACTTTAGGAAACTAGAATAAAGAGTAAGTTAAAACTCAAAATAAGTAAAAAAAGAAATAATAGAAATAAAAGTAGAAATCATGACAAACAAAACAATAAAGGAAATTAATTAGGCCAAAAGTTGGTTTGTTAAAAAGGTTCACTGAAAGGATAATGATGGAATATTATGAACAATTTTATGCCAATAAATGTGACAATTCAGATGAAATGGACAAATTACTTGAAAAACACAACTTATCAGAGCTGATACAAGAAGAAACACAAAATCTGAATAGCCTTATATCTATTAAAGAAATTAAATTTATAACCAAGAACTTTTCCATCACAAAACTTCCAGGTCAAACTGTTTCACAGGTGACTTCAATCAAATACAAAAGAAATACCGTGTTTCCCCGAAAATAAGACTGGGTCTTATATTAAGTTTTACTCCAAAAGACGCATTAGGGCTTATGTTCAGGGGCTGTCATCCTGAAAAATCATGCGAGGGCTTATTTTCTGGTTAGGTCTTACTTTCAGGAAAACACAGTAATACCAGTCTGATGCAGGCCTTTCCAGAAAATAGAGAAGGGAACACACCCCAACTTATTTTATGAAGTCAGTAAAACCGTGATACAGACATTACAAGAAAGGAAAATTAAGACCAAATCTTAGCAAATCGAATCCAACAATATATATTTTTGAAAGTCGCAATTAAGTGGAGTTTATCCAGGAAGGCAAAGTTGATTTAATATTTGAAAATCAGTGTAACTCACAGCATTAAGACGGTAGTTACACAGGTATATACAGTAATAAAAACTCATCAAATTGTACAGTTTAGATCTGTGCCTTTCACTGTGCATAAAGTTTGCCTTAATTACTTTAAAAGAATGAGGACAAACTGTAAGATACCTTAATCCTAGGCCACACACCAAAACAGACTGGTTGCCTTTTAAGGCCACTCCTAGTTCACAACCATGAAATCACATCCTCCGCATAGAAGAACACACATCTTTCTCTAATCTAATGTAGTAGATGTGTCAATTCAACTAGCTTATCCAAAACGAGTTTTAAGTAATTAGGATGCCAATCTTCAGGGAATACGGGGGGGGCGGGGGGGAATCACAGCGTGTCCCTGTTTCATCCTATTCAGCTTTCATCCCTTCCGTTGAAACTTCAGTCCTCCCTACCCTGACTCTCCTGGGAGTTTGGTGACTCCTCAGAACAGATGTCCCCTGGGTATTATAATTCCTGTCTGATTGGGATCATTTTAAACAGTTCTGTTACTTCACAGTAACATTTATGATTCCAATACTGCGGTGCCGAGCGCTTTCTGGCACGGTTATTACTTCTGAAATTAACTCAGCCTGGGGACACCATGCCTCTTAGATAATGTAATGTAAGGACTGTAATCTAGAAACTTTCCATCTGAAAGCGTAACAATTATCTAACTGGTTTGCGTTTTAGGGTTTGGAGAATCAAAGATGGTTGTGGCATTTTTAATATCCTCCAAGTTATGAACTCATAGAACTTGTTTTGTTTTTATGCCACATTTTGTTCAGGATCACTTATTTACACTCAGGGAAAATAATTTTTGTTGTGTATTATATAATTCTTTGGAAAGCTCTAACGTTAAGTAACTGAATCAAATTGGAATCCGCATCAGGTCCCAGATTTTGGTGGGTTTTGGGGGAGGTGTTTTTGTTTCTTTTTCACTAGTTAAAAAAAAAAAAAGTCAGAGTTTCTATTGGGTGCAAAATGCTGTGCCAAGCACTTCAAGACAACAAAGATTAAAGAGCTTACAGAACTGAGTTCAGAGCTTAAAACTAGTAGAGAAAAATAAAACATGTAGTTAAATGACGCATATATGGAAGGTGCCAAAAAAATGTATACACATTTTAAGAAAGGAAAAAACTGTATGAGAATTACACTGATGGTAACCACTTTGAGCACCATCTTGTTAATTGCAGAAATCAAACGTGACTTGTATTCACGGTATACAGTATTATAATTTTAATAGTTTTTTCCTTTATTAAAATGTGTATGCATTTTTTGGCACGCTCTGTCTGTGAGAAAATAGTGAGGATAGGGAATTTATAAAATGGATTCACTTTAACGAAGCTGCTAAAATTATTAACATTATGAAGGCTGAGACATGAAGAAACAATTTTATTCTTGTTCTAACTACCCTGGGAACTTAAACATTTTGAAATGTCCAGTATCTGCCTCAATATCTGGCCATACAACTGGACATATACCACACCTTCAGATAAACCTCTGATTACCCCTGCAAGGACTCACGTATATATCCACTGGACATCTAACTGACAACTCTCTTGGATGAATCCTAGGGCTAAGAATGCAGGGCTGATAATTCTGAAGAATGTACTTTCTACTATAAGAACTCTTTAACTTTTCTTTCTTCTCTGGAACACTTCTGTGTTTTTGCCTAGCTGTATTCCCAGTTTGCAAACTCTAAAACCCTTAAATAAATCTTTATCATTTATTCCTAACAAAATATTTTGAGTTCACTTGACATATGGCAGAATGCAATAAATATCAGACTTCTCCAAATCCTACACAGCTGGGAAGATGAGAGGGAGTTCTATGATCGAGGCTTTGATTTTAAGCCTTAAAAGCTGAAAGAGATTTTAATATGGAGGCTAAGGAAGAGGGCCCTTTTTGTTGGTGAAGAATAGAAAGGTAGAGGGACCCAGGCTGGAGGGAGTCTGAATTCATTTGGCAGCAAGAAGCCACTAGAAGATTTTGAGAACCATCCTGGTCCAGTATCACATTTCTAAAACACACATTTAAGAGTCACCAAGTGAACCCAGAAGCAGACTTCTGTCGGTTTGGTAAATAGACCTCTAAAGTTTATTTTCTGAAACAGTCTATTGTCAAGTAAATTATATTTTCAAATATCTCTAAGCTTCCATTTAATGTTCGGCCAAACTGGCATCTAAAGCACAACAATGAAATGTGGAGGAAAAAACAAAAACAACAACAACAACAAAAATAGGGCTTCTGGTCAAGATGGCAGAGTAGGTAAATGCTGTGCTTGCCTCCTCTCACCACCACATCAAAATTACAACTAAACTACAGAACAACCATCAATGAAAATCACCTAAAGTCTAGCTCAAACAAAGTCCTATAACTAAGGACATACAGAAGAAACCACATTGAGATGGGTAGGAGAGGCAAAGACATGAACAGGCCGGTCTCACACCCACATGTGGTGGTTAAAAATCAGGAAGGATATCTTGGTTGTGGAGGTCCCCCCAGAGGAGTGCGGGGTCCCAGCCCCACACCAAACTCCCCAGCTCAGTGTTCCAGTGCCGGGAACTTCTGGCTGTGAAAACTAGCAGAGATTCTGGTTGAGTGAGACAGAGGGTAGCTGGAAACCCAGGTTCTCCGCTTGAAAGGACCTGAGCATGGACTTACTCACTGATTGACTCACTCGCTCTGAGCTCCAGCACTGGGGCAGCAACACAAAAGGTGCCAGCGATGTACAGGGAGGAATTGAATTGTCTTGACTTGTCTGGCCTCAGGGCGAGGGTTGGAGGAGCAGATTTCTCCCAGATAGACGAGCAGGTACAAGCCATTGTTCTTTTGTTGAGCCTTCTCCCTCCCAGCAAGCAGATACAGGTGGGCGCCATATTGAGTCTCCATCAACCCAGCTAACACTCTTCACCCCGCCCTGGTGATTCTAACACGCCACTCCACCCAACTTGCAGGCCATTTCCAGTGGCTTTCCCATACAAATGACTTTCTTGGCTCAGCAGACTTTCCTAAAACCTCTCAAAGGTTCACGAACCCCAAATAAGCTGCATCTGACCTCGGTGTGCTCCATACCTCTAGCTAAGCAGCACTAAGCCCAGCGTTAGCACCAGCTGACCTCAGTTCGAAGCTTAACCTCTCCTAGGTACCTCCAAGCCCAGCACAAGTGGTAACCATCTGCAGATCATTTTGCAGCTCATACCAAGTGGCCCCAGGCAGGGCACAGGCAGCAGCTGACTTTGTAACTGCAACACAGCCCCTCTCAAGAAGTCCAAGAACAGGGTCCAGCTTCACGTCACTCCAGAGTACAACCTAACCACCTCAACAAAAGATACACCCAAAGAGCAGACTTGTTAAGCACCAGAGCCCTGCTAAAGCGAATCCTGCTCCATAGGGTCAGCCCCTGCACAACAGCTCCTCTGCTGTAGTCACAGCCAGTCCTTGAAACCAATCACCCTGAGGGTCAATCCCTTCCATTGATGTGCAAACATTAACCAAGGCTCAACTACAACAGAAGGGCACACAGAACCCATGCAAGGGACACCTCTGGAGCACCTGGCTCAGGTGACCAGGGAGACTGTGCCACAGGACACCTACTACATAAGGCCACTCTACTAAGACCAGGAAACACAGCAGCTCTAATACATAGAAACAAACACAGGGAGGCAGCCAAAATGGGGATACAAAGAAACAGGTCCCAAATGAACAAACATAACAAAGCTCCAGAGAAAGAACAAAATGGAGACAAGAAATCTACCAGATGCAGAGTTCAAAACACTGGTTATAAGGATGCTCAATGATCTCAGAGAGAATGTCAACAAAGAGACAGGAAACATAAACATGGAGATAGAAAACAAAAAAGAACCAGTCAGAAATCAATAATGCAATAACTGAAATAAAGGAATATTAGAAGGAATTAACAATAGATTAGAAGCAGAGGATTGAATCAGCGATTTAGAAGATCAGGTAGCAGAAAACACCCAATCAGCACAGCCAAAAGAAAAAAGAATCCAAAAAACTGAGGAGAGTTTAAGGGGCTTCGGGGTCAACCTCAAGCGTACCAACATTCGCATCACAGGGGTACCAGAAGAAGAAGAGAGTGAGCAAGGAATTGAAAACCTATTTGAAGAAATAATGATGGAAAACTTTCCTAACCTGGGGAAGGAAACAGAGCCCAGGAGGCACAGAGTCCCAAACAAGATGAACCCAAAGAGGCCCAGGCCAAGACTCATCATAATTAAAATGCCAAAGGTTAAGGACAGAGAATCTTAAAAGCAGGAAGAGAAAGCAGTTCGTTACCTATAAAGGAGCTCCCATAAGACTGAGCTGATTTCTCAACAGAAATTTTATAGGCCAGAGGGATTGGCACAAAATGTTCAAAGTGAAGAAAAGCAAAGTGATGACCTACAACCTCAATTACTCTACCCAACGAAGCTATCATTTAGAATCAAAGAACAGATAAAGAGCTTCCCAGACATAAAAAGCTAAAGGAATTCAATACCACCAAACCAGTATTACAAGAAATATTAAAGGGGCTTCTTTATGAGAAAAAAAAGATGAACAAATATGAATAATAAAACGGCAATAATTACATATCTGTCAACAATTACTTTAAATGTAAATGAATTAAATGCTCCAATCAAAAGACATAGAGTAACTGAATGGATAAGAAAACAAGACCCTTACATATGCTGCATACAAGAGATGCACTTCAGAACGAAAATACACACAGATTGAAAGTAGAAGGATAAAAAAAATATTTCATGAAAATGGAAACAAACAAACAAAAAAACCATCTGTGGTAGCAATACTTATACCAGATAAAACAGACTTTAAAACAAAGGCTATAACAAGAGACAAAAAAGGATCCAGTAACCCACTTCTGGATATTTATCCGAAGAAACCCAAAACACTGCTTCAAAGGGACATGCGCATCCATATGTTAACTGCAGTATTATTTACAATAGTCAAGGTATAGAGGCAACGTGGGTGCTCATCAATTGAAGAATGAATAAAGAAAAGGTGGCATATACGTAATGGAATATTCCTCAACCATAAAAAAGAATGAAATCGTGCTATCTGCCACAACATGGATGGACCTAGAGGGTATTGTGCTGAGTAGAATAAGTCAGACAGAGAAAGACAAATGCTGTATGATTCTACTTATATGTGGAACCTAAGAACAAAATAAACAAAACAGAAATGAACTCATAGATACTGAGAACATTCTGAGCATTGCCAGATGGGACGGGCGGTGGGGCAATGGGTGGAAAAGGGAAAGGGATTAAGAATTACAAATTGGCAATTACAAAATAGTCACAGGGAGATGAAGTACAGCACAAGGAATATAGTCAATAATATTGTAATAACTATGTATGGCGTCAGCTGGGTACTAGATTTATCAGGGTGATCTTTTCATAAGTTATATAAATGTCTAATCACTGTTGTACACCTGAAATTAACATTGTTATGTCAACTGTAATTTTTTGTTTAAAAAGGCCAAAATGGAGTCACTTTTGCTAAGCTATGTCTCCAATCCAAAACTCACTAACCTAACTGCAGTTTCAGCCTGTCCCAGGAGTGGAGTTTTAAACCAATCAGTCTGGAATTTCCTGATCAGTACTAGTAAGGTAATCTGAAGGATGAACACTCTCCCCAGCCATTCCTTTCCCCCAAAAGATGACTGCCTTAAAAAAAAAAATCCTTTCTTTTCTTTTGCTAATAACTTCCCTGCCATGCCCTTCTACCTGTAAAAACCTTCCATTTTGTACAACACCCACCTAGAGCCCTTCTAATTCCTGGATGGGATGCTGCCTGGTACGTGAATAAATTAATAAAGCCAATTAAATCTTCAAATTTACTCGGTTGAATTTTTTTTCTTTTAACAAATGAAACGCTTTTCAAGTGAAAACAAACTGTATAAATGTGCTGAACTAGCTCTAAGCTTGCTGGAAATTTAGGTGAACAGTAGGAAGACCTGTTTGCATATTGTGGGTGCAGAGGGCCTGTGCTGGGCCCTTGGGTGCTGGGAACTTCTTCTGGGCCCAGGGTTTGGGTGGGGCACTGTCAGGGATGCTGAGAGCTCCCAAAGGAGCGCTTCAGTGAGAGTCTAGGTGGGGCAGGGGCAGGGGCCATCCTCCAGGTGGGTGGGCCACACCCCACTCACTCACTCACCTGTGACATAGAAGGCCTTGTAATGCTCCAGACGGACAGTCTGTAGGGCTCCGTACTCTCCAGCTGCTCCACTGTTGGGGTGAAACAGCACCTGACAAAAAGGGTGGCAGGGCTTACTAATAAGAAAATCACACTAGATGCTCCCTGGAAAGCATTGCTTTCTCAGGGTTCCTCCTCTCCACCGTCCTCGCTATCCTCACTCCCCATCCCTACCCCTGCCCCCCACGCTGACAGACACAGGCCTGTGTTCCACACCAGCCCACTCCTGGGAACCTCTGTGAATTGGAGTGGGTTACAGCTCTGGTCAATACCAAGTATGTAATTTGGAGGGTCCAGTGCAACACAAGAATGAGAGAAAGCTTGCCCCCAAAGTGCAGAATTTCAAGACGGCCACAGCATGTGCAGTATAAACCATGCACAGGGTCCTTCTAAGTGTGGGGCCCTGAGTGACTGCACAGGTCACACGCCCAGGAGGCCGGCCCTGCCTGGGCCCCACCCCCTCAGGTTCAAGATGGCGCCTGGGAACCTGCATGTTTCAGATGCCAGGGGATTCTGACACTGGAGATCCTCGGCTGTCTTTGCAAAACGGCTTCTTCAGCACCCAGTCGATTTTATAAGTCTCACTTGAGCAAGGATGGCATAAGAAGGCATCCTGAGAGGACAGCTAGCTCAGTGTGATTTCTCCAGAACTGGGCACAGCCTAACCTCTGAATGGAGATGTCCTCATCTGACTCAATCCTACACCACTCAGACTGAGGGAATCCTTCCTCATCAGGTCACACACAGATAAAAGAATCGCCCTACAGAATGGAAACTCCTAATTCAGGGCTCCCAAAGGGCAGGATTTGGTAGAAAATAAGTGACCAGTGTCCTTGGTAGCGTGGTGGGTTTGGGCTGGAAGCGGGAGACCGCCCTGGTATGAATCATGACCAATATATATCACTGGAAAGGCGCTTTTGTGATTCAAAGTTTCCATGGGGCTAAAAAAAAAAAAAAATGAGAAACATCTGTTGTAGCTGTAAACAGCTGTTCCCCCCCACACACGTTTCCCAGCTCTGAGAGGATACTGCCGAGGGTGGGGCTCCTCCCACACCTGCCTCTTCCGTGCTCTCGTGACAACCTCTGCAGTTCCCCAGCCAGCGTGATGACAGCAGGCTCCTTCCAAACAGGAAAAAAAGTAGTAACTCAAAACCCTCACTTCTTCCAACCCTGCAGGAAGCCAAGCCTCTCACCGCAGGAGGCTGTTTTGTTTCCTTCTGGAGAAGGCAGGAAGTGGGAGACTTGGAAAACCTATTGTCAATTGATCTATGATGCACTCGGACATCCAGAGATGGGAGTCAAGGTCTGCTGGTTCAAATCATGGACATTATTTGAGTCTCGGTAACAGAACTTCCACAGTGTGGGCTGGGATATTTATTCAAGGTTACCAGAGGCAACTTCCACAATCCAAGAGGAAGCTAATTTGGGGATGGCTCACTCTCAGAAACGTGGATGGATTTTGGAGAACTTTTATACGCCTTTTTTTTTCACCCTTTGAGCAGCTCAGTGTGATGCTGGTGTTCTTATTTATATCAACATAGGAAGGAGCTTGGCAACGTTACCCATGAATCACAGCTGAAGACATTTCCTCTGCAGAGGGCGCCCAGTCCAAATTTCAGAGATAAAACTATCTTCAGAAAACATGTTGCACCTTCTTGGTTGCCTTGCTTACCTGTTCGTTTTGCTTTATTTTTTGTGTATTTAAGCATGACAGCATCACCTTACCTTAGGTCCCAGAAAGCATCCCCAGGAGGAGGCCCTACCACCCCATCAGGTGGGGTGCACCTGAAGTAGTCAGCCCTTCACCAGCCACTCTGGGTGGTGTCTTTCACCACTAGGGGCCTCCCTAAGAAAAGGGACTGGCGTTCCAGAGACTAAAATCCAGCTTCTGTTTGCTCAATGTAAGGCCTCCAGGGATGTGCCAAACATTTTATGACCCCCAGCAGCCCCAGACTGGCTTGCCCTGAGTAGTGGCGGAGCCATTAAGCAAGCCTTCCCTTTGCTGACCATTTTTGGAGTTGGTCACGGCCATCTGGGACTGAGATAGGACCTGACCAGTGGGGACACTATGACCTCCCACTTCCATCTGGGAGCCAGGCAAATACAATGTGGACATTTGGTGCCAGGCTGTTCATCCCCCCTCCCCAGCTCCCCTCTCCCTGCTGTGCTTGCCCTATTTGTCTGGACCTACCAAGGTCAGAAGCAAGACTCAGCAGATGCAAGAATATGCAGCATGGCATCAGCTACGACTGGCTTTGAACATCCCAGATACGACGTCCCTAGCTGTCGATGGAGTGGGTAGTGAGAAAACCATTCAGTACAAAAACCAATAGCCCACTAGTCTGCCTTTAATTAATCCACAAAGGGCCTGGGATGGTTGCCAAAATGTAAGTGCCTCTCGGTTTTGCTTCTGCTCTTCAACTTTCAGTTACTTCATTTGCAAAATAGGAAGAACCCAATTGCTGAGACATATTTGCATATTGTGTTGAGATGACTAGGAGTTACTTTCGGCTTCCTGAAACTGGAATGGTTTTCTTCCAAACCAACCCATATTAGAATCCTTGTAAGTCCAAGACATATCTAAGGGTGAACACAATTAAATTTTGTTGATTTAAAAAATACACGTGTATACATGTATGTATGTGTGTATGCACATATGTAGATGTATGTATATCTATCTAATCATGCATATTTTTACCTCCTGGCCTTCCTAAATTTGAGATGATTTCCTCTCATCTTGTCAGTGGCTGACCAGAAAAAGACCAAGGCCAAATTCAGAGCCAACCACTACCAACGTTGCCCTCAAACTCCGAATAAGCTTATAGCAAGCGTCTTCAGTAACACTGCAGGCATCTAGTGCTCCAGGTGGCAGGTGTGGCCCATAGGGGCCTGCACCCTGTGCCTTTACTCTTGAAGATCAGCAGCAGCAGCTTCCTGCAAGCAGTAAATTGTGGCCGTTTCCATCTGGGCTGTGGGGTGTACTTAGGGAGAAAATACGCCCAACTCCAGCTGCATTATAAGTCACCACGAAAACCCCCAATGGTGCTGTGGCTTGTATCTGGTCCTCCTACCTGATTCCTGGGCCCCATCTCAATGGGCACTAGACCCATAACTGTCAGGCCCCACGGATGGGGCCTCTGTGAATCTGCAGACTTAAGAAAGCGAGGGCTCTCCTCTCTGAGAACGGAAGTTAGTGCAAAGGCACTGGCTTGCACAGGCCACCGACAACGCCAAGGAGACCACAGTCCTTGAAGCACTTCCTGATGACCCCAATTATTCTGTCAGTAGCCATGGTGATAAACACTCAGGAGCACCTCTCCACTGACGTCCTCAGTAGCCCCCAGGGTCACATACTGCAAACTTCCAGCCTGAAGGCGGAAACCATCTTCCTGCTTTGCTGCTGCTCAGGCATAGGGCTCAGCCTGGCACAGCTCTAGAGGGTCAGCTATTCCGGGGATACTCCACGCACCATCTGACAACCCCCAGAAACTAAAGCATGTCCACAGAAGCAGCGATGGCCCCCTCAGGTGCAGTGTGCCGGCTCGCTGGGGCCGGCTGCGTGGGGAGGACAGTTTCAGGAACCACCACAGTCCGTGGGAGCAGCATGTGAGTCACTCCCATGTAACCATCAGTAAGGACATAAATAGACTTTTTGATGTGTGGGTCCCTCACACATCAGGGCCGCCTTACAAAGTAGCCTCCTTCCCTCCTCCCACTTCCTCCTTTTGGTGAAAGGAAGACACACGGAAATGACAGGGAAAGGCCACGAGGCCTAACATTTCCTGGCTGTGCTTCAGAGCACCTGAAGAGGGGACACTGGGGTTCTGGGAAGCAAAGTCCAAAGCTAGTGGGGGGCTACAGAACCTCCGGGTGGGCCCTCCAGGCGTCGGGGGGCTGTCCCTGCTGTCCAAGGGTCTGCACCCACCTTCAGCCAAACTGTTTACACATAAATCTGGATGGACACACTGGGTTGATTATACGGGAAGAGGAGAAAGGGAGTGGAAAGAGGTTCATCTCCGAGGAGTCACCCTCGGAGTTTCTTCAACCAGATCTGACGTGGCCACTTGCATGCATCTTCTGAGCGTGGCTCTGTTTGCACAAAGATGGCCAGGCCAGGTGAGAGGTGGCAGGCCAACCTCCTCGAGAGCCCAGCTGGGGCACATACCTCCTCTACTTACCCTGTGTCCAGTCTGCGATCCACCAAATAGCACCTCAGAGGCATCCAGACCATCAAAGTGTCGGCCTGGGGGCAGGCTGGCCCCGGCCAGGGCTACCACAGTGGGGAAGATGTCCAGCACGCTGCAGGAAGAGTAAGACAGCCTTGGCTCCAACTAGTCCCGGACTCTCTCCTGGCCATGCTGTGGTCAAGACCCCACCCAGCCAGTCCAAACCCAGCACCGACAGCCTCCCGCATGGCCCGCCCCCTCCACCTGCCTGTCCTTCCTTCAGTTTCCACCTGGATTTCCACTCCTACAATGGGCAGAATGGCCTGGCGGTTGCGCCCAGGCTCTGCAGCCAGGTGTTGCTTGGGTGAAAATCCCAGTGCTGCCACCCTATCTAGTTCCGAGTGCTTCAGTTTTCTGCTCTTTAAAGGGGGCGTAGTAATAAGTGTCCAGCTCGTAAGCTGGCAGTGTGGATGGGGCACACAGGTAAGGCATAGAGAAGAAGCTGGCACTCGGAAAATGTTCATTGCATGTGTATGTTACAATTATGGTCAGGGACACCCCTGAGGACCTGAGATCTCAGCGGTTCTACCTGTCACCGGCAACTAGGCCACTCGCTGAGAGGGAACAGTGTGCGGCAGGTATCTGCGAGAGAACACGTACTTCATTTCTCCTTCCCTGGGTCTCTGTGTCCCAAATATCTAGTCTTTGTTTAGAATGTCATAACGTGGGAAACATTCACCCCCTTTACTTTAGCTCTGTTTCTCCCCTATCACAGAATAGTAAATGTTTACGACAGAAAAAAAAAACAGCACATCCAGAAATATAAAGGAGAAAACAAGGCACAAACAGTGCACCACCCAAAGGCAGCCACTGTTAACATTTTGGTGGGTTTTGTTCATGTGATTTTTTTTTTTTTTAAGTCACGCGGTACCATTTTACTGTACATCTCCCTCCAGCCTGCTGTGCTCCATCGGAAACAACTCTGCTGCAAGAACCAACCAGATGCCTTTTCAACAGAGCTGTTTATCTGAGGGCCAGGCCAACGGAGAGTCGGTGGGACTTGACAGAACTAGGAGAGCAGGGCCATTGTGAGGTTGGACTTCCCCAGGAAAGAGGCCCCGGTGCGCCTGAAGCTAGGCACAGCAGCAAACTTCAGACTCACTCATGTGGGCCTGAAGGGCCAGACCTTCCCCCCTGGGGGTCTGGGGAGGAGTGCTCTGCCCTCCAAGAGGCGTTGCAGGTGAGACCTTCCATGCAAGTCCCCCCTGTGCTAGCCCCCTTCTCCTCTCCAGGGCTCTGCCTACAACCCCAGGCAGAATCTCTCCTTTGACTCTGGTACAGAGTGTTTCTGGGTTGCCTTCAGCTTTCACAGTCCACGTAGCTGGTGGCTTATCTCTTGAGATACATGCTCGAGGAGCTGGCACCCCACGCTAATGCCACACCAAGGAGAGCAGAGTAAGCACTTGCAGAAACCTGTCTGGAGTCCAAGGTTTCCGCCACAAATTGGCCAGCACAGAGGACTGCAATGTAGCGGGAAAAGGCCATGGGGATGGGAGGCTGTTTGTCTGAGCTTTCCCTCATTTGCGCCCCTACGAGAGTTCTGTGTCACAGATGGGTCAAATCAGTGAGTAAGAAAAACAGATCTGCGTTAGATCTTGGAATGCATGGTACACTGTCTTTTTTTTCCATCTTACTCCCCCCCCCCCCGCCATGATGACGCTTAACATCCTAATTATATAGCACTAAGTCTAAAGTTCTCGGAACCCTAGTGCCTCAGAATTTACTGGGAACCTCAGAGGAACCTAATCCACCCAGCGCACAAAGAAAACCTCTGGCCCACGAGAAAAGCGTCAGTGTCTCCAGTGACTTGCCAATCCCAGCTGACTGGCAAGCTCAGGCTGTCAAAAATATTTCCTCATGTAATAGAGGAAGCCAAGCCCCTGAGGTTCCCCTGGGAAGGGGGAGATCCTCCAGGCACACAGTCCCAAGGCCACCCCAGGGCTGGCCCCCAGCCTAGGCGTGAACTTGGAGAAACCATCAGCTCTATGAAAGCTACCAAAGGGATCCCAGCTGCTCCAAACCTCAAATCTCACCTAAGAAATTGGTCCTGGAAGTCTCAAGACCTTGGAGGAAGAGACGGGGGGGGGGGGGGGGGGGGCGGGGAAGGCCCCAAAGCTACCATTTTAAGTTTCTGGATTTCGTTGTGATACTTGAAATGGGGCTTTGGGCAAGGCTACCTTCTGACTTTCCTGGGGCCACGGGTCCCTTCCTCTATACAAAATATCAAAAATTACATTTCACAACTATGTGGACATCAAGATGAATACATAAAGAGTCTACCTCAAACCATTTCGCTCAGCCTGACAGTTCTTTCTTTCCTTTTCTTCTGGTTTAAAAAAAGAATAAAAATGTCATGTGCTCCTCCGTCCCCTGGGCCCTGGCACTGCAAGTGTGTCCTAGGCCTGACGAAGACGTTGGCCGTGACATTAGAAGGGAAGAACCCCCAATTTCATGGCCTCTTGGGGATGAGCAGGGCAGCCCCGACCCTGCCCCCGGAAGGAGAGGCGGAGGGTGTTCTCTGCGCCACCACATAAACAGCTGCTGTCAGAGAGGTAAGGGAACACCTTTGCTGCTACCCGTGTAAAAATACAGTATTCCTTTTTTCTTACGATGGCTTCGGCCAGCCCAAGGCACTGAAGGTTACCCAGAGGCAGTGTGCCGCTTAGTGTTCTTATCCAAGGAGCTGCCCAGGAACGTGGGTGTGCAAACGGGGTGAAGGCCACAGGGACGGGGGAGGCCCTGCCCCCAGCAGGCAGGCAGGGATCTGAAGGGCTGCAGCAGGCGGGCTCCAAGCAGAACCACCTGGACCTCAGGCCCCGTGCCTGTGCTGATGGGAACCGAGGTGCAGTCCTGGGCTGTCCTGGGGCAGAGTGCGTCCTAGGGCAAAGGGGGCGGGCGTGAAGGGAGGGGCTTTCCTAGAAGCTGGACACATTATATCTGGGAACAAAGGCGGATGTGATCTGAAAACGGGAAGTGAGAAGGGCAAGGGGGTTCCATGGGGAAGGACTGGGGGTGCATGGGACTGGACATGGCGGGGAAGGGGGAGAGTTCTGTCCTCAGTCTGGAGGGAGGACGGGGAGAGCAGAACTTCCTCCAGACCATGGAAGAGTGGGAAGTGTCCCCAGGATAGGGGAGCATTTCTTTTTTGGTGTTTAGTTGTATGTTTCTTCCTGCGTGCCCACCCCTCCTGGCCCAAGACCTGCTGGGAGGCTTGAGGGGCTGCAGTTTCCCCCAAAGCATCAGCAGAGCCCAACAGCACAGCGTGCACGTCCCTTACAGAGCCCAGCGTGGGGCTGAGACCACCTTCCCATCTCCCCCTGCTGCTGCCCACTGCCAGATACAGGAAATGTGTGTGTGTGGGAGGGGGGGACTTGGAAAGGGGACCTGTGACTAGACCCTGCCCAGGGTGACACCTAAACCACAGGACACTGATGTGAATAGCTTCTCCTTGTAGCTACTTCTGGGACACGTTTCTGTGGCTCAAGACAGTACTGAACCAGTCGAATCCTCTTCCACATATGACTGCCTTTCGGATATGGAAAGAGAGCCAAGAGGTTCCCCAGGGGACCACCCACTCTCCTGGCTACACAGCAGCGTTAGCTCTTTCTCAGATGAGATTGTTTCAAGTCCGTCATACCATTCTGGTCACCTTGGACTTGCTCCCGTCATCTCTGAAAGAGATGAACAGAGAGGGGGCTCCCAGCTCGGATACACAGCAGAACCTTCATCTTTTTATTCATGGCTAAGAGAAACCACATGAAGGTCTGGTTCCCAACCAGCATGGGCTGGTCGTCCAGGGCACACGAGGAGCTGCCTGGAGACATTTTGGTTGTCACAACTGGGGGTGGGGGGTGCAGTGGGCATCCAGTGGGGAGAGTCCAGGGACGCTGCCAAACATCCTGCAGTGCATAGGGCAGCCCCTCACAACAGAGAACAATCCAGCCCCAAATGTCAACAGTGCTGAGGTTGAAACACCCTGCTTTCGAGTTTTAGGTTTAAACCACCACCAGGCCCTTTCACAGGTGCTGCCCCAGCCCTGCCCTCCCGCAGGGAAGTCAGCTCCCAAGATTTAGGAGCCTCTGTCTGACTGGCTCATTACTGAACGTCCAGGCCCTAGAGCAACTCCGACCCATGGCTGGACACAACCATTTGTCGAATAACTTCTGTAAGTTATTCTGTAGTTATGGCACGGGGCTTTGGGGACAGGGCATGCGCAAGAGCTTTCTTTGATCTCATTACCTCAAATGGGCACAGCCCCAAACGTGAATACTGGTTATCTCTAAAAGGGAACCGATGGGATTAGTGTGGACGACCCCCACCCCCCACTTTTTAATGTTCTGCCATTCATGTAAGTACTTATATCCACCCATCTTTTCTTGGATGCCCACAGTTCCTCAGGGACTCTGGCCTTAGCTCTGGGTGGCTTAAGGGAGTTATCGCTGATCTGGAAAAAAGACCTACAACCTCTGAGGAATGAAGTTCTAGAATAGTGATAAGCACTCTGGGAGGAAGTGCTGGGCTCCCACACGCCTGAAGTGCCAGCATCAGTTTCCGGAAAATAGACCCTGAGGCTATTATTCTCCATGGGGCTGACCCAGAGGGACTCATGGAAAAGCCAGCAGATACACGGTGGCCTGTCCTGGCAGTAAGGATCTTCCACCCAAGTTTGCTTTCCACGGATTCACATGGGGGAAGAGCAACAGGGTGAATTCCATGGAGACAAACCATCCTGCTAAATTCGAGACTAATTTAACACCAAAAAAATATGAGTGCTGGTTTGGTGCATTGTTCTTGTCCTGGTAAAAATTCCAAGGGCCCTCCATCAAATGCTTCTTTACACCAAGACTCACTTCCTTCGGTCTCCAAACTACCCCCTAAGTCAGTCGTCACCTCTGAGGCCCTAGATGATCAACAAGGGGATGCAATTTTATCACGGGGCCCTAGTGGACTGTAGGTGCAAACACTGGTATCAAATGAGAACTGCATGCTTGCTTTTCGGTGATGTAACTTGAGAGATGGCCGGGCTATTCGTGCACGCACAGCCCAGCCCGTGAACTTGGCCTGACTGCACCGAGTCAGCCCCATAAAAAGCAACCCGCCTGGCCCTCTTCCCGGCCAACCTGACATCATGAAACTCCAGCCCGAGCTGCTGTTGTCACACCTGCTGGCACCCCATGACAGCACGCTGCCTCCCCTGACTGTACAGGGCTGACCCACAGTCCTGGGGGCCCACAGGCTGCAGGGGGGGGCAGTGCCTCCCCACCCCCGACTTTGGCCATCAGTGCTGTTTATCTTTCCTTTTCCCTGGGCTTTAGTCTCTCCCCTCTAACTAGATCTGGGGATGCTGGAGAGAGCCTGTGAAGCTTCCTTTCTTCTACTTATATTAATTTTGGCTCCAAAAGACGCATTAGGGCTTATGTTCAGGGGATGGCATCCTGAAAAATCATGTTAGGGCTTATTTTCTGGTTAGGTCTTATTTTGGGGGAAACGGTAGATTATTCTCTAAACAGACCAAAATTTCCAAGCACGTGAGCAGGCATTGGCTTTTCTGAGGGTCCCCCTTGCCCCCCTTGAAGGTGAATGAAGGTGCCCACGCCTGAATGAGTGAGAAGTCCCCATTATAAGTCATGGTTACACAGCTGCACGGCATTGCTTTCAGAATGGCACACCACAGCCAAGTTCCATGCCAAGGAGATGGACTCCTATACCTGCCTTAATGAGGAGTTGAGGGTGATGGTGAGAGATCACATTTACACTCATCCTTCTAACAGGAAATACCCAGTGACTCACCTCAGTGTAGACAGAAGCTTCATTGCCAGAGGTCGGAAGACGGTCTTCGCCTAAGGAGTCAGTCTTTCTGCCTCCCTTCTCCCCACCCTCCGGGGCAAGTGGACATCTACGTTCCTTTCTCGGAGCCATGGGATTGCCAGTGAAATGCTGGCTGCACATCGCCACCCACACCGCCACCCCAGAATACCTGCCCTACCCTCAAGGATGGAATAATTACAGCTCAAATGATGTATTTCCTCCCATCAGCTTGGCCCCAGGCAGAAGGGAGATGCCGCTGCCTCCCTCTCTGCTGTTGCTTTCTCTTCAGCAGGCATTGTCCGAGTCCGCTCCGGAATGCCAAAAAGACCATGCCCTCTTCACTCAGACATTAACCCAGAGGGTGGATTGGAAAGACTCCCACTGTGCTAAATCTTGCTCTTGGGTGGCACTGCCTACAGGCAGACCCATGCTGCTACCATCAAAGCTGTGGAGCTACCTGAGAACACCTGGGAAAGGTAGGTAGTAGACAAGGTCTCTCTTCCTGAGGTCTCTAACCACTCAAGTCTCCATGACTTTCTTGACCTGAACCCCAACATCTCAAGATAGTTTGGGTCTCATACCTTAACAAGGCAGTGCTGGTGACATTGATGGGAACTGTGCCAGGCCAGTAAGCCACTGCCGGGACCCGGTGCCCTCCTTCCCAGGTGGTCTGCTTGGCTGGACTGCCCCCTGTGAAAGGAGGGGAGGCAGTTGGTTCTCTGACAATGGTAACTCGGGTCTTCTCTCCATCTCAGAGCTCGTCTCTGAGAACTTCTGATACTTACAACAAAGGGGTGACTTCTTTTAGTAACCAGCTATTTTTATTCAACTAGTTTTATTCAACAATACGTGCTTTTATTTTACTGGACTCAACCCAGGTAAGTAGTCAGTTGCCTCAGTCTTTCTTTCTTGAATCAAGTCACTTATTTCCTTCATGACACGTCTCACACTTCAGATTGTCTGGCTTCCTGACTTGCTCATCGTGTATCTCCACCCCATGAGACTTCATCGGTCTTTGGCACCCAAGACACAGGCGCTTCACAAATACTGATTAAATAAGTGAATTTATCTTCCTACCGATCCTAATGTGATTGTCTGTTGAGGATGAAAAAATATAATTATTTGAAAAGAGAGAAAGGCTAAAACTTCCCCAGCTATGTGAGCTGCCCAACGCCCAACAACTGACCTGGCATGGATTTTGTTGCTGTATTTTGTTTTGCTTTGCTGTGCTTTGTTTTCCCTTGAATTAATGAATTGTTCTGATGTTGTGGAGACAGTGTTAGTAATAGCTCCAGCCTCTTAACTCTCCGGGGGGAGGTAAGGACAATCTATGTGCAATCTATGAATTTCCACTTTGGTAACAAAAGGAATTCTTTTTGTAACCACTAAGTCAAAAGTGACCACCAGCATAATGATGACCAGCGGGCTGGAAGAGATGAGGTCATGTTTTATGGAAACATCCTGAATACATGTTGCGTTGAATTAACCATGACCATCCCCACCACTCCCACACACACCCCACCCTCATCCTAGTTGAGCCAAGGATTCCACAAAGTTAGCGTGTAGAAAGCCCTGCCAAAGCAAACGTGTGTGTGCCTCACACATACCGTAGTCGTGCGACTTTGCGGCTTGGCCGGCGTGAATGTGACAGTAATGGTGAGGTGGGTGAGGGGTGGGGGGCGACCAGACCCAGGCTCTGTCCTCTGCACTCACACTGAACCTTTGATGTCCCTGGCCCAGCACACCACACCGGAAATGCTCGGCATTCTTGGGATTTTCTCATAACCAGCTTTGGAGTCCCCCAAGTGTTGAAGTAACAAAACACAAAACAACTCCCCACATAGGCACTGTTTGGGTTTAGGGGTGTGGGGTTCTCAACACCAAGTGGACTTGTGCAGGCTGCATGGGAAGCTCTGTGTGACCTGGCCCAAGAGTGCTCAAACACACTCTTCCCACTGAAAGCTACATACAGAACACGCTCCCAATTACTGACCCATGTGGAGCAGACTCCAGAGCTGCGGAGAGCAATGCATTCCCACGCGGCTCTGGAGTGCATGACTTAGGCAGCAGCTTGAGGCCAAAGAGCAGGGAAGAAGAGAGCACCCAGCACTGCGCGCCAGGGCTCTACACGTAATCCCACCCCAAGACGGGCATTCTTGTAGAAGCTTAGGGGGATAGGTGGGTGCAAATATGGAGCCCGCTTATCTGCATGTCCACAGTGCACAAAATTCAGCCAACTCCTTAGCCTTTGAGGCCAGATGTTAAGGAAAGGTAAAGGCTTCAGTCCCAGGAAATAAACCAATAGTTCTGAAGGTCCACCAGAAGGCAAAAAATCACAGCTGCCCTGCAGCAGGTGAGGGGCACCGGTGCTGGCACACAGGGTTTGGTCTCTGCCTCCAGGATGTTTCCAGAATGGTACACTAACCCCTAATTAATAAATCTTCACCACTAGGTCTTCTAGTGGTCTTCACCACTAGGGGTTCTGATTGTTTGCCACAAACTTTTGTGTTGCTCTTTTTCAGGCAATTGATTTTCCTAAGTCGTTTTTCAGAGCAAAATAGTTCAGTATATTTGCCTGATTTCAGCAGAGGGCTGAACACTGGAGGGGTTGGATGGAATCGAGCCAATTCTAAAACGTGTATGTGTCAACCAAGTGAACCGTCCACAGGCAAAGGGTCAGGAATTAAGAGAAAGAGAGAAAAAGGGTGGCTGAGCTAAGCCCCTCCATGTGTCCACTTGAGGGGCCATCCCCTCTGTGTCGTCAAGACCGGCCAGTTAGTGCTGGCTGCACCTGGGGCTCTGGCTTTCACAGAGAGACACAATTATATATCCCCGCCACGGCCAGAAGACCTCCTACTCTAAAGCAATTTATCTTAAAAGTATCTAGGGTGTGGGTAAGCAATGACAAAAATAGATATCCCTTACTGCATGGATACTGTCTTATTCTAAATCCCTGTATCTCAGTGGCACTGCTGGGGGTGGGGTGGGGGGTGGACGAACTTCAAAGATCCGACCAGCATTCTCTGTGGGTCCCCAGGGGTGTGGAATCTGATTAGCAGAATACCAGTGCTTATTGTGGTTTATCTGCACCAACAAAGGCCGAGTCCCAGGACAGCTGCCCTTCGTCCCCCAGTGCTCTTCAGGGATACATGTTCCTACAAATGGAAACTCATTCCCAGTGAAACACAATAATAACAGTAACAATATTATCTCCTGTTTATTCAGCTCGTCCTAAGCACCAAGTTAAGTACTCCTAAGGCTAATGTAAATACTTCTATGTATTATCTCCATTCATTTTTATGATTACCTTGCGAGCTAGGCACGATCACATCCGTTTTTCCAATGAAGGAACTGCAGCTCAGAGAGGTTAAGCAATTTGCCCAAGGTCACACAGGCAGCAAAAGCGAGAGCCAGGATTCGAATCCAGGCCTAACTACACATGGGTATTCTGTCAGTACCTCAGTACCCTCACCCATTAAAACTTGTAAGGCAGTGGTCCCTCCCCATCCCTGAATGGATATTAGAATCACTAGGGGAGCATAAAAAATACCAATGCTAAGGTTCCTTTCCCAGAAATCATGACTTAATTAGCCTGGGATGAGGCCTGGGCCTCAGTCAGTATCTTCTAACACTCTCCTGGTGATTTCAGGGAGAAGAATGCCCATTCTAGGAGGGCAGGGCAAGATCAGGAAGTGGACACAACGCATTTCAAAGTTAAATGTAGCCTAATCACAGGTTTTTATATTGCCTACACCTTAATGCTTTTAAGACACAGGATCATAAGTGTGAACCTATAAGTTATAGTAAGAACAACAGATAAGTCCATAGATGAAGCTTCTAAGCACTTTTGGATTCTAAAAGCTTTTTTTCAGTTTAGATAAACCTTAATACTTTGATCAGTGGCCCTGGCACATTAAAAGGGTTGGTTGGCTATGGCTTTCTGTTGAGAAAAGCATGTCTTACGGTCATGAGATCGCATTTCAATGCACTTGTGGTTAGTTATGACTCTAATTAAGACAGAACCTCTTACTTAAAGCAATAAATATTTAGCCTCAGCAACCAACATATAAACAGAACCATGATTCATGACCTTGCTTCCGTGTTTTCCCCTGGCTACAGAAGTAAAGTGGCATTCCCTGATGCATGGAGACAGGGCAGGTCGAGGAAGACTCACTCGGCCCATGCTTAACAATAGCAATCTCTCCCGGAAAGGAAAGTGTCACGTTGCACTGAGTCAGAAAGGCCATGTAGCTCCTACGAGGTTCATAAACTTCTCAGTACAGTGGGAGCACCAGGAAAACCCCAGAGATTCTGATTTCGTAAGTCCAGGGTGGGAGGAACTCTGATGCCAGTGATCTGAGGACCACCGTTGGAGAAATATTAGTAAGACAAGTAGGAGCCGCCTTTAGAACTAGGCAGAGCTCAGGTCTCACTCTCGGGCCACCCCTTCTCACCGCGTGGCCGTGGGAAGCATGTTAAACCTCCCTCAGCTCAATCTCAGCCGTGAAGGGGGAAAATGACGACTCCGCTTATGGAGTCGTGGGGAAAGTTACATAAGATGATGGACAGAAAGTTTGAAGCAAGGTCCTTTGGCAAATGCCTGCCATGGAAGTGCCCAACAAATGCCATCCAAAAACAAAAAACAAAAACAAACACCAAAAACCAAACCAAAAGATTACCTACAGAGAATAGAAGTTGCAGCCTGGCGGCTCACACGCTGAACTCGACCCTCTGACATTTGGTTTGGCATGGATATTTTGGTGTTTTTGGACTAATCGTGAATGTCATTAGACCAGACGCTGTCTCCAGTTTCCTGAACCCGACACTGCCCACACTGACGAAAACAAACATGTGTTCATTTCTATCACCTGCCTGGCCCATAGAGGCATTTTGTGTTTCTGACTCAGGGAGAAGAATACGCCTGTTCTGAGGAGTGCACATTCTATAACCTTCTAAAGCAGCAGGCTTCGCTTCTAAATATAAATATGTGCCCTTGCCAAGGGTGTCCGTAGCATACTAGTCTTCTAGAAACTCAGGGCAGCCAGGCCTCTGTTGGAACCAAGAACTCTGCTGGCCTGGGGTGGCCTTGAGTGTGATTATGGGGACATTTGAAGCCTGGTGGCCAGAGGCCCGGAAGGAC
Source organism: Rhinolophus hipposideros (assembly GCF_964194185.1). NCBI lineage: Eukaryota > Metazoa > Chordata > Mammalia > Chiroptera > Rhinolophidae > Rhinolophus > Rhinolophus hipposideros. Next base: position 43,671,026 of record NC_138066.1, on the reverse strand, counting down.
ATACAATTCGACTTCCACTGGGTCCCCACCAGCTGGCCCTGCCCCCAGCCAGGGCCAACAGCCAACATCTCTTGTTCCTTGCTCCCTCACCCACCCCACTCCTGACCTTTCTCTACCCCACCCCCTACCCACAACTGGATAGAAGCGCAGGACGCAGCGCACGGTTCCCAGTGGGAAAGTTATGCAACAACCTGATAGTATCAAATTACAAACAACCAAGGTCTCCTAGAAGTCCAGGATGCCAAGTTCAACAGAATGTTTCCTCATCACCAAGGGGGAGGAAGGAACAGTTCTGCTCTTCAAATAAAACACGCGTTTCCAGACAGAGGAGCAGTCAGTTAGGGGACAAACAAGGTGTTGGTTCTGTACTGGGTAGGAAATAGGTCTGGAGTGGGACAGGGAGGGTGGCTACTCTGTGTCAGGCCTGCGCTGGGGTCCGCAGGGGGCAGGCCCCTCATGTCCTCTGTTTGGGAGAAGGCAGGGCCGGTCTGGCCCGTGCTGCCCACTGTCCCTCAGTGCGGCTTCTCTTCACCCCTGCAGGGTGCAGGCTGAGCCCAGGGGAGCATCCTCACTCCTGCACGGGGTGAAAAGATAACTCCAGGAGACGCTGCCTCATCCCATCAGCTGAGCAAGCCGGCTTGGCCAGGAAAGGAGAGGGAGGACAAAGAGGGGGGTCTGGGGGCCAGGGAATAGGGGGAGGCAGCGCATGGCCTGACGTAGCAGGCTGGCTGCGGGGAAGAAGAGGCCTGTGGGTACTGCTTGTCCTACTCCATTGTGAAAATACTGACTGTCCTCTCTTTCATCTGCTCTGGAGACTGGCCCCCTTACAGCAAGATGTGCAGGCATCCCACTGACGAGGAACCTGGTGAGGAAGAGCAGGGGTCCAGAAGCACCCCTCGTGCCCCTCTTGACCTGGGTCGCTGGCCACACCCCTTCCACACAGGGCTCTGCCTGGCTTCCCAGAGCCCCCAGTAGCTGGTCTGGAGAATGAGGAAAAGAAAGTGTTTACCCCTAGACAAGGTTTATCTTCAGGATCTCCTGAGAAAAGAAGAAAATGGATCCAACCTCAGCCCCACCACAAATTCATGAGCTGTGCCACTCAGTATCTCCTCAAGCCACATTGGTGCAAGGCCTTACCCCAAAACAGGGTGTTATCTAAAGATAACTGAAATCCAGCTTCAGAGTCATTTCCCAAGACAGAGGCCCAGAACACTTGGAAAGTCATGCATGTTATTCACATGGCCCATGTCCTTTAGTAGATAAATCTCTTTCGGGGCCCTTTTTGGATCACTTTCCAATTCCTCTCTTTGTGGGGTACCCCCACTTCGTTTCGGCTATGAGTAAAGAAAAGGAGTCTTGTGGGGGTTAGTGGAGGCCAAGTGAAAGAAGTGAAAGGCTGAGTGTTTTCCAGCCAGTATCCTGGTTGGTCCTCTCAGTTGTCCAGCGAAGTGGGTCTACCAGCCCATATCACAGAGGAAAAAGGCTGAAAGGGAGCAGGGTGCCACAAACACCGGTTCCTAAGCGGAGTCGAAATGCAAACCACACCTGAGCCTCCAAAGCCATTCTCTCTGTGCACCTCTGCACTCGGCCTCCCATGGATTTAGAAAGATTCAGACTGTCACGGGGGCTAAAGACATTTTCCTTGACCGCCAGGGGTCCAGAGAACACAGGCTTTCCCAGACATCCGAGCGGTCAGTTGGGCAGAACAAGGCATGAGCAGTGACCATCATGTACATGAAGAATGAGCCAGTGGGGGCCAGTGGGACCTCCTTGATGGATGGCTAGCCCTGGGAAAGCCCTTCACCCTGCTCGGCCCCAGTTTCCTCATTTGGCCAACAGGGAGGCTGGAATAAAGATCGCTGAAGTCTCCCCCAACCCTGGCGTTCTTTGAAGGCGGGGATATTCCTGGAGATTCTGTCACTTGCTTCTGTCATGTGTCATCTTGGTCTCAGTGGAAGCAAGTCTGTCTTTGCTCCTCTCCCTCACGGACATCACAGGGTCTTGAAAAATTGAACAATGTGCCAGGAGGAGCAGGAAATGGGGAGCAAGTGTTTAAAGTGTATGGGGTTTTCTTCTGGGGCAATGAGAACATTAGGATGTTGGACGGAGATGACAGTTGCACAGCCCCGTGAACGAGCTTCATGCCACATGGGACGTCCATGTCACAATGGCTAATTTTACGTTACACGAATGTCATCTCCACTTTCAAAACTGAATCATATCCCTCTCACTCTTCAAATCCTTCCAGGAATCCATTTTTCTTTAGAATTAAGGCCAAAAGTGTTTGCCTGAAAGAAAAGATGGTCGAATGCTAGCCCCAGCTTTCCGTTCAGCCTAGTACGTCTATTCACACCTGTTCCTCACAAGCTCCAGATACAGACAGCTGAACAGCTCCTTGTCCCCAGTCTTCACACACCTGCCAAGGTGGCCCAAAGCCCTCTGCCCCACAAATCCCTGGCTGTCTCCTGCTCATCCTTCAAAACTGTAACCACTCCGGGAAGCCTTCCTGTTCCCCCTCCCAGTGGTGAGCAGCCCCTGTGCCCCCATCATGGAGTTCCTACCTTGTACTAATTATAAGGACCTGCCTACGTGTTTGTTCCCAGCACTGACAGAACTTTCTGCTGTGGTGGAAATGTTTTATATTTACACTATCCAATATGGTAGCCACCACCATGTGGCTTCTGAGCCTTTAAAGTGTGGCTAGGCTGACTGAAGAACTGCATTTTCATTTAATTTTCAACAGTCATGTGTGGCCAGTGCCTGGCCTTTCAGGCAGTGAACCTAGACTGGTGGTTTTCAAATTTTCACCCACATTGAAATCAGCTGGAAGACTTGTTAAAACACTGATTTCTGGGCCCCATCCCCCGAGTTTCTGACTCAGGAGGTCTGGGGTGAGGCCCTAGAATCTGCATTGGTAACAAATTCTCAGGTGGCACTAATGCTGCTGGTCCAGGGACCATGCCTTCATAACCACTGGTCCTTATCTGGAAGTTCTAGACTCAGGTGACTCTGGAATCAATATGGTCTAGATATGCTGTTCTAGATGGGCGGTTGTCAAAGTGTGGACTAGCCACATCAGCACCTAGGAGCTTCTTGGAAATGCAACGTCTCCACCGCCATTCCAGAACCACTAGGTCAGAGCTGCATTTTACCAGGATCCCCACGGGGACTGACTGCACGTTAAAGACTGAGAAATACTACTCTAAACTGTCATTCCTTTGAGCTAAGGGCTTTGTGGATCTTCATGTCCCCGGCACTGAGAAGTTCCTGGCACACAGTAGGTGCTCAAGAAATGGAAGGAAAAGAGAGATGAAGTTGTCCAGCTAGTAAATGTGTTTCGCATAGGGTAAGGTTCTTCCCTCAAAGAATGGGCCCCAGTCTGTATCCTTAAACCGGATTCACTATTTCAAAGCTGCCTCATAAAGGGGGAGGAGACAAGGCAAATCTTTGGGGGACAGAGAGCTCCACACAGAAGAGCCAGTTATTGATAGGCCCTTATCCCCTCATCCTTGGTCTCTAGGCCTTCTGGATTTTTACCCTTGAGAGCTCCGATTCCAGGCTTTCCAACTGAACATTAAAGACGGCAGCCTGGCCCGAGGCTGTCCCAGGTATGGACAGGAGGAATTGTAATCGGGTAACACAGAAAACCACTCCCAGCTTACACTGTGTTTCTCTAGGCTGCTGCAGGTATCAAAGACATCGGCACCCATCTCCAGTCCTGGCATCTTTTCCTGGTCCAGCTCTCCAGGAACCAGAACTAACTTACGGCATTCTTGAACTGGAGAGCCAAAGAAATACAGAGAGAGGGAAACACCAAGCCTGAAGCTCACTGTGCAGGAGAGGGGAGGGGGCACCCAGCTCCCTGCCTCCCAGCTCGACTCTCCCAACACAGGACGCGGCCAGAGTCCCGGCAGCCACTCACTTGTAAAGTTCTCCAGGGAGCTGATCCAAGGGACACCAGGTTAAAGGTGACAAATGAAAAGGAATGATCAGCACGTCCATCTCTCCCCCCACCATGACGGGCACGTGCATGTGAGCCAGGCCCACACAGAGCTGTTCCAGTTCTAAGGAACTACAAATATTCTGCCAGACTAATGTGAAAGGAACTCTGTGTCCTCTGACCTGGACAACAGGGAAACCCAGCCCCAGGGGATAAACTTGCCACGTCCACCTCCAAACCCCTTGGATATAAGTAACTCTTAAAAAACCTATTTTAATTTTGTAGGATACAAATAATACCAGTGCGTTGTAGGGAAAATCACACTTAAACCCTCCCTCCCCTACCCTGAGGTAATCGCTGCTACTCTTCTGTTAGCTACTGTTGTCTGTCTTAATATTTTTCTGAGAATACGTAGGCTTATTTTTATATAATTAGACTTTATGTATTGTTTGTAACCTGCTATATTCACTGAAAAGTAGTAAATGTGAACGTTTCCAGATCAATAATATGCAGCATTTCGGTGGTTCCTTAGTATCTCTTTAAATGGATGTGTTGTAATTTCTGTAACATGCCTCTGTTGCTGGACACATAGGTTACGTCCAACTACTTTTTTTTAAAAGACCCACTGCGATGAGTATCCTTTCATACACGTCATTGTGCACTTGGCTAGTTATTTCTTCAGGACAAATTCTTAAAGGAGGAACCGAAGCATCAACAGGTATGTGCTTTTTTTCAGGCCTCTGGTCCATACTGCTAAACTGTCCCCAGCATGGCTGCTCCTTGTGAGGAAAATTTCCCAGAGCAGATGGGTGCTGAGCTGGGAGCTGAAGGATATTTAAGTAGAGAAGGGCAGTGTCGTGTAGTGGGGAGATACCAACTCTGGTAGCAAGCCTGGCTTCCTCCTCACAGACTGTGTGACCTTGGGCAGATTACTTAGCCTCTCTGAGCCTCTCTTTCTTCTTCTGTAAATGGAAATAAACCTACCCTGCGTGACTGTAAGGTTTAGAGATAAAGGATATAGAAACCTTCAGTAATTGGGCACTAAATATTTCTTAAATGAATGAAATGAATTAATGGTTGGATGGATGGGGGGATGACTTTTTTAAAAAGGAAAGAAAGGAAAAGGAGCAAGGACAACAGGATGAAAGTAAAGGGAAAGCACAGACGTTGGAAGACCCGTGGACTGGCTTATCTAGAGACACCTGGTCCCCTGAGGGAGTCATAGGAGAAAAGGTGACATAAGGGTGCCCTGGGCTGAACAGAAATTCTCTCCGTCCCAATGAGTTTCTTCTCTGGAATGTGGTGGCTGGTGAGCAGCTTGCCCCTGTTTCACAATGAAGCCCTAAGCCCTGGATAGAAGGTGGTCCTCCCAGAGGCAGAATCCCATGTCCCAGCCTGGGCTCAGCACCAGCAGTGGGACTCAGTCACCCCAGCTGAGCCCCCTACCTTGCTGAGCTTGCCACAATCCAGTGAAGGGACCCACGCTGCCTGCCAGCTCACATTTCTGAGCCCACGGGCCGTTGTCTCCTAGAAACCAAACGAAGCAACATGTTAATGGTCCACAGACTGGTGGACAATTTCACTGACTTTCTCTCTGGCCCCACATCCCTGGACACAGCAGCAGGAGATAGAAGAGGATCTTGTCAAAACAATGGCCCCCCCTGTGAAGAGCTACCCTTCCGATGAGGCTTTGCTGGGCTTATAGGGGTGGGCCTCCCCTCCCCCAAAACAGCCCTACCTGAGGCTCTTGCCTCCCAGACGTTTGCCCTTTATAGCGTTAGCAATCTCACCACCATTATCCTCAGCCCTGCAACTGTTAATTATTGAGCACCTATGATGCGCCCAGCCCTTCATCTACATTATCTCACGATCCTCTGACCTGCTAGGGACTAAGATTCTATGTCAGGTTAATTTTGCAAATGAAGAAACAGAGGCTTGGAGAGATTAACCTTCCCAACAGTAGCGTGTAGGTACAAATCTAGGTCTCTACGTGACCCAAAGGCAGGGCTTTTAACCACTGGCCTCGTCCAGACAGGGCCCTGAGACCCACAGTGTCTGTGTGAGCCCTCTAAATGGCTCACTAGTTCAGATCCACTCGGCTAAAAGACGTGGCCTGGTGAGTGGCGGCAGATAACCGGAGTCTTTGGTACAGGGATGGTGGTGAAGAGGGGGTCTCAGAATCGCGTGAGGACTACACAGGTCCACAATGTCAAAGTCATTTATTACCAATTAAGAGCAATATCCACATGGCCCTCATCAACACATAAGGAGCCAGCAGGATACCCGCTCTCGCTGTGCAAAGCTTTCCAGAGGCCCAGCTTTGGAGGCCCCAATGAACAGGTGCTCAGCATTCAAGTCAACAAACAGGAGTGGGGCCCCACGTTCAAAGTAAGGCCTCTACCCCATTAAAGAGGATCACTCGACCAGACTGCTCCTCGGAGGGCGTGTGCAGGGTTATCCATTGATCTCAGTTAGGCTGGCTGCGTTTTACTACTTTACCTGTAAACCAGAGGAATGTGTTTTCTTTTGCTACGCGGTCAACTTTGTCTTTGATCTGGCCCACCAGGCTGTCCATCTCCCGGAGGTTTGACGCATATGGTGTACGGCCCTGTGGGTCTGCGGACAGCTGCGTCCTGGTTAAGGGCACGTGCATGTGAGCCAGGCCCACGTACAGCAGGAAAGGTCTTCTGCTGGCGCTGGAACGGGAGAGCCGAGAGGTCACTCTCCAGGTCACTTTCTGCTTTGTCCAGTGGGTCCCTTGTCTCAGAGAAAACCTGTACAATACCTTCTGCCCCCTGGGCCCCGGGAGTACACATCTGTTTAGAACCTTCCTAGGATATGTGAAGATAATCTGTCAGCCAATGAAAACCTGAGAGTAATTGTAATAATTGTTACTGTTCTTTAACATTTACTGAGAGATACCAAGTGGGACTCACGTTGTCTGAATTCATTCTCATAACTCCCATGTTCCCTTTTTCAGATAAAGCGTCAGAGGCTTAGGGAGACTGAAGCATTTGTCTGAGGCTGTGCATGAGTAAGTGAGCGAGTCTGGATTCCAGGTGACATCTGTCTGAGAGCACAGCCCTTGCTTTTAACTGCTGCACTCTAAAGTCCAAAGCACACACAGAAGTTTTATCTGCTTTCTGTAGCATCCCTCCATCATGTCCACTTCCAAACTCGGCCCTTTCTCAGAGATGAATGGAAGGAGTCACGTCGACCACAGGAAATGCCAAGCACAAACATGACCGCCGGGAATATCTAGATCAAGGCTCTCTTAGAGCCCCAGGTGCCAAGCCACCACTACTCTATCCCTGAAGGTTCCTATGGAACCAGGGTGGACTCTGCTTCTTGTCTGTCTCCACTGCCACCCCCAGGCAAGGAGCAGGATCAAGGCAAGCTGCAGAACCACAGCTTTTTCCCTCCTGCAGCAGCAGGGACCCTCATGAAGCCCCTTCCCACAGACCACACCTGTGGTGCCATCTTTCAGAGGACACAGTAAGGGTGAGGGGAGAGCTCAGTCAAGTTCGTGCTGAGTGCTGATACCGGCTTGCTCTTTTTAGCCCAGTTCACTTACAGATTCGACTTTCAAACTGGCCCCACTATTCTCCACTGACCCTGATTTACACCACCCCACATCGAGTTCTCGGAGCCCCCCAGCCTCCGCCCTGCTTCATTCCAAGCTCTGGAGCGCCCCCTGCACCCGACTCCCAGGGTCCCTGCCTCGGGACTGTGCCCGCACTCAGCTCTCTCTGGCAGCCATGAAAATCAGGACACAAGTCCCAAATAGGGGCTTCTCCTTCACCATCGTAACCAACGGTTTCTCGGCAGCACTCCTACTAGAGCTGTGTCGTCCAGTGCAGCAGCCACGAGTCATGTGTGGCTCTTTAGGTTTTAATTAATGAAAATTAAATGAGATGAAGAGTTCAGTGTCTCACATGCTGTAACACAGATGACGTCTCACAGGAGACATCATGCCAACTGACAAAAGCTAGTCACCAAAGGACGAATGTCACATGGTATCACTCGCAGGAGGAGGTCCCCAGAGTGGTCAACTTCAGAGAGACAGAGAGTAGAATGGTGCGTGGCCAGGGACTGGGGGAGAAGGGAAAATGGGGAGCAGGGGTTCAATGGGGACAGAGTTTCAGTTTGGAATAATGAACAAGTTCTGGAGGTGGGTGGTGGTGATGGGTGGGAATGTTCTTAAAGCTGCAGACCTATATATGCACTTAAAGAGGTAAATTTTGTGTTACGTGTATTTTGCCATTGTTTATCTATCAATTCAGTGTCTCTGTTGCCCTACCCACATTTCAAATGCTCGGCAGACTCAGATGGATTGATGAAGAGCACAGGCTTTGGAGACCTGCATCCAATAGGAAACAGGAGAGAAAGAAATGCAACCGAAAAATTAATCAGATAGTTATTGACAAATAAGAGGTGTGACGGAGGTGAAATACAGCATGCTGGGTAAGGGCATAACAGGGGAAGATGAGGAGGGGTGGTACCACGAGGGGACACCGTGCAGGGGGAGGGTCCGGAGTCAGGCAGAGAGGGAATCAAGACCATGACGTGGGTCCTGGGCTCCAGCCCCAGAGGAAGGGACTGGGCACCTCTAGGACCTAATTCTGACTGGTGAACGCCCTGGAGCATTGACCATAGGCTCTGATTTCAAATATCCTGAGCTACCGCCACACCTGCGGCCAACACCCTCCTCCTTGCCAAACCCTTACGTCCTGCTCAGCTTCGATGCACAGCCCGCCACACTGTAAGGAGCACAGGCCAGGCTAGCTGTGGCCCAGAAAGCCATCTGCTGTCTTCCTTTCTTGGCCAATTCAGAACTCTGCCTGCCACTTAAAAAACCCAAATCAAGGATTAGCTTTCAGCATCCTTGGTATGTGAAAGATCTAAATTCAAGTAACAATCCAAGTAAAACTTTCAATGAAGCCCTTGGGTGGGCCCCTTACTAAGGACAGCAGCACACCTCACTCTAGGGACCCTGGGAGCTTTGACACAGAGGCCCAGGTGGGGAGGGGGTCACAGTGGAGAATGGAGTCTTTTCTGCTGACGTTTGGAAAATCTCAGATAAATTAGCAGGTCAAATCCTAAATAAATCAGCATCCCTGAGGATTATCTTCTGTTACACTAAAAGCCAACAGGGTGCATGTGACTTTTCACCAAATAACTAATTAGTAAATGAGCAAACTCTTCACCTTTTTCACATGATAGGGAGAGTGAGTGTCTGTTGATTTGTTGGTCTTTGAACCGATGAATGAACTGGTGGATAAACAGCGCCATACTTCCTTCAGAGCAAGCGGGAAGCAGTCCCCAGACCCCAGCTGGCGGCCACCCACCCCTTCGAGAAAGCTGTGCTGTTCGAGGTTCCATGAAAGCAGGAGAGGCCAGTCCCCACCCACCAGCCATGAAGCATCTACCTGTCATGGGCCACAGGGCCCGAAACCATCTCAGAGTTCCAGGGAAAATTCCAGAGAAATGCTCAGCCCTCCATATGGAACAAGGGTCTCACCCCTTTTCCTATCGGCCATCTGAACAGAAGCCGGTGTTTCTCAGGAAGCTCTGAGAAGCCGGTCAGATGTGATCTCTGAAGCCCCAAGGGGCTGCCCTGGAGATTTAGGCCTTAAGTAGGTTTTATTGTCTAGAAAACATCAGTGTATCTACTGCACTGCTGCCTCCACCCTCCCGGCTGCCCTTCTCTCTAGAAAAGTCTAGCGTGGTTGAGCCAGGCACTGGGGATGGGGGTGGAGGGAGGCGGTCCGTGCACATGCAAGAAGCTGGTGTGATCACGTATCTGCAGGTGATTTTTCACGTATTTTCAATTCCGCACAAGCAGACAGGCATGCAGCACATTTTTTTTCTTGCCCACTTAGGCTACGGCTGTGGGGAATACCAGAGGACCTATTGGGAACTGTTCCTCTGTTCTTTGAGGGGTTTGCAATCTTGGGAGGAAGACAAGAGAAGCACATCCACAGGGTCATTCGAGGGCAGCACAAGGACAGCCGCGAAGGGTCAGGACAAGGCCTGGGGCGGTGGGGACGGGCTGTGTGCACATGCGGGCATGTGCGCTTTGAGGAGTTGTCCGTGGTTTCACAATAGCCCCTCTCCAACCTGACGGACGTTGCAAAGCAGCAGCCCTCACACACATACGACTCGTTAGGGACACAGAGTGGTATGGCTCTGCTTTTTGCTGTTTCGTTATTTTTAGTGAGTCGCTCCTAACATTTAAAGATCAGGAGGTTTCACACAGGGGCCGGGTCTCCTGTCTCTCTTCTGAAATGGAAAATCCAGGCTCCCATTCCACAAAGAAGCAACAGGAAGCTGGAGCAAGGTCGCAGCTGCCCCCTTAGACGGGGTATGTGCTTTCAAGGTCAGCACAGGCTCGGCCATTCCCTAATGCCTTGCACTCGGCCTGCTTCCCTCTTGAAGGCTACCGACCTGGGCGGCCCTGTACATGCTGGAATTTGTAAGTCCTGGGAGTTACACTGAATCATGGCTCCCAAAGATATCCAGGTCTAACCCCTGGAATATGAGTGTTGGTGGCCTTACATGGCAAAAGGGACTCTGAAGAAGCAATTAAGGATCTTGAAATAGGGAGATTATCCTAGATTATTCTGGATGTAATCACACGTGTCCTTGTAAGAGGGAGACAGAGGGAGATCTGACTACAGAGAAAGAGAAGGTCAGGGGACAACAGAAGTGGCGACCAGAGCCAAGGCAGCCAGCAGCCACCAGCAGCTGTAAGAGGCAAGGAACGATTCTGCCCTGGAGCCTCCAAAAGAAAACAGTCCTGCCATCACCTTGATTTTAGCCTCCATTAGGGTCTCTGGCCTCCAGATCTGTAGGAGAATAAATGACTGTTGTCTTAGCCAACAAGTTGGTGGTCAGTTTGTTACAGAAGCAGTAAGAAACGAATACCTCCTGCCACCTACTGAACGGAATGAGTGCCTTGAGTGCCCAGAAGACAATGGACAGACCCTGCCTGGCAGGGGAGGATGCGGGAGCACGATAGACAGTGGAGCATGACCTCAGCAGGGATGTAGGTAAGCCCAGGACCTCTGGGAACACACCTGAGGGACTTCAAACCAGGGCCTGAAGATGCCAAGCAGGACTGCCTTCCAGCTTTGTTCATAGGAGGCAGGCATGCATCACCTGTGTTAGACAACAGGAGTCCGCCAAAGCTTTGCGGAGTGCTCCGGCCAGGGGATGTGGTGGGCGGAGGGGAGGGGCAGCTGGCGCCGGGGGACTCCTCACCTTGCACGCTGGATGAACTGGGTAGCTTTCTCCGTGTACTTCTGCGCAAGGCTGCTCAGGTTCACGGGCTGCTCCACGATGTTCAGGTTTTCATACAGAGGAAGGGCCACGTCAGTGTAACAGTCCCTCTCAGGGCTCCTGTGTGGAAACCACAGATGGTATTCAGCTCCGTGAATACCAGTAGTTACGGCGCAGAACAAAATGCTTTAATGCAGCGACGCACATAAATACAAAACACTTAATTGCCTGGTGCCAAAAGGTTTTTCCAGTTGGCCATTTCCTCCAAGTGTAAAACCAATATAATACAGTCTTCTCTTCTTTTTGAATATATATTGTGTGCTCCTCAGACAAGCCTGGCCACTCTGTAAGGCTCACAAAATTTGTGAGCTAGAAACATTATTACTCCCATTTTGCTGGGAGGGAAACTGAGGTCTAAACAGACTAAATTATTCAAACAGTCCCACGGCCAATCAGTAGCCCCCTCCCTGGCTTTTTCCACTGTCCCCCCTAAATGAAGACTTCTTTGTATGGGTATAACAATTGTTACACGCTGTGATACGATGTCTGACAATAGGACAAATGGCCGGGGACAATTTTAACATTTCAAATCATGTTTAGAGAATTTGGAGAAACTTTAGCAACTGGGAAAAGTCAGGGTCAAAGCAAGACTATCTCCCAGAAAAACAATCTCAGCCCTTGGTCTTACAGATCGAAATGAACCTGACACAGAAATGCTTCCTCAGAGTGGCTGAGAAGAAACTCTGGCCATGATATTTGGCAAGTTACCGAAGTTCTCAGAGCTTGACTTTCCTTATCTGAAATGTGAGCTGCCCTTGCCGCCTTACAGACATATTGGGGGTACTAAGTGAAATAACGAATGGTTAGTGCTTTGTCCACTGATCAGTATCCTAGGAACGCAATCAAAACTCAAGCCCTCTGTCCTGGTTGCCACAGAGAACTAAGAGAGAAACTGACAACCCTGGAGAGAGACAGGGTAATGGGAGGCTGGCCGGTCTGGTAGAGAAATGGTCCTCATGGTACAGGGAAGGACTTAGGGAACAATGGTAACTCGCCATTACACCTCTCTGTGCACACACCCATCATGGAAGCTTAAGAGACAAAGTCAGACTGGCGTAGGTAACTGCCAAGGACCACAATTTTTAAAAAAGATAAAGTTATCACTGTACTGGGCATACAATGCTAATCTCGTCATTTGTGGCAAATTTTTCACCTTTTTATGATCTTGTTGCAACTCCACCATCATTTAAATTCTCTCCCTTTTCTCTCCCAAGCCAATCCTGTTTTTCTACTTGGTTTAACCTGGATTGATAAGGGATTGGCGGACATATGTCATACCTTGATACGGCCAGGTGTGACACAGGTGTGACCCCCGGGCCACAGTGATTAAGGACAGCGAGACATTCTACAGCCTCACTTCTCACACTGCAACGTGTGCATGAATCATGTGGCCTCTTATTAAAATGCAGGCCTCAGGGTAGGGTCTGAACTTCTGTATCTCTAATAGACGCCCCAGTGATACCCACGCTGCTGGTTGGGCAACCACACTTTGAATAGCAGGAATAGAGAGGACATGCGCTCTGGACTCAAGAGACACCCAGACTGAGTCTCCATCTCGGCCTCTTACAGCTCCAGGGTGACCTGGGCAACAAGGTATGCTTCCTTACCTGCAAAAACTGGGCGGACACCTACCTCCCACAGTGGATGGCAGCTAAGTACACAGAGTGCCTAGAACGTAACAATTTCTCAATAAATGGCCATTATTAGACTAACTATTGTGTCATTAATGAGCCAGCTGAGACGCCCTTTCCCCAAGCAGCTGAAACACCTGTGACCTTATAAATAACCACAGCGCACAGTCTGAACTCGCGGAGCACGTGGTTTGTGTTGCTTTATTATCTGAATAAGGTTTGTCACCTTGTCCGGATAATAAATGTATTGTATGCTCATTACAGAATTTTGGAAAACACAATGAGAAAGGAAAAAAAAATGAAAACCCTTAATCCCACTACCAGAGTGAACGACCCATTGTCACCATCTTGGCATTATTTCCTTTGAGTCACTCTTGGTAGGGATATAAAGGCATAAATACCGAGACAGTTATGGCCACGCTGCTGATGATTTGTTTCCTGCTTTTTTCACTTATTATTATCTCGTGAGCATTTCCCCATTTCACTGACTATGTTTTTAAAACATCCTGTTTAGTGCCTGCCTGGCATACCCGTGTCAGAATGCAGGCTTCTTTGTAACGGTGAGTGGTGAGGTGAAGCTTCTTAAGGAGCCCTGTGCACTTTTTCTCTCTTTCTGTCCCTCTACGCCCCGGGTCTGGGCCAGGTGAGTGGCCCAGGAGTAAAGCCAGCAGGCAGAGGAGGAGGGAAGCCCCACCTGTGTGAGACCATGGCCATGCAGGGCTCTCCCCGGCTGAGATAAACAGTCCAAGGAACTTAGAAAAGTCCAATAAAAAGATTCTGTTGACCTGGCGTTTGCTAAAAGTTTTCTTGCACTCTGTTTTGCTGTCCCAACTGTCCCCTGGGGGCCTCTCTCATTTCCTCCTGATGGGCCACACCCTTAGGATTTCACCTGGCTCTGGAGCCCACGGCCAAGTACCTTGATGCTCTAACACCCCGTGGACATGTTGGACAAGGAGGGTGGTTGTAGCCTGGGGTGTCCGTGCAGCCCATATCATGGCTGTATGGGATTCCAAAGTAGTAATCAAAACCTGGAAGAAAAGCAACGGATTAGCACCACACTCGGCTTCTGTGAGGATCCTGCATGCGTACACCCAAGACAAAAATTTAATTTTCCATGATTTAATACTGCAGTGCTACGGAGGATGTAATTAAAAGAGGATTTGATTAATATCCCTTTGTAGTATGTAAAGGAAACATTTTGCTGGGTTCTGGCTGTAAGATTGGATTTGCAAAACATCTTGTGATTAGTTCACCCAGAGTGGGAGGAAGTAGAGAGAATTAACACATACTTACCATTCCCAGTGTAATTACTGACCCATTTAAGAAGTCGTTGGAGAAAATCTACATGCATGATACTTTAAAGGATAAAAGAATAAATTCTGCCCTCAAAAGACTTCCCATCTAAAGAGAAAATAAGATACGCAGAGTAAGATCTAAGAGGCGAATAATCAGTAAGACAAAGAGAGAGATCAGAGGGAGAAGTTGCCCCCAGGTGCTAAAAGTGGGGAGGGGTTAGGGCAGGAATCTCAAAATGCTTCTCAAAAGAGATGGCACTTTAGCTAAGATTCAGAAGGCTGGCAGGACTGGGCCTGCGTGATGGGGTGAGGGGGAAGGAAGGATGTTAGAGTGTTAACTAATGTTAGAGTGACATTGAGACTTGGATACTTTTGTTGACTTTTTTTTCTGAGATCCTCGCTCACCCAGTCTCTTCTCCAACCCAAGATTTGGTGTGAAGTTTTCCACAGAATGTCCCTATACTGTCCCAAGTCCCACATGGCCAGGGTCCCTGCTTCGGGGAACCCATCGAACAATTTTTAATCGTTACCACACTAGACGTGTGTGGACCTCACCAGATGTCCCCTGAGACAGGAGGAAGTAGGTTGGGAAGAACACTGATGGAATCATGATGGGGAGCCAGAGGACAGTCAGGTACCAAGGAGCGGGGACAGGAACAGTGCCAGGAGAGAGAGACATGAGAGTAAAGGCAGCCCGGAGCACCCCAAGGGTATTCAAGTGACAATGTCAACGAAAACGTCCTAACTTAGGAGAAATATCCACAGCAGCAGGACAGCTTAAACATTAAATGGGGCCCCTTTTATACAAAGGTCTTCATTTTCTGTGTCCCAGATAACAACTCCCCCAAAAAATTCTTACCACGGAAGTTGGGGTGATAAGAGCTGTGGTGTCCAAGATGCCATTTGCCTGTAGGAAAATGAGAGAGAGACTTTCAGAGGAATCCCCCATGGGGGCTCCCAGCCCCTCCGGGGAGCTGAAGTGTTGCCCTTTACTGAAGACAAGCAAAGAAGAGGCCGCAAACACGGTGGGAAAGCCGAGCCTTGCTCTCTGGGACTGAGTGGGAGTCCATAGGGAGACAGAAAGCAAGCAAGGATGACTCAGAACCCACACAGGAGAACGCACAGTGAAAGGGGGATAAGCCATTAGCAGCAGCCCGGAGAAGCCTGAGCTCGTTCCCCTCAAAGAGGTTTCAGAGCACACAGCAACCCCACACAGCCGACTGCCGCCTCCATGCTGCCCTCCTGGGCTGGGGCACTGCAAAGGTATAGCCCGGGGTGCAGGTGGATGCCCCACAGTGTCTCAGAGACGCCTACTTCCCACCTGGTTTCATCATCTTCCTCTGGCCAACAGCAGCAGCCTGCCTCCCCAGTGCAGTTCAAGTACAGAGACACCCCCCGCCCAGGACCAGCAAATGAGGAAACGGGCACACTGCTGCTCCTTGCTCTGTAAATGCTTAAGGTCCAGGCGGAGTCACCGGCGATGTCTGCCAATAGCTCTGATAATGCTGGAAGTCTCTGACCTGCTAATTCTGCTCTAAGCAAAGACCCCAGGGAAATCACCCACAAGGCAAAGGGGCGCAGAAATGAATGTGGTACCAAGATCTAAACAGTGGGACCCTCGCGGCAGTGCTGTTTGTCAGCACACCCTCCCTGGTCACTTCACGCGTGGTGGGAGGAGGCAGGAATCCCCCTGGACCCAGCTCGTGGGACGCCGGAATAACAAGCACAGGCAGCTGGAGGCTGGGTGGTCTCAGCCCCTGGAGGGGAGACCGGCAGGGAAGCAAAACAGAAGAACAAGGCTGGGCCTGACACCCCTGCCTCCCTCCATCGCTCCAGGCCGGGCGACACGGAACGAGTCTCTTCATCTGCCTGAAACTCAGTTTTCTCACCTAGACAATGGCGGCACCGCCATACCCTGATGCAAATAAACACTTAGCCCAGAGCCTGGCACAACATGTACGCTACGTATGAGATGCTTAGGAAACTGTAAAAGAAAAGGAAACTGTTGGACAGAGTGGCAGGTGCTGCTGGCTGCCTGGCCTATATACCCATGTCCGTGCTTATCTTGCTCAGAGAACTTTGGTTTTGTTCAGGGGGCCGGAGACCGGTGCCTGAATCCAAGTCAATCATTATAATCCTGACCTCAGTTTCCCAGCCTTCCTTGCAGCCGGGTGACCTAGCTCCCGCCAATAAGATTTAAGTGCACTTCTGGGACAGAAAAGATTTGCTTTCCGGATAAAAGTCAACAAATGGGACTGGCACCACCTCCCCTCTCTTTCCTGCCTTGAAGCCAAATTATGGAGAATGGTACTGAAGCCGCAATGATTGCAGCGGTGAGGCATAAAGCATGAGGACAAAAGCCAACACAGTGTGGATAGTGCGGCAGAAAGACAGAAACGGTTTTTCTGAGCAGCTGAGCCAATGAAAGCAATCGCTTACCTCTAAGCTTGTTATGACGGGAGGAAAACAGCTCCTCTGTGGTTTATTCCACGGTGAGGCCTTTTCAATTACTTATAACCAAAAGCATTTCTAACATATACAGCAAGAAATAAATAAAAAAAGCAGGCATGAGCAGACGAGGCAAACACAAAGCAGCCAACTGAGTCAGTGCAGTGGGAAATAGGGGTATACAGGCTGCGGGGGGTCACTGTTACCTATCATCCCCGTGACGTAGCCAGCCTCCTGCAGCACCTCAGCCAAGGTGGTCTCGTTGAGTGGGAGGCCCCCCACCGAGGTGACTGCAAAGTTGTGTGTGACACCATTGCGAAGGCCGAGCCGGCCAGTGAGCAGGGAGGCCCGGGAGGGTGAGCAGGTGGAGGCGGCTGCGTGGAAATCCACAAACCTGCACGGGAGGAAAAGTGATTGAGAGCTCTCTGGCCACAGGGAGCCCAACCAAGAGGAAATTCAAATCCCACTCACTTTCTGGAATTCCTGTGCTGGGGAAAAGCTCAAAGATCACTGGGGTAGCAGAACAGGTAAGGAAAATGAAGCCCAGGAGGTAATGGGACTAAGCCAAGGTCACACAGGTAGTTCAAATTGATTTTTATCCAACATATGTAGTTGACCCTCTTTATCCAAAGATTCCAAATTTCAAATTTACCCACTAAGTTTATTTGTCACCCCCAAATCAATCAACTTGTGACCCGTTAGGTGGTTATACACAGACATAACGCAGACCTGAGAAAAATTTGAGTCACCCAGTGAGCACATTCCCAGCTGAGGTGGAGCAAGGTGACCCTGAGTTTGACCTTCTTGTTTCGGCTCTCATACTGTAAGCAAGTGTCCTCCTTTTCACAGTCTATTTAGTGCCGTGGTTTTTGCATTTTTTTTCTTTGCATTGATGATTTCACTGTTTAAACCAGGCCCTGAGCATAGCGCTGAGATGTTGGCCAGCATGGCTAAACTAAGGAAGGCTGTGATGTGTCTTGTGGAGAAAATACGTGTGTTAGACAAGCTTCATTCAGGCGTGCTTATAGTGCTGTTGGCTGTCAGTTCAGTGTTAACGAATCAAAAATGTATATTTAATAAGGTGTCTTTAAACAGAAACACACATAAAACAAGGTTCGGGACTGATAAGTGGACGAAATGGTGTGGCCAGAGGCACACAAGAAACTACGCCTGTATTTCCCCTGGAAGCGATGGGTCAGGATTCCCAAATTCAGGGTTCACGCTCACTTTATAGAACATTTCTGCCAATAACAAGAACTGACTGTATCCCGGCTCTTTTTCAGACACTACGGAGGAATATTAAAAGAGTCTAGCCATTTTCCTACCCTCAAGGAACATGATTAAAGTTACCGTCACTAATAATGGGGAAACCTAACCTGTGTGTCTCCTGATGGGGACGCAATAGGAAGCTCATAACATCAAGGATTCTTGCCAAAAACGTTTAACCTGAATCTAATCAGACCCCTGGACCTAATTTCCAGGTTACAGGAAATACAGCTAATAGAAGAACAAATTAAATGACGCCACAAGCAAATCATTTCACAAACCAGTCTCTAGCCAATCTACAAGACACTGGTCCGCTCGCCTCAAAAAGTCAACATCTGAGGGGAAAATGGGACGAAGCCGGGGATATTGTACATGAAAAGGGACTACAGAGACGGAACCAAATGTAATACACGACCTCGATTGGATCCCAGTTCAAACAAGCTAACACCACATTTGAGGGCTGATTAGGGAAATTTAATATTGACTGGATATAAGAAGGTATAAAGAAATTATTGTTCATTTTCTTGATTCTGGCCATGTGGAAGAATGTTTTTATTCTTGTTTTCAAGTTTTATTGAGATATAATCGCTATAACATTGCATTAGTTTAAGGCGTACAACCTATTTGATATATGTGTATATATATATGTGTGTGTGTGTGTATATGTGTATAATATGTATATATATATGATATGTGTATATATATGATATATGTATATATCATATATATATAGCGAAGTGATCACCAGAATAAGTTAATATCTATCACCTCACATACAAAATGTTTTCTTGTGATGAGAACTTTTAAGATCTACTCTTAGCAACTTTCAAATATACAGTGTTAACTATGGTCACCATCCCCTTCGTTCTTGCTCACTCCTCACGTCAAACTGGTCACCAAGTTCTATTGATGCTGCCTCCTAAGTGGCTCCCAGATCTGTCCCCTCTCTGCCGCCCACTGTCACTGCCTCTATAGAGGCCCTTAGGAGTTTAGAGTCAAAATGATTACTAGCGGTTGGTCTTCCTACCACCCCACCCCATCCTCCACACTCATGCAAAGGTCTTTCTACCATGCAAATCTGATCACACCAATCCTTAGTGGAAAACATGGTCTCTCTCTCTGCCTGCTTCCTCGGGCTCATCTGCTTCCCCATTCTTCCGCACCCCATGCTCCCAACACACCATATTACCCCATTCCTGTGTGCCTAGGCACCTGCTGTTCCCAGCACTGGGAAGGCCTCCCTCCCACCACCCTCCCCTATCTTGATTGACAAGTCCCAGCTGTCTTCATGAGTAGCTCAAATGTTCATACGTTACCATGTCTACATCTCCCCTGACCCTCCTCTCCCCCAAGCTATCCCTACTCCCTGCACCCCTCACGCCTGCACAGCCCCGGCGCCCCTCTTGTCCATGTAATTATAGAGCCTTTGGCGTATCCTTTACAACACTGAACTATAATTCTTTGTGATCACATTCAGGACAGCTTACAGACGGCCACACATTCTTTGACACGCCTCCCATTGGGAGGTGGAGTCTGAGTCCCCTCCCCTTGACTCTGTGACTGCTTTGACCACGAGAATAATGTGGAAGTGATGACACCGTGTCAGTTTCTGGGCTCTGGCCCTACAAGACTGGCAGCGTCCACCTCCTCCCTTGAAATACGCTGTGAGCTGCCATGTAAGAAACTGGACAACCCTGAGACCACCATGCTGGAGAGGCCGTCTGCAGGGGCTCCAGCCAATGGCCCCAGCTGAGGCCATCCCCATCTAGATGTCAGACAGGTGAGGGAGGCCATCTAGGACCTCTACCACGTGCTTGGGGGATTTCAGGGAGTGACCTTAGTCAACACAATGTGGAAAAGCATTGCCCAACCAAGAAACGCTGAGTTCCTCACCCACAAAATGGTGAGATGTAATAAAACAATTGTTGTTTTAAGCTACTAACTTGGGGTTAGTTTGTTACTCAGCAATACACACCCAGAACAATGTCTGTCTCTCTCAGTAGACAGTATGTGGCTCACCATGAAGTCCTCAGACCAGCAAGAAGTAAGCACTGCCCAGCGTGTGCTGAGTGGCTAATGCCACCATCCTCTGTGCTTGTGTAGAACATAACGCGTCTTGCCAAACAGACCTGGGCCTCAGTCCTAGAACAAGGGTAACTCCCTCACACCATTTTCAAGGTGACAAATGGCAAAGAAGGGACAGCGCTGGGAGCAGTGACATTACACTGTGAGATCTCAGCACTGCCCGTCTTATCACACCGGCCCAGAAGCCACACTCTTGGAAGCAGGCTGTGTGATGTCTCCATCTGACAGAATGACGACAGGGAAGGTATGCTCCAGTGTGCACTGTTGGGCTCACACATACTGGGCCAAGCCCCTCCCGGGCTTCAGGGACTCCGGGGCTCACAGCTCTGGCTTCCCACCTCTGCCAGCACTTCCCTCTGTCCCTCAGTCCCCTGGGACTGAAAAAGAACTTCCTCCCCTCGATCGCTGAGCACCGGGGGTAACTTCCCACACACAGGCTTCTGTCAAAGCATCCCCACCTGCCAGACATACGGGGCCACATGGGGGTGGGGGTCGCCAAACTCCAGGGCCCAGGATGTTGCAGGTAACTGGCCACTGCTACCCTCAGGATTCCAAACCGAGTTCCACCTCGGCGCTCACACTTTTGCTCCCAAGAAAACATTCATCTCTATCCAGCCTCTTCTGTTCTCTTCCTCCTGAAATTGAAGCACAAGAACCTCCTTGCTCACACTCCGAACTCTTCCTCGTAATAATTCTTATGACTCTCACAGCCAATGCTTATAAAGCACTTCTATAATCCAGGCAGTTCTCCAAGCACCTTACATAAATTGAGTCACAAGCATCTACTGCCCCAGATTATTCCGGTGGTAGTTCTGTATGGGCTGACCCAAGCTTGTTAGAGCAAGCGCACAATTTGAGGAGCCCAGAGCAAAATGAAAACATGAGGCCCCTTGTTCAAAAATTACCAAACATTTCAAGATGGCAAAAGTAGAGCATTGAACTACCATTCACACTGTGATCTGGAGTGTACAGTCTGCCCAGCTGTATGTGGCAACCCTGTTCCCCACTTCCAATTCCAGCTCCCAAATCCTCCTACCCCCATTTCCATGGGGCATCCAAAGTAATCTTAAAACTGGTAACAGCTAGCATGAATTCCTGGCTGGACACCTTCTAATGGGTTCTCACTGCCATCTAAATAAACCCAAAGTCCTTATCATAGTCTCCAGGCTCTCCATCAGAGCTTCCCAGCCCAGGAGCTGGAGCACACGATAGGGCCAAATGGGTCATAGGTTTACCGAGATCAGGTTCTTCCCAGCCCCAGGGGCAGCCAGGTGGGGCCCCACACAAGTGGACACTCCAGGACCATCCTACCCTGGCTCTGTCTGTGTCCTGCACAGTCCCAAGGAAAGACGTCCCTTAGAGCATAATATGGGCAGGGCCCTTGGGGTGGGGCAACAGGCATCCTGGTTGAAAGCCCTAGGCTGGCCACCTCCAACCACCAGTAGCTTTGGTGGGGTTCCTTGGAAGTGGGGCACAAATATCAGTAGTTTCCTTGTGTGACACCACACGGGAAAGGTGGGAACTCACTGACCCAGGTGATTGGACCCCATACGACATCTTTTCTCCACTCTTCCCTCCTCTCCTCCCAGTACATTGTCCAGAGTTACTCTTCCTAGAACACCACAAGCTTGTTCCGGCCTGGGGCCCTTTTTATTCGTATGTCCCCTGTCTGGAAAGCTCTAGTCTCCACATGGCTGGCCCTTTCTTGTCCGCTGTGTCTCAGCTTTTATTTCACCTCCCCAAGAAGGCCTTTCCTGACCTGACCACTTTCTACCACATCCTGGTTCTGATTCGTCCGTAGCCCTTACTATCTCGGACCTCGTCTTGTTCATGGATTGTCTCCTTGCTGGCTGACTGGCTCCCTCATCTAGAATGGAGCTCCACGAGAGCATGAGTGTGTCTGCCCATTCCCACCAATGCCCGTGGGGTCCCAGGCCCCTGGAAGGCTGTTTCTCCATGGTCAGTAGCTGCGGTCCTGCACGCTAGTGGTGATACAGTTCTTCCCCTCTGGTGGGACAAGCCTAGCCTTCAGAGATGCTGGCTTGCTCAGCTGGGTTCTTTCTCGACAGGCACCAAGACGCCACCTTTCCAGCAGCTGGTTATGCAGACGCTGAAATGCAATTGGAGATTCCTCCCATCACACCTCTTTCTGCCTCCCAGCAGATACACACGCATACCACCTTTCACCTCAAACCCTTCATCTATGAGCTAAGGTTTAGTTCAACCAACCAGAGCAGATGGGGCTACAGGCAGGAAGCCACAGCCCTGTCCATCTGGAGGCTTACACTTGGGCAGAAGTGTCAAGACAAACGTGAATAATAAGACAAAATAAGATGAGCCCCACCCAAGAAATACAAAGAAAGTGCTATGGGAGGCAGGGGGATGGAAAGCATAAGAGCATGGACAAACAAGCTTGGGTTCACATCTGGCCCCAACTCCCTCTAGTGTGAGACTAGACAGCTAAGTCTCAGTATCTTCATCTGCAAAATGGGCTTAATCATTTCTACTGCACCAGGTTATGCCAGGGATTCAATGGGAGGTATAAGAGGCGCTGAGCAGAGCTCCAGGTACAGAGTAGGTTTTTAAAAATGCATGGTGATTACTATCATCACTAGCTAAGTGGGGAGAAAGAGACCATCCCAGGTATGTAGGGGAGCAGTGAGCAGGGCAGGAATAGATGGAATCCCAGGGGTGAGTGGCACTGGGCTGCGGTGGGTACCACACGGGCATCATATTCACTGCCACCTGTATGTCGGTCACCTTGGCCTCAACATGCATGGAACCAAGCTCAGCATCCTCCCTCCAGGAGCTTGTGTCCACCGCCTTCCTGGTCAGCTTGGCTAGAGTATCTTTTTGAGTATCTCTGCCAGTTCCTGTCTCTCTCCTTTAGCTCCTCCCTTTCCCAGTGCTGCCAGCAGGACCAAGGTGGCCATGGCCCCTCACCTGAATCACTTCAGTGACCTTCCGTGGAGACGCCAGGCTCACTCTCTCCAACCCATGCCAGCACACTGATGGGTCACGCCATCCCGAGCCCAGGTTTTCAGTGACTTCCTTCTTTTTGGCCACCATGACCCGCCATGCTCTGGCTCCTCCTCCCTCTTCAGCCTTCTGAGCCACTGCTGCCTGCTATGCGTTAAATTGGGTCCCCCAAAAGGATATGTTGAAGTTCCAAACCCCATACCTCAGAATGTGACCTTATTTAGAAATGGAGTCATTGCAGATGTAATTAGTTAAGATACAGTGATACTGGCATAGGGTGAATCCTTAAAGCAATATGGCCAGTGTCCTTATAAGAAAAGCCAGAGAGGAGAATGTCTTATGCAGACACAGAGACACAGAGAAAGTGGGCATGTGACATGAGGCAAGGATTGGAGTTATACTGTCGCAGGCTAAGGAAGGCCTGGGGCTACCAGAAGTGGAAGAGGCAAGGAAGGAACTACCCCTAGAGCTTCAGAGGGAGCGTGGCTCTGCCAACACCTTGATTTCTTTTAACTTTTGCCTCCAGAACTGTGGGAGAATACGTTTCTGTTGTTTTAAGCCACTCAGTTTGTGATCCTTTGTTACAGCAGTGCCAGGAAACTAACACATCGCCCTACAGAGCCCCAAAGTTCAGCCCAGAGCCCCAAAGTTCAGCCCAGAGCCCCAAAGTTCAGCCCAGAGCCCCAAAGTTCAGCCCAGAGCCCCAAAGTTCAGCCCAGCAGGACTCTTGTTGCTGGAACAGCTCACATCCCTCCTTCCCTCACATCCCCACACAACTCTCCAGCTCAAGACCTCAGCTCTGCCGTTCCTCAGCCGGGCCGCAGTGCTTTACCCCTCTCCTTGCCCTTCCAAATTCCTACCTACGCTTCAAAACCTCACCAAGTCTTTCCTTATCCCGCAGAAGGATGAATCTTGACTTTGACTTATGGAGCCTGTGAAACTTCCTCGCAGCCTTTTCATTTCTGAATGTGGACATGCATCTGACAACATGAGAGCGCTTGCCAGAGCCGTCCTCTATTGTTTTGCTGGAGTGCCTCCACTCCTTCTCCACCTGCCCTCCCGCATGACTCTGGTGGGGCTGCTGATGCCTGGTCCCTGCCCACGCTCACTGGCCTTGGGCTGAGGAGGTCACTCTTGGTGGTGTCAGTCCCCAAGCCTGACTCCCTTCCACGCAACCACGTGAGCCCAAGAGACAGCAGAATGCCCATTTCCCAGCTGACTTCCAGGGACCAGGGTGTCGGTGTGGTCAACCTGCTTCCTTCCTTCTTACAAGTTACACAGGAAATCAGCACCTGAAGCTTGCCCTGCTGAGCGTGGAGTTCATCCATGCTAAGGGCATTCAAATGGATCACAGAGAAAGCCCTTCAGTAAGCTGAAGACTTTTGTCCACTGGGGATGGAGCTTCGCCAGTGGGTCTGGGACGCTCAAAGGCTGTGGACCACCATTTCTTCTCCCCTGGTGCTATGGGCTAAATGTTTGTATCCCCCAAAATACATAAATTGAAACCCTCACTTCCAAAGGTGGGGCCTTTGGGGTGATTAGGGTTAGATGAAGTCATGTGGGTAGAGCGCCCATGATGGGCTTAGCAGCCTCCTAAGAAGAGGAGACCAGAGCTCTCTCTCTGGTGAGGACACAGAGAGGTCAGACATCTGCCAGCCAGAAAGAGGACCATCAGCTGAGCCTGACCCTGCCTTCACCCTGACCTTGGACTTCCCAGCCTCCAAAACTGTGAGACACAAATGTATACTGCTTAAGCCACCACTCTATTCTATTTGTTATAGCCTCCCAAGCTCATACACCTGGGCAGTGCCCAAAGTACAAACACTGCCTGAATGCTAACCCTGCTGGCCTGCTTTTCACGACTGTCCTGAGTGTGGTCTCTTCTTGGCCACGCTAACGCCACCACCTTGGGAACAGCTATAGTAGCTTTCTACAGCAAGATGTGGCTTCCAGTTCTTTTCCAGACTGTAGGTTCTATGAGGACGAGGCTTAGACTTGCAAGGCAAGCCCCACGCAGGGCGCCTTGCTGGGATGGAGCTGCTCCAGCAAAATCTGGTGGATGAACAGTACTGGACGAGAGAGACCCGTGTCGTTTGATTGGAAAAAACACGTTAGTCCGCTTTCCACATAATCACTTAAGCTGATGTTTTCACGGCTCCATTCCTTCCCTGCTGTGTGATAAAGTTCAGAGTTTAGCTCTCAGAAACAATCTTACTTCCTTTATTTCCAAGTCTTTGGAGAACCCCGACTGTACGCCCCTCAAAAAATTAAAAGAACTAACACCACCCCACGCAGCCCAATGACTGACCTGCATGTCACCTTTTCCCCTCCCACCTCTGTCTCCATTTGGCAGGGACTAATTAATAAGTAATAAAATGTTCTTGCTATTTGGAAAGCTTCTTTTGTTTTTCTCCAAATCTATCTGGGCAGGCTCAGGCCAGTTCACCAACAGGGGTCCTAATTAAAGTCTGAAAATACATTGTAAAGCAAAGCTGGAAACACAGAGCCAGACATTACAGCAGCCTGTTAACGGGAAAATCAACTCAAATTAAGACACAGCCAGACGGAAACCAAAGCCACTTGCCATTGCATAAATTACATGTATTAGAATCAGGGGACGTTAGCACTGGAAACGCTGCCACGAGAGTCCTGGAAAGACGTTAACATTGCAATGTGCAGCGTGTCTCTCCTTCATTTATAAGGAATTTAAAATATATGATGTCTTCCATGGCAACTCTCTAAATTGCTATGTGACCGGAGTAAAAACTACCTTTGCTCCATTCATAATTTAAAGCCTTGGAGGTGGAAATAGGTTTTAAAAGTCATTTGCTGTGGCCTTTGTGGGTAGAGGGACAGGGGTGGGAGGTGAGAACTGGAAAAATGCTGAAGCAAGACTTAGACAAAGCAGCTCAGGGCAGCCTCCATGCTGCCTTCTGCTAAACCGTCTGTTAGACAGCCGAGTTATCGTTGAGAAGGTTGTGAAGTGGGATCACTGAGACAGCTAACACACAGGCCCTTTTTAAACGACAAGCGAGTGTGACAGCAAATAGTGACGTTGGTGTGTTTTGTTTACTCGTTCATTAATTCATCCACACGTCTACTCACACTCTTGATCTTTTTTTAAAAAAAGCAGATTCCTGGCAGCTGAACTTGGTGTGATCCTTGGCAATTTCCCTTTTCTGCTTCACATTCTCGTTGTGGATATGTGCACATTCACGTGCAAGGAAGGACCGCACATAATGAGATGCACACAGAGGCATCTCGGGGCCTCCTGGACGGGACTCTTCTCCCCGTTGCCACAACCCTGAGCCATGCCACCCTGAGGTGCCTGGCATATGCCTGTCCCCTGCCCTCCAGCCACCAGTATGGGCCACCCCCAGTAAGCGGGAGCAATTCATCTCCAACGCCAGTCGGTGACTTCAGAAGTGCCCTGCCTTCAGGATCGAGTCCAAACACTTGAGCACGCACACCATGCCCTTCACCAGCTGCTCATCCATCAGTCAGGTCTCACGCTCCCTGTCCCAGCCATGCTCAAGCACTAGAATGCAAGCCAGCCCCAGGACAGCGAAGGCTGTTCATTGTTTGCCTCACAGATACATTCCCAGCACCTAGGACAGTACCTGGGAGAGCCTCTGTGACTATTTGTTGAGTGAATGGGTACCTTTACACTCTGGCTCTTTGCTTGTGCTTTTACCTCTGCCGACAACGCTCTTTCCTCCCCCTTCATCTGTCTTTCACTCCTACTCATCTTTAAAGTCTCAGTACTCGGGTCCTAACAGATACGCTTTATTGAGTAGCTCCTGGTTTCCCTCTGAAGAAATGGCCTTTCTTTTCCGACAGTCCCACAGCACGATCTTTAACATGATTTTCACACGGCGGGTGCTTTATCGCCCACAAGGTCTGTGGGAAGCCCAGCACGGACCTTTCTCACTCTTGACTACAACCAATGTATATGGAATGCATGCTAACTCCACCCCGTAGGATGTCAAGTCTCAGGTTACGAACGATGGGACAGACGCTAGGAGTTCCTGCTCTGACAGCATGTCACCTTTCTGCATTCTAAATGCTGGTTTTCTGGTCTTTATTCACCACCAGGCTATAAGGCCCTGAGGGCAGAGCTGGCTGGGGTCTCCCAGCGTTTGTCTCGTGACCTGCTCTTAGTAGAGATTCATTGCTGAATGACAGTCACTGGGAGGCTTACAAGGGGAAAGAATGACAGCCACTGGACAGGCTATTTTGAACTTGCAGTTGTGAAGCAAGCTGGCACCAAGGCCTCACTGGTTAATATTTCAGTTCCTTTTCTCTAAGATTAGCTGCCATCTAGATCATCATGTTCTTGCATGGCCCCATCTATTAAACAGGGCCATGAGGTTAAAACCCGCGCTACCGTTTAAGGCTTCACCTTGCTCCAGTTAGCAGGTGGGCGTCACATGATTTTTATGTCTGTTTGACCTTCTTATCCAGGGACAAAGATGTAAAACTGCCTGTCCCATGACGCTGAGAGCTACAAGAAGACAGGATGGGACCTCCCAAAGTAAACATCGCCGAGTTAATGATGAAGGTTATAAGAGAAGAGGCTATCTCCCTGGTGAGGTCTCCTCAACTCTGAATCTGAACTCCTCTGGGGTGGGATGGATAAAAATGGAAGGGAATTGCGCAGTGAGGAAGACACTTTCCCTTGCTAATAGAAGTCTCCTTCAGAAAGTTCTTTCTGCCCTAGCTCGGTGGTGGCTACCCGACCTCAGACCTCATGATGATCCCCTGTAGTTCTAAGTACCAGCCTGGTTCTCATCTTCCTTTACGTTATAGGAAAACCCCAAAGGCGGCAGGATGGCTGAGACAGTCCTGAAAAGGTAACAGGATGGATGAATTCTGACAAAAGCCAACGCTGAGAACAGAAATGAAACTAGGTGTCTCAACTGACAGCTCAATTCATTCCTCAGTGAGGCCGTTTTTAGAAACAGGAGCAAGCCCGAGAGCCTCTGACCTTCCAGTGGTGAATATTGATTCATGTTTGATTTCTAGCTAAGCCACTGCCTATAACTCTCGGCAAGACCATTCACTTGACTCAGAATTAAATTGCTGGCAGAGAAGGGGAGAAGCAGGAAGGGAGAATTCAGGGTGCAAAGTTAACATACTACAAGTCAATTCAACTACGTAAATGTATTCACGATGTAGTCAACTTACTTCTGAGCCAGCCTGGCAGATAATTTAAGTGAGTGATCTGAGCTTTGCTGCCAGGACCCCTCCTCTCTTACTCTCCTGGGTCCTCCTTCTCTCGCCAGGACACCTGTAGGTCATGACTGCTCAGGTGCTCAAACCCTAGTTTGGACATCCTGAATGCACTCACCCAGCCAGGAGACTGATGCAAGTAACTTCTTAAGCTGAGACTTTTCAAGAAATGTAGGTGTTCATCACAGGTGCCACAGCATTGGCCTTCCCTAAATGTGCCGCCGACAAGAACCAAACTACTGTTGCATTAGCAAGATTATTCACTGGGTTCTAGTAATGATTTAAAGATGTAATTATGTTTCAGACTGCTTGAAGAGCTGGAAGAGATGCCAACAAAATGCATCTGTCCTTCTCCTTAAAGTGTGAGCAATTCATTCCTCTAGCCTATCTCGTCATGCCAGTTGTCTAATTGCTTGCAATGTACTTGATTACTAAGTCCCTGGCATTTTCATTTATCCCAATGTTTCAATTTTCTGCTGATTAGCATATCATTTTTAAACCTACCAATGTAAGCCAAGTTCTACGGACCAGCTTGAAGAAGGATGGGGGTCAGGGCCCAGACACACAAGGTGCTGCTGGAACATAAGCTAAGGAAATAAGCATGACCCTCCAGCCAGGGGAGAGGGCGACAGCAGGGCAGCAGAGCCAACATTATAGGGGACAGTAAGAGCTAACACCTACCAAGCACCAATATGTGCCAGGGACTCTTCTATTGCCCTACATGACTTAACTTATTTCCTCTACGAAATGACCCTATGAGGCAGGTGCCATTATTGTTCCATTTTAGAGATGAGCAAACTGAGGCCCAGCAAAGTTTGGCATATGAGCCCAGTGTCACAGAGCTAGTAAGTGACAGACATGGGGAGCCTGGTTCCAGACCCCATGCTGTGGTTAACTCACCTATGCCCGCTCAGGTTCTATCCAGGAATCTGAATACATGAACAAATATTTTTTGAGGACCTACCATGTGGTCGGCATTGTTTTAACCACCAGACGCCATCTTTACCTCTGCTCTCAAAAGTCTGTAAAGCAGCAGGGGCCCCATAAATGTTTGCTGCTTTGAAGACTGAATTATATGTAGTACAGCTAATTGGACTGGGTTGAGTAGTGTCCCTCTCCCACCCCTACCCCCCCCCACCAATTTCACATCAATCTAGAACCTGTGAGTGTGACCTTACCTGGAAATAAGGTCTTCGCAGAGATCATCAAGTTGAAATGAGGTCATACGGGATTAGGATGGGTCTTCAATCCAGTGACTGGGTCCTTATAGAGAGAAGTTTAGACACACGCCGGGAAAATTTCATAACAACAGAGGGAGAGACTTGACTCATGTGTCTACAAACCAAGGAGGCCAAGGATTGTCTACAACCACCAGAAGCTAGGGGAGATGTAGGGAACAGATTCTCCCTCAGAGCTTCCCGAAGGAACCAACCCTGCCGACACCTTGATTTAGGACTTGTATTCTTTGGAACTGTGAGAGAATAAATTTGTGTTGCGTTAAGCTGTCCAGTTTGCTGTAGTTTGTTGTGTCAACCCTAGGAAACTAATACACTAATTTTAAAGAAGGCAATAGAAAAGATACTTTCTCAAGTCACCCTTAGACCCTGTTTGGCAATAAGAGTTCTTGTCTGAAAGTCATGGTTCCCCACTGGCCATGAGGAGGCAGGGGGAGAAGCCAGGGATGAATTAATCCATGGCCTCACAGGAAGCCCGCCTTCCTGTCAACAAAGCACAAAGTGCAAAACTGTGGACCTCAGGCCAGACGGCTGTCTGCCTGGCCCCGTCACAAGGCTCAGATGGAGAAAATATTTTCCCCAATGGTACAAAAAAAATAAGAGAGCCCACCAAAGTGTGTTTGCACATGACCCTGAGAGGCCCCTCCAGCTCAGGACGAGAGCAGGCAGGTGGGGACAGCTCGTAAGAAGAATGTCCAGCCAGGCCTCCCAAATGTCAGTTTAAATAGTGGGCCAGTTATTTCCCCACTAACCCACGCCACACTAAAAGTAGAAGTTCTTAAGCATTTAGCAACCCATTTCCCTTTGAAGATCTGGTAAATGGTACAGATTAACTCTTACCTCAGAAAAAATTCCTACATGCAGAATTTGGGGTTACATTTTCGGGGCACCTTGAACTCCTAAAGAGCATTTATTGATGAACAAATATTTATGAACTGCCTACTATGTAAAAATCACTGTGTGCTACAGGCTAGTAATACAAAGTAGAATAGATAAGTCATTTCTCTTCCTCAAGCCCTAGAGCTAGAATCGAGGTGTATGAACTTCCTGTGGCCTTCACAGCAAATTATCACAAATTGGGTGACTTAAAAAGACACAAATTTATTCTCTCAGAGTCCAGGAGGCAAAACGTCTGAAATCCAGATGTCTATAGGACTGGTTCCTTCTGGAAGCTCAGAGGGAGAATCTGTTCACTGCCATTCTCCCAGCTTCCTGTGGCCACCAGCAATTCTTGGAGTTCTTGGCTTGTAGACGCCTCCCTCCAATCTCTGCCTCCATCTTCCCATCGGTTCTCTGTGTGTGTCTCTGCGTCCTCTCCCCTTCTTATAAGGACACTAGTCATTGGATTTAGGACCCACCTTAAATCAAACGATGTCGTCAAAATCTTGAACTCATTACTTTTGCTAATACCCTGTTGTCAAATAAGGTCACGTTCTGAGGTTCCAGGTGGACATGAATTTGGGGAAGACAGCATTCAACCCGACACACACGGGTGGTCACGTGATTCAACAAGCACTGTGGTGAGCAACAAGGGTAATGGCAGAGTACACCTGAGGCATCCAAGCACTTTCCCGAAGACCTCATGTGGAATTGGAACCCAAATGTTGAGTAGACACTAATTCAACAGAGGAAGAGGAAAGTGCACTAGGAAGAACTAGTCACATAGGTCTGGCCCCCAAAAAGGAAGGTGACACTGAGGCCAGCTGCAAGCCAGAAGGGGCCGTGCAGAGGCCAGTGTGGCGCACGGGCTGGTCTTGTGAGCTGCTGCTCCGAGTTTGGATTTTAGCCTTAGGGCCACAAAGTGCCTCTGCAGGACTAGAAACACAGGAGTATTTCTAGAAAGTTCACCTTGGGTGAGGCGAGGAGGAGGACTGGAATAGGTGAGACCACATGCAGGGGCCCCAGGGGTCCGCATCTCAGGGGACAGCTCCCGGCTCCAGGATGCACGTGGCTGAAGCGCTGTGGAGGGGCCCTGGTGTCATCCTACGCGGCGAGCTGGAGGGACCCCACTCAGTGGATGGAGAAATCAACCCAGAGCAGACAGCATCAAGGTCAGCCCGAGAAGAAAACCCACGGGCTGAAAGCTGACACTTGTTCTCTACCTAAGTGGGCAGGAGGACTAGGCATTTGAACACACACATGTATGAACACTTCCAGCCATTCAGACGCACTCGCCCTCCCCTTTGCTGTCCCGGTGGGGTAAGTGTGCCGAAATGCACCTGTAAGTCTGATCTGCTCTCAAATAAGCCCTCTTCCTTCTGTGCCTCTCACTTACTCAAAGGTCACCTTCTCCCTTCAACCCCCAGTGTGGGTTCAACACCCGCCCCAGGAACTCCATAAATTCCTCACGCAGGTTCACATACTAGATCGTAATCCTTACTTTCCATTTAACATGTCTCCACTACCAGACAGTAAGTCCCTCGAGGGCAAGGACTTTTATCTTGGTCACCTCTGTATTCCCATTCCTAAGACACACAGACTCTAACCGTTATCAGATGGAGAGATGGATGGATGGATGGATTTCTCCATGAGGCCGTACTGGCTTCAAACCAAATGAATCGATCACATAATTAAATCAACATGGACCCATCGACTGCTCTTGAAATGCTTTATGCTGCCCCCTCCCCCCGAAGGGGCAGGGTAACACTTCCAAAGAGAAGTTGGTTGGGCATCCTCAAGACTCACCTCATTCCTTCAGCAGCCATCTTGTCAAGGTTGGCAGTGTCCTTTGTTTCTGCCCAATTTGCTCCCAGGTCACCCCACCCCATGTCATCTGCCAAAATGATCACAAAATTCGGTTTCTGGCCTCTTGTTTCCCCACTGAAGCAAAAATCCACAAGAGGATAAAGACATCCCAAGAAACTCACCCCCACCAGTAACACTTTTAGATAAAGCAAGGCCATGGTGGTAAGAGGGGGAGTCCAACTGTCTGGAATGACGGTGGGCCACCACCAGAGACGTCTCTACGAGCTCCCTTTTGTTCCTTTCAATGCAGGGGATTCCTGGAGACCGCAGGGTTGCAGGAAGACACTGGTGTTGCAGGAGGTGGCAGTGGTACCAAGAGGAGGTGGGAGCTGCAGAAATGAGGCCCCATCTGGAATCCTAATTCAAGAGAGTCAGGAAACTTGCAACCCCAAAGTTGGCTTTCCCCACTGCAGCTCCGTAAGATGGCGGGCTGTGCACAGAATCAGACGTCAGTGTCAACAACTGACCTTTGGCCACTTAGAGAGTGACTCTTCTGTGTTCAGGGATGTTAGAGCCCAAGCCTCACATCTGTTTGGGACTCCAGCTGGTGAGTGAGTGCAGGATAAAAGCTCACATCTGCAGAACACCTGGGCGTTCTAGAAGCCACAGTCAGTCCCCAGTGAGTTTCTGAGTTCCAGGTGGCTGAGGGCTTCATGTTTCTCAAAGGTTTCCTAAAAGAACAAAAATTGACAAGGAAACAGTGAAAATTGCCAGTGCAGCTGTGTTTTACTCAGTAGCTTAGGAAACAATCACTTTTCCATGACAACAGATGTTTTTCTTCTTATTCGAATATTTAACGGGTTCATCAGTTTCTCCACCTGAGAAACAGTGAGGATGATAATATTTGCAACGGACCTGTAATCATGGAGCAACATCAGAGATGACCTCTGTCAACCCACTCACCGTATGCCTGAGAATGCTGAGGCCTAGTGGCTGGATGGGTGCAAGGCCCAGCACCCAACTCTGCCAGATCCCAGGGCTCCCCAACTCCCAGCCACCAGGCTTCTCTGATTCACAGTTCCCGAACTAATTGTGACCTTATCAAACCTACTGAGGACTAGGAGAAAGGGTGAGACCCTGATTACCAAGAAATGCCTCTTTCTAACAGTCATGCTGCAAACTAGCATTTCTATATAAAACTCTTGACAGAAATTAATTTGGGAAAAAAGAAAATGTAAAAAAAAATAAATTCATGGTAGAATCCAGGTGGAGATGCCATGGGAGTTCTTTCAATTTTGCTGTATCTTTGAAATATAAAATATCAGAAAAAAATTTTTTTTTTAATTTTCATGGAAACGGGTCCCTTTACAATGTAATTACAATATAATTTTTAATTAAAAAAAACTCTAAAGACATGCTCAACCAGTGCTTCTCACACTCGGATGTGCATATAAATCATCCGGGGATTTTATCAGATTGTAGGTTCGGTAGGTAAGGCTGGGGCCCAGGATCTGTATTTCTAACAAGCTCCCAGGTGAGGACTACACTGCTATTCTTTAGATCGCACTTTCGTCTTAACAAGATGCTTAGAAAAGAAAAACTTCTTGATTCTGGTCCTAGAAGAAAACTAAGGTAACTGGAGATGATTCAACTTCGGTGGACAAACACAAATCAGGTTTAGTTTTGAAGGACAGGAGCTGAAGGTTATGCTTTCAACTCCAAGATGCAAATGGGAACCACAAAATAAAACCATATGACCCCTTGTTCACTTAAAAGCCCTAAATTTACACGGTTAGTAAGGAAAGCCTTGGAATTCTGGACCGAATAAAAACTTCAGTTGAACACCCAACCTCTGGAGGAGATTAAAGGAGAACCAAATTGTAATACACCGGGGCAGTGCCAAAAAAATGCGCACACATGACTTGTATTCATCTTTTGTGATCGATGTATAGTGAGTATTACAGTTTTAATACCGTTTTTTTCTTTCTTAAAATGTGTATACATTTTGTTGGCACTCTCTGTATAAAGATGCTACTAGGGCTGGGCTATGACAGATACTATTTCCAGTTGTGTTCCCTGCCTTGGAAAGAATGCACAGCTGACAATGCCAACCCAGTGGCCAGCCCCAAAGGCTGGGGGTGGTTGGAGGTATGTAAACTCTGGGAGACCCAGATAAACTCAGAAGGATGGGCAGACACATACTTAAACAAAAAAAGGAAGTGCAAGTAAACATTCATGCATCTGGAGGCCCGTGAATCAATTGATCAGACATGTACATTTTTCCGTTTTGCAAAAGGAAAATTACCTCAAACTCAATTAGATGCAAGTGGTATTTGTTGACCTTGAGGCCGCAAAGACTTCCTTTCTAGAAGAAATAGCCCTTGCACTAGGAGGCCGCCTAACACTTGTGGGCCCGCTGGTTGATTCCTAGCCTCATTTCACTGGCTTCTGACCATGAGCAACAACCACAGGAGGCTTTTCTTCCTAAAGCTGCTCAGCTTGGAACACTAGAGTGGCCTCATTCTTGGTCAGTAACCCATTTCAGAATGACCCACCATGAAAGACATGGGAAGGGGGTGGGGGGGGGAATCACCTAAGAAAGAAGCTACAATCGAGGTAGAAACATGGATTGCTTTGCTTAAGAGTTCCACGATAAAACATTCCTTTGAGGGTTTTCACAGAGAATCATTCAACACTTAACATTTTCATAGAATGGAAATAAGCTAATTTAGCCAGTGCACGCGTTGCCTTATCTTTTATGTCCACACTTCTAAGGAGGCATTTAATCCTTTCCCCATTTATTTATTTATTTATTTACCTACAAGGAAAAGGCAAACCAGGCAGTCTAAGAATGGACTCCAAGCCACAAACTTGGATTACAATCTAAGCTGACATTATGGAAAACAGTATGGAGGTTCCTCAAAAAATTAAAAATAGAATGACTATATGATCCAGGAATCCCACTTCCGCGTACATATCCAAAGGAAATGAAATCAATATCTTGCAGATATATCCACATCCCCATATTTACTTGCAGCATCTTTCACAGTAACCAAGATATGAAAACCATCGAAGTGTCCATCAATGGACATCGAAGTGTCCATTGACGGATGATGTGTTATATATCTAATATATGTAAACAATGGAATATTATTCAGCCTTAAAAAAAGAAGGAGATCCTTTAATTTGCAACAACTGGATGAACCTAGAGGACATTATGCTAAGTGAAATAAGGCAGGCACAGAAATACAAGTACTGCATGATTGCACTTATGCATGGAATCTAAGAGTCGAACTCACAGAGAGTAGAGGGGTGCTTGCTGGTCAGGGGCTGGGGGTTGGGGGAAATGGGGAGATGCTGGTCAAAAGGTACAAGCTTGCAGTTATGGAGGATGAATAACTTCTGGAGAGCTAATGTGCAGATGGAATGGTGACTACAATTCATAGTGCTGTATTGCATACTTGAAATTTGCTGAGAGTAGATCTTAAATGTTTCCACCACAAAAAAATATAAACAGTAGAACCTGAGGTGATGGATGTGTTAATTAGCTTCACTGTAGTAATTATGTCATACTCAAAACATCACATTGTACAGCATAAATAAATACAATTTTTATTTATTTGATGATTATACCTCAGTAAAACTGGGGTGGGAGGATATTTAAAAGATCCTGTGACCAGTCCAGAATCCGTGTGTCCCATGATTTGAAATATCGAAACTCAAAAAGTCAAAAGTTTGGAGTAAGGAAACGTTTATGGCTCAGGAAGGCACCAACTGAGAAGATGGGAATCCTAGTAGTAGTTCCTCAAATCCACCTTAAGAAAGTACAGACTTCAGGCTTCTTTTCTGATAAGGGATGGGCTGTTCTATAAAAACTCAAGCACGGAACAATGTCTCTGATTAGCAATTTCTCTGATTTCTCTGACAGCTCCTGTCTAAAGCAGGAGCTATCAGGCCTTGGGAACAGATTTGCACAAGATGAAGAGATGAAGTCAGAGAGACCATTTCATTGTTGAGAAGCATTTCATTGTTGAGAATGACCACACCATCCAGGAGTCCCACTTCTGGGTATTTACCCAAGCTGAGCTCAGTTCCTTATCTAAGGTTACTTTCCAATCTTTTCTTTATCCATCTTTACCACCACCACCACCACCACCACCCCCATCAGAAGAGAAAGTGGACACAGGCAAGGAGCACTCCTGTGGGCTGAGGAAGAAAGGGAAAGTCTTTGGCAAATAAAACATTCATCCCTCTTTCCCCTGGGCCAGACTCAGTAAACTTCACAAGGAAGGCCCATCTGTTCCATCCCAGCAGAAGGGACGGGGACACATCCTTGCTGAACACAAGTAAGAACAACTACTCTTGTCTCTGGGCTCCTCAGCCAGCAGTAGAGTGAACCTGAGCTGCTGATCAGCTTTGCAATGATTCGTGTCCTTTGCTACGACCCCCTTTTAAAGCAGGACTGCCTCCCCTCAGGTTCCCAGCTGGCTTATGGATAATGGTGCTCCTAAGACGTGACATGACCAACAGGCAGGCTGTCGGCCGGAAGGGCTGAGAAGCGAATGAGATGAGACCACCTGAAGATGTGATTTGCAGCGCCTGAATACCAGAGCGGGAAGTCCGTCACCTGACCACGGCTCCCCAGGGACCTCCCTGCGGCCAAGCAGCCTGTGAGAGCCTGCGAGAGAGCCTTGAAAACAGCTGAAATAACAAGAAGGTCCAGCCGACCTTTCTGGCAGAGGGCTCTTGTTGGTTTTCCAGAGACAAAGCTTCTGATGAGCTGAGGCCAAAAAAGACAAAGGCGCTGGAGGAGTGTGGTCTCTGGGTACACAGCACTGTTGTTTTACGCACATATCAGGACCTGGTTGGTGCGCCTGCTGGGCCAGGCATCACGGGGCGGGGTAGGGTGGCCAGAAGGGGCCTGGGGCACCTTGCCTGCACACTGCCCGTGTGCAGTCTGAAGTGAGTCTCCCATGCTTTGTCATCCATCCAGCAAATGTCGACTAAGTAACAAGTCTTGACCTAGGTGCTGTGCATACAACAGGGAATGAAACACAAAGTCCTCACAAGTGCCCTCATGCCACTTAACTTTCCTGTAGGAGGAGGAAATGAAACGAGTAAAATGAATGTGCCAGAGAGAAAATCAAAGTAGGAAGGGGGTCAGGAGCATGGAGGCGAGCAGGTGCAAAGTGCAAGAGGGAGGTCAGGGACAACCTCACTGAGGTGATCTTTTCTAGAAGGATCTGTAGGAAAGGAGAAAGCTATGAGGCTATGGGAAGTTATGTCAGATATGTATGCCAGGCAGAGAAGCCAGCAAGCGCAAAGGGCTGGCACCTGTGAGCGACAACAAAGAAAAAGCCCCTGTGGAAACAGTGGCATGAGGAAGGGCAAGGAGTAGAGGGAGTCAGGAGGAAGACAGACTCACTGAGCGGGAGGGGAGGTGGGCGGAGGATTTCAGCCAGAGCAGCAAGTTCTGACTGCATCCTAACAGACCCACTGGCACTCTGCTGGGAAGCAGCAAATGTGTTGCAACAGGACATGTGAGAAAAGATGAGGAGAAGTAAGGAGTCCACGGCCTCATCCAGGTGAGAGACAGCGCCAGGGTGAGGCAGGCCCAGTGCCCTCATTGAAGGATGTGGCACTCCCTGCCCTCCAATGACCCTGACAGTGAGCTCCTGCTTAAATTTTGCCTCACCCTAATCCAGGCCCAAGTGGAGAGGAAAAGGCACTCACCATGGCAGCCAGGACAAACAGTTATTGAGGTGATTTAATACTTATGTATAATCAGTGGCCTCTAGACCCTAACATGTCAGTTTGGGGCTGGCCCAACTCTGCAAGATTGCTTTCTTAAGTGTATCTGGAGAGGACTCAGTCTTAGGTCAACAGAACATGCAAAGAAAATCTTTGTTTCCTGTTACGTATATTTTTTCTTTCAGTTTTACTGACATATAATGGACACACAGCACTAAACGAGATGAAGGGCACAGATAATGACTTACATATATATGAAATGATTACCACAGTAAGTTTAGTTAACATCCATCATTTCATAAAGACACAATGTTTCTAAAAAGGGAAAAACTGTTTTTGACATTGTGATGAGAACTTTCAGCATCTACTCTCTTAGAAACTTTCAAATTTACCGCACAGCCGTGTTAACTAGTCATCATGCTCTACCTTACATCCCCAGTACTTACTGATCTTATCACTGGAGCAAAGAAAATTGTTGATAGGATGCCTCCATCCAGGCTGGGAGAGCAATTCCACGTAGATAATTAGAATGCTGTTGTTTTGTTTTGTTGTGTTTTTTAGGCTGAAAGACCTCAAGCCAAACCCTGTTGTTGGGAATATCACTTCAGAGAACCCAAAGATGCCAGGAAACTCTTCCACAGGCAGCATATGACATCCTGCCTGGCTTTATGCTGGAACCACCTGTTGGGACTGTCACAGAAGGAAGCCATGTGGCAGGAGCCAATTTAGGAGAGCAGAGGTGGCATCATGCCATGCATCTAAAAACCCAGTTGCCCTGCAGAAATTATATCTGGGTCCTTGAAATCAGGTCAGAAAAACAGAGAGAGTAGATGGGGTCTGAATCACATCCTTTCTCTAAAATTCTATCCTCCACTTGAGAAGAACACTCATGAGGGGTTGGTCAAGAGGAAAGGGCTCAAGGTCAATTACCTGAAATCCACTTCCTAAAAGCCTGTTTGCCAAATTTTTAAGAGCTTTTTACAAAGCAATGTTCACTTACTATTTGTGAAACATTTTATCATGGAAGTTGTCAACCATACGAAAGTTGAAACTCATACGTATCTACCCAACATCTAGATTCAACAATTATCAGCAAACACACGGCCAGCCTAGTTGTTTTGTCTGTCTGCTCTCCTACTTCTCTCTCCCTTATCCTCCACATACATTGGATTATTTTGAAGCAAACCTCAGATAGCATGTAATTTCATCCATAAACAATTCTATATGGTTCTCCAAAAAATAAGGATTCTTTTACTACATTCTGCTAAAAACCAATCAAAAGCATTGTCTACTATGCTTCCTGATGTTCTTTGTATGACAATCTGAGTAATTAATAACCTTGGAAAGTAAAAAAAACACAATAAAATAAAATAGTGACAACTCTATTAATAGCCCCTTTTCAATATTAATTTTTAATATCTTCAAAAATCCAATCAGTGTCTAATTGTCCTCCATCATCTCATCAATGGTTGCTGTACAGTTGGTTTGTTCTGATCAGGATCCAAAGTCTACCACACATTGCATTTGGTTCATGTGTCTCATCTCTTTGCATTTATAAATTCCTCTTCTCTCTTCCCTATGATACATTAGTAAATAAATACAATTGTTTGTCCTATAAAATTTCTCAAATTTTGGACCTGGCTGATTGTACCCCATTTAAATATTTTAAATATCATTTAAAATATTCACCAGGCCTCTATTCTCCCTGTAAACTAAGTTGTAGATCTACAGGTAAGATCAGACTCAGGTTTGGTTTTTTTGGGGGGCAGGCCCACCTCATACATCATATCCTTCTCTGTCATATGAACACTGATTAGTGGGTTCACATGGCAAAGTTTACACTTTCATGAGCATAGGGAACTTTCTCTCAAATACTACATACTGTCTTTTCTAGTTTTGCAGGTTTATCCTTTCCCCAGATCTGTTCCACTTCTACAATGGAATATGTTAAATTCTGTTATGACTGAATGACTGTGCGCTCCCCAAATTCATAAATTAATCCCTAACACCCAAAGTGATGGTATTTGAGATGGGGCCCTTGCAAGGTAATTAGGGTGGGATGAGGTCATGAGGGTTGGGCCCTCATGATGCAATTGGTGCCCTTACATGAAGATAGGACAGAGTTTGCTCTCTCTTTCCAACGCCGGAGGACACAGTGAAAATCTGCAAGCCAGGAAGAGGGCTCTCACGAGGACTCCAATCAGCCAGCACTTTGATTTACACTTTGCAGCCTCCAGAAGTATGAGAAATAAACATCTGTTGTTTCAGACAGTCTATGGCATTTTATTATGGCAGCCCAAGCTGACTAAGACAGATTCCAGCTAAGGTTTCATCTGAGAACCTCTGAGGCTGAGGCAAAGGCCAAAGCCCTTGGTCTTACCAAGGGTAAGATCAAAAGTTGGGGGGGAAAATGCTCAATTACTTGGAAAATTTGCCTTTTGGAGAACTGATTTTTGGGATGTGTTGGCCTGCTTCCAGAAGAATGTGTGTCCAGGATTCACAGTTGTTCGCTAGGTGTATGACCTTGGATAAGTTACTAAATTGCTCTATGCCTCAGTTTCCCCACTCACCCGAAAAACAAAGCCAAAGTAAACTTCCTCCACCCCAAACACAACATGAGAATGATATAATTCAACACAAGTGTCTGCTCTCAGTAAGCGCTCAGAAATGTTGGCTACTATTACCCCAACTCTCGATTGTTTTCAGGGTGAAATGATAGCAAATATGAGAGCATTTTCACAAAGTACTGTGCAAGCCCAAAGCATTACTAAATATGAAGCAAAACGATTGGTGAAATCCAGACTCCCTGCAGCTACGGGCTGAGTCCTTGTCAGCGTGCTCTGCTGTTGGGTTCTGGTAGAAGCTACAAACACCATGGTCACCACGCCTAAAGGAAAGTGAAGGGTCATTCTGGCTTGCATTTCCTAAGCTCCAAACTATAGCTCCCTCTGACACAATCCCATGGCTGTCTGTGACATTTGGGGAAAACCTGAGCCAGGTCCCTCTACCTGGGCAGACTCTGGTGACAGCTGGCATGATCCTTGGAGTACACTTCCTACCAGCAAATCTGGTTTCGGACAATATAATATGATGTCAAGTCGAGATGTGGAGTGGGTGTGAAGGAAATCTGTATCTCTCGAGATGCAGAGTGGATGTGAAGGAAATCTCTTGCTGATGTAAACTGAAAGTAGAAAATACGTTTTCATATCAGAAACATCCAAAAAAACTACGTGTCCATGACACACGGCGAGGTGCTCCAGCAAGAAAAGTCCATAACCCTAAGATGTAAATTCCTTAAGAGCAAGGATGTCTGTCTGTTTTATGCACTGAAGAATCCTGGTAGCTAGCACAGAGGGTGTTCAATCAATACTTGCTGAATGAGTGCATCTAACATGAACAAGTATGGCCAAGGCTGCCCCACCCCACCCTGAAAGCCCAGCTTCCTCTCATCACTTCCCAAACCTCAGATGACCTTCAAAGTTCCCCATTTTCTGAGATTCTCAACTTGCAAAAG
The DNA here is from genome assembly GCF_964194185.1 of Rhinolophus hipposideros. NCBI lineage: Eukaryota > Metazoa > Chordata > Mammalia > Chiroptera > Rhinolophidae > Rhinolophus > Rhinolophus hipposideros. The sequence goes on along the minus strand of NC_138066.1, from coordinate 43,629,624 downwards.
TGCACTTGTTGAAAGGCCGCTTTGGGTAAGAATCACACATGTGTCCTGTCTTCTGAACTAGACAGTCAACACTTTGAGAGGTGGGACCACATCCTCTGGGGTGTGGTTTTGTGGCCTGGGAGATGACTACGTCCTCATGAGTGGGCTGCAATGAGCAGACTCTGCGCGGATAGAGGAGCAAGGAGTGTGGGGAGGAAGGATGAACGCTTCCTGTACCCAGTCCTACCATGTCCCCTTACTAAGCATTCAGACTCATCTAAGGCGACCACAGCTCTCCACCGACCCTGACGGGCAGGGTCCCTTCTGGCCTCCCATCCATTAACACAGTCCTGAAGCTCTCTCCTAACTTCTCTGCATCACCTCCCTAGCCATCTGGAAATTCGAAAGTATACTGCGCCAAAAGGGTTAACAGAGATGCTTCACACTGTGTACTGTTCCAGGGAACAGCAGGGCAGGCTGTGCGTGTTTAGACAAGATGAGGAAAGCCAGCATCTCCCTTCAGGCAAGAAACATAGCAGGAGAGCAGGTTTTTATTCCTGGGGCCTTGAGGAACATGCCGGGTGGGGCAACACCAACAATTTTCCAAAGAAAGCCTGATCTCACTGGGTCAAAACCCAGTGGTCCCATAACACAGCACTTTCCAATATTTCCAGTTAGGTTTCATGACCCACAACTGTGTCATAAAAGTTTAATACGACATGCATTTATTCTAAGAGCAATGTGATTTAAATCACTTGTTCTGAGAATTTTGATTTTGTTTTGTTTTGTTTTTAGGACTTCTGCAACAGGCTTGGGATAGCTTATAGGTGCCTCCTCCAGGCAATGTTTTTTTTTCTTCTTCTTCTTTTTAAGTAGTGAGAGGATGCCAAAACTATAGGAGCAGCAAACTCTGAAGACTGAGAAGTCTGGAAACAAACATCACTGTTGAAATCAAAGAAAACTTACTCCAGAGTGAGTGAGACCCACCTAGTGATACGTTACCAGCACTGTGCCGAATGGTAGCCAGGCGTGATGGACATCACCTCTCCATGTCCCCTACTGCCATCTCCTCCCGTCCCCAAGTCCAGCGTGCTCTCTCTCACCTCCCGCCTTCCTCTCATGCTTTCACCCCTTACTCTGACCCCCTTGCCAGTCCTTGCAAGGTCTTTCCTGCCTGTCCTAGGCTTCACTTATCTCCATCTTCCTCAATCTCCCAGCCAACAGTCCTCACGGAGAGGCAAGCACAGTGCAAAGCTGCTAAACCCCTACACACATTAATTCAACCAGCCACCCAGCACTAAGCACCCCCGCAACAATCCTATGCAGAAAGTATTCTCATCATCCCCCTTTCAGGAATGAGCAGACTGAGCTAAAGAGAGGTTAACTCATCTGCCCAAGGTGACAGAGCTGCTGACGGCAGAACTGGGATTCGAGGTCAGGCTCCAGAGCCTGTCCTCACGTGTACCTTGCATTCATAGCATCCCGCATCGTACGTCTCAATTATGTACCCAGCCTTGCACGGTCCACTATAGTGACTCTTGGGCTTCTTTCCCCAGGGAGAAGTTATCCATCAGGGCAGGGAGCACATCTTTCTTACCCTCTTAGTAACGTGGGTAACTAAGTGGCCTGCAAAGTTTTTTGCTTGGATATCCTCCAACAGAATTTGGGAATACAATAAACGCCCTCTGTATTAGTCAGCTCAAGCTGCCATAACAAAATACCATAGACTGGGTGGCTTAAATAACAGAAATGTATCATCTCACAGCTCTGGAGACTGGATGGCTGAAATCAGGGTGCCAGCATGGTCACGTTTTCTGGCCTCTCCTCCTGGCTTGCAGATGGCTGCCTATTCGCTATATCCTCACATGGCAGTTCCTCCTGCGTTCTCAGAGAGAGTTTTCTCTTCCTCATCTTATGAAGACATCAATCTCATCATAAGAACCCCCAAACTCTTGACCTAGTCTTACCCAAACTCCTCCCAGAGGCCTCATTTCCAAATACTATCGTATTGGGGGTGGGGCTTCAACCTATGAACTTGGGAGGTGGTGGGAGGGGCACAAACATTCAGTCTACACCGCCCTCAGTTCTTAGTTATCTTCAACGTTTCATCCTAACTTTAAATAGCTGCAAAAGGTATCATTTCGACCGTATTTATAAATACTACTTTTATAATAAAAGTATTAAACCACTCTTTTAAATGTGCACAGTGTAAAATATAAACACCAGAGCAATTAGAAAACCACCATCATTCACTTAGAAATTACGTGAGCATATTTCCCATTACTTTGGAAATTTTATCATTTTTTTTCAAAACTGTATTTCCATCGTATCTCAACATAATATACTTTTATATTTGAAAGCATCGAATTACCTTATCCTATTTCTCTGAAATACACAGCGATTGTGTACAAATTGAAATTTAATATTTTATACTTTACTCCAAGTATTAACCCTTCTGAACTGTTACTATCACATTACTGAGTGATAACTTATAATAAAACAACACGTATTATAAATTTTGACAAATTATTAGTAAGCATTATTTTACTGGAAATTCATCTTTAACAAGATGGATGGAGGGATGATTTGCATTGACTTGAAGAGACAATTTCCCTGACATAATATTTCAATATTCCCCCAGAGACATTTACAGCTGGAGCAGAGTACCCTAGTGCATTTCTGGCTCTGGTTAAGAGGGAGGCCAACTAGGCAATACTAATGGAGAATGAGGCCTGCACCACAGTGGGTCCTCAGGCAATCAGGTTTAGGAGAGAAATGATGTTCTGGAAAATCAAGGCCTCTCACAGGGGCCCCCGCAAATCCTCCTCCAAGTCACTGGCTGCTCTCAAGACCCAGCCTTGAAAAGCAGGCTTGCTCCTCTAGGAGCTCCGGACAAAATTCCTTTCCATCTACTTACCCCAAGTTGAAGTTCTCACAGGCTGGTAAATGCAGGGAGCTTATTTGCAAGCCAGGGTCATATCTGCCTAGCAACCCAACATGAAGACAAGAAGGACTATAAATGTTGACAGAGAACAGGCAGGCCAACTTTGCACAAAGGAATCTGTTCTCATGCAAATTACTCTAAAGAAGATGGCTGGAAAAGAGAGCAGTGGGGATGGCTCTCAGAGCCAATTTACTTCCCCAGAAGATGCTGAGGGACTTTTGAAGGGCATCATGACAGCCTTGTCCACTGTAAGTGGAAGGGGCTCTATACCACTTGGGTTGTGACAGACACAACAGAAGAGGCTAAGAGGGGAGGTGAACCCTTCACTTAATCTCATGATTTTTCTGGTTCCTATACTCCAGACTCCAAAGGTTCTTTTGTTCAAATTTAGTACTCAACAGAGTTCATGTAGCTTTTTTTGTTTTGGGGTGGTTTTTTTTGTTTTGTTTTGTTGGTTTTTCTTTTTTGGGGGGTTGATTACCATGGTAATGCAGTGCTTTTTTCCTCTTTGCTTTCCCTAGACGAGTGAAAAAAAAGCAGGGGTTTTCATGCCTGGTCTCACTAGGATTGAGGGAATAAGATGAAGGCAGTCTCTCTAATCAAGGTAGGCAAAAATCACTGGTTTGTGCCTGGCCAGGCTGGGCTGATGTGGGTTTCCAGCTATCTCTCTGTTACCCAAACACAGGAGGCAAATGTCATCTATGGATGAGCTCTACCTGCAAAGTGGGCCAGTGTGTGCCTGTAAGTGTTGTGAAACTTGGGGCAATTCCCTCCAGTTCTGTGCCTCAACTGTTCTCACCTATAAAACGAGAATTAGTGCCAGCTGCCTAAGTCTGATGATGGGGTTAAAATGAGGTCACATGCAAGGCACTTAACGAAGTGTTGGGAACAAAGCAAACATGTAAAAATTAAGTAAAATTAATGTTAGTAAAAATAATAGTAACAATGCCATTTGTTTCACTTGATCAAATACTCAGAAGTGACCTTCCTGTCATTTGTTCATCACTGAAGCTTCTGGCTATTATTTCAATAATTTTTAAAATCCTGAAGCTAAAGCACCAAGACCTCTTGCGACTTGCTTAGAGTCACCCAGTTGTAAATGCTGGGCTGCACCCCGAGGTTGCTAAGCAAAAGTGAATACAGTGAATGCTGTGTCATGTTAAATATGACATGTCCATAGTGAGTGCACTGACAGGTCCCAATGCTCTGTAAGATCCTAAATAGCAAAGTAACACCTACAGGATGTCCCGTTTTAGTAGTTTTCATTTCAGTGATTACAATCAGTTTCCAAATACCTGTGGATTCTTCGAAGAACAACTTGGAAATAGGATCGTTTGCTGGGTGTGTGTAGGAGTCAGTCATCGGACTTGTTCAGCCATAAATGACAACAATAAGAACTAATGGGCACTGAGGGCTTGCCATACGCCAGTCACTTTGATCTGAACTTGACAGGCATCCTAAATGAAACCTTTCAGTTCTGGGAGTGCCACCGTTGTCCCATTTTACAGATTTGGAAGTTGGTGCTCCAAGAAGCTACTCCCACAAGGCTGCAAAGCTCATCAGTGGCCGCAGGCTGTGCAGTACTGGCCCTAACAGAGCACTTTACACCAGCACCCCTGCCCCCACCTAACCCCCTCGGAGCTCGGTAACAGCTCAGACAGGCATTTAACCCAAATCATGAGGGAAACCAGGCAGCACCGTGGGATTTTTATCAAACTTCAGATCGCCCACTCCTCCTGGTGGTGACCCTCTGTGCGCGCACTCCCAGATTAGGCTCTCTGGAGTTTGGCATCAGAACCCCACTGAAGGGAGCAGCTGGTGCCAAAGTCAGCAGGGGGATGCTGACAATAAGGCCTTTGCCTCCGTGTAGGTCCCAAACGAGTCCTAAGGATGTGAGGTGGAGACCAGGAAGCCCAGTCTGCACCCCCGCGGGCTTCGAAACGCCTAGGAGCCGACACACTGCCCTGTCCCCAGGACGGTTCCTAACTGAGGCTGCCCGTGCATCATCTGCTGAGTTCAGTGACTTCGGGGCACAGGACTTTGGGAGGAGGGTCATGTACTCCCTAAACGATCGGATCCCTGTGCTATCCGGGGCTCCCCGCGGGACAGGAACGGTGCACCTGTGTGGACCTCGCGGCCCGCGGCGCCTAGGAGGACGGTGCGCGCGCGCCCCCGGCCGGGGATGCTGACTCAGCCCGGCTGCTCACATCCCTTCGCTCAACGCGACGCTGCCGCAGCAAAGGGGGGAAAGGAGGACACCAGTAGCAACCGGGCCGCCTGTTCCCTGGGGCCACTGCGGCACACTCACCCCCCTCCCGGAAGGGGAACTGTGGGGGCGCGTGAGTTAACGAAAATGGGGGAAGTGGGCGCTGGAGGAGGAACTCGGGGACCGCGGCGCCGCGCGCGCCGCTCACACCCAAACTGGAAGGAACCTGTTCTGCCAGAGGAGCCGCTGCAGCCGTGAGCGCTACGTGGGACCATCCCGGGCGTCCCTCACCCAACAGCCCCAAATCCTCAGGGCACCGGCGGCAATGGGCACGGAGCGGTTCTGCGCAAAGGGACAGCGCCGGGGAACCCCGAGCGCCCAACCTGGAGTGCTCCGAGGCAGGGCTCAGACGCCCCCGAACACGCCCGCGCTCCCCACTTGCAGTGCAGCAAACTGCCGGGCCCCGGTCCAGCCGGCGCGGAGCCGCGCACGGGTGCGAGGTGGGGGAGGGGGCACAGGCCGCGCGCCCAGGACCCCGGCGGCGTCGGCGGGGGCGGCCCAGGGCCGGAGGGCGACGCCGTTACCTTCGGTGACCCGCAGGCTGCCTCAGGACGGGCGCGCGCCCGGTGCGGACCCGGTCCACGTGGGCCGGCGCGCGCGCTCTGGGCCGGCCCCCTCCTCCGCTCCGCTCGCAGCACATGGTCGGCGGCGGCGCGCCCCCGAGGCCGGCGGAGACCGGCTGCAGCCGGTATAGGATCAGAGAGAGGCACGACGCGGGGCCGGGGCGCGGGCAGCAGAACGCACTGCCCCAGCGCAGAAGGCAGGGGTGGGGGGTGGGGGGAGGGTGCGGCCGGGGTGCCCCAGGCGCGGGAGTAGGTGGGGGGCCGGGGCGGGGCGCTGCGGGCGGGCGCCCGGTGACACCCGCCTGAACCAACTTGCGATAGGCTCGGGCCCACGCCCTAAGGAGTTAAACCTTTCTCATGTTACCGAGCGGCTTATAAGGAGGGGAGGCCAAGCCTCCGCCTTATTGGGAGCCTTTTGGGGTTTATTCTCTGCCCTTCTAACTTGGTGAGTTGGTTTTATTATTTTACATGTTTAAAAGTTTGATTGTGGGGTGTGGGGTGTTATATTAATCTGTGTTAGGGGCTTTTTTTTTTTTTGCCGGGTGGAGGGTGGGAGGCTGAGGAGAGCACTTAACATCTTAACATTTGGAGAGGTTCTTCTGAAAAATATTCTCTGACAGTTGGGAATGCTCAGGGCCACCCGGGTGACGCGCTGTCGCCAGTGTGGGCAGCTGGGGCGAATCATCCCGGCCCTGGTCCACTTGGGTCCGGAAAATGCCTAAAGGCAGGCTTGGTCTTTGAGTGCCTCCGGACTCGGGTTAGGGGTTCCTGGCCAAAGGCCGAGTCGGGGGCACAGGGCATGGATTTTCCGCTTGAAGTTGCCTGCGTGTCACGCGAGCGAAATGTCAGAGGTACCTGACCCAGGCTCGCGCGCACGCAGGGCGGCCACTGAGGCAGCACGAGAGAAAGTGGGGTTCCGTGTCTCCCCCACCAAACACACACAACCTGCGCGCCAGTGTGACCCCCCGGGAGCAAGGCAAGCATTTCCCCGCAGAGCACAAGTCCTACACCTTGCCGGTCACAACTGTCAGTCGCTGAAGCCTGGCCCCGCTCAACTTCCAAGGTTCCCTGAGCTGCCAAGCACAGGAAAGCGCCCCTCTAGCTGAACTGAGCACTTCTGCAGCGAGGGAGGATGATTTTGCAGAGGAAATGGGTTATTTCCTTCTCGTTTTTTTTTTTCTTTCTGTTTTTTAAACTAAATCTCCACCCACCCCAAAGACAGGTGATAGAAGTGTGTTAGGTGGATATAGAATGTCACCAAACGTGGGGTGGGGTGCCGGGGTGGGCGCCTTAGTCTTGGCAAAAGCTCCCCAGAGACAACTGGGGAACAGCAATTACAACTTGTCAACCTGGAAACTAGTTTTATTTGCACTGTTAGACGCTCCGCACCAGCTCTTTCTCCAAAGACACGGTTTCTCCCCTGGGAATGAGATTTCTCAGTGACCATACTGTTTTGCAAATCACAGTAGGATGAGTGTCGTGTTTGCAAAAAATACCAAATACTTATGTTGAAGTGATGCATCTCCCCATGACCCAAGCACCATTACGTGGCATTTGGGGGGGTCAATAATACTTCCTGCCTGGGACACAGAAATACCTCTTCTCATAATTAAGGGAAGGGTGGCCAAGGGAGGGAGGTACAGTATGTAAATAAACAATGCAGCCAAGTGGAAAAGCTCTTTCTATCTTAATGAGTACCACTAACCCTGAGCTTTCCTTCTCTGGTTTCCAAAAAAGGGCCTTTCTCAGTGGAACTCCTGAAGAGGACACTTAGGCGCTCAGGTCTCAACATTATGATCTTATAAAAGGGTGAAGCAATTGTATCCAGTGATTCAGAGCTGCTGAGGCAGCCTTCCAGGTCAGGCTGGGGATTTTTTTTTTTTTAATACAGAATTCAAATGAACTTCACCTACATACAGAATGATTTTGACAACTGGGGCCGGAAACAACTTGTCCAAAGCTGTTATCCAGGCTACACCTTTAAGAAGAATGGCGACTGGCAATGCATTGCCTAGGCTTTGCCTGTGTAGCCACCAGCAGCCACCACCATTTCCATCCAAAGTCTGCATTTTGAACTTGGCTCTGAACAGACCCTGGATTAACACTTTGATGATCTATAATAACCTAATCCATCCTTCATGCCTCAGGTCAAATTTTTTCTCAACAAATCAAATCAGTGGAATTCCCAGGTATAGTAGCTTCACAAACCTTGGCAGAATACTTATTTATGTAAAGTTAGGACAACCAAATGCTCATAGGACACACTCCAAACTGCCCAGTGTATTTTATTACCCTTCCTTTGGAAGAACATTTGCTGAAGACAAGATGGCTGCCAGGAATCAGTACTCAGAATCGCAGTTATATGGTTGAAAGAACCTTCAGACTGCCATGTTTAACCCCTGCTTTCACAGATGATGGAATTTAGAGATTAAGTGATTTCCCCAGGATTGTGCCGCCAGTCAGTGGTAAACGAATTCACAAGTAATACCCAAAGGCCTGAGGAAGACAAACCCCTGCATGGGCTTTGCCTTACAGGACTCATCATGGGTTGAGAAAGTTTAAAGGGTGGCTCAGAGCAAGTCAGGGTCAAAGGCTATCATAGAATTACAGGTTCTCAGGGGTGGAATCTAGCTCAGCTCCCTTGTTTGCCTGTGGAGGACACCGACCATCCAGGAGTACAGTGACTGACCCAAGGCCACAGGGTCAGTCAGCTTGCCTCACCAGCCAGACCCCCACACCGTAGTAAACTCCTATCCCTTCTCATCACCGAAAATCACAGGACCATAAAACCCAAACCAGCAGACATTTCCCTATTCTGGAATCTGTAGAGGCTTCTAAGTAACTGAGTTTAGAATTCAGAATTAAGCCAGCTGACCTGCTGGATCAGTGGAAGAAAGGAAAGGAGTCCAATCCAGGAAAGCACTGATTCTGCAACCAGGAACCTCCTCACTTGATACCTCGGTTCTCTAAGGACAGAGCAGGGCACTGCTTCAGGAGCACCCCGACGCTTGCTTTATTTAGTAAACTATTGAGCACCTACTGTGTGCCAAATGAGCTACCAGGCACTTGGTCTAGAAAGAGCTGATAACTACCCTGTAGGTTGCTGCCCTGTGTGATCCTATGCAAAATGCAGAAGTCATCATCCAGCACATTTTAGAAACCAGTTTATTCTATTCTTCTATAGTGTGGTCTTATCTTCAAAGTCGAATTTAATAGAACAGAAGAGGCTTTAGGATGATAAAGGCATAAACTTTAAAGCAAGAGTGGGTTCTGGGGAGGTCATGTTTATGGTATTCCCAGTAATACGGTTCTGTCCTCCAAAAACCCAAGAATGCAGGTGAAAGTTATATTTGGATCTAGCTGCAAGAGGGTACCACAGAGGTAAACAAAGTTGTAAAAAACACAAAGGGATCAAACACCCAGAAGGGGCTCAGAAAGTAAACAGTAGAGCATCAAAAGGCTGCCCTCCTCTCCAGCTGTCATACATCAGATCTCACCAATGTGCCACCTCTTTTCAGCCGCCTTACCAAGTACCATCTTGCACGTTCACTTCTTCCTAGCTCCCTGGTTTCACTGGGCCAACAGCTTTGACCTGAGGAATCAGGTGAGTAAGAAAAATCAGTGCTGAATACAAAAGTATCAACTGCTAAAGCTGGATGGAGACTTTAAAGATTCTCCAGAAAATCTCTGACTAACGATTTGACTAAATGAGGAGCTCAGGCCCAGAGAGGTGCAGTGACTTTTACTAGGTCACACAGTTAAGTGGTGAAACAGCTCACAGCCTCTTTATTACATGGGGGTCAAAAAAGCTTTTATCAATGAAAAACATTGTTTCCTCACAAACTCTATATAAAATATCCCTCTCCCTGGCCTTTAAAATGCTGTCCTGGGGGCTGACACAGCAGGGCTCAGTACACGGGAGATTTGACTCTGGACCATTTTGGTCAAGTCCCTTTCCCTCGGGGGCTCAGTTTTCCCATTTTGCAAAACAAGTAGAGTTTTACAAAGGAGGTGGACAAGATGAGCTCCAAATTCCCTTTCAGCTTTATCATTTTGTAATTCCAACTCCATTCTGGGGCTCCAGGTTGATCCTAACCCTGCCCATTATGCATGTGCAAACCACTGATCATAACAGGCAAAGGAAGAGTGAGATGGGCACCCATCACCGCAACTGAAATGTTGGCCTGACATGGAGCCTTCTGAGGATGGGCTGGTAAACTCATACAAAAACTCCAATCTAGTCCTGCTCGTCTAAATGCAAGCCAACAAACAGATTCTGTGTCTCGATCCTGCAGGGAGTTGAGGCTAGAGTCTCCAAGAGATTCAGTTGGTCTCATTGGGGCCTTCATCAATTTCACCCCAGTGTTTTCATTCAGGTTGGTCCTGAGCCCTCAATGCGACTCCAGGATCTTATGGGCACCCTTCTGGGTTAGAACCATTGCCTTGGACTGAGCCACTTAGGCCCACTTGTCAGAAGTGTGCTAAGCTCTGGAAGGACTTGGCTGAATGATTTTAAATATGATGGGTTTCAGTCTCAGGTCCCTTATCATTATCATCAACAAATATTTAAGTCCATGGAGGCAGTGACCATCTCTGTCTTTTCACTATTGTATTCCCAGGGCCTAGCATTGGGCCTGGCACCTAGGAGTACACTGTTGAAAAAATAGAATAAAAGCTGTGTGCAAGGTATTGGGGGGAGGGGTGGACATACCCCAGAGATATAGGCCCCAGTTTTTGTTGTCCATGAGCTTATAATTTGATTATCAGATAGACATATAAAAGTAAACAATAACCCATTATTAAATGATACCAGTCACATGAAGAAAGCCCCTGACATTGAGTCAGTCAGAGAAAGCATCATGAAAAATGGATTTTGATGGTACCAGGCCTTAAAGGTGCCAGCTGTAGAGGTAGCATCCACCTGGGCAAAGGGCAAGGCCACAGGCAAGGAAGGTGGTTAGAACCTTGAGGGCAAGGGGAAGTGTCCATTTTGGCCATGGCAGGCTAGTTGAGTCTTAGAACAGCAAGAAATAAGGCTACAAAGAAGTGGTTGGGGTTCAATTCTGAGGGAAATTGAAAGTCAGACTAATCAGTGGATTTTATCCTTCAGAAAGAGGAAAGCCATTGCAAAACTGAGCAAAAAAAAAAAAAAATGCCATGACAACGCAGCACTTCAGAGAGATTAAACGTCCAGGACACAGGAGCCAATTAAGAGACCAGTAAAGGAGTCATGGGCTTCATAAGGAAAAGCTGAAACCACTGGCCTGGGAGAGGGAGGAAGTGGAAGGGGAGAGGCTGAAGTGTGCTTTACGCTGCCCACCACCACTTCCCCTTCTTCCCTCCTGCAACCCTGACAAGTATTCATTCATTCATTTACTCATTCATTTGTTTTTTCTAAATCGTAAGTCTAGTACTGTGCTCACTCCTGAGTGAATTCTGAAAGTCTAATGAGGAAGGGGTGCTGTGATAACCTCATTTGCTCGAGGGCTCCGGGATCTCATCTTAAATCAATTGCTTTCTGGGCTGGGAAACACTAATGACAACTATTCTGTAGCTGCTCAGCTTATATCTGTTTAACTGCCCTTCCCACCTTCCCATTTGCTCTCAGGAGCCAATGACCCATTGACACACAATGAAACACAAAGGCCTTTGCTGCAGAGCGCTTAAGCTTAAAGCATCTTATGCCCTGTTTTATTCAACTAAATACTTAACAGCAATAGGGTAAAAAATAAGTATATAGTCCTTTCAAAGTACTAGGCTACTGTGGTGCAATCAATAGGATGAACGAGATGAAGTTGGTCAGATATGCTGCTTTTTAAGAGTTATAAATTCAGAATATTAGATCCTGATACCAGAAATTGGCAAGTCTAGTGGATAAATGAGGTTGTGTCCTGTTGTTTTTCAATTGCCCTTATTATCAATGAAATCTGCTTTAGTACTTGAAACACAACTTACAGCTAAGAAAAGGATATGCATGCGTCCTGAAAACTCACCTGTATATAACTGTAATTGTAGAGCATTCTTAAATTCATGGTGGATTGCCATTAAGACCTTAAGCCCATGGACTCATTTACTATTTTAGATACGAATTTGTAGTTGGGCTAAAACCACTGTTTCAAAGTAGAGGTGAGTTCAGGGTCTTTGAACTTGACAGTGTTTGTGTGCTAGAGCCCAAAGCAGGAGACTTAAACTACCTTCTGTCCAGTGTTCAGTCCAGTGTTTCCTCTTACTTAGTGGTGGTACGGTACAGGGCAGCTTGTACTGATGGTTGCCGTTTGAATGGAAAGCCTGCTGAGGTCAGGGTGTAGGGTAACTGACTGTCAAGTTCATGTCGGTAGTGCCTGATTCGGTCACTGTATTCTAGTAGTAGTACTCGTGTGCATGGAAATGTCATTGCTAATGCACCAATGGGTGATCAGCTTTGAGAACTTGCTCGTGTCACACAAACCTCCAGAAGACAGAATTCCCATGTTTGGATTTATAGTCACCTTCTGTCCCGGTAGGTACATCCACAAGGGACACCAGGTCATAATCAGAATGCTGCTGAGTGGGAAGTGAGATCAAGGAGAGCTAAGTCGATGATCTGAATGGCAGAGGCACAAGAGCCATAGGGCGTCTGAAGCACTTCTCCGGGGGAAGGTGGTAGATGTACTTCCTTAACGGTCAGTGTTTGCCTCCCAGCCTGCCTTTTTCTAGGTTTCATTTCCGATCGACATTCCTTTTGGTCACTTCAGTCTTCCTTAACCTAACTTTTCTTCAAGTTCAAGGTTACCACTGATGCTTCGTTTGTTGCCACTCTGTGTCCTTCAAACTGCCTCTAAATGTCCTGATGCCTTATGTTATTGGTTTTTCCCATTTAACTGGCAGTTTGTAAGTCTTACTTCCAACTTCTTTGGGGGAATCCATATACAAAGATTATATATATATATATATATATATATATATATATATATATACACACACATACACACACAAGTAGTAATCTGTACACTGGAGGTGCCAAAAAAGTACATATAGACATTTTAAGATGTTATCTTAAGAGGTGTTTCTTAAGATGTTATCTTAAAATGTGTATACATTTTTTGTCACCTTCTGCATGTACATACATATTAAATACTTTATCCAAAGACTTTATTCTAACTGTATATAATTTATACATTCATCAACCTAAGAAATGTCAGTACTTATCTGTCATGTTTGCTAAAGAGTATTAGAATCATAAACCCTCATGCTATGGCTGATCTGAACTTTTTTTTTAACTTTTTATTTCAGATTAAGAATGACCGAGAAGAAATCACAGCTTTGTTGCAGAGCCAACGTTTATACTCAAGTGCCTGATGGAGGATGGGGCTGGGCAGTAGCTGTGTCTTTTTTCTTCATTGAAGTCTTTACCTATGGGGTCATCAAGTCCTTTGGTGTCTTCTTTAATGACTTAATGGACAGTTTTGATGAATCTAATAGCAGGATCTCATGGATAATATCAATATGTGTGTTTATCTTAACATTTACAGGTTAGTACATCTTTCAGCTTAAACACTATATAAGCATATGCCTCTTTTTAAGTTGCCTAACTACATAATGGTACTCACTGTGTTTGTGACGGATTTCCTGTAGGTATGACCTCTGGGCAGTTTCTAGCCTCAAGTAATACAGTTTTCAGAGGGTTGAGGATGGCAAGAGAGAGAGGAGCTGAAGGGAAAAAAAGCCTTATTTGCCAGCCCTGACTGCCTTCAATTTAACACACATGTATTAAACACCTACTGTGTGCACAATCTTAGGATGCTGTAGATTATGTGGAGGACAGCAGTAAAACCCAGTTCTGGGTGGGGGATGTAGTCATTTTCTAAGGAAGCAACGTCGCAAGTATGTTTTCTTCGCTTACTCTAGGCCCTGGTCTCACAAAAACACGCTTAGGTTGGAAACATGAAAATGTAGCTACATGCAGATGACAGATATAAGCTACACAGATTATAATTCATCAGCCACTTTGAATTTTCTATCACATCACTGTCCTCCATTTGGTGTGCATAACTGAGAAGTCACCATACTTTATATCATTTTTGTTAAAGTGAAATGCAACCAAGCTAGAATTTGAACCTAAATGGTACCTTTTTAAAAAAACAGACCAAAGTAGTGAGTATACAAAATCTTTCAAGAAATCCTGGGAAAGCCCATTTTTATTACACAATAACATAAATTTAATGCATATCTAATTTTATAGGCTCTCATGGTGAGTCAAAATCTTTTAAAAATATAGATATGAGTTTTACACTATTACACTATTACCCTGGCTTATTTTTAAGGAGCCTGAAGAATATATTTAAATACAGTTGACCACTAAACAATGCAGGGATTAAAGATGCCAACCCTCCACGTAGTCAAAAATCCGTGTATAACTTTTGACCCCCAAACCTTAACTATAGTCATCCCTTGGCATTCGCAGGGGATTGGTTCCAGGACACCCACGGATATAAAATCCATAGATGTTCAAGTCCCTTATATAAAATGGCATAAATCAGCCCGCCACATCTATGGAGTTCCAATCGCAGATTGAAAATACTGTTTCGATCCATGGTTGCCTGAATCTGCACATGCATAACCCGGGGATAAGGAGGACCAACTGTACATTTATTTTTAAATTTTTGAGTATAAGTGGACCCGCCCAGTTCAAACCCAGGTTATTCAAGACTTAACTATAATTCCTGAACTGACTTAACCAACCATTGTATAAAATGTATTACAGAGTATTCACTGTCCCTCCACTTCAAGGTTTAAGGAATCTTACGTTATGCTCTTTTAATGCAGCTCCCCTGTCCACTGTCCTGAGCAATCGTTTTGGACACCGCCTGGTGGTGATGGCGGGAGGACTGCTTGTTAGCATAGGAATGGTGGTGGCCTCCTTTTCTCGTGAGGTTTACCACATGTACATTGCAATTGGCGTCATCTCTGGTAAGTGTTTCTCCAGGGCTCAAATTCTCCAGATACTTAGTTTGAAGGACAAGGAAGGGGAAGGAGGGACTCAAACCCAAAGTGTATTTCTTTCTCTCTTTCCTTTTCTTCTTTAAAATTAATAGTGTCCCGGGTCAGGGGTTTAGAACTGGGCTGTAGGGACCCCAGGAGATATTGGAACCTATTCTCGATGCCCAAACTTTTATGTCTGATTTGTAACGTCTGCCAATGAGAAAGATAACTTCTCTTTTGTGATAGTTTCCTGCCAAAAGACATCATTTTCACAAAGTAAGATTTGAATTTCTTAAGCCGATATTCCCCAAATTGAGGTCTTAGCATCCTGAGCTATAAAGAGAGGGTGCAGTGTGCTGGGCTTTTTCTTAGGGGACTGAGAAAATTTTCTTCCCTTTAAAAGGAGTTCATACATTACTGACAGATTGTGTGTGTGTGATTGTGTATGACTGTGTGTGTGTATTCAGTTAATTTTGCACACTGAAATTTTTCATATATTTCTGCACATATCAAAAGTTGTTTATTTCCAAATACAAGTCTTATTATATATGAAAACTATACTTGATACTAGTTCTGACCACTGTGAATTATACGTATTTGAAAAAAATGCAAAAAAGCAGAAAAAGTAGAAAACAGTTTTTATACCCCTAGCATCCCGAAACACCTGTCGCAGCTTCTCCAGATCTCTCATGAAACCCATTTTTCTTTACTACAGCACCTTTTTCCAGAATGAATTACTGGGCTCCCAGAACTTACGACTTAAAAAACAAACACACAAATCCCAGATCTCTGAATATACCTTTCCGATATCAACTCAATTGGTGTGTGATTCTCACTGTTCTTTTTGACTTTCACAGGTTTGGGATACTGCTTTAGTTTTCTCCCAACGGTCACCATTCTATCACAGTACTTTGACAAAAGACGCTCTGTGGTCACTGCAGTTGCTTCTACGGGAGAATGTTTTGCTATGTTTGCTTTTGCACCAGGTGGGTACATCACAATAGTTTACGTATTAATGTGAAATAGGGGAAGCCTCTCAGATATTTTTGTTACACTGACTTGCCCACAGTCGGCTACTGAACGACTGTAACTGTATGCATAAAGAAAGGGTATTTCCTTCTGTTCTCCAGCACACTTTTATGATCTGTCCTCCTTAACTCCCATGTTAGAAATGCAAACATTTTAATCCTAGTCCAAGTTGACACAAACATGAAGATACATGGCGTATATCCAGTGTAAGGCCTGAAACATCCATTCCAAAATAAATAATTTAACAATTTGGGATTGTGCATACGATTATTTCCCTCCTTTGTCACAAGAGCCATATTCAGTGTGCATTTAGATTGTGCTCATAAAGTTGGTTTTATTATCTGTATGTGGCTCATCACACAGTGACATTTTTATCCCTGGTTCAATTCCCTAGCTTAAGGTTAACTTGTGAATTATACTAACAAGTAGTAGACAGATAATCTCGGAGACCCAGCTTCATTTCTTACTCTGCCGTTTTTGGTGACTGTGTCAGTGGATTGCACTTCGTTCAAAAGAGATTCACGTAGAAGTTTTTAGGGGTGATATGTCAGAATGTCTGAAGCTTTTCACATAGTTCAAAAAAATGAATGTATAAGTGCACATGGAGAGATACAGGTTGAGAGACAGGAAAAAAATGTTAGTTGTTGAATTTAGGTGAAGTACAGGCAGGCCTTTGGTGGTGTACTTTTCACTATTCTGTCAGTTTCCAATTTTTCTAAATCAAATGTTAAGGGGAGAATCAGTGCCGAGTGCCCAAGGGTTAGACACTACACGTTGGGATCAGCTTTGTTCCCTAACACTGGGCATATCGCTGGCATCTGATGGCATTCAAGAAATATTAGAGAAAGAAAAATTAGACCCGTTATTGACAGATGAGTGTAAAGCACCTGAAATAACCAAGCCTAAAATATTTTGCAATTCTAGCTTTTTCCATATTCATAGGGGAACAAGAGGTGTGAGCAAAACATATGCTACAAAAGCAAGTCCAGCCCCCCAGGAATGTGGGGCTGTCTTGCAAAGCCTATCTTCTGGGTAAACAAGTTACTACTGGTATGTCTGTCATACCTGACTGTCAGCTTCCAAGGAATTAGAATGTAGTAAGATGAAATTCTAATGACCATCATTCCACCTTTGAGGATGACTGTGAAGATACTTTAAGATCTTGTGGGGCCTGCATTATCCTCTTGTCACTGGGGAGCTTTATGCTCCCTTTGGCCATCCCCCCAACCTCACACTCTGGTGTCCAGCCCACCCCTCCGGGCTGCCTCTGGTCAGCAGCCTAGGACCCAACTGACTGGCATGAAGGAGGATGACTCAGGGAGATAAGGACATTCCGCAACGTAGAAACTGGAAAACTGTCATTTCATTCTGGGATAATCATTGAGCTTTTAGATTCTTAGTTTATTTTGTAGTTAATCCATTGCTACTAAGGATTGAATGTATAATGCTCTAGCTCAGGTTGGAAATTCTATTTATCAAAGGCCAGGTAGTAAATATTTTAGGCTTCGTGGACTGTAAGTCTCTGTCAGAACTACTCAACTCTGCAGTTACAGCACAAAAACAGTCGTAGACCATGTAAATGAATGAATATGTCGCCTATGTTCCAGTGAAGCTTGATTATCAAACACAGACTGTGGACTGGATTTATCCTGCAGGCCGCTGTTTGCCGTACCCTGAACTAGGTCAAAAACTAATTTAATTTCTTGTGCCTCTACCTGGAAAATACACTCTCCAAAGCTCTTTTGGAGACCAGGGCTGAAAATTTTTGTTTTATATATAATAATCATTACATACATTTTCTCCTTGATTCCTAAAAACACCAAAACCTAGAATGAAGGATAGTACAGGGTGACTGCATTCACCTTGCTGAGTAAATTTTTTAAGACACAAGTTTTAAATCTAATCCATATTTCTACTCGATGTCTTCTGGGCCTTGTGTCCATTTCTGACCATACATGTTATTTCTTCTTCCCTCCTGCCCATCCAAGCATTCACAGCTCTGAAGGAGAACATTGGCTGGAGATACAGCCTCTTCCTCATGGGCCTACTGCAGTTAAACATTGTCGCCTGTGGGGCACTGCTAAGACCAATTATAATCAGAGGACCAGGGTCACCGAAAATAACTGGCCACGAAAATCCAAAAGAAGTACAATATATGCTTGAAAATGAGAAAACGCGCACCTCAATAGATTCCATTGACTCAGGAGTAGAACTAACTACCTCACCTAAAAATGTGCCTAGTCATGCCAACATGGAACTGGAGCCGAAGGCTGACGTGCAACAACAAATCCTGGAGAGGACCCCCTCCGAGCAAAAGGATAAGAAAGTCCCATTACTGGACTTCTCCATCTTGAAAGACAAAAGTTTCATTTGTTACGCATTATTTGGTCTCTTTGCAACATTGGGATTCTTTGCACCTTCCTTGTACCTCATTCCTTTGGGCATCAGTCTGGGCATTGAAAAGGACCGCGCTGCTTTTCTATTATCTACACTGGCAATTGCTGAAGTTTTTGGAAGAATTGGAGCTGGTATGGTCCTCAACAGACAGCCCATTCGTAAGATCTACATTGAGCTCATCTGCGTCATCTTATTGACTGTGTCTCTGTTTGCCTTTCCTTTTGCTACCGAATTCTGGGGTTTAATGTCCTGTAGCATATTTTTTGGTGTTATGGTTGGAACAGTAGGAGGCACCCACATACCGCTGCTCTCCGATGATGATGTCGTGGGAATTGAGAAGATGCCTTCTGCTGCTGGAGTCTACGTCTTCATTCAGAGCATAGCAGCACTGGGGGGACCACCCCTTGCAGGTAACTTAAATACACGAAATCCAAACCCTTATCTACTGTCCCCTACTGCTTCTTTTTTAAATTTAAAGTTGGACAGGTGGAACATCTGTAGTATTTCTGGACCTGAATCATATTCGTTTAAGATGACAGTTTTGGGAAGAATATTATTAAGGAAGACAGGAGGTTCCTTCACAGAATACAAATGGAAATCACATTGTATTATAAAGCAGGCAATGTGATATACATTATATAATCTATAATGTTTACTATTCCATTATTAACACTGCTAGCTTCCTGTTCGAGTCTAATAAAAAAAAAAAACTACTGATTTTTATACTTCCATAAAATTACAAAGCTGGCAGAATGAGAGATTACCTGAGTAACTCTCTTGATTTAAATAAGAGGAAACTGAAGATCAAAGAATGTCAGCCGAAGGTCATATAGTCAATCAGTGACCAAGTCAGGATTAGAACCGGTGTCTGCAGCCCAAGCTGCCCAGGCCTTGCCAATGCTACAAGGGGCACCATAGACTTAAGACTTCATGAACCTCTGGCCTTTGGATACCAGCACTAAGGGACTTTTGTACGTCACCTTTCCTGCTTAGGAAGGTCCTCGGGAATTGAGCAAGAGCAACACTCTGCATTTACTCAGGTGGTTACTACAGAGTATTTCCTTGTAGGAAGGATTTGGGTATGTTTCGTACCTTAGACCTGAAATAGGCCCTTCAAGTTATTGTGACTAGAAATCTTACCCCATGTTAAAAGATACCTGAAATGAACTCAAGTGAGATTAACAGAGCGCTTGCCTCTCTGAAGAATATATCACCTTGGCAAAGAAGCAGGCCTATCTAACTGTCCCGCGACTTAGATTCTCTACCAGGACAGATTATTAGCCCAAGGAGGCATTTTAGCGCCAGTTCCCTCAGGTGCTAATCAGTATGTTGAATGTTTGTCTTATTTCGTTCTTCTCCCCGGTCTAGAAAAGATTCCTTTCCTACCTTGAACACTCTTTTTTCTTTAGAGAAACAAGGTAAAACAAAGAAGGCGGTTTCTGGTGTGGGGCGGGGGGCGGGGCGCCGGGTGAGAAGGGTTTGTGTCCATGCAGCTAACAGATGCGAATGCTTTCTCCCAGGCCTGCTCGTGGACCAAAGCAAGATCTACAGCAGAGCCTTCTACTCCTGTGCAGCTGGCATGTGCGTGGCTGCTGTGTGCCTCGCACTCGTGAGACCCTGCAAAAAGGGACTATGCCAGAGTCATCATGCGGGTGAAGCAAAGGCAGAGAGTTACCGTGGGAGAGCTTTACAAGACATACCTGAAGACTTTCTGGAAATGGATCTTGGGAAAAATGAGCATAGAGTTCCTATGAAAACGGAGCCAGTATGACAGGCATCTGTCCGTTCCTGTCACATCAGCCACCCTGCTGGCTGGTTGGGAGGGTTGGGGCCTGGGGGACACAGTGGTACAGAGGAGCTGAACCGCTCCACCCACTTTCAAAAGGACGTTTGGAAGGGAACGAGTAAGTGACCATGACTACCAACATCCTTTTCTTTCGTCTTAAGTTCTCCTTTTTGCTTGTTTTCTCAGCCAAAACAAAAACAACCCAGCACTCTTCCATATATAAATCTGGCTGTATTCAGTCTGAAAACAAAGATACACAGGACTATGGTTCACATTCCAATTTTAAAATAGTGCAGTGAATTGGCAAGGTGATTTTAAGAGCTCTCACATGTGATAAACTGCTATCTTGTAAAACAACATCTACCCCAGGTCACTGACATGTAACTGGCCATTCAAAAAAATCTTAAATCATTTCTAAGTTTTTCAGAAATATGACCAAATTGTATGAAATCCTTTGAAAAATGCTGAGGTTTACATTAAAAAATTATAGCCTCTTAATTTCCAAATATTGAATGGAAATGAAGTATACTTTAAGACCAAACACTTGGCTAATAAATGGATATATATATATATATATATATATATATATATATATATATATATATATATGTATACATACATATATATATATATATATGTATACATATAGTCTTGAACTTCATGAATGTGAAGATTCCCAGTTTTTTTATGGCCTGTCATTACCAGAAATATTTCATACAGAATATACAGAATGGCATTCAAAAATAGGTTTCCTATTGCTTTTAATTATTCAGAAATATGTGATTGTAGTGTCTTTAATTTAAACCACTATTTATTATTAAGTTATTCTAGGATGATTAAAGTAATCAAAAGAAATATAATCTGGGACATAGCAGCATTTTTACATTCTTTCTGCAATCCTTTATATGCCTCAAAGAATACTTCTTTTAAAGTTCTTCTCATAAAAGGCCAAGATGTAATGATTCTTCAGTTGGATTAAAGGCAACATGTGCTATTTACAGGGGACAAAATAATGAATAGCAAATTGCCTTAGCATTTTAAAATAATCTGTTCTATCATCTAAGAATACTTGAGGATCTTCTTTGATCGGAATTATATTTCATTGAACTGTTGAAGCATTTCTGTATTTTACACAGGGACATTTATTTTACCATCACAAGTTACAAGCTACGATTTACATCTTAGATAAACCTTGATTGCTCTACATTGCCAGAGTTTTCAGGTCAACTGGTCATTGTTTCTTTGGACTTACCCTACATGTATAGTATTTCTCATTTTAGCAATTTTCTGTAAAGAGGGCAAATGTGAGGAGAGCAGGTGGGTTACTTCTATGTACTGATACTCACTCTACAGGTGATGGTCAATGCTCCCAGCTCCATCCTTATTCCTCTTTACTGTTAATTTATGACAACTCAGGGGGAAACAATATTAACAAGCCTAGTTTGGTTAGAGGTACACAAAGCTTGAATATTTCTCTGCACTGAAATCAAAGTGGCATAGTTCATTACCACCTGCTCCATTCTGTACAGCATCTCATCAGCCAGAGAAATAGGACAATCTGTAAACCTTTGGGGAAGGTGGAACAGGAAATGACAACGTGTCCATCCAAACAAAGACATGCCTAAAACAAGGCGGATGTAGCAGACTTCTGTCACTGCTTGAGAAGGACTTTGAGCTTGTGGCAGTTTTGCAGACTTATATGACTTCAGCACTTTACAACATTTTTTACTATGAATGTTCAATACAGTTTAATATTTATAACTGATTTCTGAGCAATCTGCTTGATGTCCATTCTGTTAACTGCATGAAAAAATGTATGCCAATTTCAGTATGTCCATAATCAAGGTTTTAAAAGTTTGGAAGAAAATTAAAAAAGAATTGCTGATTTGTTCTATACTAGGAACATTCTGGTACTTCTAGATTTGCAATAAATGTATAGCTTTTTTATTTAAAGAGACTGATTAGTTTTTTTACTGACTCATCAGCATTCACTGTTTGATCCAAATAAAGTTACAAATACAGCTTCTTTTCTACAAAATCTTTTAAGTCTACCATATACATATAAACATTTCCAAGAAGCGTTTGTTGAACTTAATTATTTCTTCAATGAAAAATACATTAATGAAATGATATCACGGTAGCCACAGACTAATAAATAGCTAAGCCTATCAAAAGTAGCAAGTGAAAATAGTTAACACTATCTATATTCAGCTACAGAATAACCCTAAAACTTGTTCTACCTCTAAGTAAATAGCAGACTCCATGCCAGGGATCGACAAACCTTTTCTGTAAACATCCAGATAGCAAATATTTAAGACTGTAGGCCACGTGGGCTGTCCCAACTATTCAACTTTGCTGCCGTAGTGTGAAAGCAGCCCTAGACAATACGCAAATGAATGATCATGTCTGGTTCAATAAATGTTTATTTATGGATACTGAAATTTGAATTTCATAAAATCTTCACACATCATGAAAATTTTTTTTTTCCTACCACATAAAAATGTAAAAACTAGCTAGCTCACAGGCTGTAAAGAAACATAGGCAGAGGATTGGATTTGGCCTGTGGGCTGTAGTTTCTGAGCCCAGCGCTGTGCATCTGTGAGACTGGAATGAATCGGCACCAGCAACGGCACAGCTCTATAAACTAATAGTCCTGAGTGATAGGAAAGGCTCGCTGTGGTCAAAGTGATTCTTAGAGCATAAGTGCCTAAGATAGGAAAGATCAAACAGCTGAGAGCACATTAATTATCAATTTTCATTTCCTGTGACTAAAGAGATTCTGCTTTAAACTTAATGACTTAATAATGTTTGAGTATAAATGTAGATGGTTTCCCTCCCGAAACATACAATTCCTCTGTTCCAGTAATAAAGATCATGTGCTCTTTTAAACACAAATGCATCCTTCAGATAGTGTTTCCAAAACTTCTAACAAAGTTATCAATTATATACTCCACTAGTGTGTAATGTAGCCTTTGCACATTCACTTGCCTTTCCTTTAGCTTAACACATGATGACAAAATAGAAAATGGATTCTAAGGGTTCCCCTGGCCCAGTTGACCACTGAAGTCACTGGAAGGTATTTATTACTTTTAGATTTATATACTCCTCAACTGTTCTAAGATTCATGAAGAAACTATCATGAATCCTTTTGAAAAGCTCCCAGATATAAGGCTCACTAACAGGGATCTAGAGTTTAGAAGCTATTGCCTTTAAATTTTTAAATGGTTATGAGCATTACTTTAAATGGCCACTTTAAAGACAAATCAGGCATGTTACATGCTTAAAGGTCACTCCTGTAAGTATACATCGCATTGAGAAAAGAGACTCTGTGTTTGTCTTCATATTTGTCTTGGATAATAGATGTTTATATAAGGCAGGGCTATGAGCTCCAACAGGTGGGTTATCTTATAAGGAAGGAACCTTGCGCCCCCTGGTGTTCTGCTTCTGTAATGACTCCATCAGAGTGCAGAACAAGAAAAGCGACAAGTTCAGGAACTTGCAACTTCGCTTTTCATGTAAAAAAATATCTCATATCCAAATCAAAATTACTTCAGTGACTATGGATTTCCTGTAAGGTAAATTAGACAGAAAAATTGATATCCCAGAACTCTTTATCTATAGAGGCTTTTACAATAGAGCTCACCAGAGATTATTTTTACTTTTTCAACAAAGATTATTGAGAGAAAATACAAACTGTGCCCATGTAGTTATAGTATGTACATACCTTTCCAGCAACTCAAGAAAAGAACAAGCACACTAACTATCCTAGCAACGGACTCCCCCAGAATTCGACCAAATTCTTAAGTACCTTCTCTACACTGATGACTCTGGTTCTAAATCCAGACTTTTCCACTGGGCTCTGGACTTACTAAACAGGCCCCTGTGACAGCAGATGAATGCCAACTAGGCATTTCCAACTTAGCCAGTCCTCAGCAGAACTCTTGATGCTCCTCTCCAAACCTGCTTCTCCACAAATCCTATTGGCTCTACTTCCTAAATATATTCAGAACCTGACTGCTTTTGTCAAACTACCAAGTACCCCTGATCCAAGCGAGTACCATCTTAGCTGGATTACTGTAATAGTCTGTTTTGCCTGCTTCCAACCACCACACCCTGACCTTCATTTCCACATAGAAGCCTTACAATAATCATTTTAAAGCACAAGTCAGACATGATCACATGTAAAATCTAACACTTAACAATGGGCTCTTCATATAAGGCCTGATGCTATCAATTCCGCCCTTGTTCTTACTACTCTAGCTGCGTTGGTCTTATTGTTCCTTGAAATCACAAGCCTCAGGCCTTAGCATCTCTGGTTCCCTTTGCCTGGTACACACTTCCCTAAACGTGTACAGGATCTGACAGTACAATTTCGTCTCCTCCAGTGTCATCCGAGGAGGCATTCCTGACTATCCTACCCCAGACAGCACGTGTTTCCATCCCTTTACTCTGACACTGTGTTGTAAAAGTATCTGTTCGCTCCTCTATTATCTGTCTCTTCCACTAGTACATTAGGGTAGCAGTTTTTTGTTCACTGCTACGTTCCCAAGGTTTGGAGCAGGGCCTGGAATATAGTAGGTGATGCTCCAAAAAATATTCTTCAATGAATGAATGAATGAGTTCTTCATTTTTCATTGCCTTTTTCAGAGAAAATGTTGGCATCTATTCCCGATTACGGCTCAAGAGGGTCTGGTGCTGCTATGAAGCATTTGGGCTGCCATAGTGGACCGTGACAGCGTTGTGCTCAAAGCCTAATGTTCCAACATCGGAGGTGGGTCTCCAAGTGCCCAGTGATAATGTCCTACATACATGGTCAGTGTAGGGAAGAAAACAGGTCCATCAGAGATTAAACAGTGGATGGAAATGAGTACTGGGGTAGATATGCAAATGAGCGCTCTGCATTTTAACATATTGCTGGAGCAGATTTTGTTTTAAACTATGCCTAGTAGACATTTTTTCATGATGCTTTCTTTTGAAACATCTGAACTGGTAGCAAGTGCTTTTCTGAACAATGAACCTCTTTTTCGGTGCTAAAGCAAAGTACTCTGATTTCTGACTTCAAACAACCCCAGATAGCCCCACTTGAACAGAAAAGAGGTTAAAGGAAAAGTTTAACCTTATAATCCCTTCCATAAACCATCTCAAAAAAATTGGTTAGGTTTGTGCTATTCTACTTCTTCTGAGGTCAGGCAGCACAGTGAAAACAAAGCAGAACTGGAAATCAGGGAAAGGGGATCTGGTCCCGTTTCTGCCATTGGTGTCACTACGCACAGTTTACGTAGCCTCTATGGGCTTGTTTCCTTATCTGTGAATGAACTCGGCAATATTCACATTATTAACACTTTACAATTCTGCTTTCCAAAACTGAAAACTTATTTAAAGGAAGTACCAGGCTCTTGGCAATAGGAGGCGGGGTGAAAAACAACCAGTCATAGAGAACAAGATCCAAATGCCAATCAATACGGACTCGAGACCCACACGCGCCCTTTCGGCTTGAATGTCAACACTCACTGTACTGCCAGGAGACATGCATGACCTTTTCCTTAAAAAAAGTTTTTCTCTCCTATCAATTCCACTTCCTAAGTACATCCTTCCATGCAGACTAGAGATTGGCACCGATGTGGAGCTGGGGTTGCCCCGTACAGTAACCATGGCCACATGAAGCTGTGCCCAGTCGGAACTGAGTTATGCTATGCTGTACGTGTAAAATACACGGCAGAATTTGAAGACTTAGTACCAAACTAGAAAATAATCTCGGTAATTTTTATATTAACGACATGTTGAAATATTTTGGATGTATTGGATTAAATAAAATACATGATTGAAATTAATTACAACTGCTTCCTTTTAAATTTGCTAATGTGGCTGCTAGTAAAATTTAAATCACTATGTGGCTCATCTATATTTGTATGGGACAGTGCTGCTCTCAATCAGAACAGAGGAAGTGCCTGAGATTCACACTCTTAGAAAGCACTTTTTAAATGCTCTACCCAAGAACTGATTCTACTTACTGCTCTGCTGAAGTCCAGACTGATTCTCCAAGGCCTAGCCTTGGGCGCAGCCTACAGGAGCGCGGGCTCGCGAGTGCGGCCCGGTGCTCGCCTCCGCGGTCCTGTGGTTCCAGCGCCCCGGGAGGCGGAGTCGCAGGCCTGTGCTCTGGGCGCACGGAGGAGACGTCTCCTGAGCAGCAGCAGGGACTCACTGGGGCGCTGGCTCACAGCTGCCGGTCCAGGCGCCTGCTCCCTGCTCAGGCGCAGCTCAGGACACCTATGCAGCTGCCTGCGGGGGAAGGGCCAGCGCGCGGGGCCGCCCGAGGACCCGCAGCTGCCTGCTTGGGTTTTAGGATCCTTGCTCCTCGGAGGGAACAGCCTAGCCTGCTGGCCCTAAAGGGTTAGCAATTTAAAAGTATTCATGTCAGGGGAATTTGTGCTTTACAGAACAAGCTGGACAAGAACCTTCTGTTTAACCTTGCCCATTAAATACCTAATCTTTCCCTTGACTATAGAAATACTACTAATTCCATAGGCGCCAATGTGAACAGCATTTTCATACTCCCTTCTAGAATAGTGTTTGGGCAATGGACTGAACAATTATTATCTTCATTCTTAAATACCTTGTTCATTCAGCATTTAAATAGGAAAATCTGCACAGACTTCAGTTTGTTACTAAATGAAAATCATTTTTAAAACTACACCGATTTACCTATGGGACATAAAATTTAGTTGCAGTAAACTATCTTTAAACTTAACTCTTAAGAAATTGTCCAAAAGTACATACAACCCAATAATTACTTACACAACACATAAGTGATAATTGCTGAATAAATGCCTGTTAAAAAACTTATGTTTGTCCAATTTTTAACAAGACTAAATGATTCTTTAATACACGATCTTTTTCCTGGTCTCACAGTGCAGAGTAGGTACAAATGGGCATTACATCTTATCAAAATAACTGTGTGGGGACAGAGCCAGGAGTGCGGTTTCCAGGCTCTCGGCCTCACGTGGAAAGGTGCTGGCTCAGGTAGTAAATGGCCATCAACTGTGATCAGATGACCATCAGCTGTGGCTATTTGGCCGTCAGCTGTAACCAGTGAGCCATTGGTCACTAATATAATTGCCGTGGCTACGCTAGCAGCAGATGGTGGCTGAGCTAGCAAGAGCGAATTGCAGTTAGCAAGTGGGGTTGGTTGGTTGGCAGAGAAGTGGACAGCAGGTTGCAGATCATGTGGATCCTGTTTCCTGT
The DNA here is from genome assembly GCF_964194185.1 of Rhinolophus hipposideros. NCBI lineage: Eukaryota > Metazoa > Chordata > Mammalia > Chiroptera > Rhinolophidae > Rhinolophus > Rhinolophus hipposideros. Next base: position 43,602,457 of record NC_138066.1, on the reverse strand, counting down.
GTCTCCAACCCAGCCGCCAGCCAGACTATAGTGGTATGACTCCCTTATCTATAGCTCCGTGGGTGTTGCTTTTTGGCCTCACCATATCCTGTGTTCTTATGTGGGGAGTGGGAGCAGAGACCCCGCATGACATCCTACATGACAACTGTAACCCCTAATTTACACACCTTGCCAAATCTGAGTTCTTTTAGGTTTGTAGCTACAGGCATACCTCGGAAATACTGGGGGTTTGTTTCCAGACCACAGTAATAAAAGGAATATCGCAATAAAGCCAGTGACACAACTTTTTGATTTCCCACTGCATATAAAAGCTATGTTTACATTAAACCGTAGTCTATTATAAAGTATGCAATAGTATTAAATATTAAAAAAAACAATGTACATACCTTAATTTAAAAATATTTTATTGCTAAAATTGCTAACCATCACCTTAGCCTGCTGGAAAATAGTGCCAATACACTTGCTTGACCCAGGTTGTCACAACAGTTCAAGTCATAAAAAAACAAAATACCTGGGAAGCACAAAAAAATGAATCACAGTAACAATGACCTACAGGACTAAAACTGCACTTACCTTACAGGAAAATGAAAAAAAAAAAAAAACTGAGCGGAATGGACAATAGTCAAAAGTACATTATTTGGGGAAAATACATCATTTGGGAAAATAAACCCATACCAGAATGTATATAAAGTCCATGCTCCATGAGTTCATTTCTCAGTATTAAATGATAAAGTATTCACTCTCCAATCGCTTTTAATCGCAAACCAACATTTTCTATTTTTCTAAATGACTCAGGTTACTCAACTAGAGGAGTAGAATGTAAGAGAATCCATTCATTCAGTTATAAACTATGGTTTAAGTCATACTGCATAAATAATAACAGCGAAAGAATTTAGGTTTCAAAGTTCGTGATAAAAACTACCTTAAAGTTTCGCCCTCGAGGTTAAGATGGAAAAGTGGGAAATGATCTCTGCTCACCGTATTCAGTCCAGTGATCTGCTCTAATGTCTCCATTTCTGGGACATACTGATCTAGAGATGGTTTGTCACATTCGAGGTTATCACCCTGAGCCCCACCGTGGAAATGCAGCTGATGTTCACAGCCTGACAGGTATCCTGGCTATTCTTGGCACACCGACAGGAAACCCCATCACACTCTCTCCCCCACTCAAGTAAACTTACTGCAAAGAAGTGAGAAAGATATTATTGTGGGAATGGACCCAACAGCTGCTCTAATCCCATAGAAAAACTGCAACAAGGACTATTGTAACAAATTATTTGCAAGAACCCTCACAAATGACTGTCAGGTAAAGCTGACAATTGCAATGTACCTGTTGTACAAAGGTTGGTGTAGTACAAGTACCACTCTTATTTTCATTTGTAAATATTCTAGAGAGGTCACATTTTAAGCTGCGAAAAGCCAGTACAAGCTGTTGTTTTTCTTTCTTTTTTTTATTTTATTTTATTAAATTAAGCTGTTGTTTCTTTCAGGGCGAAGCTGACACTAAGCAAAGAAAAACAGGAGGTAAGGCAGCCCAGAAAGTACAGAAAGTTCATCAAAAAGGAAAACGGACACGAGTGGAGAAGGCCACCTGGCTGGATCTAACAGGGGACACTTCTTTCTAAAAACTTAAGCAGAAATCATCCCCTGGAAATTAGGTTCCTTGAAAATCCTTTCTTGGGACATATACAGCAACGTTTACAGTATTCATTTACTTACTAGTTTCTGCTAGTCCTAGCTCTCTCAGGAGACTTGAAATACCTTTGAAGAATGGAAATGATGTGCTGGCTGCCATAGACCAGGCCACTAAGGCAGAAGAGAAAGAGTTTAGAGCTTTTATTATTCAAAATGAGCCTCAGTTCAAGTTCAGGTGCTTTAGAGGTGCTTCTATTCTGTTTTACTTCGTTACAGGGCAGTGTCAGTGAACAGTTTATTCCAATGAAGTACTCTACCCAGAGGAAAGCACAATGTGTAAGTCTTTATTTTAATTACTCCTATTTGAAGTGCCTAGTTCTGGATAACAGCAAGGCATTTTATTATCCACTCTTTCCATTCCTTAAAGGCTTCCACAGGTTTGGGCAAATTCACATTATCTTCACGACTATGTTTCGGAGTAACTCCAGGGGTGCCAGCAGATTCCTCATCAATCCACCTCACCAGCGCCTTGAAAAACAGAACACAGACTCCTGTTAACAAAGCACAGCAAAATAGTTTTAGGCGAGAGAAAACACTGGCTTCTAAATCAGGTTATCTCAATCACTGACTTACATTACCCCATGAAGATGTTCCATTTGATAAACATGCCTATAAATATGCGCTGACATACTGAGTGAAACAGCATGTACCAAAAATACACAAACTATAATTAAATGACAGTCACAAGTATGCAGAGGAGTTAAAAAGAAATACACTAATCCTCGCAGTTTTTTAGGGTGTGAGGACAAGTGTTTTCTTTTCTCAACTTGCTAAATGTTCCATATTATACTGTGCTTTTTATCTGACGTGAATGTGCACACATACATAAGTGTACACACAGATAAGGGTAGACACATGCACATGAAGACACGTGTACAAGCATGTACTGCAGTCACTTGAATGAGGGGCTGTGCCCATGAGCAGTTACCTGATGTATACTGACATGTTTGTGGGAAGATGCGGACACATACATTCACACACACACCAAGATCATGTACTTTCCCTCTTCCTTCTCAAAATCTTTTCCTTCTAATGAATATCAAACCTGTCTCTCATATTTGGAATGATAAATCAACTCCACATATTTAGATAGTTTTTCAAAATGAACTTTACCACATGTAGCAATATTTATTACCTTCTGCAAAGTCAAGTTCTCTTGCCCTAAAGAAATGGCAAATACAGAAAACCTTTTCCCCCATTTCTCATTGAACAAGTGTGAGGCACTCCCAGGCAAGTCAAAGTTCTTAAGGAGGCTATTTCTTTGCATGTTTTTTTTGAAGCGGCAACTTCCTGCTTACCTATGTACTAATTTCCTCTAATAAATGACAGCTCAGAGACCAGCCCTATAAAAAAATCGTAGTTTGCTACTTGTATAACCACTTCCCCTTTTCTGACAACCCCAGGATTTACTTTGTATCTCTCTCTAATGTTGAAGCCAATAGCACACTGCAACTTGCGTAAACAGATGGGGCACAGATTTAGGGGGCGCCGGTCGGCTTCTTCCAAGTGGTTGGAGCCTTGCATTAGGCATGCGAGCCACTGGCAGTGTCGAACTCCAAATGTGTGTCCAATCTCATGGGTTAGAGTCTGCAAGACATTCACATTGAGGCTTTATACGCCACCATCAGCAGCAATCAGTTACACACCCCTTCTTTTTCTTGCTTTTCCAATAAACAGACAGGAATCTGCCCAAAGACTTAATCTGTCATTTCTTTAAATGTTTTACTGCCTTCCTCACTATACTTTACTTAATTACCCCTGGACCAGGGTTTCTCAACTTCAAGACCACGATCCGCTTGGTGAGATTATTCTTTGGGGAAAGGAGGCCGTCCTGTGCCCTGGATGATGCTGAGCAGCATCCCTAGATAGACCTACTACCCTGTTTCCCCGAAAATAAGACCTGGCCAGACCATCAGCTCTCATGCATCTTTTGGAGCAAAAATTAATATAAGACCTGGTCTTATTTTACTGTAAGACTGGATATAATATAATACCGGGTCTTATATTAACTTTTGCTCCAAAAGACGCATGAGAGCTGATGGTTCGGCTAGGTCTTATTTTCAGGGAAACAGGGTAGATGCCAGGAGCATCCCCTCCCCAACTGTGACAACCAGAAACGTCTCCCGACATTGCCCAATGATCCCTGGGTGGTGAAACTGCCAGATTGAGAGCCGTTGCTCCAGACCAGCGAGGTCCGTGTTACTGTTTAGATCCTGGGGCCTTTTCCCCAGAGATGCTGCGACAGGAGGTCTAGGAGGAGGGGCTTGACCTGCATGTCAATGAGCACACCAGGTGATGCTGACGCAGGGGACATATACTGAAAACACTGTTCTGTGAGGTGGAGTTCTCCAACCCTAAAAGGGTACTGGAGAAAACAGAAAAGCCTATGCCCCTGGCTTTGGGAAACGAAAACACGAGACAAGCTTGTGCAGCAGTGGGGGAGACTTCTGCAACTGTCACTAGAACTAACTGCAGCAGAAGGGAGCCGGGAGCCCAACAGGAAGGCCATTCTCCTTCTGAAGCCAGAGAGCAGAGGTCTTCCAGGCCCCAGCAAGGCAGCTTTACCTGATGACCATAGCAGCCTGAAAGAGTAGGTCACCTACTCATACCAGAATTCTGGAATTAAACTAATGGTGAGGATGTGGGTACAGCCAAAGCTGCATGTAACTAACAGGACACAAATCTAGCACAGCTACTGTAAATTTCCATATGAAGGTATACATTTAAATTCTGGTTTTATTGATCATTTCAGTCAAGCAATAGCCACGAAAAATATACAAGTGATACAGACTCATTGATAATATTACCTTCAGGACTGTTGTTATACAACGTAGGAAATTAAGTTCCCTTTAAAAACTACCCCTGTTGGGTTTTTCAAACAACTCACCTTACAGGACCGAAGCAGTAGAACACTAGTCACTTCAGGAATGGAATAGTTATCAAAAACGGAATAGTCATGTGAAGATTTTTCCTGCAGTGTCTTCACTTTGCCTTTGTAGCGTGAGCTGTAGAAATCACTGCCATATCTGGCAAAGCTGAATATCCCCACACCTACAAAAAGAGGACAAGCCACACAGAATCAGAGTAAGATTCCTGAAGGAAAGACCAAAGGAGAGCCTGCTGGGGCATCTGGTCAATGAATGAATATGTCCTCCTGGTCCATGCAATCCAGTATGCTCGAGACTTGCCAAGACAAAGGAGGACTTTTGTCCCAGATGTCCCTATCAAAACCTTCTTGTACTATCCAATTTGCCCTGCCCTAGAACACTCAATGATCCTGAGGTCAAATCCTTGAGAAACTGGAAGTTCCAGTGGGTTTTGTTTTCCCACAAAAGTTTCCCCCCCGCCCGCAAGGAATAGTCCAAATCAAGTACACCAAAGAAGAAATGATCACATGAACAACACATGCTCGTGATTTTTCCCTTTAAACACACAATGAACAGATCCCCATGTCCTATGTGTCAGTGAGTGTGCCTATACTGCCCTCATGTGTTGCTGCTGAGAAAACCCCTTGCCACTCACTGCCCCTGATGTTTGGAGACCACATTTTGGACCAGGCCTTTAGACAGAACACAGAACCTTTGCCCCTCCTCCCCACTTTTAAGCACAGCACAACTCTTATTATGTGCCTGATGTTGGGTGGTGACCAGAATAAACACTCTTGTAACTGACTTCCTGTGTTAGGTCTTAGGCTCATATCCAACCATCTTTACCCACATGAGGAAGAATGTTTGATTTACAAGTCATTCTACAGGCCACTGTTTTATAATGTGACTTGTTTATGTTCTCACTTTTATTTATACCTCTCTTTCAGTTGTTATTTGAAAGTAATATGAATGTTTTGTTATGGAAATGATTTCATAATAAGTTTGCCCAATGCAACTTGGTTTGTCCAGTTCTCTTGGTTCAAAGCTCACCTCACTCTTGGAAAGGAGAGAATAAAGTCACTGCATGGCAGATCAATCTTGCTACCTTACTATTTTGTATGTCATGCAATATCTAAGAAACTTAATTTTAAAAAAGAAATAAAGTGGAAATAGTTTCGAAGAAATGTTTCCTGACCTCCTCAAATGTATAAGATACAACAGGCAGCAATATCTAGATATAGTTTTCAAATTTTTTTAATGCTTTCATTTCTATAAGATTAACGATAAAAGAGAAAACATTTAGCTCATACAAATTTAATTCTGATAGTTAATTCAAACAAAACTCAGGAACACAGCAGTGACCCAAGTCTCCAAGAGAGTGTGCTGACAGGGTCTTGGGGGTGGGCTGGGCTATAAAAATGTAATGGAGAATTCAGGATAAAGTTGGTGGGAAGATGAGACTCTTTATTGCCCCGGGCCCCCACTTCGTATGCATAAGAGAGAAAGATATCTAACCTGGACCCCCACTTCTGATGAACGGGTAAGAGAGAAAGATATCTAATCAAAAGAAACATTTGTCATAGAGAGGCTAATGTAACATGCAGACAGTCCATAAACTTGGTACTCATACAGTCCAGTCCCTGGTACTTACTCCCCAATCACTCCCCTTAGTTCACTGGACTTTTTCCCGTCAAACCTGTTTTAGATCCTGGGGAATAAGGGTAGAGAAATAAGAGCAAAATGGAGGTGTGGGGAGAAGTGGACAGAGGCAAAAAGAAAAAATATAGGCAAAAATATGATTTGCTTCCAGATGCTTTCCCACATGCAATATTACCATGCGATGTTCCTAATGAGTCAAAGTTTATTATATATCTCAAAGATTGAAGTTCACTTTTTTCAAAAAAAAAAAAAGCAAAATGTTGAAAGACACAGGATAAGAGGCATACACTTATAAAGCCGTCTGTGGTACTCTATGCAAGATGACTACAAAAATAGTTGAAAAACAATTAGCAAGATTTTCACTTATGTTAATGACAGTTCAAATATCCTTAATTTAATTCATCTTGCTACTGAATTACTTACATTTCCCATCTGTTGTGAATGTCTGCCTGTATATGTACCAGGCATACATACACTTTATATATATCAGCACTTCTATGTAAATTATCTCAAAATGACTCTTGAATTAGGTATTATTAGCTGCATGGGCGACCTGGGAGGAACCCGTATCATCCAAATCTATCAACAACACACTTCTCACTGCAGTATGATGATGCACTAGAAATATCATACAGTTTTAAGTATCAAAATTATAATTGGTTGGAATATCTTCCCTCATTCTACACCTTCAAATATTCTCAACTTGAACTTTCTACCACCATGTCAAAAAAAGAATACCATCTGTCAAAGAGGCCTGTCCGAAGACAAAATTCCAGGAGTCTCTTGGGTAAAGATCAATCATTGTTATTCCCACAACACAGAAGGCATCTTCAGGTTTCTTCTTTTTTAAGAACTTCAGGATGTGCCCTATTTTCAAAAGGAATGTACATGAGTTTTACATGTATCTCCATATCCCTTACTCAACTCAAATTGTTAAAGCATTTAATTCACCTGCATGTATTTGTAGGTTTTGTGTGTTCTCGTTGACTCTAAAAGAGCACTTTGTTGCAGAGACAGGAACCTGTGGCAGGAGTTTTACGGTCAAGCCATAGAAAAATGCTTCACAGTAGCCCTTCAGCCATTTAACATACTCTTCACTGATAATTTGAGTATTTCCTAGAGGTCCTATAACATGGAAGAAAATTTAAACATAGATTTTAAGGTGGTTAAAATATTGTCTTTACCTGGGTCTACAATTAGAAATTTGGGGTTAAAAACAAACCATCTCCAAGTGTTCAGAAAAAAGACAAATTAAAACACCTTTATCACTCACTTATGTAAATATGAGCTAGGAACAAAATGTCCTCTTTTAAGGCAGTTTGGTTACAAAACTTCTACCACTGGAATGAATGTCAGAAATGACCATATAAACTGTCCCCTGGAATAAGGTCAAAAGCCCAAAGTCTCCCTGGCAACACCACCATTGCAAAGCCAAACCAAATCCAGCAACATTACAATATGTACCAATGCACTGTATATAAATACAGCATTTCTCTGGAGAGGGTGTCTTTCTGTAAGGATCACTGAAAAACTCTTCAAAGTCTTGGGGAGGCTCAGGATGGGAGGTGATCCAATCTGATTGAGAATGCAGGGTAATAGGTCCAAAGAGATCACTGGCTGGCTGGAAGGCTTCGTTCATCAAACGCCGTTCTCCAGCCTCTAACTTCTCATACTGGGATACGAGCTCTGGGTTCTTTGAGATGAGAGCTGTTCTTAGTGTGTGTTCCGAGTGCCGTACTGTTTGCATCTACCGAGAAAACACATATAGTCAAATACAAAATGCATACCCATGCGGGTGACTTTAACCTCCCTTTCCTCCACGTGCCTCTCTAATTTCTCCCTAGAATGGAACGACTGACTGCTAATGCCTTAGAGGGGCCACACCAAACTACCGTTTGCTTTCACTATTCCCAATCGATTTCTTGGGGGAGGGTATCCGAACACGTGAAAAGAAAAATCATGAAATTCGTTCTTCCATCTCTTACGGTCCTTGATCTCATGACAAACACTAGTGGTAACCACAAGCGCATGACCTGATTTCCCATTTCCTTTTGTCCGCGGGGTAATAACAATATCGTGAATTGACTCACGAAGGCCACGTGAGAAACACTCATCCTTCCCACCGTGACTCGAAGAGACGTCCCAGACCAAACAGAGAAGAACTAACGTTAAGGCTTCCCGATTCCAAAACGTCCCTGCAGGCTGACATTATTAATATACCTCAGCCACTGAAGTTTACGGTCTCAAAGTCATGGCATCCTGGGGAAGACACCAGGCGACTACTCGAAAGCCGGACTCACAGTGGCAGGTCTCGTCCCGTCACTCTGCGCTCTTCGGTGGAGCTTTCATCCTGCCAGACGCGCGGGTCAAACAGCTGTGCCACCTCCAGGCTTTCCGAGTCCGAAAAGGAAAAAAACACTGGAGCTCCGTCTGGAACCTGTCGTACTTTCACGTTATCTACATGTCTTTTCCAGGGTCATGCTAGGCTGTGGACGGGAAAATGTACCTGAACGGCTGTTCAGGTTAGGACATCGGAAGGGACGGGCGTGTCGGGGCCTGGTCGGAAAGCTGTCGCCCGGGGTGCCTCCGCCCTAATATTTACAGAGGAGTGCTAAAAAAAAAAAAAAAAAGAAAAAAGGCAAATTAACAAGCCCCCCAGGTCCCCTCCCGGAGGGAGCGTACAAAACAGGTCACTTCAGGGGGTGGCTGGCCCGCAATGCTGTCACTGCTAAAACCAGCGCCAGGGTCCATCAGGACACGTTAGTCACCAGGCCGGTCGCCTGGAGCAACGCGCAGCTGGCGCTGGGCCGCACGCCGCCGCCACCGGGTCCCCGGTTGGGGGTGGAGCAGGGGATTCCCCCAGCGGCTCGGGCTCCATCTTTGCTCCCTGAGGAGCTTCCTGCGGGCTGGGCCTCGCTTCTAGGACACACCGCCGCCCCCGCCGTCCTCCCCGCTTCCGCCGCGGCTGCCCCTCCCACATGCTCCTCCCACCCCACCGATGGCGACCGGCCCCATCCTCTAAAAGGGGCAGCGCAGCCCCGGCAGCTCCCGGCAGCTCCTGACGTTTCCGCCGCACGACCTGCGCCACTCTAGGCCTCGACGTCGCCAGACAGCCGGCCTACCGCGGCGGCCCCTGCGCGCGTGCGCACCACGCCCTTCGCCTTGCCACGCCCCTTGGCGCCCCGCCACGCCCCACCCCTCCGTGCCCCGCCCCTTTGGGCCCGCCACGCCCTTGCCACGCCCCGTAGCGTCAGGCCGTCTCCCCTGCGCAGTGTCCAGGGCTTAGCGGCGTTAGCGGCCTTTGTCTCCCCGAGGAGAGGAGGCCCGCCAGGGGGCGACGAGGCGCCGGCGTGGGCTCCCGCGGCCGCCTTTCCCAAGTTGGCCCTCGCGGTGGCGTCTCCGCTACTCTCTCAAAGTCAGGCTCGGGGCGGTGCTGGGCCTGGGGGAAGCTGGGGCGAGGCGCCCGGCGCCCGAGGCCGTGTGGTCGGCGGCGGTTCCCCTGGGGCCGCGCCCGCGTCGCCGGGTTTGCATGTTTGTGCACGTGCTCGGTGGGCCGTGGGTTTGAGAAGTGACGAATTTACCAGCCGGGTCGAAAATAGCGCAGCCGTGGCCGGAGGGTGACGCAGAGCCCGGCGCGCGTTCCCGGCGCCGTCAGCCGCTGTACTTTCCCTGCTTTATCTGCTGGTGGCAGGTGCAGCGTGTGCGGCAGCGAGCGAGACACAGGCGGTGTCCGGCCCCGGGACGCCGACAGGGGTCCTCTGCATCTGGGGGCTGAGTCTCGGTGTCGCTCTACGGCTGGAAGGACCCCAGCTGCGTCTGCCAGAAGCGAGGCCGTGCAGTAGCAGCAGCCCCGCGTTCACGTGGGGGCGCAAGTAGCTCTGTGGCCTTGGCCAGGCCGCTGAACCTCTCTGAGCCTCGCTGTTCTCCTGTGAAGGATGGGGGAGCTCGATCCCTCGGGCCCACGTCCGTCCTGGGAAGTTGAGTGTGTCGAAGCAGAGGATCCCGGACCCACCTTTGTACTGCTCCCTCGTGCATCGCACTGCCCGCCAGACGTTAGGACGTGGGCGGTGCTCAAGCTGGCTAAAGCCACGGAGTGCGGCCAAGGACAAATCACGGCCTAATGGACATCCCCTCCCTTCCAGGGCACGGCCCCAGCAGGCCTCCACACAAGCCCACGCTCCCCCACACCCTCCCTCCTGTCCAACTCAGTTCAGTCTTCCCCAGGTTTGTCCCGGGCTCTACACTCAGTCCATCCTAGCACCTGCCTACAAAGGATCCTGGGGGGAGGGGGGGGCTCTATTCCACTACAACCCTGTTTCCTCAAACCTCCACCTTTTTCTGTGGGTTCTCTTCCAAGACCTCACCTTAAGGGACACCCAACTTTCCTCCCTGGTCATCACTTCTTCCTTCTGAACCTTCACGCAAATACACTCCTAAGCTCTGTTTTTCATCTCCAAGCCACTGTTCTCCCACTACAAAAGCAACCTCTATTGTTTTGAAGTTCAGGACATTTTTACCGTACTCTGGTGTTTCTTCACCCTAATTCTCCTTCCCAATCTCCAGGAAGAACACACACACACACACACACACACACACACACACACACACACACACACACACACCGTTTTATGATGACATCAGCAGTTGTCTAATTGTTATCTTCTCCACCTTTAACCCCTTGTTGACTGTCCTTAGAGGACTTTTACTTTGTAAATATTTCACCTTTTAAACGCCAATGATTGCCCCAGCCTCTCATTGGTTCATCCCTGGATCTTGAAATCTCAAAATTCATTCTTTGACCACAGTGTCCATATCCTTACCTGAACCCATTCTTCCATAGAATGCATTCATACCACGTCTTCTCAAAATTTCAAACTGAGAACATTGATGCATCAGTCTTACCATGCCTGAGAAGTGGTGGGCATTCTTGGATGTTGTGCCTTTTGATTGAATGTCCATTTCGAGATATCACAAGAGTCAGTGTAGCACAGGGGCTAAGATCCTGGTCTGTGTTTGAACCCCAGAAGTTCCACTTGTTAGCATGTGACCTGCATCAGTTATTCAACCTGTTAGGAATCTCTTCCCTGGTTTGTACAACAGAGATAGTAACAGCACCGAACTTACAGAGTTTTAGGGATCAAATAAGTAACTTTGGACTTTGTGCCTTTTGGTTGAATGTCCTTCTGATATCCCTGAGAGGCTTCTTTAGCTCAGTTATCACCTCTTCCATAAAGATCTTCCTAACCCCACACCTCTCAAGACAAAACTCCCTCCTCTGCAAAGTTCATTGTCTTGTGCATATCTGCTATCATTGTTCTTACCCTCAAGGAGTGTAACCTAACTCCTAAAAGTCTTCCTTTCTAAACTGTGAGATGCTTGAGGGTAAAGACTTTTACTTAAGGTGTCTGGAACATAAAAGGTATTCATTGGTTTTCATTCAGTTATTTGTATTCATTAACAAGTATTCTTCATTTTGCATTTAAATTGCTTAAATTGATTTTCTGCATAAAAAGCTTTGATTGCCCCCAAAATCTTAGAATCCCTTATTTCTGCATAGTCTCAAAGTATTTAATATTTAGTTTTAAAAAACATAATGCTGGGTGTTCTTTTAAAGTTTTTTGTTGTTTTTTTAAATAATAAAAAGATATTTTCTATTACCAAGGATGCCAGGATAATAGGTGGTTTGGAGAAAAAGTATACATAATCAGGGGAATGGGGAAGGGTCGACAATGCTAAATCTAGGATGGGATTGTCACTAAGATTTTTTTGCCCATTAAAATATGCAGTTGCAGAATGAACCACAGGATATCTACATTTCTAAGATAACTACAGGTTCTCGTTTTTAGAAATGTGTGTATATGCCAGTCATTCAAGGTTAAAAAGCAAAATTTGTAACAAAATTAGAAGGCTACAGAAAGCAGGAAATAAATGCAATATATATATATATATATATATATATATATATATATATATATATATATATATGACAGATGAGGATTTTTAAATGGCTTTTACAAATCAATAGGGATGAGATGGACACCAGGACATAAAATGAATAAAGAACATAAACAGATCGTTAGAAAGATCCATTAACATAAACGTGTTCCATTAACTTTACTAATTACAACAAAATGAAAAACACTCTAATATTTTTGCTTACCTATCAAATGGACAAAACTTTATTTTGAAATAATTTCAAGCTTAAAAATACGTATCAGTATAAACTCATGTTTTAATTGTACCCTGTCAATATCCCCTAATCCATTTTCTATCCAGTCTCTGAATTTTATTCACCCTGACATTCCAATAATTAGAGATTCATTTCGATTAATAACCAATCTATTTTTCATTTTCCTACTTCTTCAGTTTTATTTAAAAATTACTAAATATATGAAAATGCTGCAAGTATGTGTTTTCAAAAGCCAAATAGTACTAAAAGGGTTGTAATGATATGTAGCAGTCCCCACCCCACAGGCCAACTCTAAGTTTTTAAAGTTTATACATTTTTTAAAGATGTGCCCTGCTCTGAGCCTTTTCTCCCATTCATTTTGTTGTTCACTCAGTGGGCCCTTCAATCTTGAGACTTATCTAAAAAATTTTCTTGTATTTTTTCTTTATAATTTCCTTCCGTTTTTTTGCTGGATGTGGGACTTCCTCACCTTTCTTTCATACTTTTTTTTCCATCTATCATTGTATACTATTTTCTGAAGTTTTCATCCACTGTATTCTATCTTTTCTTTTGAATCTTTATTTTGAAACATTGTATTCTTTAATAGCCCAAAAGCCCTTTCTTGTTCTGATTGTTTATTTTGCACCTTTTCTCCTTTCATTGGTAAGAGATCTTATCTCTCTATGGCTATTCACTGCGCTACTTTTGTTCTGCTGTTTCCTCTGTTTTGCTTTCTTTTTTTTTTTTTTTTCATGTTAGAACTTTCCACAAACATCTGGTGATCCTTGGCTATCTGTTAAGATTTCATCATGAGGCCCAAAAAGCTAGTTGGTAGTTCTGTGTGCATGAAATTGGGGTTTATTCATTGGGGTTTCTCAGAGGTGATTTGCCAGAGAACCAGCTGATTCACTGAGGGGAGATTACCCAGTATCTGAACCTGTGACCATCCCATTTTTCCCCAGGAAGGATCATTTTCTAACTGACTGCCAGTATTCTGGAAGCAGGGTACAGTAAGTAGCTTAAGAGTCCCACAAATGAGTATGCAGATTCTGAATCCTTAAGGCCTGTTTTCATCCCCTACACCTTACTGCCCACAATGACTCTCACGTATTATAACCAACCTGTTTTAACATGAGAATACATTAAGAGGGTTTTAGTCATTCTAGTATGAATTCATATCTGCTCAGTGTGCTTATTTTCTAGCTCTTAGCTGATCTGAGGAAATGGTAGTCTAATTGGTCAGGAAGTGGAGTAGGTGGGTAATTTGGGGTCACAGAGTCCCTTACCAGAAGAGCAGCCCAGAGGAGGTAAGGCAGATTGGGGAGGGTGCTGTGATCCAGGGCCGTTACCTGAATGCCACAGAGAGCTGGGAGGATGGAAAAGAAAGTTAGCTTACACTTACATGGTGCTCAGAGCCAGAGCTAGATGTGGAGCGTGAGAGTTGGCATGTTTTCTCCCTCCTGCACTGCACACAACCTGTCCTCAAAGACCCCGAGCCCAGGTACAGTAGGGGCCGGACAGTACACGCAAGGGAACCTGAGCACCAGTCACCCTGGAAACACGGCATCGAGGGCAAACTCAGTCGGCTTTCCAAACAGCCAACATATAACTGAACTGGTCTTTTGGACCACATCCTGCTTGCAAACTGAGGCTTGATTTGCCTGTAATGGGCCAGCCCTCGTAGTTCCAAGGGAGAGAGGCCATTAGCAGAAATGAAGAGCAAGAAATCTTTTAGTCCATTAGGTTAAAAGAGGATTTTTCTATCTTTTATTATTTATGATTTGTGACTTCAGTTACACTTTCCCGGAACAAACTGTTACAGTTTAACTTCAACTTTTCTGGTGCAAATGAGTGCTTATCATCAATCATACTACATATCACTCAGCAGTCACTCAGCCCTTTGGTGCTGTGGCTTCTTTTGCAGTTCTTTGATGTCTTGTCAGGCAAGTTCTTTTCTGTGCCTCGTCAGTTTCCAAAAGCTACCGCAGTCTGGGGTGTGTGTGTGTGTGTGTGTGTGTGTGTGTGTGTGTGTGTGTGTTATATATATATATATATATATATATATATCCATATTTATCTTGCAAATGAATACGATAAACTCAACGAAGTGAACAAAAGTAGACTCTAGTTTTTACTTTAAGAATGTCGCTCCTAAAAAATAAATATGGGGTCCCAAGGGTCTCCTGCAGCGTTTGGGACTACTTGGTGGGAACTAACAAACTCGGTTTGGAAGAAAGAGCAGGCCAAGTGGCCTCTGTGACCTCTGGAGGGTGCCTGATCCACCTGGGTGAGTTCCCTCGCCACTGCTGAAGGACGACACTCTGGTCTCCCGTGCTGCAGCTACTTCGGAAATTTTCAGTTTCTTTCACGTTCCCCTTTTCAGTCTCCAAGAAGGCGGGGGTGGGGAGGACTTGAAGGAGACACAAATGAAAGAGGAAGTGTCTCAGCACTAACCAAACATACAACAGCCCACTCAGTGACCTCTATGGAAATAATGAAGACATCCTCTGTGTCCTTTGGACTTTCCAGGGGAGGGGACAACAAGCTTCCCTCCAGCCAGGTCTTTGCTGGGAGCTGAGGACAGGCGGCTGCCTGCCTGAAAGTGGAAGGATACCCGGGGTCTTCCGATGGGTCCGAGGCAGGAAAGGCCTCCTTGTCCCTGTGTAACCCTCAAGGCTTCTTCCTCACAAGCTGGAAACCACTTTGCTCACAACAGGAAGATGTCCAGGCTGTGTTAAATGCAACGCAGGTGTCACCTGAGGCAGCAACCCTTGGACAATGAACCATTACTACCTGGCCTCCTGACTTTGGAGTCAATTGGCAACACCCACTGAACACCTATGGGGTCCAGCTGGTGCTAACTTAGGGACAAGATGGAGGGACTGACAGCCCTCTGATAGAGGGGACATGAAGACATATGAGAGTGGCCAGTGATGGAACCAAGTGTGCTGCAGAGGAAACAGGCAAGACAGCGTCGCTAGAGGTGACACCGGAGTGGTTAAAAAACCCATATCTCTCATGCATTGTGAAAATACATTTCTACTTGAGTCAATGTAATGAAAGACCATAATAAGACAGACTTACAATAGAAAAATCTGGAAGGACAGAAGAGTAAACAAAAGAATAAAACCACTCCTGGTCCCTCTGCCCAGAAATTACCTGTGTGAATGTTGGCTGAACTTTCACGTTTTGTGGTGTGCATTTTTTAACAGAATTGTGGTCATACAGGACCTCCAAAATTGTACATACTGATTTTTCAGTCTATTTCTTTCTTACTCCAGAAAGAATTCTCTCTGTACAAGATGTTCATCACAGCGTCGTTCACAATCCTGAAAACCAGAAAAATGAATGCTCATCATTAGCATTTCAGTCAAATAGTTATAACCTCACAATATATATTATGTAGTTATTAAAAAGATTGATCTCATGCTATGTATATTAACATGGAAGGATGTCTCCAAGATCTTGCTAAATTTTTTAAAAAGTTTTCAAAACAGTATATATATTTTGAGCTTATTTATATAACAACATGGGTGTGTGTGTGTGTGTGTGTGTGTGTGTGTGCAAAGATCTTTGCCAAAATAGTAATAATGGTTCTCTCTAGAATTCTTTTCTGTGTTGTTTGCTTTCTTCTATTTTTTAGTACTATTTACATTTTTTTTGCAAATGAGCATTTCCTAGTTTTATAGTTTTTTAAATTTCATTTTGAAAAAAAATTATTTAAATCCATACTTATATCAATATAAAATATACCTATTATATAGTGAGTGAAAATGACAGTTACAAACCTATACATAGTATGATACCATGTTGGTATTTTACATGTTTATATGCAAATTTACACATTTTATACATATAATTGCAAATACAAAAACATAAATATTACAAATGTCAGGTATAAAATTTACATACATGGAAGTAGAAAACTAGTTTAAAAACCTGGCTTGTATTTTTCAAATAACAACTCTGTGTGATATTTGAAACAATAATATTTTCATGGGTGGGAGCAATATTTGTGGCTGCACCTTGGAGAAATAGGGGCTGGCCAGTGC
The DNA here is from genome assembly GCF_964194185.1 of Rhinolophus hipposideros. Taxonomy (NCBI): domain Eukaryota; kingdom Metazoa; phylum Chordata; class Mammalia; order Chiroptera; family Rhinolophidae; genus Rhinolophus; species Rhinolophus hipposideros. Next base: position 43,586,015 of record NC_138066.1, on the reverse strand, counting down.
AGGGCAGTCCAGGCTGAAGGCACAGCTCGTGCCAAAGGCACAAAGTCACAACAAAGCCCGGCGTTTGTCAGCATATCGCCCCGGGCATCTGACACCACAGACACCTCCCTTCTCAAACTTTCTGCCTTACCTTTCTGGGTCACAGTTCTCTTTGGGATGCTCAGTGGCACCAGTTGACCAAGCAGGCACTGGGGGCCCTGAGGGAATGAGACACGGGCCAATGACCTTGGTTTTGTTGGGTGGGGACTCCATAGAGATCATGAGGATTAAAACAACCTGGTTCACAATATTCTAGAGCTCAGGCCTTGGCACCATGGGGGAGAGAACTGAATCTGTGGTCAGTGGACTTGGGTTCAAGTGGAGACACCACCCCCCCCATTGATGTCCGGTCTTAGACAAGACCCTTTACCTCTCTAAGCCTCAGGTCTTTTAAATAAGAGTCAGGAAAAGCCCCTGACAACTAACATTTTTTATCAGAAGAAGCTGACTACAGTAATAAGAGCATGGCAAAACCCCGAAGGCAAAAATGAAAGCCCTGACATTGTAACAGGTCATTTTTTGCCAAGAAGCCAGCGAACGACAACTACGTGTGACATATCCTCGTGGTTGGACATGTTGGTCACAAGTTCTAATTATGGAAATAAATGCTATCTGACAAAACGGCCTGTTGACATGAATCACCGGGTGGTTTAACTCTGTAGGCCGGGAACTTTCCTCAGAATGGTTTGGAGATATGTACATTCTAATGAAAACAAAGCAGTGATTGATCATCATTTTCACCCAGGAGGATTACTTTTACACTCCTGACCATAACAGATAACTAACTGGCTTCTGACACAGCAGGTGATAAATGTAACTTGCTAGGGTGCTCCTCCCTTTTACTTCCTTGCAGCACCTTCTTTTGAATTGTCTCCCATTTAAAATCTCTTCTTTTACATACACACCTCTGTTGATTCAGGATCCGGCCTGGTAACCTAGGTAAAACATTTTCAATGGTAATTCAAATAACTTCAGCCTGCTTGAAACTCGAGAAGATTCTACTTAATACGGGTAGCTATAAAGTGACTTCAAAACCGATTAAGCTTTTATTAATGGCCCTGGGTGTGAGAGGGTGTGATGACATCACTTTCCTTCAAGGGTGAATATTTCTTCCTCCTTAATGTTTGGATTTCTTATCTGAAGGCTTCTTGAGCTTGTTTCCTGAATTGTCAAGGTATTTGTCAACATTTAAAGCTCTTCTGTGCATGATTCCATAGATAGCAGTCAGAAGCACATACATGGAAGGGTGTTCCTGAAATCTTGCTGATTTAAAAAAAAAAAAGAAAAAGATTTCAAAACCATATCTATAACTTGAGCCTATTTACATAAAAACCTAGGAAAAGAAGATGCTTGCCAAAATGTTAATAATGGTCAATAATCATGGGGAAAAGTCATGAGTCTGAGTCCCAGCTGTGCGGTGTACTGGGGTATGTGACCTGGGACAAGGAGTTAGTTACAAAGCGTCTCTAAGCCTATTTCTTTCTCTCTGAAACTGGGATAGAGAGTTGTTATCAAGACTATGTGAGATAGCAGGCACTCAATGAATGCTGCTTATTATGATTCTGCATAGACCCTGAAGAAATGGATTCTTCCATGCGCTGTATTAGAGACCCAGAAAAACAGAGTGCGGTAGGTGAAATAAAACACAGCTTGCTGACATTGGGTGTCCCCTGGGGGTGATCCGCTCCCTGAGAATGGATCAGGCTCCTATTATCCAAGTTCACAGAGAGTAAGGTGTAGAAAAAAAAACCCAATGCCATTTAATGGTCATCTTCAGAGGGCTGAATACATCCGTTCTTAGATCAGCACATTCACTCCCAGGAGGCACGAGAAGCCAAATTCTAATGTTTTCTTGGTAAACATGGGGACTTCTTGAGATGACCCCAGTGGCCCCCGCCACTCAAAGGCCTGGTAAGTCTATCTCCCTGATGAGATCAGAGTTGTCCCTGACCTGGAAGTTTGGTGCTCTTGGACAGTGATAAAGAAAATGGCCAAAGTTTGTCTCTTTGACTCTCCATTTTCTATTGTTGACCAACCCCCCTTTCTGACCGGCACATTCTTAAGATACGTCATAAGAAAAAGTTCGAAGTGTTTTTGTAAATATGCTTTTCTTCCATGCACCAATTACAATCAAGTCTTGCTGAAGGACCCATTCTAACTTCTTCAGGAAGGTGCCTACATTTCTTTGTTTTAACCCGTATGCGTTAGTTTTGTACTTGAACACTCCAAGTAGGGTTGTCACGTACATACAGGATTCCCAGTTACTTACATTTTAATTTCAGATAAACACTGAATAATTTTTTAGTATAAGCATATCCCAAATATTGCATGAGACATACTTATACTGAAAAATTCTAATCAACGGGGCACCCTGTTGCTTTATTTGCTGAATCTGGCAACCCTGTCTCCAAGGGAAATCTTATTTCCCTATTTCCAAATTGTGGGACGTGGTGGTGACTTCACTGGTTGCTCATATAACGTATACACCATTCTGGAAAGGTAAGAAAGGTAATTCTACATGCACAAAGACACCTACCACTCCAGTATCTCCCCATGCAAGGCCGTGCTGGGTGACTGGGAGAATAAAGTCTGGTAAAACAGGGGCCCTGCCCTCAGGGAGCTTCCAGTAAAGAATATACAAATAACGGCAGTACAGGGCAGGACACGAAAGCCATATGGAAGGTGCTCCAAGCATTCTAAGTTCAGAGGACATCACATCTACTTGGAGGGGCTGGATGGAGAAAGGCTCCTTGTGGGAGTGGCATTTAGATGCACTTAAAACATATCAGCAGGTGGAGATGGATAGTCTGGCATTCCTGCTGGAGGGAGTGACTCGAGCACATGTAAATTAGAGGGAAAGAGTCATATTTGGTGCCTTCTTTGCACAGAGCATAGAAGATATAAAGAGGCCATGAAGGAAATAAGGCTGGAGAAAGTAGGTTAAGTAAACATGCAAACGAAAAAATAAGCCAAAAACAGAACCCAGAATCACTGAAACTTTTTGCGAATATAATTTTCAAATACTGAAATATTCCCAAATATTGTCTTGGAAGAAGAGGTGGGGGGTTATCTTGCCCTTCAAGGAACTGGTTTTTATCACATCTTGAGTGAGCTGAATTCACAAATGGTTGCCGCTGCCATTTAACTCATTCTTGGATTTAAGCAAAGGACAGGAAAAATAATCCGGTATGTTTGAGTAAAGCAGTGACGTCTGTGTCAATGTGGCCCATGGAAGAAAATATAGATATCAGATTAGATACAGTCCAGGAAAGTGGGCCAGGGAATGAATTTCTGAAAAGGAAATTTATTTCCCTCGTTTCAGTAAAATATGAGAGTCCCAGGCTCTGAAGCCTAATTTGCTAGTTTATTATGTAGCCTTCAGCTAAGTGCATAAGATGAAAACTCAGACTCAGTGTTCTCATCTGTAAAATGAGAAGGTGTCATGGCCCAAGTTGTTGCATTTGCCTCCAACCAATGAATCCAAAGGAAACCTCTTGGTGATGAGGGTCTAGCAGTATGGCTATCATAGAGGGTACCTGTGGTTGGATTAGTCCTTTCTTGATAAAATGAAAGTAGATTAAGCAACTACTGGGAGCCAACCCATTAAGAAGGGTGATGAGGCATGGGACCATCCTGCATGCCTCGAAGAACTAGATGCCACCTGAAAAGATGAGACATATAGAGCACTTGGTTACAGAGGTGGCGCACAGTGACCCACATCTCCTAATACCCTGTTTCCCCGAAAATAAGACCTAGCCTGACAATCAGCTCTAATGCATCTTTTAGAGCAAAAATTAATATAAGACCCGGTCTTATTTTACTATAGCATAAGACCGGGTCTTCATATAGTACTATACAATACAATATAATACTGGGTCTTACATTAATTTTTGCTCCAAAAGATGCATTAGAGCCAACTGTCCGGCGAGGTCTTACTTTCGGGAAAACTCGGTGTTCACATCTTCTGGTATTCAAGATATTCAACCTTGAATCTGGGTATCTTAAAACAATGGAATGTGACAGAGGTGACACTGTACCAGCTCTAGGCCAACACTGTAAGAAATCTTGGTGGATTCTGCCTTTGCACTTTGGGGTGCCATGGGGTATCATGTAAGAAGTCTGACTGTCCTGTTGGAGAGGTCACATGAAATGGCCACGTGGTGAGGCTGCATGGAGAGGTCATGTGAGAGGAAGAGGCCCTGAGACTCCGTGAAGGAGACCTGAGGAACACAGCCAGACTTGTGCCCTTGGTGGAACCGATCCAGCCAGTGCCAGGCTTCAGAGCCAAACCAGCTAGGACACGTGACATGGGGGTGGTGATGTCATCTTAGATGTCCCACCCAGACAGAGACCAGCCAGTCCGCTGTGCCTTGTTTAAATTCTGGGCCAGCAGATCTGTGAGCAACATCACTGCTGCTGTTTTAAGCCACTAAGTTTTTGGGGAAGTCAGTTAGCAATAGGTGATGAAACCTTATACTCACAGGACAGGCAATATGCCCATAAAAATGTCAGGAATCTCTGCCGTCAGGCTGGTCAAGTTTTTCAGGGTCCAAAGAAAGGACATGCCCAGTTTATCCATAGGCAGGAGTACTTACTATTGGGGACCAAACAGGACTCCTCTGAGGACCCCAGTTTTCAGGACTCAGGTGGGAATGGGTGACAGGAACCCGGGGGAGTCCCTAGGCTCTTGCCCAGAGCACTGCTGGACAGACAGGTGTGCCCCACCTGCTGGGCAGTAGCAAAACCCAGGAGAGACAGGAGGAGTGGAAGAGGGAGGCAGAAAACCAACCCACGAAGCAGCAAAGGCTGCCAGGGGCTCCTTCAGTCAACCCAGGGCAGGAAGCAGGACCCACAGGTCTCGGAAGAGTACATACCAGGAAGGGGGGCTAAATTCAGGGCCGGCTTCACGGGCAAGGACTGTGAAGGCTGGGCTGTGAAGGCTGCAAGCTTCAGCAGGGGGCGGGAAGGGACAGGGAGTTCTGCGGACAGGGAGTTCTGCACACAGGGGACACGGCCCTGAAGCTACGCAGGCATCCCAGCTGCGGGGATGGGTCATTTGGGGCAGCTTGGGGGCAAGGGCAGGAGAGGCTGGTGAGAAACCTGAATAGGAGGCCAAGGCAGCAAACAGGCCAGACTGTGACTGGAGGCTGGGCCTGGCTTTGGTGCACCATGGAGGCCCCCCGCCCCGTCCCAGCAGCTAACATGTAATAAATGCTCAAATATTTGCCGAATGGATGGACTTCGCATCTAGGTCATGCGGAGACGCTGAAGCTATTTCTGCAGGGGGGACCCAAGTGAAAGAAATGAAAAGGATGCTGGCTGGGGTGACAGGCCAAAGGGGAGGCTGGATGAAGAGGGCCCGTGAGGCTTCTGCAGGGTCCCCAGGACAGGAGGCAAGGCCCAGGTCGAGGCAGGGGCAGCAGAGATAGAGATAAGGGATGGGGGAAGCATCTGCCTCAGGAAGAATTTTACCAGGAAGGACAGCCACGGTACGAGTGGGTCTCGGCGCCCTGGGTTCTAGTCCAGCCTTGCCATTAAATTGCCATGTGACATGGGCAAGTCACTGCCTGGCTAGGGCTCAGCTCCATCTCTGTGAATCAAAGGTGTTAGAGAAGTTTCCCTTCTGCGCCGAGACTCTGTGATTCTGAGATTGGGTGAGTAATATGAAGTATTAGGGAAGGGAAGGAACTGGAAAGGTCAAAGACAGTTCCGAAGAGGGTTATGGAGAAAATGATGTGGCTGTGGCCAGAAACAGGAAGTCAGAAGGGAAAGCAGGGCTAGGCGGGAAGGGTGACGTGTTTAGGGAAGTTTCAAGGGGATGACAGCCCATCTCCAGAGCAAAGGGACAGTGGAGGCACAAAACCACAGCCAGCGGGAACAGTGCGTCTGTGGCCCCCCAAAAGATATCCAAGTCCTGATCCTTGGAACCCGTGGATATTATAAGGCAAAAAGGCCTTTGCAGCTGATTAAATTAAGGTTTTGAGACGGGGAGATTATCCTAGGTTATCTGGGTGAACCCTAAATGTCATCACATGTATCTTCACAAGAGGGAGGCAAAGGGACATTTGGCACATGGAGGAGAGGACCACGTGAAGAGGGGACAGAGAGAGATGTGAAGACGCTGGCCTTGAAGACTGGAGTGATATGGCCACAAGCCAAGGAACGTCGGCAGCCCCAGAAGCTGGAAGAAGCGAAATACAGACTCTCCTCTGGGAGCTGCCAGAGGGAGCACAGCCGAGCAAGACTGTTTACAGACATCTGGCCTCCAGAACGATGAGAGGGAATATTTCTGTTGGTTTAGCCACCAAGAGTTTGTGGTGATTTGTTGCAGCAAACACAAGAAATGAATACACTTACGATCGCTAGGCTCCACTCACAGCCAGGTCCCCTCACCTGGGCCCCAGGTTGCCACGTGTTTGTCTCTTATTTCTTAAAGAGCCTGTGAGGCAGGAACTGTGAATATCTCCACTTCCCAAAGGAGGAAAGTGGGGTGTAGAGAGGTCGGATAACGGAGAGCTGGCCAGTGACAGAGCCAATTCATGCTGAGACTTCAGAGGGACTCCCCTTAACCACTCTGCTAGTCTATGTCCCAGCTAAACACATATTCCTACAAATGTTACCTATGCGAGGTTTCAGGCTCTGGTAACGGAATCAATGCCTTCCTCTCTCAGCACCCTACGTCACAATGTTATTATGAATAACACCCATACTTCAAAATCCCGACTCAGACACAGGGTTACGGCACGTTAGTCTTGTAGTGGGCCTAGAGCCTCTATGTCCTATGACCCCTGTGTCGCAGGGGAGCAAACTGGGATGCTAAGAGGGGTGGCTTGTTCAAGGTCCAAAACTGGTCCATTGATATTAGGACCAGAATCAGAAGCCAGTTCAGAATGTTCCTACCCAGCAAACTAACACTGAGCATATTTTAGGAGCAAATTACGCAGCTTAAAAGTAGAAAGACATGCAGGCTTGCTCGCAAGACCCTTGCTACTTAAGAGGGTCCCAAGACCACTCTCCAGAATTAAAATGTAAAATCAAACGAACTTGACATACACAAGCACACTGGGCACTTCCCAGATGAGTGATTGGATCAGGGGAGGTCACCTGATCAAAACAGGCCCATCCATTGGCTGACTGGAGGCCTACAGGTGCTCTCCAATGGGACAAGCTATTGGATTAATCAGGCTTGTTCCTTGTACTGAATTGGAGAATGTGGAAAAGATTGACGGGAAGGGGGCGGAGAGAGAGAGAGACAGAGACAGACAGAGACAGACAGACAGGCAGGCAGAGACAGAGACAGGGCCACCTGTCCCCAGAGCTACTTTGCACCCTGGAATCTTTCTCAGCTGGGCTTGCACACCTTACTCTCCAACCTGAAGGAAGCTTCTGTGATTCTACATCTTCACAAAGCACGCAAACCTCCTACATAGCTCACAGGGCACCAAGCAGAGGCAAACGGTCACAATTCCCGTTTTCTCCCCAATCCTTTTGCTTTGCACCTTTGCCCTCAGATGTCTACATTTGCAATTCCTTTCTGAGGCGATATACTTATAAATGTCTTCCTGAATTTATTTTGCTGCCCGTCACACCAGCAAATCCACCTTGGGTAAGTTGGACTGCAAGACAGTGGGTCCCTCTCCGGAGATGGATCCCAGGAGGGCGCCTAACGGACCAGATTCAGGCAGAGACCACCCATGTTCCACTTTTTCAGGCTCTGAGGGCCAAAATGAGACAGGGGTCGGGGCCGGGCAACCTGGGGCCCCATTTCTCTATATCAGTCTTGCCTGAATTAAAATGGTTTGAAAATAAATATTAAACCCTTTACCCACTGAGGAATGTTAGTATCTCCCCCGAGCACAATGCTAACTTAAGAAAATACTTATTTTGTGTTTTCCCATAGTAAAAATAGAGTAGAGCTAAACTCTGTTGGTCATTGGTCACTGGTTTAATAATGATTTATACCTGTGGTACTAAATCAATCACAAGACTGGGATGCACAGCTTCCACACCCCGACCCTCCCCCATTTTATTGCTGTATTCTCTTTACTCAATAGTCCTCTCAATTTACTAATATTGCACTGATGTTATAATATAGATTTCGTGGGCAAGTGCACAAAACAAAAAGATGGCGTGCACAAGTATTTTGCTTAACAATCCTATTACTACAAGGCTGACCTTCTCCAACTGCACCCTTTCCCTCCAACCACCAATATCAACACACCTTCTTTCTCAGGGGACTTTTAGCTTAAATAGCACCTCTGGGTGGCAAGAGTGACATAGCCTGAGGATTTCACACATTGGTTTCTGGGTTGTTTGGGGGGGAAATCTTCAAGTTGAAAAACAAAGGAAACAAAAGAGTAGGTTGAGAGGGAAGAAAAAAGACAAAGAAAGTAAAGGGTGTGAAAAAGAATAACATAAAAAAGATAAACATTGCAATGGAAGTAAAAACTAAAATAAACGAATGGGATTATATGAAACTGAAAAGCTTCTGCACAGCAAAAGAAACTATTGACAAAATAATGAGGCAACCAACTGAATGGGAGAAGATTTTTGCAAACAGTGCCTCTGATAAGGGGCTAATATCCAAAATATACAAGGAACTCATGAAACTCAACAACAAAAAAACAAACAACCCAATTGAAAAATGGACAGAGGACCTGAAGAGACATTTCTCCAAAGAGGATATACAAATGGCAAATAGACATATGAAAAAATGCTCAACATCGCTAATCATCAGAGAAATGCAAATGAAAACCACAATGAGATATCACCTCACCCCAGTCAGAATGGCTTTCATCAACAAGACAAATAGTAACAAGTGTTGGAGAGGCTGTGGAGAAAAAGGAACCCTCATACACTGTTGGTGGGAATGCAGACTGGTGCAGCCGCTATGGAAGGAAGTGTGGAGGTTCCTCAAGAAATTACGAATAGAATTACCATATGACCCAGCAATCCCTCTCCTGGGTATCTACCTAAAAAATCTGAAAACATTTCTCTATAAAGACACGTGTACTCCAATGTTCATTGCAGCTTTGTTTACGGTGGCCAAGACATGGAAACAACCAAAATGTCCTTCGATAGATGAATGGATAAAGAAGTTGTGGTATATATACACAATGGAATACTATTCGGTGGTAAGAAAAGATGATATAGGAGCATTTGTGACAACATGGATGGATCTTGAGAGTATAATGCTAAGCGGAATAAGTCAGAAAAAGCAGAGAACCCTATGATTTCACTGATATGTGGTATATAAACCAAAAACAACAAAAGAACAAGACAAACAAATGAGAAAGAAAAACTCATAGACACAGACAATAGTTTAGTGGTTACCAGAGGGTAAGGGGGTGGGGGGTGGGTGATGAGGGTAAGGGGGATCAAATATATGGTGATGGAAGGAGAACTGACTCTGGGTGGTGAACACACAATGGGATTTATAGATGATGTAATACAGAATTGTTCACCTGAAATCTATGTAAATTTACTAACAATTGTCACCCCAATAAATTTAAAAAAAAAAGATAAACATTAAAATAGATAACTCCAATTCGTGTCAGTGCCTAGCACTGCAGCCACTGCTGGCATTGCCTGTTTAATAAACAAATGGTATGACCGCACAGGTGTTACAGATGAGGCAGTCAGCGCCCAGAAAGGTGAAGTCATTTGCCCAAAGTCACACAGCTTAGGAAGTAGAGAAGCCTGGATTTGAATCCAACTTCGTCTTACCTCCAAGTTCATCTTCTTGTTTATCAATCACAGGAGCACCCTCTAGTCATTCCTTCCAGAACCTTCCACAATAAAAGGAACACGCAGCACAATAATTCCGTAGAAAAATCATAACATAAAGTTGAAAGCATCGGTGAAAAAATTGTAATGAGTTATGCCCTATGCTGGAATTTGGCAGTTTGGACCTCTTGTATTATTGAGCAAAGAGGCCATTAAAGAAATAGATCACACAAAGGCTGGCAACAAAGTGCAGCCCCTTGGGGCTTCACCGCAAGGATGCCACACAAGGTCTGTGACTGAGATGAAAGCATCTTGCTGTCATGGATCTGGCATCTCAGCAATGCATGCCTTCTGGTATGGACCCCACTCCAGCCCAGGCTTTGAAGCTGTTCTTACCCTTACAGCACCACCCCCGTGAGGCCATGATCTCTTTATTTTTTCTAATTTTTTATTATGAACAATTTGAAACATACACAAAATTTGAAGGAACAGCATAGGGAACAACTAATATTTTGCCATTTGCTTTATCTGTCTCTCTTCAACTGTCTCTCTGGGCGAGTTCTTGCTGCTCCCCCCACTTGTAAGTTCTGCCATGCCTCAGTGCCTTTGCACATGCTGCCCCTCTGCCTAGAACTCCCTATGTCTTTTATCATAGCCTTTCCCATTTTTGTTTCCACTGCTGGACAGTGCACTTCTTGGGGGGGTGGGTGTTGTTTCTCCTCTTTACTTCCACTGCCTTACAGAAGGCTGCTCAATTAAAAGTGGTTTCTCATTTCTATGCTGTTCCATCCACTAGGCAGGGAGCCTTTCCTGCTCCTTATGCTCAGATATACGTAAGTCATCTTTGAAGGCCCAGCCCAAATGCCATCTTTCCTACAAAAGTGTTCCTGATTCCATATAGATGGAAGCAATTGCCTTTTTCTGAGGACCCGTAGCACTTTATCTAGTCCTCCTGACTGGAACTTATTGTACAACTTGGTTTAATTATTCATACACCCATATTTTATCTCCCACTAGACTGTGAGCATCTTAAATTCAATTCCATTAAGTGGATCATTTTCTCATCACAGGAAGTATCTAGCACATAGCTGATATAGTTGATATTTAATAAATTCAGTTACATTCCACAAATGTTTTTGAGCACTTACATGTATCTAGCCAGCTACCAGACTCCGGACATTGAGAGACAGACACAGCACAGCAACCTCTGCCCTCTGGGAGTTTATGGTCTATTCCAGATGTCAGACTGGAAAACAAGTCACTACACATATGATTGTGGAGGTAACAGGAGTCCATGAAATGCTCTAAAGCAAACACAGAGACGCTTATGCTTGGCTGGTCAAATCCAAGGTTGTTCTTTTACTTTTAAATGTTCATTGATTGGTTTTCTTAATATAAAAGTAACAGATGCTCTCTGTGGAAAATTTAGAAAATGGAAAAGTGTTAATTAAGAAGACAAAATATCTTGGGATTATTATCACTCCAAAAAAAAAAAAGTTAACCTTTTGGTCTGCATTTTCAGTCTTCTTGCACACGATGTGGGGTGACTGAAGGCTCAAATTCTTTTTTTGAAAATAGCATTATTGGCGCGGCCGGTTGGCTCTGTTGGTTGGAGTGCAGTGCTCATAACACCAATCTCACCGGTTCAATTCCCACATGGGCCAGTGAGCTGTGCCCTCCACAACTAGAGTGAAAACAACAGCTCGACTTGGAGCTGATGGGTCCTGGAAAAACACACTGTTCCCCAATATTCCCCAATAAAAATATTTTTAAAAACATAGTATAGCATTATTATTTATATAATTGACATACTATAAAATTCACCAATTTAAAGGGTACAATTCAGTGGCTTTTAGTGCAATCAGAGTTATACCACCATCACTACAATCTGAGAACAATGTCATCATTTCCCAAAGCATGTCCCCATTAGCACTTACTCCCCATTTTCCCTACCACCAGCCCTAGGTACCCACTCAGCTATCTTCTGTATCTATTGATTTGCCTGTTCCGAACATTTCACATAAGTGGAATCATAAAGATTAAGGCTTTTGTGTCTGGCTTCTTTCACATGGCACAATGTTGTTAAGGTCCATCTCTACTGTTGCATGTGTCAGTACTTCATTCATTTTACTGAATAATATTCCATTGTATGAACATGCCACATTTTATCCATTCGTCAGTTGTTGGACATTTGGGTTGTTTTCACTTTTTATCTGTTATGAATAATGCTGCTGTGAACATTCATGTACAAATTTTTGTATGAATGTATTTTCAGTTCTCTTGGGTATACACCTAGGATGGAAATTGTCGGATCACATGGTAACCGTTTAATAGTTTGAGGAACTGCCAAACTTTTCCAAAGGGGCTGTACCGCTTTATAATCTCACCAGCAACAGATGAGGGTTCCAATTTCTCCACACCCTTATTAACACTTATTATTGTGCGTTTCTTTGGTTCTAGATATCCTGGTAGGTGTGAAGTGGTGTTTCCCTGTGGTTTTGATTTGCATTTCCCTAATGGCAAATCATGTTGAGCATTGTATGATGAGCATATTAAAAGCTCAGAACACTTGGTTATTCAAGGATTGTGCTAAACACAAGTATCAAATCAACAGTGAATAAAAGCCTGAGGTTTAGCTGCCAAATGCCCTTTCTGGGAGACGCTCACAGATAGTTTTGAGCTGCCTTTTGTAAACAATTCTGAGGACATCCTTGGACATAAGCCCTATCCTGCTAGAGCATGTCCCTGAATACACAAAACTAACAACAGAAAAGCTCCCCAAATCTAGGACCATTAAGTGTGAAATTCAAATAAAGCTTAATCTTACAGTGCAGAACTAAAATCATTTCACTATTTTTATTGATAAATGGGTAAAATTATTTACTATCTTCCTCAAAATGAGAGTTATTCATGTAATACCAGTGACCCACAAAATACGGGGTCAGTTTTACATTTTTCTGGTCTGTTCTGTGGTGCCACAGGGAAGGTGTGGTCCAATCTGGAAAAGGTCTTTGAGATACTGGATTTATGATACTGGAAATACTGGAGGATTTCAGAACCAAACGCACTGGTGTCTGGGGAAAAAAGTCAGGCTCAGAAGTAATCTGATTTGTAGGAATCTGAAAAGAAAGTGGATGTTATCATTGTTGCTACTGTAAGAATAGTTCCCATCACGAGTTTGGGCAAGAAGTCCAAGTAGAGAGATATAGGCAGGCACTAAGTGAAATATGTAACTATTTAAAACCATTATCAGTGGGGCTTATGCTAACGACATACACACGGTGCCAAAAAAAATGTATATACATTTTAAGAAAGGAAAACTGTATTAAAATTGTAATACTCAATACATACCGATAACAAAAGATGAATACAAGTCACCTTTGACTTCTGCAATTACAAGAGGAGGTCAAAATGGTTACCATCAGCGTCCAGACACTTCTGATTATGGTGAACTACTGCTTGAGCAACGTTGACCAGTGTCCACTTGTATACAATTTTTTGGATATATATGTGTGTGTGTGTATAAATATATATATATGTATGTATATATAAATATATATGTATATACATATGTATATACATATACATATACATATAACTAGACAGAAACATCAAAATTATAGTAGTTGTGGAACAGTAGTAGGACTGGGGTGTTAGTTTTTGGTAACACATGGAGTTAATTTATGGAGAAAATTTATACCAAAAAAAGTGTTAAACAGAAGACGCTCAGGAGTTTCTAGATTCTTATCCCTGCACTGATCACTGAAAAAAATGGTTTTGTTTGAAGAAAAAAAGGCAGAAAAATCAAGCTGGGTTCAAATCAACCTGATGATGTTTTGGTAACTATTATGAGCTAAATATTTGTGTCCTCTCAAAATTCATGTATTAAAGCCTTAATCCCTGTGTGGTGGTTTTTGAAGGTGGGGTCTTTGGGAGGTGATTAAGTCATGAGGGTACAGCTCTGATGAATGGATTAGTGCCCTTAGAAGAGGCCAGCTGGCTGTCCTGCTAAGTGAGGACATGAGAAAAAGGCAGTGTGCAAACCCTTTCCAGAACCCTGTCATACTCACACCCAAATCTCAGACTTCCAGTCTCCAGAACAGTGAGAAATAAATTTCTGTTGTTTGTAAGCCACCAATCTGTGGTACTTTCTATTGCAGGGACCAACTAAGTCAGTGACCATGAAACAAAGGAATCGACCTTCATATACCAGAAAGCTCCAACGAATTTTGGAGGCTATCAGATCCTAACTTTCAAACCTCAGAAAGACAAACATGGTCTTGAACATCTATAGCTTGTTATAAGGAGATTCCCCGTGAGGAAAAGCGTGTAGAAAAAAAAAAAAATTAACCATGGAAGGAGGCCAAGTTTTTTATAAAAACTTACTGAGTTAATCTTAGTGTCCTCAAAGATATTTATAATTTCCCCTCATGAAGTCCAACCTTTTATTTTTCTCAGGAAAAAAATGGTCGATCTTATCAGAGGAACTTTGTATTACCCACTATAAATCTACATTATGCTATAAACAATTTTTGTTACCAGCTGGAATATTCTAGAAGGCTTTCAAGAATCTGAAGGCAGTAAAGACCTTGTTAGTCACCTGGTCCAAACTCCTTACTTCTCAGTCTAATCAGGCCACTCCTCAAGCTAGTTGACAGTCATCTGGGAAACCAAGCTCCACAGTGGTCGAGCAGAGTTCTCTGCACCCCTCCACAGTCTAGCTTCACTCAGGCTCCCATCACAACTCAACTGTGAGTCTCCTAAGAAGTACGGGCTGTGTTGGTTACTCTCGGAAACAAACAGATGTGTCAGGCAGCTACTCAGGGAGCTTAGGAACAGCATCTGTGCAATAAGGTTGAGTTCTCATCACGGTCAAGTAAGGTTGCTAAACCGTGAACACACATGGCTTCAAAGTAAGGTAGGACCTTTGAAGTGCCCTGAGAGAGGAATAAGATGGAATAGGTGTTCAAAGGAAGAAAGCTGCTCCTAGCCTTGGGGTAGGTAGAAATTAGGAAATGTTCCTTACGGTGGGGCCTTGATGGAGGAGTAGGGTTTGGCCCGAGGCAAAGAGAACCAGAGAGAGGAGGTATGGGGGAAAATTATGGTGTAGTTCAGTTGGAGTACAGGAAGCAGGAAGGGAAGGTTGGTTGGAAAGCAAGGTTGAAACTACCTCAAATGCTGGGCAGGGAGTTTGAACGTTTCTGTTATATGCACTTTAGAAAAGGTTATGCTGCATAGTATACTTGTGTTAAATTGATGTTCATTATTCCTATAAGGTTGGTGAGCCAGCTCTTGCTATGGAATGTATTTCTCTTTTACACTGATTTATAGCATCTTCCCCCAAACTATAACCTGCTATATAAATGCCAGGATTGTCGGCACAAAATTAGCTTTAATAATGTAATTTTATCAATACATGCTGAGCCTTGGGTGCTGTGATATTCTCTTTCAAGATTAAGTTCTGATTAACTAATTTTGATGTCAAAAATAAACCAGCTAGTTAAATTCCACCATGTTTACAAGAACTGGGATTTTCCGTGTAGAATAATAGAAAAATAAAATGAAACAACTATACCTTGTCTCTCCCACGGTCAGCAGTGTTTGGCCTTCAGTTTCATCTTAGGAGTTTGTTCCCTCTCTTCTTGGACATTTGACAGGCAGGAAATCAAGCGTCAGTCTAAAGCTACAGTGTAGTTAATTACAAAAGAATGATCAACTTCTAAAAAGACTTTGTTCACATTTGTGTTTTCCTATCATGCACCTCTATGGAGAAAAGACAAACCAATGCATTCCTCCACTCCGTGTAAATGCTCCTTTTGGTCACAACTTCCCTCAGCTGCCTTCAACAGTTTGTACGGAATACTTGTGAACCTTTTGTCGTCTTGGTGTACTTGAAAAAGGGACGTCTGTGAAATACAGCTACACAGCGTTTTCACAGAGGCTCCCACCCCACTACTGTGTCTCAGTTGCCCCCCTCTTTTCTGAGGGAAATGTACAGTATGCATTTAAAACACTGCCCAAGGTCGTGTTTTTGAGGATTTGCCACATCTCCCGTCACCAAAACAAAATTCTGATTTAACCTAGAAACTATTTCTTTTTTTTAATCTATAAACTCTTAAGTTTCTTGCTTTCTCAAGAGACCAAAGTCTCTCTTTTCCAACAACCCACATTGTGGGCAATGGGACAGGTCATTCTGAGAATATCCTGTGCCAATGACAGGTGATTGTGCCAATTAACCATGAGGGTGCCAAATGCTTTACTAGACAATAGGTTGAGTTTTAGTGATTTCCTCTCAAAATGAATATTCCCCTTTTCCAATAATAAGAAAAGTTTTGAAAAAAAGACTCGGTGGTGTGTTTTGGGGATTCAAATGCTCAAGTGAATTTAGATTCAATTTTAAAAGATCTTGAATCTCTAAAAGAAAGCCTTTAACGAACAACCTGTTTGCAATCTACACATTTGTAGATATTTGTAGATTTGTAGGTATTTCTAAGTTCAAATTTTTCTCAGTTTCTCTTGGGAGCAACACTGAAACTTAATGATGAGGTCTTGGAACAGAATTGTATTTGCCAAAAAGGCCTGGAGCCCACCAGTCTCCAAGTATAGCAATGGCCACTGAACATTTATTCCCATCTTCTTTGCAATTCCAGTTGTGGGGAAAGGTCCTTCCTTCTGGGGACGAAAAGTACATACTCGGCTTTCCACAAATGCCAGTTAAAGATATAAACATGCCCGAATTCATTTAACGACTTCTGATTTAGATAGAAGTTGTTAAGGAATAGATGAGTGGTATGCCTGATAGGATTTGATGAGAATGGCACTTTACCTCTGTGTTCCCCAAACCCAGACTAATCCTGAGAAAAACATCAGACAGATCCCAACAGAGGGACAATCTACAAAATACAGGCATACCTCAGAGATACTGTGGGTTCAGTTCCAGACCACTGCAATAAAGCGAGTATTGCAGTAAAGTGAGCTGTAATCTTCTTGCTGGTGGAGCGTCTTGCCTTCAATTTGCAAAACTCAATGCCTGTGAAGTGCAATGACGTAAGGTGTGCCTGTACCTGACCAGTATTCCTCCTCCTCAAAACTGCCAAGGTCATCAAAAACAAGGAAATTCTGAGTAATAGTCAAGAGGAGCTGAAGGAAACACTAAATGTCATATGGCATCCTGGATGGATTCTGGAACAGAAGCAGATAGTAGGGGGAAAGTAAGGAAATTTGAATAAACTATGGGCTTTAATTAATATTAAAGTATCAATAATTGGTTCCTTAATTATGACCAATGTACCATACTAACGCAAGATGTTACTTGGGGAAACTATTTATTACAAAGGGTGTGGATTATAGGCTGGGAACTCTATCTTTGCAATTTTTCTGTGAATCTCCAAAAATAAAATTTAGTGATATAAAAAAATGAGTGTTAACGCGTTCATTTGTTTTGAAAACAGCACTTCAAGTACAACAGACATAGCTGCATTACTCTTGCAGTTGGACAAACCACGAACTCAGAACAATCCCAGCGCAGTTTTCGCAATTTTAAGAGAAGCACAGAGAAAAAGGAATGCTTCCCCTTTCCCACATCAAAGCATATTGTGAGTCTGGGACTTCCTTAGACAAAGTCGACACCTCCATCTTTAGTGAGGAAAAGTGTATAGAGTAATATTAAGGCAAAGTATGGTTGGAGATCTGCCGAAATAGAGATTACTGTGCTTTTTAAGTCACTAGATGAAACTTTTGCTTTCAAATTTTAAGTATCTGCTTTACACTTTACATTTATCAAACTGTCCGTTTAAATAACATCATAGTATTGAATAGTTTATAAATGTTTATTAAATGGCAGCAATCTTTACAAAGCAAATATTAATAGCAAGAGGCAAAATTTTTGCAAAATATGTACAAAAGTAAAAAGCCTTAATGAACTAGCAACTCATTTATAAAATCAAACCGTTCTTTCATTTGCAGACCTACTTTAGAAATAATTTATTGCCAATCCTGAACTTAAGCGCTGACAGAAAATAATTTACAGTATCAGATAATGTGCTTTAGTTCCTGGAAAGTTATAAAAAGACACACGTATAAAAAAATCCTAAACCGCAAATACTTTTATACAGAACTAATACAAAGCATGTTTTGTTGGGTACAGAATCTATGAGGTTGTTACAAAGAATACTTTTTGATAAGGCTTCTTGTGGTAAATGAGCTTTCACCACATTAGTACACAAAAGCCATTTAAGACATTTTATGCTACTGCTTTCAAGTAAGAGGTAAAGAAAGGGTGAATAGTATGGTTTGTTGCATTGTTATATATACGAGGCCTGACAATTAAGTTCGCAAACTCATCCCTGAAAAAGTGCTACATACCTCGTTGCTGAATATCACGATGGTCACCTTTGAAGTACTCCCCTTGGGAAGCTATGCACCGATGCCAGTGCCTAGTCCACCTTTCAAAGCAATTTTGGGACTCTTTCTGGAATGGCCATCAGAGCTATCATTGTATTACCCTTGATGTCATGAATGTCATCAATTAAATGTCTTCAATATTTCCTTTATCTTCAGGTAAAAAAAGAAGTCACTGGAGGCCAGATCAGGTGAGTAGGGAGGGTGTTCCAATTCAGTGATTTGTTTACTGGCTACAAACTCCCTCACAGACAGTGCCGTGTGAGCTGGTGCATTGTTGTGATGAAAGAGCCACGAATTCTTGGCGAAAAGTTCAGGTTGTCTAACTTTTTCACGCAGCCTTTTCAGCACTTCCAAATAGTAAACTTGGTTAACTGTTTGTCCAGTTGGTAAAAACCCATAATGAATAATTCCTCTGATAGCAAAAAAAGGTTAGCAACATCGTTGCAACAAGTTCGTGAACTTAATTGTCAGACCTCCTACTTTCCAAGAAGGCCCCTTCCCTTTTCACCCCGGGTACCATCAAATAGGCACGACGGAGGACAAATGCATCACTTACTATGGCAAGAAATATTATAACAAGCTTTCTAAATACAAACCCAATTTAGATACCAAGCAGCATATTTCTATCATGACTTTCACTGATGGAAAATTTATGCATAGTGAGTCCTAGCATACTTTGATCCATCTGGAAATTTTCATCATCAACAGCAGACATGGACAGGGCACACGATCTTTCATCAATCCAGAAAACACTGCCCTATCATTAATGCTTTTTGGTCCACATAAGCTCTGGCATTTGAAATCAGGGGTTAGACCTGGATGATACAAGAATGAACAGATTTACTTAAATGCTAACTATACATTCAAGTACGGACATAAGAATGCTAGCGGTACAAACACTGTACTTCAAATGATGTTAATAATCACTTACCAGCCCGTAAGGCTAATAGTGACTTGTTGGTACTTGAATAAGCCACGAAGTCCAACTTGTTGAAAATGTTCAGGTTTAGACTTATACTTCAGTCTCCAACACAAATTTATTAAGCCCTAACCTCGTACCGTAAAATAATGGGCACGTACTGCCATCATTTGCTTTATTTGGAACGTGGAGACACATACACACCCACTCACATACAATCCCTCCCTTCTTCATGTTTACTAGACTGAAAAGCCAGCATGCATCCTAACATTACAAAATCAATGCTGTTCGCCAAGCAGCACAACACATGGACAGATCGTTTGCAACTAATGGAACTTAACCTGTTGGAATGAAGGGAAGGAGAGATACAGTGAACAGGCACTAAGTCAAACCTCCAACTGAAAAACACACGTGCACAATTTCTGTTCTTGTTTCCTCAAATAAAATTAAAAGAAATGAAAAGGTAACAGAGTGACTTTCTCTATATTTATTAGAGAGTTTGTTACAAATATTTGATGGAGCTTTACAGTCATGATCTCATGGATTCAAACAAGAAATTAAGAGTTAACACTGATATTCAGCCTTCCCGTTACACATACAGAAATAATATTGCTACAAATTGCAATGGAGAGAATCTTGTTTCAAACGGCTTGGTTTGGGGTTTTGCCTAAATGTATCATTATATAATGAAAGCACCAATTTGAGGGCTTCTCAAATAGTGATTTGACTTTCAGAACATAACAAAACATAACTTGGCAACTTTATTCATGTAAATAAGGCATAACCGGATATGTGTGTTAATGCTGAAAATACATTTTATCAAAAGCATAAATACAAGTATTTGGGTATACATTGGAAGTTAAGATTTACTCATTCTTTCTTACAAAAAGTTATAGGGCATGTGATTTCAGTGGAATCTAAATCAATACTTCCAATCAGTTCTTGTATTAAGGTCATCTTACTTCCTTCTAGTTTAAACCAACGACTGCCACCAACTGAACAAGGATTTCCCTAAACAACCTCACCTGAGAGATTCACCTACAGATCTTCACTATGTAAAATACATGCCAATGAAACTTCCAAAAAAACAAAACAAAAACGCATCTTTTTCATTCCACATTCCTTTCTTGGGTTGCGGCTGTTCTCTAGCCATCAAGAGCCTTTTCCAGACAAAAAGACTGAAATGAAGATCACAACTTAATACAGTATTTGGCAGAAAGCAACAATTCCTTGTATTAAAAATAATTTAAGTGGCAGAGACACACCTTAAATTATTTGGATCTTTAGAAAACACTTAACAAAAACTTTTCCCTATAAAAATCAAGGCCCAAATTTGTGGTGTTCTTTGATTTATAAGGCAACTCTGTATACTATAAAATTCTTCAAGGTCAAAAAAGACACTTGTGTGATTTTTCATAGCAACTAAATGAGAAGACATTCAGGTTTAAGAACAGAATGGAATGAAGAATTAGGCACATTTTATTCCAAATCATAACTGTAAAGACTTAGAAAATGAAAAACACCAAAGAAATTTGTATTTAAATTACTTTTTTAGAGATTAGAGGGAAATTGACGTAGTGAAAACTGAGTGTCCTTTTAACTTCGCTGAATTTCACCTCCCTCTTCATCTAGTGGTGGTGTTTCAAAAGGATCTGGTTTTCACAATAGGGGTAAAACAACTCCTTCACATGGTTTAAAAACATAGCATATAAAAAGTGTGAACCTTACAGTTCCATCTCTCAACGCGTGTGCCATGAAATATAAGTAATTTACTGCCTCAAAATATAGTCTAGATATTACTATAAAAGAATGTTGACTCTCAGACATCACATGCACATGGAAAGAAAACTGCAAATGCCCAAAATAATACCACATCTATTTGGTGTTTTAACATGTCTTGGTGGTGGTCAACATGGGGAAACGTGATTATTTCTGCTTTGTCAGGCAATTTTATGGTTCATATCACAGATCTTAAATACAATGTAAATAGACTAAGTTTCCTATTTATACAGGGAACTTACTTTTTAGCTTTTGCTGGAGTTAAACAGTGTTCTGGCCATTCAATAAAGCTATTTGATAAATTTACACAGACTGCCACCAAAAAGTCCCTGTTACTGAACACATATTCAGATATCCACTAGCACTGACATTATTCTTAGTCTGTGGATTGAAACAAAGTATTCTTTTTGCCAAGCAGCGCTACATGTAGACTCTGCCAACACGCATGAACTGTACTATGAACACTTGTGTTATCGTGTCGGGGTACAGGCCTGTAGGTCATGTATTGCCAAGGCATGGACACACTGCAAGTGACTATGGATACCATGAGGGTGGAATGCCAAATGCAAGATAAGTCAGGTGTGTGAAGAACGATCCCAGGTTAGCTCACTGAAAAGCCCTACTCATACTAGACAGCAAGACAGGCCAAGAGCCATTGTGTTATGGCTGGAAAGGCTGGGTGAGCCCTAATGTTGACCCATCTTTCCAGAACTTTCTAGCCAATAAAATACCTGAGAACATGGTTAGCTATACAGTAAAGTGACAGAGATCACAGTCTTAATCACAATTTTCAGGAAAAGGAGAAAAGCTGCCATACTTTCCAAACTGTCATCAGCCTTGTACGTCTGTTTCTCTAATCCAATTCTAAAACCACACATAACCTACAGGGCGGTATTTTTAGTACTGCAAACCAGCCATTCTCATGAGTGTGCTATGAATGTACTTGTAACGGGTACTTCATTGGTATTTGAATTTGGTAAGTGATGGAAGGGGGTCAAATGCAATCAACTTTTGGTGTCAACTAAAAAGTTACTACTTATTCTTGGGAGTATCCTTAAAACATTAAAAATGTACATCAATGAGCTGGAATTTCATACAAACACGGACGTACTGTCTCTTTCATAGACACACCAAGATTGAATAGAAATCTGAAATAATACCTTCTTGAATACTGTGACAAGAAAATACTGCCTTTGGCCAGCTCCAAATGAACAAAAAAGTCCAATAAATGCCACAGTCTGAGCTGATGGGGACAGGAGAACAAAAGAAAGATGTCTGTGATGGCATAACAATGATTTGCTACAATAAGGCCCCAAATCATCTGAGACAGGGTTGAAAAGACTGAGAGTAAAACACTTAACATTCTGGAAAAGGCTGTTTATTTAGAAAATTCTGTTATCAAGTTTCTTGCAATTTTTAGTTACTGCTATGGCCAAAATGTTTCACTTATGGCACATTTATTCCATGATATTTAAATATGAGAAGGGTAAATGATATTTCACTAGTAACTTTGACCAAAACACTATATATGGCACTTGCTTGCCTTTTGCTACCCCCCCGCAGTACCACTGGTGAACGTTCTTTACCATGACACCAGAAATCCTTATGTAAACTTTTAAAACACTACAAACATTACCTTTAGAAACCACAGAAACTGAAAAACAACTGTTGTGTCTATAAGCAATTAAAAATACATGAAGGCTAAATCTGTGTAAATCTATAGAACATTATTCCTAAGTTCAAATTTTTTTCCAACAGCCCTTTCAAAGTAAGTCACAAGTGTAGAAAGCGAGGCACAAATGTAGGGCGGACAAAAGATATCTCATTTGTTTTAGAACTGAATATTCTTAACCTCATACCTACGAATATTTAAGGACACCTTCTATACTTGGCACTACAGGAGAATTCAGTTTGAAAAGTGGAAGAATTGAAAGCCTGAAATATACCTTGAGGTTTGGCAGGAAATGACAAGTCCTCTCTAAATGGAAGCCATAATGAGACAGATCAAAGCCCAAATTTCAGCAGATATCGCCGGTGCGTTACTCAGCAGTTTTCAGCCACAAACCCAAGTCCACAGAGGAAGGACTAAGATTTCGAAGAAGTTAAACACAGAATCAAGATTTTTCTAATTCCTGTTGTAAACTATTTAAAAAAAAAAACCAAAAAACAGAAAACAATCCAAAGGACAAAGAAGGGATTAAAAGAGCAAGTCTTGTGCAGGTCACTGGAGCATAAGCTGCTTGAGGTTGTCATGAAGAATAGTATCCTTCACGTCCCGGAAAACCAGGCGGATGTTTTCCGTGTTGATAGCAGTGGTGAAGTGGTGGTATAAGGGCTTCTGCTGCTGGTCCCGGCGCTTGTTCCGGAAACATTCCACCAGGAATTTTTGGACGTCTCTTAAGCAGTGGGGATCCCCTTCAAATTCTAAGAAATAGTCTTTGATGCTCACAATTCGCACCTTCTCCTCAAGCAAATCTGTCTTGTTTAAGAAGAGAATTATGGAGACGTTGCTGAAAACCCGGTTATTGACAATTGTTTCAAAAATGTTCAGAGATTCTGTCAGGCGATTGGTTAGTCGATCTTCCATAAGCACCTGGTCAAATTCACTTGAGGAAACAAGGAAAAGTATTGATGTCACACTGTCGAAGCATTCAAACCAACGTTTTCTTTCTGATCTTTGACCACCTACATCAACCATTTTAAAAGGAACATTTTTAATTTCAAAGTCGTACTCATGAATGCCTTTGGTGGGTCTTCTGGCAAGCAGAATATCTTGCTGTGATGGAATGTAATCCTGGAAAAGAAAAAAAAAAATTTTAGACTCAGCAATCCAAAAGTAATCAGAATTGCTAATGTTCTAACTGATCTAGTGAATGGAAATGCAAACAAAACTATCTTTGTAAGGACACCTGATAACAGTAAAGCATCAATACTATTATTCTTCTCATTAGACAATGCCAAGATATATTAAAATATTAATGTACAAAGACTGGTTCGAAATTCACTGCAATGAGCGGCGCCTACTTTTTTCCACCCCTCCACGACTACTCAAACTGAGGTCTCATCTCCCAAGTGTCCTCATTCCCCTGCCCACTGCTATATGTACTGTCAGTATGACTCCTCGCCATTCCCCGCTCTTAGTTCCAGCCAACATGACCTCACTGCTGGCACAGCCACCTGCTCCTTACTCCTCGAACGGCAATCAGGTCTGAAATGTCAATTCCCAGAAATCACTTTCCAGTTCACAGATCGCTCCCTCTTTCTCTCCCTCTCTCCCTCTCTCCCTCTCTCCCTCTCTCCCTCTCTCTCTCTCTCTCTCTCTCTCTCTCTCTCCCCCCTCCTTCTGCCCCCCCCCCATTCTAAACATTTCTCCACTGTGTACCAGCCTTCGTGACTAAGAGCTTCTACACTGGTCCCTCCATGTTATCACTGCTGCTACACGACACGTATGGAAAATACTTCCTATCCTATATCTAATAAACCGAATACACTTTGGGCCCCTTCCTAGGTTTGTTCCAAAGTACAGTGTATCTGGGTTCCAGCTTTCTCATCTACTGACACAAATAGTCACTGACTCTGTCAGCACCTTTGCCTGTGAAATGAAGGTGGCCATCCCTGGCCTACCTGCCTCTGAGGGAGAGTTTAAGCAAAGATCAAATGGGCCTTTCTCTGTGAACAGGATCAGTCAACGATAAGACCCTGAAAGGATGGAAGCTGCTGGTCCCACAAGCTACTCCCTGACAGCACACTTCCTTATGCAGTCAGTGTGACTGGTTCTTTCTCTTTTAGGACTAGTATTTTGTAAGACCTTTGACATCGCTTTTTTTGGCAATACTGAAGAGGAGGGCTTTTAAATGTTCCTCATCAAGGTCAAAATATTTTTAAAAATCAAGGCAATATTTTAAAACAGTGCCAACTCTTGTTCATAATGCTTCATTTTATGCCTTTCAAAATAGTGTAATATGATTTTGAAATGTCATAACAATGCAAATACTTATCTCCTAAAAAATGGTACACTGGAGTTAAGAATTAAAGAAAGTAGGCAGTTCTCATTTATCTGTAATCCACAGCCACTTATTAAATAACTCGAAGACTCCAATAAATGGGCTTCCACATTTCCTACTAGCTTTGGTTCATTATGATCAGCATACCCACAATTTTCAGCTTCCCCCCACTTTTTGCCTAACATTTTATCATGAACTGTTTTACATGCTGATACAGCTGTGTATCGTTTTAAAAGAGTATAAAATACATTGAATGCATTAATGTGATATCATTTACATAAACATTCTCCTAGTGGTCATTTAGGTTTTCAATTTTTGATTTAATTAATAGAAGTGCTGTTACATTGAAATTCTTGTGCAGAAACCTTTTTCCCCCTTTTGGATTATTTCCTGAGATTAAATAACCAAGAATAAGGCTATGAGGTCAAAGGTTATGAACATTTTGATGACCCTGGATACAACACCCAACTGCTTTCTAGAAAGGTGGTACCAATTTACAGTGCATGTATATGTGTGCCAGCTGCTTCAGAAACATGCCAGCCCTGAGTTATTCTTTTTATAAAAATTTTCTAATTCCATAAAAATAAAAAGCTCTTTATTATTACCTAGTTAGGAGCTAACAATCCAGTTAGGATGCTAAAAGCTAATTCATATAAAGCATAAAACACAGGACAATGTAACGCAATGCTAAATGGTATGGCAGTAACAGTGATTAGGACTATGGATCCAAGGCCAGTGTCCACATACTAGCTGTGTGACCTCGGATAAGTCACCTAACTTCTCTGTCTCAATTTCCTCATCTGTAAAATACCGTACATAACATTCATAGAGATGCTGTGAGGACTAAATGAGTTAAATGAGTTCAGTGCTTACAAACTGTGTTATGTGTTCCTAGACCAGCTGTTCCTACTGCATCTGCCACCACCATCGCCACTGCTATAGAGGGAAATCAAGAAGGCTGTGATAGCCAGGGAAACTTCCATTCAAGTCTCTCGAGTCACCTTTATAAATGCTCACCACTCATCTGCACTTGATAATCTATTCACAGACACAACATATTCAATAAGAAAACTCATTTTCATCCTTACCAACTCCTCTAGTCCAACTCACATGCTTTTCTTTCTGCTTCCTGCTCTACCAACACTGTCAGTGTCCTGTAAGCCTCCCTATGACCTTGGACTCTTCTCTACCATTTTCTATCTTATACTAATCCTGTTGCTCCTTCTTTGAGTCTTTCTTACAGTTTCCCTTTCCTCTTTATTTCCACTGTCCTCATTTTTTTCCATCTCAGGTGTGGATTACCATCTCTTCACTGGTTTCTCTGCCTTGGATGTCTCGTACCTCTCAGCTCCTCCATCTCTGAGCCTCCCCTAGACTAACCCTCCTGCACCATGACTTCAGGACTTGTGCGTATGGTGCAACCTTACTTCATCAGATCCCAATCTGGCTGAGCAGCTTTCATGACCCTCCTGACTCCGTTTTCTGGAAGCAGCAGACTGCTCCACAGAGTTCAGGCTCACCACAGAGCCTAACATCAAGACCTGCACAGAGCTTCACGTCATGATACCGTTACGTGTCCACGGACTTGCACAACAGTGCAAGTGCAATGAACAAGGCATCCAAACACAAGCTCCTACCTGCTAGAAACCTGTTGTTATGAGTTAGAGCCAAGAGCCTCACGTATGATGTGCCGCCTAAAACGAACCACATCCAGCTGTCTCTCATCTTGGTGGGCTGCATCTTCTATTTCCCTATCTAAATCCAACCCACCTTTCAGGTGGCTCAGGTTCACCTACTCTCACTGGCTAGCTCCAACTTCTCCAGCCAAAACATCTCTCCCCACTATGAACTAATAATCAGTATCATTTAACTGTCCTCTGCCTGTTTTGTGTATAGTAGCTATGTCTCTGATTAGAATGCGTTCCTTAAATACAGGGATCAGAGAACAGAACAGCTACGAGCACTGAGCACCAATGACGCGCAGGCACCGTTCTGAGAGCCGTTCGGGGAGCCATGCGCTGAATCGTGCCCTCCCTCACAAATTCACATGTTGAAGCCCTAACATCCAATGTGATTATATTTGGGGCTGAGGCTTTTCGGAAGTAACTAAGATTAAATGAGGTCATATGGGTTGGGTCCTAACCAGACAGTATTTGTGGCCTTATAAGAAAGAGAAATTTTCTCTCTCTCTCTCTCTCCAGGACTATGCATTGAACAAAAGCCTGTGAAGACACAGTGAGAAGGCCACAATCTGTAAGCCAGGAAAAGAATCCTCACCAGAATTAACTATGCTGGCACTTGATCTTGGACTTCCAGCCTCCAGAATAGTGAGAAATAAATGTCTGCTGCTTAAGCGCCCCCACTCTATGGTCTTTTGTTATGGCAACCCGAGCAGACTGAGACATGAGGTTTATTTCATGTAAACATCCCATAACCCTATGAGGTCAGTTCTCGTACTATATCTATGATATGGATGGAAAAACTAAGGTTTAGAAACGCCTAAGGTCAGACAGAGCCAGTCTGTGATGGAACTGGAATTAGAACCTAGGGGGCTGTACAACCCGTGTCCTTGACCCTGTGCTGTTCCACCTATCAGAGTCATGGGGCTTGGCACACAGCAGGGCTTCGATGGCCCTGGTACTGTATACAGTCAGAGATGGACAAGCAAATGCATTCTGTGATTCTGTAACTTATCTGATATGCACAGAATGCGTGGCCAATCTATAGCACACCCAGAATTTTTTCTCCCCTCCTTTATAACTACCTATTCATCACAGTACTTTTCTCATATTCTTCTAGATGTGGCCTCAGAATTGTCCTCAACAAAAGACCCTTAAGTAGCTAATACAAATTGACTGGGGTTGGCCTCTAGTCATTCATTCACAAGCTATTTGCTTGGTGCCTACTATGTGCCATGCACTAGGCATCAAGAACTCAACTCTTCACAGTCAAGAGATGAAGTCCTTGCCCTTATGGAAAGAGGTGGGTAAAAGGCCAATGAACATGTAAACAAATAAACCAACGGGAGTAAGAACAACGAAGTTTGAAAAAAGCAAGGGCTGCTGATGAAAACAAGAGGGGATCTACTTTGAGTGGTGTGCTCAGAGAAGGCCTATCTGAAAAGGCAAATTAAGGAGAGCAGGTCAAGTCAGCGGTGTCTGGGTTGGAAAACATGAAATAACTCTTAAAAATTAGTTTATCTACTAAGGCTTCTCTCCATTGGCCTATACTTAGGCTTATAATCTGATCAGATGGAAAAGTGACAATGAAATAAGTCTTAATAAAAGTTTCACTGATGTGGGCTGAGTAAACACAGATAAATACAGAGATCTCAATTTCTGGAACACCTGTGTCTAGGAAAGAGGAAGGAGAAAAATACTGGTTTAAGGGTAGACAAATGCAATTTAGCAAAATATAAAATAAGGGAAAATACAAAAATTATCCTGCAAGAGCAAAAAGAAGGTACTTTTTCACATGTCCTAGATACATTAGTATGTTACTTTCCTATTTCCAGTGGGTTTCATTTTGTGCTTTCCTTCACTTACATTTTTACAATAACAACTTGAAGGAATCCATAAGACTGTATTAAAATTTATAACAGAAATTTGCTGCAAGGGGAGGCAAACAAAGCCACACTAAATTTAGCAGGTAACAAATGACTCTGGGGCAATGCTTTCAAACATTTCTCAAGTATCAGGAATGTTTCTTCCAGTGAGGTCTCCTGCATGAGTGTGATATGGAGAACACAGTGTAATGCGGCAGTTCTACACACCGTGGGCCTAGGGGGCCAGGGCCAGGCAGTGCCAGCTGAGCTGCTGGCTCTGAGGGGGACGTGCAAGAAAATCACAACCTCTCTTCCCAAGGGCGACCCCTTCTCTTACATCGTGGTGTTTTTTCAGCATCTAGCCCTCCTATGCTGTAACTCAACATAAAGGAGTCCCGACTGGGAAATAACATTTGCTGAAATGTTTTTAATTCAATTAACCCCGTTTTCTTCCTGTTTCTCTTACAAAAAAACCCAAAAGGACAGTGAAGTAGCACAGATCATGTGCAATCTCATTTTCATACATAAACTTCTTTCCCTAAACAGTTTTAGTTTCATGAAGCTGTGGACAGGGCATTCCTTAAGGAAATGGCAAAGACCTGGATAATAGAGGGAGAAAAAATGAAGCAGGAACAGTCAGCATACTATCACTAGTTAAAAGGAAGAAGCAAAAAGCTTGATACGTAATTTTTCTACATTCCCTAACACCAATATCCTGACTACTGTTTTCAAATGGCAATAAAGATTCAGTTTAAAACTTACTTGTTCTCCAAGTTTATCCAAGTTATCCAGGAAATATTTTACAGATTCACCCTAAAACCAAGAAGAAAAAAAAGTTATTAGGGCTGAGAAATGGAAGATTTTGTTACGACAGTTTATATTAAATTGTCTGGTTGTACACTTAATCCAAACATCGTTTGCTGAGTCACCAATTTCAGACTCAACAGCTAAACCCCACTAAAAACGTGTGAAATGCCTGCCTCAGCCAGAGTGCCACAGCCTGGTTAATTCCACAAATGCTTCACATAAATGATACCCCCAAGCGATCACCTACTTGGACAGGATTATATGTATGCTCCTGATATCACTATCTACGCATCCAAAGGGAAGATGTAATTAAAAGATGAAACTGCTTTTGAGATAAATACTCATACATACATCTACAACTAAAACTTAAGTGGGATTCTCTTTCTCCACATTTTTCTCTTAAGTTTATACCAGCAGCAGTTATCTTCAGAAACAAGAGCAAACTGGACATGAGGTGAGACCACCACACAAAAAAATCTCCAGGAACAGGCGTGGCCTGGAGACACGCCTTGCTCCAGAAAATTTTGAATAATCCTGCAAGCTTCCTGTTCTCCAATAGGTCTTTTCCTGGGTGACCAGCCCTCTCTGTCTGAGCCCAGATTTCTATTGGACCTCCAGGCATTTCAAGTATTTAAACTGTATGAGAATACATTCCTAAAAGGAAACAGTTGTACAGAGGACAGAGAGGAGGGTAGTAAGCAGTGGTAGATAATACTGCTTTTTTTCTGGACTTGGAATATTGGTACAGTTTTTACAACATCTAAAGATGATTTTTAGAAAAAAGGAAAAGAAAAATCTTCAAGGAATTCATTTTAGGTTAACAAAGAGATGATTTGGTTACTCCTGTACAAATATTTTGCATTATGTCATCTATTTTAATGAAAAAATATTTTTGTGTTTGGATGGAAAACATTTTATAGGTCAAAGGGAATTTAACCTTAATCTTTAAATAACATCAATAATTAAATGAACTTATATATTTAAAGTACTTAAAAAGTAAAATTCAAATAAACATTACAAATTCTGTTTCACTGAAGTATATACGTCAGTTTGTTAGACAAATATAATAAAAGACAATCACTGTTTATGTATGAGTCAGATCAACAAAACGGTTACTCTTTCAGTAATATGTACACTGATCGAATGTTAAATGCCTTAAGTGAAATTTAAACACATTTCAAAAAAGGTGTGTTTTAACTGGTAGTAGTGTTGTATATTGCACTTACTTTTTTCTTGATTTTAGTATTAATAATAAATTCACTGTGGAAAGTTTGAAAACTGAAAAAAGGAGGAAACAGGCAATAACTACTAATTCCACTACTCAAAAAACAGCCAGTTAATATTTAAGGATATTTCCTTCTAATCACTTTTTGTATATTTAACATAATTGAAATAACAGAGACAAGACTGCATCCTAATGTTTCCACTAAGTAATTGTAAGTAAATTCCAATGGTCAAAATAACCCCCACTATTCATGCTAAAAAGTTAAATAAAATCACTAAATATTGGATATTTGAGTTTCTTCCTTTTTGTAAACAGTTTATATTTTAAAAATAAATAATGCTGTGATAAACAGCTTTGAGTACAGCTGTATGTGGTCTTGAATTATGTTCTTAGTGAGCTCAGAAGAATTACTAAGGCAAGGAGGTTAAACATCTTTAAGATGCCTAGTGCTTACTGCCACAAATGTTCTCCTGATTCTCTCCTATCCAAGAGTGAAAATGACTGAGTTTATTAATAGTGAAATTATGATGAAGATAAATTAAGCCAAGACCATATAAGAGTGTCCTGCAGATCCTTCTATAATAAACTAAGGTACAAACTGAAAGAGTCCACATTGTGGTGACTGATGCTTATCATTTTAGGGACCGCAGAGCAAGAGAGCTCTGTTTAAAACAGAAAATTACACTTTCCATATCCAAATCAAGAATAAAAATTCAACTATACAAATATTTATTTCAGTTAGTATTGCTGTTTATCTTAACTAATGATCGAATAAATGGAAGTTAAAGTAACCTTAAGATGAACACATTATCTAAAGCAGCAAGACCTCCTCCCCCTTTTAGAAAATAAATGTTTATACCCAATCCATTGTTTCTGAGGGTAGAGGGAAATTGGTATATTTATTCTAGTGATGTTGAAAATTCACACAAACTTTTTACAAAGTTGTAAGTATAACTCATAAAACGTGTAATGAACTCTTCTTAGCCATTCTAAGGAATTTACTCAACTTAAAATGATACAAACAAAAAGATATTTTACTCTGTGCCACTTATGATAGCAAGATGTAGAAATTCATTTTCTCACTCATTAGGAGAATGATTTAATAAATTCTGGTATACTACCAGTAACATAAGTCATCAAATTATTATTTTGATGTAATTGCTACATATGAAATATTTATACCATTAAATAAATGTTAAAGTAGCAGATTACCAAATGAAGGTCCATTAACAACCACTTATCCACAAGTTTTTTTGTAGTAAGCTTGGCCCCAACACTCATTTGGCAGCAAAACCTGACCCGAATAGATGTGAGGTTCTTTACAGTCTTTATTCAAATGTTTTGCTAACGTTGTGGATATTACATAATCAGTACATGTACTGTATTATCTTTCTGAAATCCAAAAAATGCTTAATTCCATAAAAATCTGAACTCAAGGAATTATGATGAGAATGCATCTGTATTATGTATGCTTTGATTTTAGCTATTTATAAGATGGAAAAGGTAACTTTGTGTGTCTATGAGTGACTATATTCTATTTTTTTAAAAAGAAAAATTGTCCCTATTTGATCATCTCTTGGTATACAAATATAAAAAAATATTTTAAGTTATTTACACTGAAGCCTCCTGATTTAACCTTCTTCCCTAAGAGGGAATATCTTAGATCTTTTGGGTTCAAATTACTACATGCCTTTGTTTATTATGAATTCATAATCTCAAACAGTAATAATTATACAAATATGCATGTGCTCCTACTATTAAATTTCAACTTCTAGTGAAGAAAGTTTCATTAGTATTATTTACGAAGTCTTTTGTGCACTCAAGACTATAAAAGTGAAATAAAAATATTTGTAATTCACTTTCAAACATTTGAATATATGAATACATTTCGGTTTAAAATAACTTCTCACGTAAAAAAAAAAGGATAGTTAATTCACCATTTTATATCAAAGGTGATACCAATCCTTCCATTAATAAGAAAACAGAGTGGGAGACCGGAAAAGCCTAATAATCTTTTAATACAAGGACGGGAAACTAAAGCTTCATATTGCTAACAGATCAGTCCATCAAAGGAAGCTTTTAAGCACACACGTGAGTGCATGCAAATGCACACGTGCATATGCTATAAAAGGACACTTTTCTGAATTAGGTAATTTAGAGAAAATTTTTTACAACAGCTTTAAAGAGTTTTACTGAAAAAAGAGAAAACCTGTCTTTTTACAATCTCAAAAAAATATTCCAAATTAAAAAACATAAAATGTATTTTTTTTGCAATTTAACCATGAAGGACGTGGAAAATGAATAATGACATCTCTGTTCTCAGTAAGCCCGAGAGCTTCTGGTCGTCGCCTCCTGTTTGTGCATTAGTGCCCTTACGCAAATTTTATACCTAGTTCAGTGCCCAGCACCTGGTAGCTGCCTCTCCTTCCTCCCCAAAAGTATTTAGTGAATAAAGTATGATGTACTAGAGGAAAATTTCTCCAAAATATTTTTTCCTAAGTTTCAGAAGTGATCAAAAGTCTTCTAGCTAGCTGTTTCATATTAATGTTACGGGAAAGATGTGAATTCCAGTCTAAACTTCTCAGGGCCTCAATTTAACCAATAGTAAAATGAGGAAGTTCTGTGATTCAATAGATAATCACTGTAGTTCTGCCCTAGGCAACAATTTCAGTTTGTACAATTGATTTAAATTTAAGTTCTCCTTTCTTTAGATCTAAGTGTCTATTTAATCTTAAATTCACTTCTGTTGTGACTCATCATTCGAGTTGTGTTGCCCAGTCTCTTGGCTAATACAGAAGATAATTTCACGTATTGGGCAAGAAACAGTATGTGTTTAAGACTCACTTTTTGTTGGTTATGACTTGAGACTATTTTAACTTTCCCCAACCTGTTTTATGTTACTGAAGGTAATTTCTAATAAAATTCCAAAGAAAAGCCATTTCATACTCATAACTTTTTAAGTTTAAGATGTTTTATGTCATCCCTTCGTTCTTTCTCTGTTCGGAATACTGAGATAACTTTCTCGGTTACTGTAGTTAGGCCTGAACAGTAGAAAGTAGCATGGCACTCTGAAAGCCTTGTGGGATTTCTTTACCCTGTGGATATTTATGTTTCCACCTAAATAACGGCATAGCAGCCAGTAGACTTGGGTTCTAGTCACAAAGCCAATGAAATGAACGCTTTGTGATTGACAAAGCCAATGAACAATGTTGAGCTTTCAGTTAAGTTAACTGAAGAATAAAATGCTCACATACGCAATGTAACTATATATATATATAACTATATATGTAACTACGTTTATATATATATGTTTATAACATGTTTATATGTTTATGTTTATATATGTTAACTATATGTTTAAGTTAACTGAAGAATAAAATGCTAGATGAAATTAACTAGCTTCAGTCCCTTTGAATTTAAAAAATTCTATCAATTCTATGAACTATGTTGTATGAACTATACAAAGTTGCAGCTAAACTAGAAATGGCCTCAAGGTTGCCCCACATTCACCAGAATCATTTGTTATAAAAATACTGTCTTTGCTTGCAAAGACAAAATGGGTCAGAAGCCCGGAGTTTAAAGGTACCAGAAAGGCTGAGAAAGCAAATTAGAAAACAATATCTGGTAGACAAATGTGCAGTTATAGTGAGACTTGGCAATTTATCTGCCCAGTTACTGAACTGGAGACAGATTTATTCAACGCTGTCTTCTGCACAGCTAAAATATACTCAGGACAGGATTTAGAGTATACTAGTTTAAAAAGACATAAAATTTAAGCTGGGAAGCCAAAGAATACACAAGAAGAAATTATCTGCTTTTTCAGAAGAATATACTCAAATACTGGCAGCTTTACGTTAATAGGAAGGGGGCAACTCTACTTATACAACATAGGTACAAAGCAGAGAGTTTTAACTTTAAAGTCTGATCTAAACTTCTAAAGTCTACAGACATGACGATCAAACACAGGTTTATAAAAAGCAAGGCATACATATTCTAAAAAGCAATTTGGCAATATGTAACAGGAGCTTTAAAAGTGTTCTCCTCACAGTGCAACAGGAATAGTATGTGCAAGTACAAGTGGTCATGAATTACCGCAGTGGCAGAAGGAAAGGATGGCTGAGAGCCACTGGAGTATTCCTCCCATGTTTCTATATTCTAAACCACGGATCCTCCGATTATGACCCACAGGCCAAATCTGGCCCACCCACTGCCTGTTTTGTGTGGCTCATTTCTAAATGGTTGGGGGGAAAAAAAAATCAAAAGAAATGCTGTGACCTTTGAAAATGATATGAAATTCAAATGTCAGTGTCCACAAATAAAACAGGATTGGAACACAGCCATGCTCATTTGTCTGCGTACTGTCTGTGGCTGCTTCCACTCCACGGCAGCCACGGGGGCTCTCCCGACAGAGGCTCTCTTCACTTTGCACTACAAATTGCACGGACCTAGTTATAACTTGAAAATGTTTTTGACTGTCACTGGTATTCCCATGCCATGACTTTTTTTTATAGCTAGTTAGTACACATTCATCAAACAAAAAGCAAAAAAGACTTTAAATGCCATGCTTTTGAGGTACAATGGAATGTGGATGGATAACTTTGATATCAAATTAGATGGCACTGTATTTATTATGCAGTGACACTGTAACTATGCTAAACCAAGATAATGGACGTCAACATTACCAGACTTAGCACTCTTCAAAATAATCCCAACTCACAGGAAAGCAATGGTCAGAAAACTTACAAAATTTTTAATGGAATAGTTTATTCACAGCAGAATTTCTCCACAAAAGCAAAACATGAAAAAAACGAGACTGCAATCAAAGTAAGCTTCCAAGCAGTTCATATTTGTTAGCCAGCAAAGACTACCATTTGCTGCTCAGTTGTTTACTCAAGGAATCAGGGCCAAGTTTGCAGTGATGAAACAATTAGCCTGCATGAATGTTAGTGCAGAACAGATGAGAATGTTTTCAACGAAGCTGAGAAAACGCTATATCAGCACAACCTGTACGGAATGTGCTAGGGTGTTACAACAGATGGAGGTAAAACTGTGTGTGGAGCAGAAAGGGGACAAACTTACAAAGATTGTGAAAATGGTTATGCATTGTATTATTCACCAGCAGGTACTCTGTGGGAAAAATATAAATCTATCATATGTTATCGAGCCAGTGGTGTCAATAATAAATTTAATTTGCTCTCATGGACCTGACCATCAGTTCCACAAATTTGTCAGAACTAGAGGCTGAATATGCTGACTTGCTCTGTTACAGTTTGATGGCTTAGGAAATTTTTACTGATTTTTTTGAACTAATGGCTGAAATCAAATTTTTTCCAAACAAGAATCACCTTCAAACACTAATGTAGACCACTGAATGGCTTTGGAAATTAGCTTTAGGGAAGACCTGGACACATTTCTTTGTGAATTCAACCCCAAATTAAAACGCAAAACAGTTTTTGCAAAACATACAGTGGTAAAGTCATTTCAACAACTAGTATTATTTCAATCACACAGTCAAAACTGCTTTATACGCTTTATTTGCTGTCAAAAATTAACACAAAGCGAGGCCTCCATTCTCACACAAATTTGTAGCCGATACATATTTCCAAAATCAGATTATAGTTCCGCAGCATCTTTCAGACACCAGTGCAAGTGCAAAGGAAATTTCCATATTTCAAAATCCTTTTAACAATGCAAGGAGGCACTTCCACCTAACCTTCCATCGAAAATGGTTAATTTTCAATGTAAATGACATGTCAAGAGGCAAACATGGAGAAGAATGCGACAGGATTCTACACGAGTAAACATCTTCCAAGCAGTGACTATGCTCAGTTAAAAGCATACTCACTTGGCAGAACCTATCTGTGTGAAAGGACATTTTCAAGGATGAAATGTGTAAAACTTCATCACAGATCAGCACTCATGGATGAACATTTTGCAAGCGATTTTGATAGGGAATACTAAAACTTTGAAGCCAATGAAATAAGATATTATCCCTCTCCCAAAGAATCCCATTCTTCTTATTAGTAACTCTATATTACAAAACACTGGATACAATTTTATTATTATATATTTTGAGTTTCATCAATGAAAAAAAATTGTGGAAATCTGTGTTCTCTTCTTACATAAATACCTACATAAAAGCCCTTGGATTTTATCTCTTGGCATGTGAAGTCTAAAGTATCATACTACCTGGCCATTCACAGAAGCAGTTTCCTGACTCTTGTTTTCGACCAGTGGTTCTTAATCCTGACACTGCATCAGAACTGCCTAACGTGCTTGTTAAAAACCCGTATTCCCAGGCCTACCACACATCTACCAAATCAGTAACTTAAGCTCTAAGAGAAGTGAGTCTGATGTAGCTGTCTCTAGCATCAGTTCAGAGCTGGACATTCATCTTACTCAAAATTGGATTTTACATTAATTTCATCTTTTGGTGCTGATTACACCCAAGTAGCTGTTTGTTTAAGCTTTGTAAAAATGCCAACAATATTAAAAAACTAGATTAGAAACTTATTTAGCTTTATCTTATTGCAAAAGTAGATTTCAAGCAACATTTACATTCAATTAGGACTTACAAATAAAACATCAGGCCTTCATTTGACCTATGACATATAAACAGTTATATATGTCATGACAAAAAGTTATGACATATAAACAGAATTAAGTCTACAAATAGAGCTTTCCTTTTCTCTTTTTAAAAATTGATGTGGTAATTCAGACATACTTTACTACAGTTCTAGCTGCCTTCCTCTCCACCTCCCCAGAGCTTATTTTCAAACATCCACCATAGTCCATGGTTTTCAAAGCTAACTCAGAGATTTTTGTGGTTAAAAATGAATAAACCTGGTACTCTAGTTGTAACACTGTTAAGCTGCTATAAAACCACAAATGAGAAAAACTATTAGAATTGCTACTTATAGTTTAACATAGGATCGTAAGGAACTTAAAAACCTCAACTAAATTTACAAAATCAATTTGCTTCTATAACAGACACCATAACTTTGCATGATTGATAAATAGAGCAATTGAAAGTGCTTAATAAGAAGCACTCTTATCTTTTTACCTGGTAAACAGGTAAAACAACACTGTGGAATAAAAGGGTCAAATAAAATTCAAACAACTGCACTCTATAAATAATGTATCAGATTTTAGTTTGGTACTAAAATGAATTACCATTGTTTAATCTTGTAAAATATTCAGAATTTAATTGCAAGCCAATTAAGTAGTCTGTAAATGGCAGAAAGTTCACTGTGAAAAAAATAAGTCAATTAGAAAAAATCAAAAAAGTGAATTAAAAAGCATCCTATTTTTACGTGTTGAGGCCCTTTTAGTTATGAGACTAGCATCACCTTAATTTTTTGTTTAAAAGCATGACAGTGCAACACATGAAAAATTCGGAGCAAATCTAGGTGTTTATGGTATTCTAGGTAAAAAAAAAATTTTTTTCAGAGAAAATCTATACTACCAAGATAGCTAAGCAATGAGAAATTTCTCTTTTGAAATATAAGTACACATGTGATTCTGAAAATGAGTGTGACTCAAAGTTAATATCCAGTTTCTCTTTTATATAAAGAACCAACCACTAGTAAAGAACTATAAACAGCAAAACATTTCCTAGTACTAGCAAACTACAAAATAGACGTTTGTGTTCTAAAACTGCTAAATCTAATGGTTTCAAGTGGCTTACATATTTTCCATACACATTAAGTCCTTCTATTTGCAAGTTTGGAATATTTCAAAAAGGGAAAAAAATATCAAGAGATAAGAGAAAACTAGAAAGTTCTGTTTATTCCTTAAATTAATTACAATTGGGAATTGTATTGCTATATCGTATTGCATCTATTGCCGTAAGGCTTTTGTATACCTGTAATATGCCTTTAATTTACATCGGTCTTTTAATCCCCAAACTAAGCCAGCTCAAAATGTTTTCTGGATGTTTATTAAGCAGGCTTTATTAAGCATATGTTTGGAGAAATCTATTCAATAGGAAAACTTATTAACTTGCCTTTAAAAGTGACTGATAGGTTTTTCTTTCTTTTCTTTCTTTTTTAAAACAGGACTTTATTGGGGAACTGTGTATTTACAGGCCTTTTTTTTTTCTTAATTGGGGAACAGTAGTAGTTTGTTTTTCCCAGGACTCACAGCTCCATCCAAGTTGTTGTCCTTTCGGTCTTAGTTGTGGAGGGCGCAGCTCAGCTCCAGGTCCAGTCGCTGTTGTTAGTTGCAGGGGGCACAGCCCACCATCCCTTGCGGGAGTCGAACTGGGAACCTTGTGGTTGAGAGGACGCTCTCCAACCAACTGAGCATCTGGCCACCTGGCAGCTCAGCGGCAGCTCATTGACTTCATTCTAGTTGTGGAGGGTGCAGCTCGCTGGCCCATGTGGGAATGGAACCGGCAGCCCTGTTGCCCAGAGCTCGCGCTCTAACCAACTGAACTACCTGTCTGCCCATTGATAGGGTTTTTTTTAAATCAGTATCACATTTGTATACACTAGTAATTTCAGCCCTGCAAATATCTTCGTGAAGCCACATCTAAATAAGGAGCCTTTAGGATAATAGTTTATGTACAGACTTTGTGCAATACAAGTTTTTCCATCTAGCATTTACTTATATAAGTTTAACAGTAAGAATCAAATAATGCCAAATATAAATAAGGTACAAAATGAAAACCTGGGGCTAATGTTGGTTAATGAAGTAATGTTGGTTAATGAATTAAGACTCTTCATTTCAATCTAAGGAAATGATCTAAGGCAATGGCTACAACAAATATAGAAGGTAATATTATTTAAAGATTCAATTTCCTATCCTACTTGTCCTTCCTCTATTTTCTCTTCACATATTCACATGAAAATATGAAATATGACAAGATATTGCTCTGCTCACATTATTTATCTGAAACCTAAAATTACAACATTCTACTTAATTCCTTCAAGACAATAAACATAAAACAAGGCCTAATTCTATTTAAAGGGTTTGTTCATAGCTTTAAAATGACTCTAAAGTAAAAAGATCATGGAATCTTACTATTTGAAAAATTTGAAATGTACCACCTCTGTAATGGGTTCCACGTCTTTTCCCCTTTAATTTTAACTTCAAAATAAAATAAAAGAGAGAGGCTAGTTTTACACACTGGGCAGGCATCGGCTCTCCTGGTGCTCAGAACCTGCCATGGCACACTTTCACTTCTTTCATTTACCACCCCTCCAACATTCTCATTGTGCCTGGTCTTCACAAAGGACCTATTTTATTGTTCCTTATCTTTGAGATGACCTACTTTTTTGTTTAATGACTTTCTGTACTCATTTTTCTCTGGAGAAAGTATTATAAAGTATTGATGTGACACACAGCACATGTTTTTAATAAGGGTAATATTGTCATTTTTATCATTGAAGCATAAAGTACCACCTACTACTCATGCCTTTTTGTTTGGTGCACAAGAAGCAAGACAGTGTTTACTTATACTTTAAGAAGTAGAAGCTATTTTCTTTTGCTCTGTATATAGGTCAAAATTATGTAGACTCCAATTAAATGCAGTTTCAAATTTCTTGTGAGCATTTTCTATGCGTATCACCTAAAACTTCCAAAAGAGCCAAAACTAATCAGTTACAATAACACAAACCACCCCAATATTTAAAACATTTTTCAAATTGATACCCCTTTTCAGATTAACCTAATATAGTTTATAATACCCTAAATAGAATTTCCAGAAGAATACCTGTCTAATTTAGAAAATTAATTTCAATTATTTCTTGCACATAAGCTATAAAAACAAACTAGTGGACAAAATTAGAAATAAGAGATTTTTGGAGAGAATTAAGTTGTTATTTTACTTTGTAAACTGCTTTTCCTTGCCGCTGCTCACAAATTAATAAATTTCTTTCTATATCAAGATTTTCGATTAGACTTATAGCCAAAATAATTTAAGGCTAACAATCTTAGTTTTCTGAGTGCTCCTGTAGTCCCACCAAATTCCAATTTACAAATAACACAAAATGTACACAGTTTAGTAATTCTCCTACTATAGAAGTCACGAAAAAGAAGAACCTTATTTCATTAATGCTTCATCCTAGAGAGTAGAAAAAATACATGTCTAAAAATATATGTCTAATAAGCATTTTTGGATACATATGTATCTTATGCATTATGTATCTAATAATTATAAGCTATTTAATTTTGCTATCTTAAGTATCAATTATTCTCAAAAGATTACAACCCCCTTTTTAAAATAATACAGGTTTCAGAGTGGAGGCCGGTATTTCTTTTAAAAGTCGCCTTCTCTAAGAAATGAAATACAAATTTTAAATGCGAAAAAGGAGTTGCAGAGATGCACTAGCTCTGACGTGATATATAATACTGCTCAACAGGGTAGCAATATGGTAAGATTTATGCCATATTTATTCCATGTTACCATTTAGCATTACTACTTTCTGTTCATTAAAAAGAAAAATACAGGAAAGAACTTTCCATTTAAGTCAAAAATTCACATCCATTTCTAGAAGAATGCCTTACAGTCCTCTAAGAAAATCACCTCCTCCAGGAAATGCTAATGTTGCAACGTTAAATGAACAGGATATAAAACTATACAGAAAAGTTTATCTCAACATCCAATACTGTATTCAAATACCGGAAGGAAACACACCAAAATGTCAACAAAGACGTCTTGGGGTGGTGATAATAGTGGCTAACTAGATGGTTTTCTACAATGGACATACATGTCTTAAAATTTAAATTTTTAAAAAAGCTAATTTGGATTCTGGAGCCAATAAGTAATTATCTCAAAAAACAAAACAACTTTCCTACTTCTCTGTTTTCACATAACAGTAACAATCTTACCCTGTTTCCCCGAAAATGAGACCTAACCAGACAATCAGCTCCAATGCGTCTTTTGGAGCAAAAATTAATATAAGACCCGGTCTTATTTTACTATAATATAAAACTGGGTATAATATAAAATACATAATACCAGATCTTATGTTAATTTTTGCTCCAAAAGATGCATTAGAGC
Organism: Rhinolophus hipposideros; assembly: GCF_964194185.1. Classification (NCBI taxonomy): domain Eukaryota; kingdom Metazoa; phylum Chordata; class Mammalia; order Chiroptera; family Rhinolophidae; genus Rhinolophus; species Rhinolophus hipposideros. The sequence goes on along the minus strand of NC_138066.1, from coordinate 43,544,564 downwards.
TGATTGTCAGGCTAGGTCTTATTTTCGGGGAAACACAGTAGAGTTCTGAGAAATTCCTAAACGTTTCAATACTTTCGTGAAAGGGTCCATCATATACAATTACAACAATATATATAGAAACATTCAGCTTTGCCAGAACTAGAACCTTTCAATAGTAAAATTTTTTATTCTACAAAAAACAAACAAAAAACCTCAATTGTTAAGAAAGAAAAAAAAAATACAGTTTTCCAACACAGGTCATACTTCCCAAATCTAGTTTCAATTCCCCTGTTATCTCAATAGAGGGGCCTATAAGAGCACTTCATAATACCCAGAAGTCCTTGTCATACACACCAGGTAGAAAGTTCTGCTCTATGATGTGCTACAACAAATCTTGAAATCCCCACAATTCAAACATTACACAATAATCAACATTAATTAATAAAGTAATTCTACACCTAAGATCACCCAGCAGATGAGAGGAAAATCCACCATCACTTTATTCCCAGGTTAGTGTTCACTCCCTCATCGTAAGCTCTCACTAGCACACAAGCTCCACAAGCCGACACAAGCCCTAACTCCCCATCTGTCAAGCAATCCCATCAGACAGCAAAGCAACACAACCTGTGACTGTTTTAAACACCGAGGAAGGTGGGAAATAGTTCAAAATTTATTATACTATTATATCAGTTCCTGTTTCCAAGTCACTATTTGATTAATTGTGTCATTAAGGGCTACAGGAAAGCAGGGGAGCGAATACCAGACATGGACTACAGAGTCCTACATCCCTGAGTTTGAACGTGGCTCTATCACCAAAGCTAGCTGTGGCCTTAACCTCTACGGACCTGTGTTTTATGTACGAAATGAAGTGAACTGGGCTACATGTTCTTTCAGGTCTTTTCTAGGTTAGTAAACACAGTGATTCTGTATAGTCTTGGCAGTAAGGCCACAACTGCAGTCCACCAAAGCATTTATCATTATTATTTATGTGCTCCCCGTCAGATTGAGAGTCTCCATGAAGACAGCTGGGCAGTTCTTGAGTTCCCAAGGCCTACTCAACCCAGAAGACACGGTAGCACGGGCAGGTATTCAATACACGCTTGCTAAAGGAACAAAGAAGTGTATGAGTGCCATGCATATAACTGATCAAGTTACTGCCCTCACTAAATAAGGAACGGTCATAAGAAATACAATCAGGGAAAAGATCTTCTGTCTTCACCTGGCCTAAGAGATTAATAACTTATTAACTGACATTAACTCTTCTTCTGAGAGTGAGATTCAAAGAAACTGGTTAACATAAACACAGTGTCTTCTTGAACTTTTCAAAAGGCTTGGAAAAAACACCCAACTTACTAAGCCAGGTGGTTCAAAGTACTGCAAAAGGGAAATGAGAACAGTCATTTTGATTTCAAGTGGATCTTCTCTACTTCCTCACTTCTCTTCCCTCTTCAACCCCTCCAGTCTGGCCTCTCCCGTGATCATCATGTCACCTGCCACAGTCGGCAATAACCTCCCTGTTGCCAAAATCAATGGACATGTCAGTCTTTACCTTACGAGACCTTTAAGTGGCATGCAGCACCACTGACCATGTTTTTCTTCACGGAAACACTTTCCTAGCGTCCACGGCATTACATGTTTCTGAATTTCTCCTACCTTCCTGGCCATTTCTCTTTGCAGGTATCTCCTCTGAACATTCTCAAAATGTGGAAGGTTTCTCAAGACTCTTATCCTGAGCCCTAATCTCTTTCCACACCCTTTCCCTGAGTAATTGTATGCAACCTATAGACTTTAAAGAGCAACTGAAAACAACTCCTAAATTTCTACCTCTAGCCCAAAGCTCTATTATGGATTCCAGACAAGTGTATCACTAACTGCCTACTTCCTTCCACTTGTATGTCTCACAGAGATCTCAACCTAATGTGCCCAAATGAAAGTCCTAATCTTCCCCCTCAAATTCTTTTCTTGCAGTCTTTTCATTTCAGCAAAAAGCACCACCATCCACCCAGTTGTTAAAACCAGAAAGCCGAGTCACTCTTAACATATGCCCCTCTCCCTCATCCCCTATGCAATCTATCAGAATCCCACCGATTTCCCCTACAAAGCGTACCTTGCTTGATATGTTGAATCCACTGTCTTCTCTACATCTCCATGGCTCCACCTAACTCTGGAACTGCTCAGCATCCCATCCAGGACAGTAGTACAAAGGTTCTCGATAGATATTTACTGACTGACCGCTTTCCTCACTTCCAGCCACCTTCCACATTCCAGCAAGCTTTCCCCCACCTCAGGTCCTGCACACATGGTACTTTCTCCCTGCCAAACTCTTCCCTCTCCTGCTCTGGCTCACCCTTTCTCATCCACCCATGGGATGTGAAATGTCCACCTCTTCACACCACCCTCTTGTTCTGTCACTGCTTCCTTTTCTTTTCTTTCCTTCAGAGCACTTACCATATGTGGGATTATGTATTTGTTTGCCTATTTAATATAAGTCCTCCAACCAGCATCTAAGATCAATACTTTCATTGGTTCACTAGCAAATACCCAGCCTGCAAAAAAGTGCCTGCCTCATTAATAGGTGTTCGGTAACATGTTACTGAACAGCTGCTGAAAGACGCCAGTTACCTGTTGAAGAATAACAGGCCCCTTGAGATGCGCCACCCAAGGCCTTCTTGCCTTCATTGCCTTTTGCATTTGCTCCACACTTTTCACATTTGACGAGAAAAAAATTCAGATTACCATAATGAAAATGGATACTCAAAGTACTGTGCTAATAAACCTTAACACTTGCATGTAGTATAAAATATAAACACATATAAAACTATCAGATGGACATATATGTATTCCTATCAAAAAATACTACTCTGCACTACAAAGGGTGTTTTTCTGTTTGTTTGTTTTTAATTAAGAGCTTTATTTTCCAAAAGAAAGATACCTTACATTAAGGCCAAATGTGCAAAATTCTATACAACAGGTGGGAACCTTGGTTCCTTAATAAATTTTAACATCAACCTCAAAATTGGGTGCAACATTTGACCATAACATAATTTAAAAGTCAAGAAAAAAAATTAAGTAAGGATAATTCTCCTGGCCCTAGTCCCGAATTGAAATGTGTATCATCTATATGGTAATTTAAATTTCTATCATCTTTTAAAGCTGTAGTTAATAAAGAAAGACAGTTTTACTGTAAATGTGGCAAGTTAGTAACAGTTCAAAATAGCAAATCATTTGTATTGCTATATTTAACTTAACAGGTTAAATCACATTACTCGTTAACTATTCAATTAGAATAAATAGGCTTAATCACATTACTATAACTATTTCAACTAGAATAAATAGCATTTGCAACTTTGTGAATATACAGCATTCAAAAATTTTTTAAAAATGAATTTAGAGACTATCTTACATTTGAATAGCAATTTTCCTAAAGTATAATCATGTATATTTTTGTATTTATTGGGCCTCGTGTAACACAGTTGGCCAGGCAATAATCTATGAGTGACTCTCCAGCACCTTGGAAAACCTAGTGCAGTTGCTCAACACTAGTAGCGTCCACGAGTTTTTCTTTTACTTAACATCAATAAATGGATACAACCACCCTTCACATCATGAAACCTAAATGAAAACTACATGATGGTATAAGATGACAGATTCTCTATACAGTTTCTTGTATTGAGGCAGTATGTCCTATTTAACAGAAAAATAATTTTTATAAAGATTATCCAGGGAATAGGAAAAGACTAACCAGGATATTGAAAAGGAAAGTGAAAGTCTCTCATCCCAATTATTCATCATTCCAGCTCTTTTTAACCTTTCTAAAAAGTTTAAAATAGAAATGCCCTATTAATAGGCTAAATATAACATAACTGCTCCAGGTCAAAGAACCCAAAGATACTGTTATACTATTTGGGGTGGGGGTGGAGGAGGTAGAAAAGTTTTGTTTATTGGCTAACATTGTTTTTAAACACCAAAATCAATAAAATGTTTTTCCCCAGTAGGGGAGTAAATTTAAAATTTGTTTATTTTGCTCCAGGAGAGAAGTTAGGAATTCTCTGTTAAGACTAAGGTTTTTAGTTGGCTTTTATACAAAATGGTCAGAAGTTCCAAAATCTCATGAACAGTAATATGAAAATCTTAAAAAATCATTTTGTATTTTGTAAATGTAAGGAATTTTTTTACCTTGGAAAAAGAAACCCAATACCCTCTAACCTGAGTACCCACAAAGTCTCTGCCCACTACAGGTACAGGAAATGGCAGAACGGAAAAGAGTATACGTGTGTACAGGTGGAGGGTCTCCACAGAGATGGAGGAAGAGGGAGAGGGAAAGACAAAGCAGCACATTCAGTGGCAGTGGCAGAGAACCTGCACCTATGCCCAAGGTACCACCACACCTCCAGTAGGAAGATAAGGATTTGGCTACTTCCACCTACACATCAGATTGAAAATCCAGCAAAGTGACATGAGAAGGCAATAATGTAGCAATAAAAACCTCACATATCTTTTGGATGTGCTACCTTTATTAGAGACAACAGATGGTCTAATGAGAGTGTAAGCCATATTCCGCATGACTTAGAATTCAGAAATTTCTATAATATATTGGTAATTAAATTCGGAGAGTAATCAAATCACAGCTGTGTCTTATTTTTTAAAAAGCTACTTATGGTTTGTGTGCATATGGCTAATGTCAATAATATGCTTAGTGTCAGGCACTGTGCCAAAGACTTTACACGGATCATCCCCACAACAATTAACAGAAGGTACTCCAATCACCCCCACTTTACAGTTGCAGAAACAGAAATTCTTGCCCAAGGTCACAAAGGAGATGACAGAGCCAGGACACAAGTCTGGCTGACCATTTAATTCCACTTTATCCCACAGAATAGTAGAAAACCATATCAAAATTTAAGGCCATCACATTAAAATCATTTGTAAATGTTTTATAATATGTAAAATGTATAATTAATTTGAACATGGTTATTCTCTAATTTGTTTGGAAGATACAAAGTAAAGTTTCATGTAACAAAAACAAAGTACACAGGTCTTATGACTAAGATCAAAAACCAAAACAAACTAAGAATAATTCTACTCAAGTATTTGCATCTATTGTAGAGTAGCTGGGGATGAAAAAGTACAGCCACTGTGCTGATTTAAAAATTTTTTATTCATTTTGCCAAAAGAAGAGAGATTAAACTTGGCAGATTAAGATAAACAACTGATATTAGTGTAGCAGACTGGTAACTTTAGCCAAGGCTACTAAAAGTCAGTTCTCAAAACAAAACTATTTCCTTGATCTGTATCATCCCATTCTAATGATACTGCTAATGCAGATGTAACAAATTCTCTTGGAAAAAAGGCATCTTGGAAAAATAAATATATATATTATATATATTATATACATATAACGTATGTATACGTATACGTATATACACATATATGTATATGTTCACCATATAGACAAAGATGAATTGTATTATGTACTTAGAAAAAAATGAAGTACTTTCAAACAAGGACCTAAAAATCACTGTTAATTTCCAAAATATTTGCCTTAAAAAAGTCTGCAGTTTCTAACTAAAACAAAAATTTGCAACAAACTGCTCTCTGGAATGCTCATAAGTAGTAGAAACACTGCGATCGTTACATGAGAAATACTGCAAAGGAGCTCATAATAACAGAAAAGTGTTCTGACATCCCCTTCTCCAAACCAAAAGCAACTATACACCAGATATGGGCCAATTTCCAAATGACACTTTCCTACAAAACTATATAGCTGCCTTTCAGACAACTTGTTGCCATTAAATTTTTGTTTTTCAGGGTGCATAAAAAACCATGTTCACAAAAAATAAAATAAAATATAAATAAATAAAAACCACGTTGACTGACGGAACATCAGTTGAAGATTAGCAGTACATTTAGTTGATGAATGGTGGTTAGGATGAACTGCACCAGTCTAAGTTAGTAAATTTACCATTAAATGTCATTTAAGATTACTTATATAGTAACTATAATCTAAGTTTATGAAGTAAAAAAGGAATGGCACAAGGATATTATCAAAGTTCACAATATAAAAAGTGTGTGAATGTCAGTGCAATGCTATGTATTCTTAATAAAATCTTACACATATTTAAAATAATAATGTGCTATGTAGAACTTACCAGGGGAGTCGTAATATTTGAGTGAATGGATGTTGGTCAGACGATCCTGGTAATGAAAGAAAAAAATACTCCACGGATACAGTATTTGAGAGCTCATAAAATGCTTTAGTGAGTGGCAGGTGCTGTGGCCCAGGGGTTGGCCCAGGTTCCAGTGTCTATTCTTTCATCATTTACTAGCTCTGCTTTCCAAAGCATCAAGGAACCTCTACATCTGAATTTTTTAATCTGTGAAATGGGGACAGTAACACGTATTCTATTTCTCTCTCAGTTTTTTAAAAATTCTATGATAATGTATGTGATAGAGATTTGAAAAGTACAAAGGCATTTTGATAAAACATAAGATATTAAAATGTGATAACTATCAGCACTTGAATTAATTTTCTGGAGAAAGAAATTGGCATGTGTTTTAGGCTAATGACTAGAGACCTCAATTTGGTTGAGTTGCTGCCTATTTGTAAAACATCACCAGGTAATGTTCAATCCAGGGAGTCCACGGGCCATTATGCTTTTACTACGTGAGCTCACAAACCTTTCTCTTGGGTTAGGTCCACTCTCTAGTAAAGAATTTTGAAACTAATAATGTCTAGTTTTCATAACAAAATGATTTCCTTGCTTTATCCCTTAATTGTTTAATAAACATTTTCAGAGCAGCATAAATTACCGCGTCACTAGCTTTATTTAGCAAAGTAATACAGAAACCAGCACAGTATTTTACAATCCCCCTTCAGCACACACTTCCCATGGCTAGTCCAATTTCTACCCCCACCCTCAAAAATAAGACACAAACATGAACACGTGAATATAACACAACAAGTCAAGGCACACGCTTGTGCATGCATGTGTGTGTGTACATACACACAATCTCTCTCACAAAGCTGTACTGTGTAAGCACATGGCCAAACATCCTCTTTGTTTCTGATGCAAACAGTACTATAGCTCTGGGCTTCCAAGGTTTGGATAAAATGTAACCACTCTGACATCTGATCAAATTCACCTCTGGCGTTATATGTAATCCTCATTTTATATAGGTTGAAATATTTTACTCTAGCCCTAGAATCAATAGACAATAGGTATTTAGCAACTTGAAGTCAAAGTCTTGTTTTGATTTTACTCATAGAGAAAATGAACCAAATCCTTCTCCAGCAGAAACATGATTAATAGTTTACAACTGAAAGTAGTAACTGATTCACTGTTTAAATTCAAATTAGTGTTAAAGAATAAACCAATGCCTCTAACTCTCCAGTATTTCAAACCCATGAAACACTGCAGTACAAATAAAGAAATAAATATTTTACGCTAACCTAAAGTTTTTATTTTACGTATCAACACTCTTTTTTAGCAGCCAATGAAGGAGATGAAACAGTTTACTCTGTTACACAGACTGAAGGGAAGTACTTTCTCAATGAGTAAACTACCTTACCCCATCAACTTGGAGAAATATAACTATCATCAAACACAAACTGTACTACTTGAGTAAGAAAAATTAAATCGAACTGAAGGTACCAAGATAACAAATAGTTTTGGTTTCAGGGACTTGCAAAGAAACACTGGTCATTACAGGAAGTTGTATTAATGCTGACAATGTTAAAGTGTTTATAGAAAGTAGGAAGCTCTAGTGTTCCTCCCAGTGTCACATACTTTCCTGCCCCATGTAACCAGTTCTATAAATTTTGCTTATATTTCTGAATAAGTAACTGTATATTAAAATTCCAAAAAATTTAATTGGCAGTGATTCCTAGTCATTTGGTTAGTTTTGCTACATATCTCCAGTCATATCATTTCCCAGCCAACCATGGACTCCCATCTATTTAGTCATCTAACTTACCAAATTCCCTAACTATTGTCACATAAGAGGTTTTTCTAAAGCGAGGGCATATCATTAAGTGCACTGGCAGGCTATAGTGAATGTACAGCCAAAGCAAAATATTACAAACATTTAATCCAGTACTAAAAGAGGCACTTCTTAGGGTATATTATCCTCAGTGTGCTGGTTTATAAAAACTAGCATGGTACCTTAAGCTATAATGTACTAGATTTTTCTTCTTCACAGTAAGCTATTTAGCTTACCCATAATGAAACCAACCAGAAAAGGAAATGTTTGCCTTTCAGAACTTGGGATAAAAAAACATTCATGTTTGCACCGAAGTTATTACTAACAAACGAATGGCTTGCTAAAAACCTAAGCTGTGACATCACTACCCTGTCCCTTGTCCCAAAGACTGATTACAGGGAAAGTCATTTATCTTAAAACAAAAAGTCACAGACAGGCTTAAAAACTGTCCCCATTTTTTTTTTTGCCTTTCAATTCGCATTAATAAGTTTAATAATCAATTGTTAGTTAAAAGAAAAATGGCTAATTTTATTTTATCTGTTAATTCCTCCCATTTCTCCTGATGTTTACCCTTTCTAGCAAAGATTCAAGAACATACATTGTTAAACATAACAAAAAAGAAAATATTATGATTCTATAATACAAGGATTTCCCATCTCTTGGAAAATGAACAAACTAGCATACAGAAATAATTCATATTTCCCAAAAGGAACTTAACGTGGAATGTTTCTTTTTGTCTAGAAGAACCTTATAATTCAGAATGTCTAAAAAATAAGGAAATAAAATAAGTGCCAGGCCCTATGCAAGTGAGAGAGAAAAAGACAAATAAGGCACACCAAAGGAACTTCTCCATTAGTGAGAGAACCAAACATGAATGCAAATAACTCAAACCAGGCAAGTAGATGGGAGTTAGAAAACAAGCACACCACAGAGAGCACAGGGCAGAGGGATTCCAGCCAGGAGGACTGGGAAAAGCTGTGACCCTAAAGCACGGTTCCTCGGGGTGGCCAAGGAACATACAAATCGCCTATGGCTATCTGCTAAAAATACAGATCACTGGGTCCCATCCCAGATTCCTGAATCAGATCCTCTTGTGATAAAGCCTCAGAATCTGTTTTTTGTTTTATTTTGTATTAGACAAGCATTCCAGAGACTCTAATGCAAGGGGTTCATGGAGGACTGCATTTAGTCGCATTAAAATTTGATTACCACTATTCTAAGTGATGGGTAGGGCCATCATGAACAGATACAGTTAATGGAAAACCTTGATGGAGGGCCTTTGTGAACAGAGCCACAGAAGCAGAACATCAGGCATGAGGGAACCGAGGGGTTATAGGGTATGTACTGTGGTCTAATGAAATACATTGTTGGAATCATAGGTAAGCTAGCTCAAGTCTTGACTCATATAAAGAGGTTGAACTCTGTTCTGGAGGCCATGGGGAATGAGCAAAGCTTTCTGAGTAAACACCCACAGTGTGTTTGACCAAGATTACCTGGGATTCCAAGCAAGAGGTACTGGGACAATAATGTAAAGGAGGAAAAGAAGGAATGGATGCAAGAGACTTTGCAGACTTTGGGTAGAAAAGGCAAGACTCAGGGAGTTGCTGTATGTGGACAAGAGAAGGAACTGAAGATGACTTTGAGGAAAAATTTAAATGAACCAAGTGCCTTCTCAGTATCCAACATAGACTATGCCAGGCACCACAGAGCATCCAAAAGTATGAGAGTCATTAATTCAACGTAATAATTCAGCACCTACTATACAGGCCAGGTACCACTACCAATGCCAAGGACACACAGGAAAAAAAATCCCTGTTCCCCAAGAGTTTAAAATTAGATCTTGCCCCATTCCTCTTCTCTTGTGTCCCGACATTTTATCAGGAAAGAAGTGTGCCTAAACTTGTCTCTCCTTGCCCATGATACTTTCTTTGCTCCTAAAGCAACAGCTGGCTTAAGTGGAGAACATGCAGGTCCTCATCCTGAGTGGTTTTACCTATTTGCCCTTCATGGCAAATAAATATTTAGGACTGCCTTCTCAGCAATGACCAGACAGTCTTGATATGAGACTGTAAGATGTGAATGTCCAAATTCAAGAAGTGGGAGTGAAGCCCACCTTCACCTAAACGGACTTGTGGAACTTTGCTAGAGAACTTGAGAGTACAGTTGTTTATTCATTCAAACAATATGAACTGTATGCTATTACAATGGATGTTTCTTCCCTGACCTGGGAGGATGAACAACATCTTGAGAAAGTAGAAAGTGTGATTTATTGAGAAAATGAATGGTTTGTTAAAAGAAGAAAGGAAAAAACGCAGCACTTAAAAACAGGAGAGAGGATGAAGGGAGACAAGAAGGGGTATGTGGAGAACTCATACGAGATTGCCAAAAACAATTTAATACATACTGACCACAGGACAAAAATTAACCACAAGTCTGAGAAGTAGATAGAGGTCACCTGTCAAGCTAATGTAATAATTTTCAACATACAATGCTGCCAGCGACTCAATTTTAACAACTCAATTTTAACAACAATGTGAGACAGTGTCTACCTTTCATTAAGGACAATTTTACTTGACGAGATATATACACCAAAGAAGGGAACTATATAAGACAGCACATAATCAAGCGCTAGGTTGTGTGATATATAGGAGAGCCATAATTCAGAGAAAGTTGCGATTCAGCTATCAGTTTTATAAAAAGCTATCGTGAACACTTTTATTGAACTTTTAATAGCCAAGACTGCTTCTGAGTACAAATGGTAATAGGAAAGACGGCTGAGTGGACATCATTTTGCAGCCACACCCCTGAATGTGGATTGCTTTAATGCTGGTGACATCATCAAACAACTTTCTAAGCAGTTTTCCTTATAACTGTCACTTTATTTTGATCATATTACAGTAAAACACTTCAGATCTGAACTACCTCCAAACTGCATACAGTCTAGATTGCTAGCATTCCTGGGATCTTTCCGGTCTTTGGCAAATAAAACCCAGAATACAATCAAAGCATTCACAATTAAATTACAAAACATTTGATTTAAAAAAACCTATTTCAGTTATTATTTTTGTATCTTTCACTTGGATCGGATCCTTTCTCTTCCACCCTCTCTTCAATGCTCTCTAACAGCTACAACATTTATGGGTAGTCTTGTTTAAGACAAAGTAGAAAAGATAAATATAAAATAAATTCTGGGTGCTTCCCATGTGAAACAAAGGTCTAAGAAATAACTAGAATTTTTCTGTTTAAGAAGGAGCATTTTGTTTGTGCCTAGGAGCCTTAGAAAAAAAACTCATGCAAAAGCAGAAAGCAAATACAGAAAAAGCACAATGATTGTTAAACATTATTAAGGACTTTAATCTCTTCTATATTAATCTGTACCATAAAATGAGTACTTCTAAAGACAAAACAGCACATTTGAATCTAGTTCAGTTATTGAACTCTTAGTCCAAGAGTAAAAGGTCGTTTTTTTTTAAAGGGATGAATATTATTGCTATAATTGGGAGGAAATTATTTTCAAAAGAACAAAATTAGAAGTGCCTATGAAAATCATTCTGATCTTACTTTTAAAAAGAAAAATGACCAATTAATATAATAGCTTTACTGAATCTATGATGTTTACCATATTTTTACCTTGCTTAGTAAAAAGGTCATCTACAGAGCAGTCCCAATTTCTGAGGCTAAAATTCTGCACAGATATACTGTGGAAGTCAGTGAAAAGGGGGTGTTAGACTCAGACATTAATGAATGTCATTAAAATAAAATCATAACATTGTAAAAGAACAAATCTCTTACCAGTTGAAATTCTCGACGCCGGTCATAGGCATTCTGTATGCCGCTGTCTGCCCATAATGCTCTTATAGCAGGAAGATATTGTAAAAAAACTCGAGTTTCCACCATTCCCTGGGCCGCTAGGGAGGACCGGGTGTCAAATGACATCATCTTGTCTCCATGGACTTGGTTTGAGTTATCTCCCCAAGGAATATGAAGCTTCTCTCGAGCATCTACCAACACCCTCATACCTTTGTTAAGGGAAAAAAAAAAAAAAAGAAAAGTGTGATAGGAGTCATCAGATATTCTCATAGATTCTATTCCAGTATTATTTTCTTAAATGTCTTAAGTACTCCAGGCCCACCTCCTCCAAAGATGGAGAACATCAAAAGACACTCACAACTTCTCTGAGCTTAAAAAACCTGTTATTCACAGTTATAAAAATTAGAGCCTTGGAAAGCACATACTATCACACAAGTGCTCTTTCTGAAGAATTCTAACATGTTCTAATTTATAAAGTAACTTCTGGGGTAGAAGGTAGTCATGAGAAAACCAGACCTAGTGAAGAAAAAAGAAATTAGGCTGCATAGCCTAATGTTCAGGCTATGAAGCAAACGGCTGCAACCAAGATTTTTTAAGCCCCTCAAAAAGACATTTATTTATAAAATGCCAAGAACCAAACATCACTCTGTGTTCTGTTTGGTCCCGGAGCACCCTGCTTAACGCAACACTTGAGTCTTCTAGAAACGCATTCAAAACTCAAAAAACTTGTTCCATACTAAACTTCAAATCAGGGTTAAGTCACAAGACGGCCTTAGATTTCCCTAAAAGGGAAGAAGACGAAATGCAAAAAATATGTACGTAAAAACAGAAATCTCCACTCACAGAGATTGGTTCAAACCCAGTATTTCTATCACTAAACTGTTATCTTTGGTCCATCTTAACAGTCACATGATTATCAAGAAGTCATTTGTTTGGATAACTGAAAAACTGTTTTGCTGTTAATTTTCTGATCATGCCAACTCAAAAGAAAGTATGTATCTAGTGATTTACTCCATCTCATAATCAATGCTCAAAGTAGGTCACACTTAGGACCCAGGGCACATTTAAGAACCAGGTGTTCACCTGGCTCATAATCAGTTAACATGTTGACTCAATTCACTGACATAATTCCTTCAGTTCAGCGACATCAGGATACAAAGGTACCTTCAATTAAGGACTGGCAAGGCGGAGTCTGCGGCCTTGAAAGAGACCTTAATTAGTTTTGTGCTAAACACGAAGATTGGATAAATACAACTGTTCTGCACAGCTTAACTGCAGTGGTACCAGGGCTCGGAGCTCGCTGTGGTCTGGAGCTTCCAGCCTCGTGCTCTTCTCCCGTCATTACGCCACAATCCTTCCCCCCCAAACAGTTCTCCTCTACTCAGTCCTGGGAGGAAAAAAGTGACCCCAACGAGTTGCTTGAGTACTTCCTGAACAAGCAAACAAAAATGACCTAAAAAAGCACTGCCTCGAAAAGACCTGAAATCTGTTGCGAACTCCTAGGTAACTGTTACAAAGATGAACGAATCTGGATACATCTGAAGTACCAGGCTGTGTATCTCAATCTTGCCAAAATGCCTTTTGTAAAGTAGAAGATAACTGATACTATGACAAATGAGCGCTGATCACCACCAAAAGACAAAAACAAACACCATCTCCTCTAATTCTTTGAAAGCCCAGAAATAAAATGCTTATGTGTTTTCCACTTAAGAACAAAGGTTAATTTTTGAAACTATCGTCAAATAAAAGCAGAGTGTGGATCCAAGCTGACCCTGACTCACTGACGACCTGTACAGGCTCCACATCCCTCCGAGGCCAGAGAGTCTTTGTATCAATGCACAATTTCATTGACACACAGAAGCAAGTGGTGGTCCACACCCGCCCTCCCACCCGCGGTTACTGAGCGAAAACGCGAGTGGAACGCGTTGCACCGTGATTACAGGCAAACATCCTGCCCGGGCGTGACCGAGGGGCGAAACACCACGGACGCTACGTTTTTCAGACCAAACCGTGTGGGTCTCGTCTTCCCTCACCGCCAGCGCAGTAAACACGACACCCTCGAGTTCCGTATCCTGGCTCGGAAGGGCCTACGGGCTGTCACCGTTCGCCCTTGACAAGAACCTCCGGCGAAAGTGTCCTGATTGTGGTCGTTCGAGAACGGCCTCGCTCGGGGGGCGGCCAAGGAAGCGGGGGATCTGGGGACAGGCCGACTCCGTGCGACTCGGGTCCCCCGCCCCGCGCGGCGGGGTCGGGCAGGCGCGCGGGGGGCGCCGAGTGGGGGCGCGGGCTGCGCGGCGGCTCTCAGGTCCCCCCGCCCCGCCCGCAGGGAGGACGCGCGAGGACAGCCCGCACTCCGGGGCGCTGGGCTCGCCTCACTTCCCTCTCGGAGGGGGCGAGGCCGGCGCGGGGTGGGGGCTGGGGGGCCAGACGCGCCCGCGCCCGCGCCCCGGGAGTCACAGTGCAAAGCGGGGCGCCCCGGGAGGCCCTCCCCCGGGGGACGCAGGCCCCAGGGGCGGGAAGCGCCGGTGCCCGGGGCGCGCCCCCGTCCTGCCCGCCCGCCGGGCCCGGTCCTCCCGGGCGCTGAGCGACGGAGGGCGGTGCCCGGCCCCGCCGGCCCGGCCGCAGCCCCGACCCTCGCCCCCCGGCTCCCACCCTCGCCCGGCACCTTTGATCACGTTGCTGTAGATGGTGGGGCGGAACTCCTCGCGCGCGCGCTGGTCGAAGTCCTGCCCGTGGATGATCCGCATCTGCTTCAGGAAGGTGGACTTGCCGCTCTCGCCCGCGCCCAGCAGCAGGATCTTCACGAGCCGCTTCACGTAGGTCTTTTCCCGGGACAGGCATTTGTCGATCTCCTTGGACTTGCGCTGCTGCTCGGCCTCGCCGCTCGTCAGCACGCAGCCGGGGAAGCACACGGACAGCACGGACCGCGACGGCAGGAAGTCCGCCATCTTGCCGCCGCCGCCGCCGCCGCCTCGGCGGGCCCCTCCGGCTCCCTCCACCTCCTCCTCGGGCGGCGGGCGACTCCGGCACCACGGGCTCGAGGGCGGGGAGCGTTGTGGCGGCCCGAGCGCGCCGGGGGAGGGAGGGAACGAGCGAACTGACTCGCAGGGCGGGCCGGGCAGGGCGGGCCGGGCGAGCCAGGAGGGAGGGAAGGAGGGCGGGCCCGAGAGGGGCGGTGGCCCCGGCGCGTGCGCGCGCCCGCAGCCTCCCGGGGGCGCGCGCGCACGCGGCAGCCGCTCCCCCGCCTCCCGCCTTTGACGGCCGACTTACGCTCCAGCTCGCGTGCGCGCGGCCGCTGCGGTCACGTGACGGCCGGTAGGGCCGGGCGGGAGCGTGCGGCGTCCGACTTTCTGTTTTCCTTTAATTAGCTGCGCGCATTCCGGGCCGAAGGGCTATCTTCCTGCGTCCGGGAGGCCCGAGGCAAGATCGCAGACCCTGTCCTCCGTGGGGCTCCCTAATTGGGCCCGCCCCTCTTTCTCCCAGGTTCCGTGCCCTCCGCCCGCTGTCACCGTTCGCGCACTTCGTTGCCAAGCTTTTGGCTGCCAAGTTATTTAGACAGCGGGCGCGAGCCTGGAAGGTGTGGGGTATGTTTTCAAAACTAAGGGGGTCTCGTTCGCAGCCTGGTCTCCCAAGCGCCGAACGATAACCAAACGCCATCAAGCCCCCCCCGCCCCCCCCCCTATTTTTGGCATGCTTAGACCTCTGCAAAGACCACACACACACTGAGGAACAAGAACTGGAGTTGAAGTTCATCTGAGATGTGCGAGGAGGGGGTGTTCGGGTCTCTCGGTGGATTCCCGCCCGAGCGGCCGCGATGCAATCAGTGCCTGGGAGCTGCAGCAGGGTGAGGTCATGGTGAAAATCCCCCTACGCCGGACACGGGGATGCAGACTCTTCCCTACAAGGAAGCAGATAAGCAAACAGACCGAGGGCAGGAGCAGGCAGATTTTAGGTTTCCTGCCAGATCACAGAGGATATGACCAGCTAAGGGACTTTTTTCTGTTCTAACAGCAGACGTAGGCCAGGGCTCCTGAAAGGGCTGCCAGGACACAGGTACCCAAGTGACAGCTGGGAGAGAGACTGCCATAGCAAGGACCCCGGAAGCCACCTTTTTCATTCTTAGTATGTAGTTTCAGGTGGTAAAAACCATGTGGGTCTGTCTCTCTTTTTGGCAGTGCCACCATAATACTTTTGATTTGGGCTCCTGTAGCTCAGAAACGAGAACCTATCGGGCAGTTGAGGTAAGAGGTCAGCACTCCGAGAAGCTCATGAAACGGGTTTAAATTAAAAACATAAAAATCAGTGCTAATCAAGTGTACTGTCAGGGTTGGATTACCGGCTGAAGAGCCTCGTGACTCAGTAAACTGGCTGCAGTAAACAATGCCTGTAGTAGGAATATCTCCATTGGTCCTGGCAAATGCCTATAGGGTAGACAATCTACAATATGCACAGTGGGGTAGGTTCAACTCGGTATCTGTGGATTAATAAAGTCAATCACTGGGTGATGCCTTCAGGCAAAATGCTTGGTAAAAGCCTACCCTGGATGGAAGATCTCTCTATTGTCTCAGTTGATTTTCAGGAGGCCCTGTTCTTCAACCATGAAAAGACTAACCACTGCCCAGGACAGGGGCCAAACATTGGCCCCCAAGCATCATTTCTACAGGGACTCCAGATTCTCATCTGAATGTTTCTGCAAAAATGGGAGGCAGGAAGCCTGTAAGTTAGGTCGTTAACCTTTTTCTTTTTCCAAAAGCATGTGCAACATAATAGAGAACCAAGGATGCCTCGGAGGCAGGAAGGTATTCCTGCCCGGCCAGTTCATGTTGTGACATGTAGAGCCGCAGAGAAAGCTGTTCAAAGCCTGTAACCTTGTGCTGGAACAAGCTTGGCTCAGATCCAGCCTAGCTGCTTTAATCAGTTTTTCTGAAAAAGAGACCTCTTTGGACCTAGACTGGAGTTTGGCTGCAGCAGTCCCGCTGCTTCTGTCTCGTAATTAAGCCACCTTAAAATTGTAAGCATAAAAATGAGTTAGAGGTGTGGTGGTTCCTCAGAAGGTTAAACATAGAATTGCCATAGGACCCAGAAATTCCACTCCTAGGTATAAATAACTGGAAACAGGTGTTCAAAGAAAATATTGTACTCCTATGTTCATGGCAGAACTATTCAGAATAGCCAAAAGGTGAGAATAACCCATATATCCATCAATGGATGAATGGATAAACACACTGTAGTATACCTATACAATGGAATTATTCACCAAAAAAAAAATGAAATACTGATATATGCTAAAGCATGGATGAACCCTGAAAACATGCAAGTGAAAAAAACCAGACACAAAGGCCACATATTTTAAGGTTCCATTTATATGAAGTGTTCAAAATAGACAAATCCACAGAAACAGCAGATTAGTTGTCAGGGGCTAGAGTGAGGGAAGAATGAGGAGTAACTTCTTAATGTGTACAGAGTTTCCTTTTGGGGTAACGAAAAAAAAATATATATATATATATATTTTGTTTGCAGAACATTACCACTACAATTTAGTACATCATAAATGTACTAAATTCTCCTGAATTGTCCACTTTAAAATGATATGATGAATTGTGTGAATTTTATCAAATGATGAGTTATGTGAATTTTTTCACAATAAATAAATGAGGTAGGGAAAATATTATTTCCCATAAAAGAAAAGTCATCAGTATCATTTAACACTGAAGTACCTGCAGTGTTCAGTATTCAATAAATGAAAGTGTGATTGTGTTTGTTTTAGAATAACACTAACAACTTAAATTATTTGCACCAGAAGCTAATCTACTCTAGCAGTATCTATTGATTGATAGGGTCAGAATTATCAATTCAAATATCATTAATATTACAACGTAACCTGAATGCTTCAGGTTATATTGTAATGATATTAGTGATATTTTAATTTTCAGATAAATTTTTCATAACTGAGAAAAATCCAAACCTTTTAAGGGAATATAGAGTCTATTTGCTAGAATTGAATCTGCTGGGTGCTATATTTCCAATAGATCCAGATATTAATTCACTGGAAACGTCTGCATTGCTCGCCAATTGATCCGTATGCAAATGAGGGATTCAGATGGCCCTGGGAGCTGTGATAAAATGACTGAACAGTTGATTAGTTGCAATGCTCTTTTCTTTCTGGAAGCTCAAAGTCTAGTGCCAACCAGGCCTGGAGGATAAATAATGAAGGTGTGACTAAAAATGTAGAAAAACATTTCCAAATGGCTTTTCTCCTTTAATGTGGTCACCTTAAGATGGAACAAGCCCTTTCAAACAATACTGCTAATTCTTGAAGTTTTCTCTTTGTAACTCTTCTGTTGGAACTGAAAGAAAGATAGGCTTCCTATCTCATAGTCACAGCTTTTTTTCAGGTTTTTTTTTTTTTAATGGTATTACTTAGCTCATTTATCAACCTTTATGCCAAATAACTTTGGCCTGTTTACAAAGTCAGTATTAGCCACAAAGGACAAAATATTTGTCACCCTCAGACATATTCAAAGGATATACCAGAGTCTCGAGGAATAATTCCAAAAGAGGAATTAAAACATTTTTTGCCTGCCAAAGTGACTACTCACTACTCAGGATAGGACAACACCCATTTAGATATGTTTATTTAAAAATCAGTCACATTGCCTGATGGTTAAACCTTGTGTTAATTTTCTAAGGATGACGACACCTCCAGATTCTTGTTACACAACTCTGTAGTCTCATCATCAATATAGGATAGGTGGATTCTAATCCTTCCTTACAGCTAAAACAAACATGGACATTTCTTAGCTTCCTTTCCCTAGCAGAAGAGGAAGGGAATTCCCTAGCCCTTTCATAATACAAATCCCTTACATTTGTGTAATGTTTTAAATGCCCCAAAGCCAGCACTTAGACCTACTTTATCTCATTCTGTGCTCACGACAGCCTGATAAAGATCACCCAGCATTCACCTTACTCCCATCTCTGCACACGAGAAAGCTGATGGGCACAAAAGTTTAAATGACTAGTTTAAAGCCTCACTCAGCCAGGCTGGTTGCAGAGCCAGGACTAGATGCTCCCTCTTTTGACTCTGAATCCAGTGCTCTTTCTGATAAGCCAAAATTGTCATATTGTTCCAAATGCCCGGGTGTATGAAGTTCAAACGTAAGAAACAAATAGCTAACTGTACTTAACCATGAAGTACCATAGAGTCCAGTATGATTTGGTTGGTTGGTTGGTTGGTCTGTTTTTCCAGCCCCTTTCGGAGTGACTGCCATCTTGAAGCTTACCAGCTCTTAGGCTGATTCTGCTAAGATGTTCCATACTTTGAGCTCAGCCTCTGGTTTGTAAAATGTTCCAGATGGCATGTAGAAATAATAAAAGAGGAGTCAAGCTTATGGCAATATTTACACGGTACATAAGCCCCAGACATCCCCTGAAGGTGAGTTAAATATAAAAAGGCAACTTTTTTGTAATGAAAATTGATGGTGCCTTACCAGAATAAGCCTCTCATGTGGAAAGTTTTGTGTGAAACTAGGCATGTGGAATTGCATTGTTGGTGGGTTTTTTGTTGTTGTTATTAATGGAAAACATGACTTTAATTACTGGTTACATACTTCTCTCAGCCTCCAAGAACGGTCCATGAGCTGCTGATGACCAGCTGTGACCTCACTTCGGTTTATTCCAAGTCAGAAGCCTGTGCTATCCTAAAGACACACCAGCACGCATAGGAACCCTTCACCTTGCTTACTGCATCGGCCCCATTTATGGGCAATCTATTTATATAACATTAAGCACAAGGCTTTGCCTGTAAATCTGACATTCTTTCTGAGAAATTCAAAACATCCTGCTCAGTCCCTCTCCTTTATGTTTCCTTACAGCTATTAAAGATGAGGGATACTTTTTATGTTTTACTACCCGTAAATCGGCTGCCCCTTGCCAGAAACAGTCACAGTTCTTTAACATAAATTCTGTTTCTCCAGGGAAGTTTAAGTCTGCAAGAGTCTCAATTTATTCCTGTGTCTTAAAATACCTCTGCTCCCAACCCGGCAACAGAAGTTTTCTTTCCCTCAGAACACTGGGTTGGCAAGCTTGGACCTGCCATTTCCAGGAACCACAGTCCTGGCTAGCTAGCTAGCCAGGTAGCGTCACATGTCACAGCCTGTAGTCCTATCGTTTGCCTCACTATAAATGCCAGGGTATGTCAGATGGTCGAGTTGACCGTTAAGCAGTAAAGGCTGACCCAGGGGCCCTGAGATGTGGCCCATGTGGTCTTTGTAAGACTGTATGGCAGGCTGGCTCCCGAAGCAAATAATGTCATCAATGTATAGCTCTAAATTCCTGCATTAGCTGCTAAGAAAAGAAGGACCAGGTTGTGGTAGCACTCAGGGAAAGGCAGCAATTGCTGAGTCAGAATCACAGAATTTGATGTCTAGGAGATGCGGCACTGTCGCTGAGGTTCCCTCTCTTGCTTTAGTTATTAGCTTTCTCCTGTCTGTGGGAGGGTTAGGTCCGGCCAACATATGAAAAGATGAGAGGAGAAAATAAAAGCAAGGGGAAACTGCTCCATATGTGTCAAGTGCATTTCACATGTGTGATTGTATTCCCTTTCTTTGTTAATAAACAGAATTATAATAGCAAAAGCTCCCTTAAGTAGTAACGTGGTTCGCTTTTCTGTCTAAACTATACAAACGGTATCAGATTGTTTGCTAATCATTTTGTTTCCAGAGAGGGAACAGAGTAATAGCATGGTGGCGGGAACTTGATAAGAACTCGGTTAACATAGGTAAGCCTTGCCTTTCATATCTGTAAAATGGGAGTAGTTATATAAAGATTTGTTGTGAGGATTAAATTATAGAACAAATGCACTCAGTGTCTGTCCAAAATGAGAGGTTCGGTTTTAGACTATTTGAGGAAGGAGCAACCAGACTTCAATAATGTCATAGCCAGCTCGTTCTCTTATATCTTAATTGAGTCCTTCTTTTGCGGTTTAAATGTATCTCATCTCTTTCCTATGCTCAGGTTCACTCACAGCAGCTGATGTGTCCCCCAACAGGATCAGTTTCTGGTTGAAAGAGTCTGACACAACAGTGAGAAAAACATATGCATATTAGGGGTCTTAAGGTATCACCAGCACTGGGGTCTTAAGGTATCACCTCAACCAGAGAACAGTGGAGAAGTTGGCCCAGTGAATTAAGAGTATGGGCTTTGTCTTCCAATCTGTAAAGTGGGTATGATAATCTCAGTAATTGGGGGGAGTGTTATGACAGTGCAGGCTTTCAGTCAATGGCACCATGTTTCCTTCTGTCAAAGTGTTTACTTGTCCAGTTGATGAACTAATATGTACGTCATCAAGATCATGGGTCATGAGGGGTTGCCTCATCCCACATCCCCAAGTTCTGTGCACAACCCCACTGACAGCCCACTGGACAGCCCTCGGGCCCAGGGTTGGGCACACTAGTGGTACCGTCCCCACTTAGGACAGACTCAGGGAAACGGGCTTGGGCTGCTTACGTAAGGAACTTTGAGATCCCAAGTACCTGGCGTTAGGTCTCTGCAGGTTCCTTGGCTTTGCCCCACGAGTAGGGACAGCACCAGGAGAAGGTCAGAGCAGGACCCTCTCAAGAACGGGCCAAGGAGCGGACCTCTCTTGCCTGGAGCTAAGTGCATACTGGCTGGGAGGATGTAAAGAGGTAACATCTAAACTGAGCCCTTTCTACAGACATCGGGCCTTAACTAGACCTCAAAAACGTCCAAGTTCCTGGGCTCGTAAAGTGGATCCCAATGGGGAAATGTGGAAATACTGCATTTAAGTCATTTATTAGCCAGTCCTTGGTAGGGGACTTTTGTGGCCCTCTGGTAGGAGTCTGCTAAGGCTCTGGGGTGTCACTGCCCTTCCCAAGGCAATAATTCAATAAGCACTTTATAGAATAAGAGACATACGCATTTGGACCAATCCTCAGTTATCCATTCACCCTGGATTTTTGCTAAGGGGCTCGGGGAAAGT